>NC_091472.1:63016082-63666082 GCF_036971445.1 Narcine bancroftii
CCTGGCACCTTCATGCAATCGGGATGATTGGGCAGGGGCTGCCAGTAGAAATGTCGCAGTAATGTCAGGTTACCTGGGCCGTCGGAGAAGTCCTCCACTGAGGCTGGAGACGGTTATCCTATTTGTGAGGATCTCAGGATCCTGCTGCTGCTCTTTGGAGAGGGCCACGTAATCAACCCCTTGGGACAGGGCATGTATCGACTTGATTGCGGGGTGTGACAGGGCGTCAACTACCACATTGTTTTTCCACATTGTTGAATGTCTGTGGTAAACTCGGACACGTAGAACAAGACCCTCTGCTGTCAGGCCGACCATGTGTCCGATACCTTATGGAAAGTGAAAGTCAGTGGCTTGTGGTCAGTGAACACCCTGAATTGTCAGCCTTCCAAAAAGTAATGGAAATGTCTTACCACCAGGTACAGCACTAATAGCTCCTGGATCTAAATTGCTGTATTTAAGTTCTGGGGGCAGAGGTGCCTGCAGATAAAGGCCAGGAGTTGCCACTGGCCCTCAATGAGTCATTCTAGCATGCCCTCTACTGCTGTGCTAGAGGCATTGACAGTTAGAGCAGTCAGTGCCTCCAGACTGGGGTGGACCAGGAGGGTGGTATTGGTTAATGCATCTTCAGCACTCTGGAACACCCTGGAGGGTACTGTGCCCCAAGCAATGTCTTTTGCCTTGCCAGTCATCAGCACAAAGAAGGGCCAATGCCTGCATGAACCTGTAGTAAATTCCTTCAGCCCTTTCATCGTGCGGAGCTTAGCAAAATGCCAGACTAACTTATCCTTCTCAGGGAGGGGTGTAGACCCATGCCTGTTAATCCTGTGCTCCAGTAAATCGATGGTGTCCAGACCAAACTGGCACTTAGTGGGGTTGCTGGTCAGCCTGAACTCACTCAGACAGGCGGCGTGGACCTTGCAGCTGCGGCTGGTGATGAGGATATCGTCCAAATAGATGAATGCAAATGAGAGATCCCGGCCCACTGTGTCCATCTGTCCCTGAAAAGACCGAATGGCATGCAGAGAAATTCAAACAAACCAAAGGGGTTATGATTGCAGTTTTGGGGACATCCAGGGGGTGAACTGGGATTTGGTGGTACCCGCAGATGAGGTCCACCTTGGAGAACACCTATGCTCCGTTCAGGTTGGCAGCAAAGTCTTGGATGTGGGGCACAGGATATCTGTTGGGCGTGGTGGCCTCATTGAGGCAGCAGTAGTCTCCAACTCCCTGCTGATTTGGGCATCATGTGGAGGGGAGAGGGCCAGAGACAGCCAGAGCATCACACAATCCCCAGCTCCTCAATTTTTTTTAAAACTCCTCCTTCACCAGGCTGAGTTTCTCAGGCAGGAGTCGGCATGCCCTGGTGTAGAATCCCCCCACCCCAGTCAGTATATGGTGCCTTATCCTGTGCTTTGGCTCAGTCGCGGAGAATTGTGATGCCAATATCGAGGGGAACTCCACCAGGATGCGGGTGAATTAATTGTCTGAGAGTGTTATAGAGTCCAGGTGGGGGGCAGGTAGTTTGGCTTCCACCAGAGGCAATGTCTGAGAGGTTTTGGCATGCACCAACCACCATCCCTTGAGATCAACCAGCAAAAGTTAAATAAATGGTATCCAACATTATCAGATAGATGTTTTCGCTGTAAGAAGGAAATAGGAACAGCAGTACATGCAATTTGGGCATGTGAGAAAGTGAAAAAGTTTTGGGAAGATCTAAATCCAGTATTAAATAAAATCACAAAAAGCAACATACCAAAAAATCCAGAGATCTTTCTTCTAAGTAATATAAGTAAAGAATTAGGCCTCAAACTGGATGAAGCGCAAAAAAGATTTATTATGATAGCCTTAGCTGTAGCAAAAAAATGTATAATGTCAACTTGGAAATCAGAAGAGAGCCTGAGAGTACAGCAATGGTACATAGAAATGAATAAACAATGGAAAAAATAACATACAATTTAAAAAATAAAGTCACATTATTTGAACAAATTTGAGAATCGTACATACATGGAACATAACAGAGAGGGCTTGCCTTGGACCTCCACCCCCTAAAATGATAAGAAGTCAAAATGACTTGATCCAGTGTGTAAAAGTAGATGACACATTTTTCTTGTTTATTTTCATTGTGTGATGACATTGTTTAATGGTTTTATTGTATTGTATATGTTGAACGTTTAATGGGTTTGGAGGGGGGTGGGAAGGGGGGGAGGGAAGGTAGGGGGGGGAAAAAAGGGGGAGAAAATGCCACTGTGCATATTTAAGAGGGAAATGTTTGTTTGTATTTTGATTTTAAAAATTAAAAAAAATTTTAAAACCCAGCAAGCAGTGGACCCGAAGGAAGTCGACCCCCAGAAGTGGTTGTGTCACTGCCACAAGGGTGAAGGTCCATGTAAACCGGCTGTTGCCAAAATGAAGGGGAATGGTGTGGGTCCCAAAAGTTCAAATGTAGGAGCTGTTGGCTGCCCTCTGTGCTGGGCCCTGCTTTCCACTGAGGGTGTGAAACCTGCGGAGAGTAGGACACTTATCTCAGCACCCACGTCAACTAGGAAATGCCTGCCCACCAATGATTTCCAGACGTCGAGGAGGCCTTCACATGGGACAACCATCACAGCCATCAATGACAGTTGGCCATGGCATTTCCCAAAAATTCGTATTGTGGGCGGCATCAACGGAGAAGTAGCAGGTATCATCGGCAGTGATGTGGCAAAGGTGGAACTGATCTTCGGCCTGCTCAAACCACATGTGTGGCTGCGACACCCAGAATGTCGGAATCCCAAGAGAGACTGCGTGGATGGCTGCTGGCTCAGCTTGATCCATCATCTACGGGTCCAACTGCCGGTTGGATCTGTCGGGGTCACCAATGCAACATACCCACTATGTGTGTGTGGAGAAGAACATGCACACCTAAACCTTGAAAAGCTAGACTGATTTATTGCTCTGGCCATTGTACTTATATGGGCCTCTGGCACTGATGTCAGGGCCCTGTATCATTGGAGCACTGGCCTCAGATTGGCCGGTGTTCCCTGCAGAGTATCCCATCTTCCCACCATACGAAGGTCACCTGGGACAATGGCCGGTGTCACCCCCCCCCCCCCCAAGCTCGCGCAGTTGCCGCATTTGTCGGCCATTTTGAGGGCCGGTCTGTGTTTCCGTTTGCAGGCCACTACAAGAGAACAATTACAGAAAGCACAACAGTTCTATTTCATAGAAAGAGGGGATATACTGGGAGCAGCGCAGAGTATCTCACCATGCTTCACTGGTGCCATTTTATTTTATTTTATTTCAGTGCTTATCAGATATTTAAAATGGACAGCACTGGGATTTCCTGTACTGAATTAAATCAAACCCTGTAGGCTGACTCATTTATTAATCTCCTTATAGACTTTCATCAAATTCATGTTGTTCTTGTGAGAGACAATTAAAAGAGTGGAAAATGTCTCCCAGCAGCTACAACCTGACATTACAGTCTACTTATCAGCTTCATGATGAATACTGCCATTAATAAGATGGCAAGTTCCATACAGGAAAACTCATGCCTCTCAAACTATCACCAACCCTTCGGCTTGCAGCAAAAGAGCTGCAAACCAGCTGAAAGACCTCACCAAAAAATCTTGCTAGCCTTGCTGCTCCACAGGGATCTATTACATTGAGATGCAGCATCAGTACAATGTGAGCTTGCAAAGCATTAAGGAGATTGACTTAACTGCAGCTGTAAAGCATGTCAATGTAGTGAATGCAATGAAGATCCCAATGAAATGTGGGAAAATGTACTGACAACAATAATATATTACTTTAATTAAAGTGGATTTATGTTGATTGTCCAGCAGAATGTGAATTTACTGCAAAAGGAGGATGTATCATAAAATTAACTGAATCAGTATTTAATGAATTACCTTCTGTGTTTTTGAAAACTGTATGAAGAGTTCGCCTTAGCCGAATGTGACCTGAATTCTGGTTCTAATTCCATTCAATCTATGGCAATTAGCCTAATTAGTGTCATTGTTGATTATACTCCTCTTTTTGTCTAATTGTATCAACACATCCTTCTATGTCTTCTCCCTTAAATGGATAGATAACTTTCACTCAGAGGCATGTATTGTGCTGGCCACAATTGTTACTTGTGATGGTGCATTTAGCATTCTTATCATTAGATTAAATAAAACAAGGTTGTCCTAAATTGTAATTTATTAAGTCTATCATCTTATTATAACCTTCAGTTTAAATATTCCTCAGATTTTCCTCTACACAAATTATTTCATATTTTAATTATTTTTCTCAGATCAGCCCTTGATCTCACTTTTTCAAGAAAAACATTCTAGTCATTCCCATCCTGATACATATTTCCTCAGTTCTTTTAAGTTCTCTGAACTGGCTCAGCATAACTCAGAGCTAATAATAATCGTATTTGAAGTAAATTTTACAGAACAAAACATTGTCATCAATGAAGACCAAAAGACAATACTTCTGATTGAGATTATTTGCCATTTTCATTTTTCACCCATTTCAATTTATATCCAATTACATTATTTAATGAAGTAAAAATTTAAGACAGGGTGTAATAATTCCAGTTGGCAGTGACTCTCACCAGAATGTACCTTGAGAAATTTCTGGTGCCTATGATTTTCTATCTGCTTCCACAATTTACTAAGATTCATTTTCTGTAAGTGCCAATCCTTCCTGAGAACAGATTTCAAAATCACCCAGATGAAGAAGATTTAATGCAGTAAAAATGTGCAATAAATAAAACAAGGAAAGCCATTTGAAATATCATTTGTCCAAACTCATTTGTGCAATGATTGAAGCTGACCACAAGACATAGTAGCAGAAATAGGCTAGACAGCCCATTGCATTTGTCCTGCCATTCAATAATGAGTTGATCCATTTTTTAACTCATCCCCACTGCCCAGCCTTCTCTCCATAACCTTTCATGTCCTGGCTGATCAAGAACCCATCAATTGCTGCCTTAAATATATCCAATTACCTGGCCTCCACAACTGCCTGTGGCAACAAATTCCACAGATTTACCACCCTCTGGTTGAAGAAATTTCTATGCATATTTGTTCTAAGCAAATCCTGTTATGTCTCTTGTCCTAGACACTCCCACCATGAGAACCAATCTTTCTACATCTACTCCGTCCATGCCTTTCAATATTCAATATGTTTCAATGAGATTCCCCCCCCACCATTCTCCTAAATTCCAATGAGTACAGGCCAAGAGTTGACAAACACTCTCCACATGATAACCCTTTCATTTCCAGAACCATCCTTATGAACTTCCTGTGACCAACATCAGCACATCCTTTCTAAAATCATCCTTTCCCAAAACTGCTGGCAATACTCCTAGTGAGGCCTCACCAATGCCTTATAAAGCATTAACATCACATCCCTGCTCTTCTATTCCACTTCAAATGAATGTCTGCATTGCATTTGCCTTCTTCACCATCAACTCAAGTTTACCTTCAGGCATGAGGACTCCTAGGTCCCTTTGCATCTGGGTATTTTCAATTTTCTTCCCATTTAAAAAAATAGTTTGCCTATTTATTTTTTTCTGCCAAAGTGCACGACTGTATACTTTCCAACATTTTACTTAATTTCCCACTTCTCTGTCCATTCTCCTAATCTCTCCAAGTCCTTCAGCAGCCTCCCAATTTCCTCAACATTACCTGCTCCTCCATTAACCTTTGTATCATCTGTAAACTTGGCCACAAAGCTATTCATTCCATAATCCAAATCATTAATATACCCCAACACCAAGCCCTGTGAAACACCACTAGCAACTGGCAGTCAATCAGAAAGTGATGCCTTTATTCCAGCCCTCTACTTCCTGCCAATCAGCCAATGCTCCACCCATATTAGGATGGGCTCTGTACTGACAATAACCACACCAGCAGTGCGAGTATAAGACAGCTTTAATAAACTAATATGTACACAAGACGTCTTATCTCTCTGCAAGACGAATCTGGAAGGCTAGGCAGGAGCTCTGGACTGCTTTATATATAAGGTCACTGGGATGACCCCTGGTGATCTAGTGGTGTAATTACGTATCACCACATTCACCCCCCCCCTTTAAAAAAAATTGTTTTGCCCCCTCCCCGGTCCTCCTTCCTTGTTTGTAAGTTCATAAGTCCAAAATTTTTTCTGGCTTCTGTTGCCTTCTGGACCTCCTTGGTGGTGGTATAGGGGTGAGGAGTGCAGTCTGCCTTTTGGTCTTTCTTGATGGAGGTGTGGGAGTGGGAAGTACTAGATGGCCATATGACTGTGTGGGCTGGGAACCTCTTGTATGGGATTAGGTCCTACCATCAAATCTAGGGTGGTAATATTTTGTGAGGCAGGCATACCCAGGGTCCTGATTTCCAGGGTGGGTGGTATACTCTGGGGTGACTCGATGGATGACTGTTCTAGTGACTGCAGCTGTGCTCCTTGTTGAACCATAGATATCTGTGTTTCCTCTGCATTGTTCACACATCCGGCCGGCACGAGATCCCTGGTGGCCACTGAGTCTTCTCTTCCATCTGGGAATGTGATGAAGGCGAAATGAGGGTTCGCGTGCCTCAACTCCACTTGACCCACCAGCGTGTCTGCTTTGTGGGGTCTGCAGTGCTTCCGGAGGAGAACAGGTCCCAGTGTCATCATCCATTTAGGCAGCACTGTGCCCGTCGTGGCTTTCCTTGTGAAAGAAAAGATACGTTCACGTGGGGTCATGTTAGTGTCTGTACACAACAAAGAACGTATAGAGTGTAGGGCTTCTGGCAACACTTCTTGCCATCTAGTAACAGGCAGGTCTTTTGCTTTTAAAGTCAAGAGGACCGTTTTCCAGATAGTGGCATTTTCTCTTTCGACTTGTCCATTCCCCCGGGATTGTAACTTGTAGTGCGGCTGGTAGCAATCCCTCTCTCGTGCAGGTACTGCTGTACTTCTGCGCTCATGAATGCAGCTCCCCTGTCTGTGTGTATGTAGTTCAGGTACCCAAATATGCTGAAGATAGGTTGGAGGCATTTTATAACAGTGCCTGCTGATACATCAGAACACGAGATTGCAAAGGGGAAAACGGGAATATTCATCTATTACATTTAGGAAATAGACACTTCTATTATTGGACGGGAGCGAGCCTTTAAAATCGAGGCTGAGTTGCTCAAAAGATTTGGTAGCTTTTATCAGGGTGGCTTTGTCTGGCCGGTAAAATTGCAGTTTGCATTCCTCACAGATGGGTCAGCTCTTATTCACTGACCTCATTTCCTCTACCGAAAATGAGAGGTTTTGCATTTTAATGAAGTGAAACAGTCTAGTGAATCCCCGGGCGGCCCAGCTCATTGTGCAAGCTCTGCAACTGGGATGTGTGGTTAAGGATGGCACAAGTGCCTCTGGACAGCACGTTCGGGGGCTCGTGAGTCTTCCGGGGTGGTATAGAATGTCGTAGTTAAATGTAGACAATTCTATCCACCAGTGCAGGATTTTGTCGTTCTTAATTCTCCCCATTCTGGTTATCGAACATAAAAGCCACAGACTGTTGGTCCGTGACGAGGGTGAAGTGTTTGCACGCCAGATAATGTCGCCAGTGCCTTACTGCTTCCACAATGGCTAGGGCCTCCTTCTCTACTGCTGAGTGTCTTACCTCTGATCTCTGGAGGGTTCGTGAGAAAAAGGCCACCGGTCGTCCGTCTTGGTTTAGGGTGGCTGCCAGAGCCACATCGGATGCATCTGTTTCTATATGAAACAGGATCGACTCATCTATGGACCACATGGTAGCTTTAGCGATATGGTCCCTAATGTCCCTGAATGCTCTGGTGGCTGCTTGGCACGGTGGGAAAACTGAGGCTTTTATAAGTGGGCGGGCCCTGTCGGTGTAGTTGGGGACCCATTGGGCATAGTAAGCGAACAGTCCTCAACACCTTTTTAGTGCTTTCAGCATGTAAGGCACTGGGAGGTCTTGGAGAGGGCTCATACGGGTTGGGTCTGGGCTGATATCCCCGTTCTGCACTATGTAGCCCAGAGTTGGCAACTTCCTGGTGCTAAAGACTCATTTGTCCCTGTTGTATGTTAGATTCCTTTTCTCGGCTGCCTGGAAGAAGCATTTTAAATTCTCTTCAGTATAGCCACAGATTGTCACGTTGTCTAAGTAGGATAACACCGCTTTCAGTTGGAACTCATCTACTATTCGGTCCATTTCTCTCTGAAACAGGGACACTCCAGTGGTGACACTGAAGGGGAGTCACAGAAATTGATACAGCCTGCTGTCTGCGTCAAATGCCGTGTAAATGTGATCACTGTTTCTAATGGGCAATTGGTGGTATGCTGCCTTCAGGTCTATGGTGGAGAACACCTTATACTGCGTAATGTTGTTGACCATGTCTGCTATGCGTGGCAGGGGGTAGGCATCTAGTTGTGTAAATTTGTTGATTGTCTGGCTGTAATCCACTACCATGCACAGTTTTTCTCCTGACTTTACTACAACCACCTGGGCTCTCCAGGGGCTGGTGCTCTGCTCTATGATGCCCTCCTGTAGTAGACTGCGGACCTCTGTCCTAATGAAGACTCTGTCCCTAGGGCTGTACCTCCTGCTCTTTGTGGCTATTGGTGTGCATTCTGGGGTCAGGTGTGTGAACAGCGGAGGGGGTTCTATGTTCAGGACAGACAGGTTGCAGTGTTGTTTCTTCGTAAGGTGTAGTGGGGGGTGAGGCCCGTTGTGCACTATTGTAATGCTTTCTAACTGGCACTGAAAATCTAACCCCAATAGTACCGGGGCACAGAGGTGAGGGAGTACTAGTGATTTGAACCCTTCGTATTTTGTGCCCTGGATTTCTAGAGTAACCCTGCAAAACTGTTTAACCTCAGCCGCAAGGCTTCTGGATGCTAACAGGATCTGGTGCTCACTCGGGCGTGTGGGGAGGGCAAGGTGTTTGACTAACCCCTGGTCAATAAAACTTTCAGTGCTTCCACTATCTATTAAGAAATTTACCCTCACATCATTAATTTTGATGCACACAGTGGCATCAGATAAATTGTGTGGACTTGCCTGATTCATGCATAGGGAAGCAAGTCTGGTGTGTCTTTTGTGTCCTTCCATCCGATAGTACTCAGCGTCATATTCATCTCCTGAAGACTGTCCTCTGCTCCATAGCATTTGTCCAAGATGGCCGGCTGCACATAGCATTATTCTTCTTCTGTTTGTCTGTGGAGAAAGAAGAGCTTTCCCGCCTCTCATTAGCATGAGAATGGGCCTTGGCTGTGGCCTTGGGGCTTCTGCAGACTTTTGCATAATGCCCACGTTTTCCACAGTTAGAACAGACATTTTCTCTGGCAGGGCAGAGGGCTCTGGGGTCCTTTCTTTGTCCACAGAAAAAGCACTTGGGACCCTCAAGGTGCTGCTGCTGCTATGAATTCCTGTGAGGCAGCATACTTTTCTTTTCGTGGGGCTAGAGAGTCCAGCAGTGTGACGTTTGTCCCAGCCTGAGGGTCCTGAGAATACTCCTCCAATTCTTTCCTGGTGCTTTCTAAAGCTTCCACAATAGTCTCTGCCTCATCTAGCCCCACCATTCCTTTCTTCAGCAATCGATGTCTCGTCTCAGTGGCCCGCAACAATTCTGTCCCTAATAAGGTCCTCCGCATACTCCTGAGCTGATACTGCTTTAAATTGCAGCCTCTCGCCAGGTCTTTCAGAGAGAGTATAAAGTCTCTGGCAGACTCCCCTACTTCTTGTGACCTGGTCATGATTCTGTACCGAGAGTGGAGTTTGCTATGCCCCTTACTGTAATGCCTCTTGCCTCTTGCTCATTGCTCATTGCCTCTTGGTAGGATCTGGCATCCTGTATAAGGGAGTAAGGGTGGTCTCCCAGCTGCGCTAACAGCAGCATTAATAGCACTTTATCCAATGCCTCAGCACCCTCCACGTAATTCAGAAAGCATCTCTGCCAGCGGCTGAAGTGCGTGCCGGCTCCAGGATTTCTGGGCTTGAGCTCCAGCCTGCCTGGTCACAGCACATGGCTAAGCCGCAGTCTCCGGTCCCTTAGGTGTAGCAAGGGTGGACCCTTGGGTACTGGGAGCTGCTGGTAGAGCCTCTGGGGGGCTCTGGTGCTTGGGGCTGTTGGCTGAGTCTCTGGCTTTGGGACATTTGCAGCAGGCTGAGGGGGGATCTCAGCGGTATCGTCAGGTCTCCGTGGTACTGGGGAAACTGCTGCCGGGAGTGTGATGGTAGCGGTGTCTGCTTTCCCTGGCTCTGGAGTGGTCAGGAATTCTGCACATATGTGGCGATCGGGAACACAACTTGTGGAGATCCTTCCACCCGTGCTTGTAGTGGCCCCTTTCTGATCGGACCAGGGTTTAGGGTTGCAGCGGCTGTATCGGCAAACCCATGGGCAGGCAGGGCTCTTGGCTTGTTTCTTACCTCCCCTATCGTACTTCTGTGGTCTTCCTCACATTCCACCACAATTCCAGTACAGCAGTCCCTCGCTGTCTGTCCTCGGATTCACGTGTGTGCTAGTCGTCCCTGGATTCCATTCCTCAGGAAGAGTCTCCAGGTGATCGGGAATGCGCATTGGAGCAGAAGCAACTTCCATTCTAGTAGCTATCATATTAGTTTATTAAATTGTACTGACAATAACCACACCAGCAGTGCGAGTACAAGACAGCTTTAATAAACTAATATGTACACTAAGAGGTCTTGTCTCTCTACAAGACGAACCTGGAAGGCTAGACTGTAGCTCTGGACTGCTTTATATACAAGGTCATTGGGATGACCCGTGGTGACCTAGTGGTGTAATTACATATCACCACAGGCTCATGACTGGCCTTCTGAAAATCCACTGCATTTCCCTTATCTAGCTTTCTTGTTACTTCTAAGAATTCCAATAGGTTTGTCATAAAGATTTTCCCTTAAGAAAACCATGAATGCTTTGGACTATCTTGTCATGTGTCGCCATAACCTCATGCTTGGCAATCGACTCCTACATCTTCCCAACCACTGACGTTAAACTAACTGATATTTAATTTCCTTTATGCTGCCTCCCTCATTTCTTGAATAGTGAGTGACATTTGCAATTTTATAGTCCTCATGGATCATACCAGAAAATATTGACTGAAAGATCATTATCATTTCCTCCACAATCTCTACCACTACCTATTTCAGAACCCAAGGGTTCAATCCATCTGGTCCAGGAGACTTATCCACCCTTAGATCACTCAGCTTTCTGAGTACCTTCACCCTTGAAAAAGTAACGTTCCTTCCCTGATACTCTCCAACATCTGGCACACTGCTAAGGTCTTCCGCAGTTGAGACAGATACAAAATACTCATTAGTTCCTCTGCCATCTTCTTCCCTTTCTCCAGCGTCATTTTCTCATGGTCCTATATCTATTCTCACCTCTACTTTTATATATTTGAAGAAGCTTTTTTGATACACTGTGTATCATTGTCATTGGACAGTAAGATTCCAATGACATTTATCCTTTAGCCACTAATCTGTGATGACTACAACATTCATACCCGCCAAGGTATAACTGTACTACAAGGTTAACCACTATTTCTTATGCTGCAGGCATTTAAATACAAAACCTTTAGCTTTTCACTTGTTATTTTCGACTAGGTTTTTGTTGCATTGCAACTCATCCCTGACTGTCCTTCCACACAAACTTTCTACCAGCTGTTCCTACCTGTACAGCAACTGCCTCTTTACTTTGGTTCCTACACTCTCAAATCTTGTTTAAACCACTCCCCAACGGCATTAGCAAACCTCCCTGCCAGGATATTACCGGTAGTTCTCCTCCAGTCCAAGCACAACCTGTCCCACTTGTACAGGTCGCCTCTTCCCCAGAAATGGTTCCAATGATCCAACCCTGTCCCATGTCTTCAGCCACACATTTGTCTGCACTATCTTCTGTCCTGACCTTCCCTAGCTTGTGGCACTGGGAATAATCCAGAGATGACCACCTTGGAGGTCCTGCTCTTCAGCCTCTTTCCTAACTCCCTAAACTTACTTTACAGAACCTCTACCCCACTCCTGCCTAAGCCATTGGTACCCATACGTAGCATGACCTCTGGTTGCTCACCTTCCCCCTTTAGAATATTCCAAACCCACTCAGAAACATCCTGGACCCAAACACCCAAGAGGCAACACTCTATCCTGGAGTTTCTTTTGTAGCTGCAGAACCTCCAATCTGTTCCCCTGATTGTTTGGCCTCCATTACTATCGCTCTACCTGTCCTCACCCTTCCTTTCTGAGGCTCAGAGCTGACCATGGTACTATTGATATGACTGCTAGGCCCAGACAAGTCACCCCCCCCCCCCCACCTCAGCAGAATCCAGAGGAACTTACTGTTGCCAAGAGGAACAACCACATGGGTGCTAGGCACTTCCTATCTGTTCCCTTTCCCTCCCCTGACTGAGACTCAGCTACCTTCATTCAGCCTTCTAGATGTGATTGCTTCCCTGTAACTCTCATCTATCATCCCCTCAGCCTCCCAAATGATCCAGGATTCATCCAGCTCCAACTCCAATTCCCTAACATGGTCTGTAAGGAGCTGCAGTTGGATGAACTTCTCACATATGAAGTCATCAGGGATACTTTTGGCTTCCCTGACTATCCATATTCTGCAAGAGGAACTTTTCCATTCTCTAGTTGTCATTCCTATTGTCTATTAAAGAACAAAGAGTTAGAAAAATCACTCTTTACCTCCACCCCAGCTCACTGAAACCTCTTGAACCAAAGCCATAAGTCCTACACTGGGCTTCTCAAAACAAAGTCCCACTCCAACACTAGGCCACTCCACTTGAGCTTACCTTCCTTTTATTGGCTACAGCTAATTGGCCAATGGAGAAATTTAAACGAGCACCTACCACTCATGTTGCTTTTTAACCGTTCCTCCTCTTGTTCAGTCTCATTCTCACAATTCCCAATGAGATTTAAGTTTTTTTAGAAAATATAGACAATTCACTTGCATGAATACAATATATTCACTGTACAAGGTGGACCAAGGTTCTCTCCTCTAATGTACAGAAAAAAATGATTCTGAGCCAAAGGCAATGTTATATAATTACAAACTAGAGCTAGATTCTAAAGGAAAAGACACTAACAGTAGGGCATAGTAAATGGGGAATGTACAAGAGGTCAGGGTTGAAGGAGAACTGAAACTAGAGGTCTGGAGGGGGATAAATGGATGAAGAAGGGAATAGCCATAAATGGAATTGATGAGGGATTAAATACAGATTCTCACTGAGCTGACAGCGATATCGGAAATGAATGTGCACAGGTGGATAGACAAATCAAATTTAGGTGTGAATTAGCATGTAGGCAGCAAAATTTTATATGAATTATAACTGATGGTGGATTAAAGTTAGGAGGCCTGGCATAAGTTAATTGAATTGTAGAGTCTCGAGGTTATAAAAAACATAGATGCACCCAGATGTAAAGCAGCACTATTACTGAACAAGCAGGCTCTGAAAGCTTCCTGTCACTCAAATTTTAATTTCATTGATTTAAAACAAATTTCTCTGATGAGTGCTCTTAGCAGCTGCCTTTGATAAGATCATGGCATTGCAACTGTTTAATCATTTTCATCGGGCCTAGAAAATTATACTTGAAATGAGTAATATTTAGGGAGGCAAAGTAATGCATTGTAACGCCTGACAAACAAATCGCTTGTGAATATTAGTAGATTCAAAAGGGTGTGATGCTCTGGGTAAGGCCAGTCATCTCTGGACAATCACTTCAACTTTCAGTCCAGTAAATAGAATTTATCCTTGAACTAAGGTAACATGTGTTTTTGTTTTAAGATATGCACAGTGCATTCAAGCTTGGAAAGACAAAAAAATTAATCTTTATTATTGAGGGAAAAACAGAAGTGGCTGAACCTCAAGAGTATTATAGAATTAATGAACAGCTGGAGGCAGACACAACAGTGGGAATATTAATAAGGATGAACAACTCTACCTCAAAAAAACTTCTTACAGCTTTAAGAGTAAATGCACTAAACCCCACATGCAAACGTTTTTGATCAGTGAAAAGAAAGAAAAGGAAATTTGTCACAATTAAGTAACTTAATGTTTGTCGAGAACTTAAGAAGAATTAGGAGGCCAAAAATGAATTATGAAATGACCATTGCAAGTAGAATTAAGGAGAATCCTGAAACTTTCTGTAAATAAACTTTCTAAAAGCAAACAGGTAGTAAGGAAGGTGGAAATGGCATTTGACATGCTTCCCTTCATTGGCTAAGACATGAAGTAAAAGAGTTGAGGCAGCATGTTGCAGTTTTACAAAACATTGGTTGAAGTACATTTAGAGCATTAGATGCAGAGTTTGCTTGTTCTTCCCCATGATTGTGCAGGATTCTTCTGGCTGTTGCAGTTTGTATCTAATTTCAAAGATGTGCTGGTCGATTTGATTTGGTTTATAGCTATTATTATCTTGTGTATCAGTGCACGTTAATGGCAAAAGGAATCAAAAGAGAGTTGATGGGCATGAGTTGAAGAATTTTTTAAAAATAGAATAGGCATACAGAAAAATATGGAGATGGGGATGAATGGGATTGCTCCCTGCAAGCTGACAAGGGTTAAATTACCTTCCTTCTGGGATGTAACAAGTTAAATATTGTTTACACTTATTGTATATTACCAACTGATTCAATGATCACAAACATAATTCATACAATATCATCACACAAAATTTAACACGGAGTCACAAAAGGAGGTATTAGAACAGATGATGTGTGTTTTTAAGTGAAGACGCAGAGAAGTTTAAGGAAGGTATTCTGGACCTTAGGGGCAAGAACAAGAGGAATGCTGAGATTTCAGAAATAGTTGAACCAGCAAGGGTTATAGATTGCAGCACACTATCTGGCACAAGCAAGTTAGCTGACCTTAATACTCACACCATCAAACTCATTTGCAAACCTGCAACCTGATGTCCAAAATACAAGCACAGCAACCTCTGTTAAAGGTAATCAAGTTCAAAATAAATCACTTTTCTTGAGCTTTGAATGTATTTGGGAACTGTGACATGCAACAAATCTGCTCAACTCAGAGAAAAGCAGTGAAATATGTCACATCTATTTTTTTTTTAATCCTGTATATTTTTGGAGCAATGGCAAGATCCATTGAATGTTTTCCATAATCAATTAAACAAAGCTACTCCATTTAAACAAATATCCAATATGATGTTTTGACCACATTCAGCATCTTCAGTATTAGTCAAATGATTCACAATTATTCATACTTGTATCCTTTTCACTGGCTTACATCATTGCGGAGCTTATTCCATTTGGCAGGCATTGCTTCAACATCTAGCAAAACATTTAAAATATTTGTAATGTTCCAACGCACTTCACAGTGCATAACAAAAATTATAAATGCTGTTATTTGTATTGTTCCTCAAGTACTATCTACATGGATGCTTGCAAGGCTTTTGACAAGGTCCCAGATAGTAGGCCGGCCCAGAAGACCAGATCATTTGGGATCCAGGTTGAACTGCCAAATCAATTCAGAAATGACAACGATGGGAGTCAGAGGGTGGTGTGGAGGGTTTTTACTCAGATTGGAGGCCTGTGGCCAGTAGTGTGCTAAAGGGTTTGGTGTTGAGTTCACAGTTGTTTATTGATGACTTAGATGTGTAGTGAACTGGGATTCATTAGAAGTGTCCTGTACTGACGACTGGTCCTGCCTCCCAGCTCCTCCCCGGGAGCCCGTATATAACCCTGGTTTCCCGCCTAATCCCTGAACCCCTCTGAAGCCTGTTCATGAACCCTACCTATGTTGTAAGCTAATAAAAGCGTTAGTTCTCCCTCCCGTCGAGTGTGAACTTTTATCGACACTACAATTTTATTAGCTCACAAACAAGGATGGAAACGTTGCTCAAGCCCAGTATTTAATAGACCCCCCAGTCCCCCGACGCAGGAGGAGTTTGCATATTGGCTAGATTATTTCCAGGCCTACCTGAATGTGACCAGGGTCGATTTCCATATAGACAAGCTCCAGAGGTCGGCGCTCATCTCAAGGGTAGGGATGAAGGAGTAGGCAGTTGTCCGAGGCTGCCTAACGTACAAGGCCACCGTCAAGGCACTGAAGGCCCACTACATGAGGGCCCCAAACGAGGTCCTAGCGAGGCATCGGCTCACCCTATGCCGTCAATGGCCTGGAGAACCGATTGATGACTACATGCTGGATCTGTGGATGCTGGCTAAGAAGTGCAGGTATGAGGCCACTTCGGGCCACGTCTGGGAAAATGAACAGATCCGAGACACCCTAGTTGCAGGGGTCTGCTCGAGGTACGTGAGGCAGCGACTGCTTGAGTCGGGAAGGAAGGACTTCACTAGCCACGTTGAGCTCCCCAAATCACTGGAACAGGCCAGTGTCGAGAACAATGTCCTGGAGGCCAGTGAACTTGTGCTCTCGGGTGAGCACCTCCAAGGACCGGCTGCTCTCGCTACATTGGCCCCCACTCTAATGGCTGCTGCTTCCCGAGCCCAGGAGTGCTTTTTCTGTGGCAAGGAACAGCACCCCTGTGCCTGCTGCCCGGCCAAAGACTCGGCGTGTTCCAGCTGTGGGAAAAAGGAACATTGGGCGAGGGTCTACCGCATGAAGGGAGGTCCGAGGAAGTCCATGGTTTGTACCGTTCCTGGATCTGATTCCTGCCCCAAGTTGCCCATACTGGACTCACCCAAGATCGTCAGCTGTGCATCCCATCACCGATGGAAACGGTGTAAAAAGGCACGGTGGCCATCTTGCAGCGGCCTGATTTTGAATTCAGCGCCATCATCATCGTAAGAGGAGGAAGGAGGATGGCCATCTTGCTGCGCCACGAGGTTGGCACCATCTTACCTGCACAGGTAGACTCAGTACGGAGGGGGCCACTTGAGGAAATAACACGGCGTCTCCGGCAACCTAGCATCACTGGTCATCGACCAGAATAGTCCTCACCAGCTTATCAACTCATTGGTGACAGTGAAGGTAAACGAACATTCGGCCAAATGCCTGATTGACACAGGGTCCATGGAAAATTTCATAGATTCACGGACTGTGCAAAAATATAACTTAAAAATGTACCCATCTAATTATCAAATCTTCCTAGCATCCTAGTCCCATTCAGCGTGTGTACTTAATTCATCTGTTGTTTGAAGGGGGGAATTTTGTAAATTTCACATGAATTATGTGCCCCAGTATTGTTGGGTCTGGACTTCCTGTGTCACCTTAAAAGTATGACCTTGGAGTTTTATGGTCCCCTTCCCCCGGTAAAGGTATGAAACAGAGGGCCCTCAAAACCAAAACCCACTTGCAGCCTCTCCACGCTGAACATCAACCCCCGCCCATCCCCCACCTCTGATCCCAAATCTGTCTGCCAACTATAAGCCCATCGCCACCAAGAGCAGGAGGTACAGCGCAGCAGAGAGTTTATAAAGACGGAGACCCAGCGCCTGCTGGAGGAGGGGATAATCCAACCCAGCACCAGCCTGTGGAGAGCGCAAGTGGTGGTAGTAAAGGGGGAAAACAAGTCCAGGTTAGTGATTGACTATTGCCCAACAATTAACAGATACACACTTCTGGATGCATACCCCCTCCCTCGCATTTCAGATGTGGTGAACGATATCGCACAGTATTGGGTCTATTCAACCATCAACCTGAAAGCTGCCTATTACCAGCTGCCAATCAGTTCCAAAGACCACCCATACACAGCATTTGAGGCTAACAGTCAACTCTATCAGTTCAGGAGGGTCCCTTTCGTTATTACCAATGGGGTCTCTATTTTCCAGCAGCAGATGGACAGGATGGTGGATGAGTATGAGTTGAAGACTACCTTCCCCTACCTTGACAATGCCACCATCTGTGGCCACACCGTGAAAGGCCATGATGCCAATCTCCAGAGATTTCTCCATACGGCGAGAGCCCTTAATCTCACCGACAATTCTGACAAATGTGTATTCAGGACTACACGACTGTCTATCCTTGGCTATGTGGAGGAGAATGGCGTAATTGGCTCCAACCCTGATAGGATGCGCCCCCTATTAAGAATTTCCCCTTGCTGGAACCACAAAGGCTTTGAGGAGATGCCTGGGATTTTTCTCATATTACACCCAGTGGGTTCCTCAATACACCGACAAGGTTCGTCCCGTTAAAGTTCACCACTTTCCCCCTTTCAGCCAAAGCCCAGATGGCTTTTAATAACCTCCAAAGTTACATTGCAAAAGCCGCCATGCATGCAGTAGACAAAAATGTACCTTTTCAAGTGGAAAGTGACGCTTTGGACATAGCCCTGGCTACTACCCTCAATCAGGCAGGCAGGCTGGTTGCCTTTTTCTCATGGACGCTTCAAGGCCACGAGCTCCGGAACACGTCTGTGAAGAAGGAGGCTCAGGCCAATGTAGAAGCCGTAATGCACTGGAGGCACTATCTGGGTGGTAGAAGATTTATGCTCCTCACGGACCAGCACTCTGTCATATTCATGTTCAGCAACACCAAGAGGGGCAAAATCAAGAATGACAAAATTGTTTGGTGGAGGATTGAACTCTCCACCTACAGTTTTGACATTGTCTACCAGCCAGGGGCCCTTGGCAACCCTCCGGATGCCTTGTTCAGGGGATGCTGTGCCTCCGCACACACCGGTCAAATGCGGACCATACACGATGAGCTCTGCCATCCAGGGGTCACCCGCATGGCTCATTTTGTCAAGTCCCGCAATTTACTCAGGGTAAATGACCAGGTCATGCCAGGACTGCATGCCGCACTTTTTCTGCCCCACAAAAGTGCACCTGATTAAATCATCCAGGCCCTTTGAACAGTTCAGCGTCGATTTTTAAGGGAACTCTCCCCTCCACGAATGGGAACATCTACTTCCTCTCGGTCATCGATGTGTACTCCCACTTCCCGTTCGCCATCCCATGCCAGACACATCCACCCCATCCGTTATGAAGGCCCGAGACTCTATTTTCACCCTGTTTGGGTATCCCGGCTATATTCATAGCGACCAGGGCTCAGCCTTCATGAGTGATGAGCTGCGTCAGTTCCTGCTTATGAGGGGCATCGCATCCAGCAGGACTACCAGTTACAACCCCCGGGGTAACAGGCAGGTTGAAAAAGAGAACACCATGATCTGAAAGGTTGTCAAACTTGTCCTGAAGCAAAGAGGCCTTCCAGGCTCGTGCTGGCAGGATGTCCTCCCCATTGCGCTCCACTCAATTCGGTCACTACTCTACATTGAAACCAATGCTACTTCTCATGAACTCATGTTTACATTCAACAGAAGGTCAGCATCAGGGAACACACTCCCAGCCTGACTCATTAGTCCTGGTCTGGTCCTTATCAAGAAGCATGCGAGGAGAAGCAAGACCAACCACCCTGGTAGAAAGAGTGAAATTGTTCCATGCTATCCCCACGTACACCTACATGGAGTACCCAAATGGCAGGGAGGACACCATCTACATCAGGGATCTTGCACCCGCCGGATCTGAAGATCCATTGTCTCAGGTTTCCCACCCCCCACCCAGGGCCTCAGGGGACCCAGTCCAGGAGGAGAGTGAACCCTCCACTATCATTGAACCGGAGCCCCAGCCCACTACCCTTCCATTACAGGTGGATCAAGAGACTCAAAGAGCCCAAGGTCCCCCAGTGCTAAGGCACTGCACCAGGATTTCCAGACCCCCGGACTGCCAGCATCTGTAAATAGTATTATATATATTTCTTTTCTGTATCTATTATTGGCTTCTCTTCATCCTCAGACCTTTAATTCTGAAGGAAGGGGTGAATGTAGTGAACTGGAATTCCTGGCTCTTCCCCTGGGGGCCTGTATAATACCCTGGTTTCCCTCCTAAACCTTAAACTCCTCTGAAGCCTGTTCATGAACCCTACCTGTGTTGTAAGCTAATAAAAGTGTTAGTTCTCCCTCCAGTCGAGTGTGAGCTTATAACTACACTGCAAGATGACAATGCAGTTAGCATGGTAAGCAAATTTGTGGACAATGCCAAAATTGGTGGGAGAGTAGACAATGAAGAAAGTTACCTGCAATTACAACAGGACCTAAATGAATTGGGAAAGTGGGCAAGGAATGGTAGATGGAATTAAACTTGGGAAAGTGCAATATGGTGCACTTTGAAAGGTTAAAGCAGGGCAGAACTTACATGGTGATGGTAGTGCCCTGTAGAGTGTTGCAGAACAGAGAGATGTGGGGTTATAGATGTGTAGTTCCATAAAAATGGCAACATAGGTGGACAGGGTGTCGACTAGAGCATTGAGTACATGGGCCTGGGACATTATATTACATCTGTACAAGATGTTGATGAGATCACACTTGGAGTATTGTACGCAGTTCTGATCACCAAAAAAGTTGGAGGCTAAGGGAATACGTTATAAAGTTTTATAATATCATGAGGGACATAGGTGAGTTAAATAGTTATTATTTTCCAGGGTAGGGAAATCTAAAACTAAAGAGCATAGATTTAAAATGAGAGGGTAAAGATTTAAAAGCGACCTGAGGGGCTCCTTCTTCACACAGAGGCTAGTGGGTATATGGAATGAGCTGTCAGAGGAAGTGATAGAGATGGGGACAATTGTAATGTTTAGCAGACATTTAGACAGGTTTATATTACGCAGGCAAATGGGATTAGCTTGGTCGGCATGGACAAGTTGGGCCTAAAGGCCTGTTTCCATGCTGTAAAACTCTGACTCTAATATGAAGTAGAAATTGGGCAGCATGTACTTGTGGGCCAAATGGCCTATTACCGTGTTGTATGTCTAAATTTATAATTTAAACCTAAGAATTTTTAGAGATTGCTTTAAAATAAATATATAATTTTTTAAATTAAAATACAACTTTGGTGAAGCTTGGAAAAATATCTTCACTACAATTTGTTACAGTTTAGCTTCAGCAGAGTGAAGAGGAAACCAAACGACATTTAATGGTAGCATATTAACCCTTAAATAATGCTTTCTAGTAATTAAATGCATACTTAAAGCCTAAATGAAAACATTACAAGCACCATCAGAACACAACGACTCCATCTTCTATACTCTTAAGTGAAATTACGCTCCCATGCATAACCTAGAAGTTGGGAGTAGGTGGTTGTGGAGTCCAGAATTGTTGGACTAAGTGATACAAGTACAAGTCAAGTTTATTGTCATCTGATTGTAAAAGAAAGGTCAAGGTAAAGGTTCCATTATTGTCCCGTAATACTACATTTAGAATGCAACATACATGAAATTCTTTAACTTTTGGTCTACCATAAGGCAGAGTCGCCACTTTGTCCAGCGCCCCTCACAGAAACCTGCAGCACCTGGTGTTCCTAGGAAGTCTCCCCTCCAAGTATTGACTAGGCCTGAACCTGCTTAGCTTCCGAGATCAGACAATCACAGGATTATTCAAGTTTCTGTCTACAAGCACACTCCGATGAAACAACTTTCTCTGGTCCTCGGTGCATACACGCAGATACACAACCAGACATAACACATATACAGACAAATAATACATGCCCAGGGCAAGTATTTTTATCCATAAAATTAAATTAAATTTATGTACAAATGAGTTTTGCATGGTTAGTGTGAGCAGTTTCTTAGGTCATTAAGCATTCTCGCTGCCTGTGAGAAGAAGCTGTTCCTCAGCCTAATGGTGCTAGCTCTGATACTCCCGTATCTTCCCTGACAAAAGCAGCTGAAAGATGGCACGTGCAGGATGGAAGGGGTCTTCAGTGATTTTGCATACCCTCTTCAAACAACTATCCCAGTAGATCCTGTCAATGGGGGGCGAGTGGGGTGGGAGGAACGAGACTCCTGTGATTGTCTCTGCCCACTTCAGTCTTGTCAAGAAGTGTCGTTTTTATCAATTTTTATTTGGATTAATTTGGAAAATATGGGTTTCAACATAGATTAATTCAATAACTTGTTTCTCATGTGGATTAAGGAATATAGATCCATCCATTTTATTTTGTACTTGTATGTATATGAGATCACTTGTTATGTGTTTTCCTTAAAATTTTGTGTGTAAGCTTATATGTTAAACTCAATAAAAATATTTAAAAGAGAAAAGGGAAAAACAAAAGAAAAATGTAGTGTAGTCGCTGTTGCACCTTCCTGACAAGTGAGGAGATGTTGAGTGTCCATGATAAATCATTAGTTAATTGAACTCCAAGGAACTTGGTGCTCTCCACTTTCCCTTCTACAGAGTTGTTGGTATGTAGTAGAGGGTGGTTGTTCCTGATCCTCCTGAAGTTCACAATCATTTCCTTTGTCTTGTCCACATTGAGACTCATGTTGTTGATCTCACACCATTTCATGAAATTGTCCATCTCTTCTCTGTAGTGCAACTCATTGTTGCTGCTGATGAGGCCACTACTGTTGTGTCATCTGCAAAATTGATGACACTGTTGGAGCTTGATCTGGCAATGCAGTTGTGGGTCAGTAGAATGAACAAGTTTGGGCTGAGCACACAGCTCTGAGGTGCACCAGTGCTCAATGTGATGGTCTTCGATGTTCTGCTTCTGACCTGGACAGACTGTGGTCTTTCCATTAGGAAGTCAAGAATCTAGTTACAAAGAGAGGTGTTGATTCCCAGCGAGGACAGCATCTCCAGCAACCTCTGGAGAATTATCATAATAAATGCTGAGCTGAAGTCAATGAACAGCAGCCTGGTGTATGAGACATTGTTCTCCAGGTGGAACAGGATGGAGTGAAGCGACAAGGTTATAGCATCATCTGTGGAACAGTTTCTTCTATACATGAATTGAAATGGATCCAACATCTTTAGGAGGTGTGCTTTGATGCGTTCCATCACCAGACGCTCAAAGCATTTCATAACGGTAGAAGAGACTAACACAGGGCAGTAGTCATTAAGGCCTGTTATTGCCACCCTCTTGGGTACTGGGATGATGGTGGTTGTCTTGAACCCTGAGGGAATGATGAATTGCTATAGCGAGGTGTTGGAGATGTCTGTGAAGACCTACATCAATTGGTCTGCGCAGTCCTTCAGTACCTGAGCAGGTATTTTATCTGGAAGTTGTCTGTTTCCAGATAGTTTTATGAAAAAGCCCCAGGTCAAAATCCACATCACATTTTTTTTTTTTTTGCAATCTGCAATGAAGCTGATCAACATCATGTCTTGGTTTCTTAACATTTCTATCTCAAATCTCACCAAATGGATTCTGACTAAAATATTTTTCCAAACATTGAAATATGTGTATAGCATATATGAATGTTAGCTAGAGTTGATTAGTTTGCAAATCCTTGTAACCCGTTTTCATCATCAAATGTAATGCTGGAGATGGAATTTTGCAGTTTTCCGTTAACACTACTCGTGGATTACGAGAATCCATGAAAACATGCATGAACAGATTTCATGTCATGACAAACAGAAAGTCAAACCTTGTTAAAACAATGCAGTGACACAAACATGGAGAAAGGTTGGAGATATTTCAGGTCAAAGTAGAAGGATGTCAGGGCAGCATGGATGGCATAGCAGTTAGTCCAATGCTGTTACAGTGCCATCGATAAGGACTGAGGCTTGAATCCCATGCTGTCTAAGGAGTTTGTATGTACTCCCCATGTCTGCGTGGGTTTTCCCTAGGGTTCCGGTTTCCTCCTACCATTCGAAACACATTGGGGGTTGCAGGCCATTTGGGTGTAATTTGGCAGCATGGGCTCTTGGGCTGAAGGGGCCTGTTACTGTGCTGTATGTCTAAATTTAAAAGAAAAAATGAGAAAGAAGGAAAGCCTTGGGTTGCTAGCAGTACTACTGGGAGAAAACCATTTCTGGAGACTCCCAAATAATTGAAAATGGTAGGTAAACCTTGTGATGATACTAACTCCCACTCTGACATATACTTCAGATCATGAATTAGTTAGAACAGAATTCTCATGTGCAGAGCGAGTCTAAAGAACCAAAGGCTTGTTTGATCCAAACCAAGGCTTTTATTAACTAAAAGACTGGAGCATATCACATGTAGGATGACCAGTCCAGAATGACCTGGTCTGGCTTGGAGCAATCCTTTAAGACCTGCCAGTAGGTGTGGCTATGCTCTCAGCCAATCACAGTCAACCTACACTACAATCTGTACATATACACATTGATGATAGAATCTGTACTATCACATTCACCCCTTCTTTGAGAACTGACTCCAGGGTGGATGGAGGGCTGTAAAAAAGGAAAAAGTAAAAGAAAAAAAGGACCTGGTGGAGGTTAGGGGCTGTACTGGTCAGGGGGCCTGACCATCCAATGTGACCGCCGTGGTGCCGGGATTTGGGTCGCTGGAGTCGTGTCACCGGCAGGCTTGTAGGGTGCGGCCACTGCTTCGCTCAATTCCCCAATGGCGTTGTTGACAGTCTGGCCCAAGCTGGTGGGGTGGTGCTGGTCCCTCTGTTCAAGTACATGACCTAGGGGAGAAGGATTTGGGGGAGGTTGGGTTGGAAGCACTACTGTGCCTGATCCAGCTTGGGCTAGGTCCCTTACCAAGACTGTGTCCTCCCGCCCGTCCAGGTATTCAATGTAGGCATAATGCGAGTTCGCTTGGAGCAGAGTCACTCAGTCAACCAAGGGATCATTCTTTGAGTACTGGATTTGGCGTCGTAGGAGGACCAGCCCGGGAACCATGAGCCATGCCAGTATGGTTGTTCCCGATTCGGATTTCCTCGGGAAAGAGAACATCCTTTCATGGGGGGTGGCATTGGTCGTAGTGCGTAGGAGGGAGTGGATGGAGAGTAGGGCACTAGTGAGCACGTCCTGCCAGCGAGAGGTGGGGAGACCTTTGGACCAGAGGGCAAGTGTAACCGCTTTCCAGATGGTGGCATTCTCTCATTCGACTTGCCCATTACCGCGTAGGTTATAGCTGGTGGTCCTGCTTGAAGCAATACCACGCTCCAGAAGGTACTGCTGCAGCTCTGTGGTCATAAACGAGGACCCTCTGTCACTGTGAATGTAACTGGGGTACCCGAAGATGGTGAAGATGCTGTGCAGGGCTTCTATGACTGAGGAGGCGGTCATGTCCGAGCAGGGCACAGCGAACGGGAAGCGGGAGTACTCGTCGATGGCCGTAAGGATGTAGGTATTACGATTGGTCGACGGTAGGGGCACTTGAAGTCGACGTTGAGATGCTCAAAGGGGTGGGTGGCTTTGATGACATGGGTGTTCTCCAGACAGAAGAAGTGGGGCTTGCACTTAGCACACACCGGGCAAGCTCGGGTCATGGAGCGAATCTCCTCGACTGTGAAGGGCAGATTGAGAGCTTTGACAAAGTGCGCAAAACTAGTGACCCCTGGATGACAGAGCTCCTCATGGAGTCTCTGCAGCCTGTCCAGTTATATGTTGGCACAGGTCCCTTTGGAGAGCACATCTGGTGGGTCGTTGAGTTTACCAGGCTGATACAGTATGTCATAATTAAAGGTGGAGAGCTCGATTCTCCACCCGGTGATTTTGTCATTCTTGATCTTACCTCGATGGGTATTGCTAAACATGAAGGAGACTGCACGTTGGTCAGTCAGCAGTGTAAAACACCTGCCAGTGAGGTAGTGTCTCCAATGATGTACTGCCTCGACTATGGCCTGGGCTTACTTCTCGACAGAGGAGTGTCAGCTCTCAGGACCCTGGAGGGTTCTGGCGAAGGCTACCGACCAGCCGGCCTGGTTCAAAGTGGCTGCGCTGAGTGATAGAGCCGCCCATTTGCTTCGAAGGCTGTGAAAGGTCGGTCTTCTCAGTGGATTGGGAGCTGGAGATAGGCCGAATGTAAGTCAATGGTGGAAAATACGTGGTATTGGGCGATCTGATTCACCACATCCGTGATCTGTGGAAGGGGGTAGACATCCAGAAGCGTGAAGTGGTTGATTGTCTGGCTGTAGTCAACTGCCAACCACGGCTTCTCCCCATTTTTAACAACCACCACATGGGCCCTCCAGGGTCTCGAGCTAGGTTCGACAATGCCCTCGTCCAGCAGTCTGCACACCTCACTTGTGATAAATTTCCTATGTTCATAATGATATTGCCACCTTTTGGTGGCCACAGGCTTCCAGCCAGGGCTGAGGTTTGCGAAGAGCGCTGGCAGATGGTGGAGAGGCTACAGGTGAGGCCCCGGGGCGCGGGGGCGGGTGGCTCGGGCTGTCGCTTGCAGGAAGCTTCCAGGGTGGAGTGGTTACAGACAGAGAGTGGAGCGTGAGGATCCCCAAAATGCAGGGAAATGGTTTGAAACTGGCACTGAAAATCCAGTCCCAGCAGTGCAGGGGCTCACAATTGGGGAAGAACTAATAGTTTGAAGTCTGTGAACATGATGCCCTGGACTTTCACAGTTGCCATGCAATACCCTTTTACCTCAGTCGAGTGCAATCTGGTTGCCAATTAAATTCTCTGGGCAGTGGGGAGAATAGCCAGTCCGCAATGGTGGGCCAGTTCTGGAAAAATAAATCTGTTAGTTGACCCCAAGTCAAATAAGCAATTGTTATAGTGTCCATGCACTTTAATCAGTTCCATTGCTTTTGTGAGGGGATGGGAAAAGTCCTGGTCTAGGCTTACTGATGCATTTACTTGTAAGGGGAACAGTGCAGTCCTGCATGATGATGTCACGCAACGTGTGCGTGATGATGTCACGCAAACTGTTGGGCCTGAAGAGACAGCATCAAGGAGTTGGTATTGCTGCCTGCAGTCTGCTGGGGATGTCGGCCAGCCAACGGTAAGTGTTGGGGGTCACTGCTTGCTGTTGGCAGTGGGGTGGTCAGTCGGGCGGTCATTGGCGCTGGGAACCAGGTCGGTAGCATCGGTCATGGCGGCGTGTGTCCTCAGTCGGTAGTGGCGGCGGGTGTGCTATGTCCCTGGTCGGCAGCGGCAGCAGGTCGCTGGTCGCAGTGGCGGCGGGTCCCTGTTCGGCAGCATCAGCGGTGGGCTCAGTGGTGATGGCGGCAGTGGGTCCCTGGTTGGCAGCGGTGGTGGCCGTTGAGGCCAGGGCTGGGGCCTGGTGGGATGTTGCTTCGTGAGTGAGGGTGAACGTCATTGCGCCGAGGGAGGTTCGTACCTTTCGCGCTCGGCGTCTGCCCCATGACATCAGGCATTGCCGCATGGTGGAGCCCTCGCTCTCATTGGACGAGAGCTCTGAGGAAGAAGTGTTCGAATGGGAGGGCTGCGATTTGGCTTCACACGAGGCACTGTGTTTGATGGCGGCTATTTTGGAGCAACAGACTACAGCTAAGTGCCTGTTTTTAAGGCATTTCTGGCACCTGGCTTTTCTCGCCAAACATTGGGACCTGCTGTGCTTGTTCCTCCTACAGAAATAACACTTCGGGGTCGCATCGGGCAGCGTAGCAGCAGCCAACAGGCCGTCGGTGTGCCGGGGGGTAGTAGGGTAGAGGGAGGGCATCCTACTTACATCAGAGCGTGCGGTCCAGCCCTGAGAGTACACGTCCATACTTAAGACCGCATCCTCCATTGTCTCTGCGATCCAGATCACGTCCTTTAGGTTTTCTTCCCCCATGCTCTAGCAGGCGCTGCCTCACCTCATTTGATTGAACCCCAGCCACATAGGCATCCCGATTGAGATTGTCTGTGGTCTCCGCAGTAGATCTGTCTGTGCAGGCACAGTCCCTGCCCATTGCAAGCTCTACAGGACTCTACATTTGCCTCCTTGTTGCAAGTTTGTACCAAGCATAGACCCTGTTCACTGGTCGCTCGTTGAGCCCTTTCAGCACCTTCATGGCTGCGGCGTAAGTGGTCGCATCCTGGATGCTCTGGTAGACTCTCGGGGACGCCATAGTCATCAATATTAGTAGTCGATGGCTGTCTTCTATCACGGCAGAGTCAGAGAGCTGTAAGTATGTTTCGAAGCATCTCACCCAGTGCTTAAAGTCATTCGAGGCTGTAGCTGACTGTGGGTCGATGTCGAGGCATTCCAGCTGAGGCATACGCTCCATCGTTTCAAAACTTTTTAGTTAATAAAATTGTAGAGCACGTCGAAAGAACCAAAGACTTGTTTGATCCAAACCAAGGCTTTTATTAACTAAAAGACTGGAGCATATCACACGTAGGTCGATCAGTCCAGAATGACCTGGTCTGGCTCGGAGCAATCCTTTAAGACCTGCTAGTAGGCGTGGCTACGCTCTCAGCCAATCACAGTCATCCTACACTATAATCTGTGCATATACACATTGGTGATAGAATCTGTACTATCACATCATATATTATGAATTCAACCCATTTCCAAGTGCTGCATAAATTAAAATTTAAAATTAATAGTAAGTTCTTACAAATTAGCATTAAACATTCTTACTCTGGGTACCTTTTTTGGGAAATAGAAATGATAAATTGGTGGAGAAATAGCTATATAGATCAGCATAATTTTATAAAAGAGTAGAGAAAACTGCTGAAAATTTTCTACAAGTAAACCAGTTAAACGAAGTTCATTTTTATTATATTAAAAAATACACAAATTGACTTACAATCTTCAAGCATTTTATTGATGTTATTTTTTTAAAACAAATACCATTGGCCATCATTTGAAATGTTAAATCTGCATATTTATAATTAGTGGGAAAATGAATTTATAAATAAGTGAGGTATGTATATCATTTTTTTCAATGTAGTCACATGGAAAGAAATAATGATATTTTTGAAATCATACAATTACATAGGACAGTGCAGCACAAAAACAAGCCCTTCAGCCCACAATGTCTACCTCAAACATGATTTCCAAATTACACTAAAACTCTGCTCTAGCACATATTCCCTGCATATTTATGTGTCTATCCAAAAGCCTTTTCAGCATTTTCCAGGCATCAACTACCCAGTGGGGAAAAAAAAAATGCCCTGCACATCTCCCTTAAACCTCCATTCCCTGCCCCACCTACCTCACCTGAAATGCATGTTCTCTCAAATGTGACTGGGAAAAATAATCTAACTGTCTACCCAATCAATGTCTCGTGTAATTTTATAAACTTATAAACCAGAGCTTCCACCAGCGTTGTCTCCGCTCCATCCTCAACATCCATTGGAGCGCTTACATCCCTAACGTCGAAGTACTCGAGATAGCAGAGGTCGACAGCATCGAGTCCACGCTGCTGAAGATCCAGCTGCGCTGGATGGGTCACGTCTCCAGAATGGAGGACCATCGCCTTCCCAAGATCGTGTTATATGGCGAGCTCTCCACTGGCCACCGTGACAGAGGTGCACCAAAGAAAAGGTACAAGGACTGCCTAAAGAAATCTCTTGGTGCCTGCCACATTGACCACCCCCAGTGGGCTGATAACGCCTCAAACCGTGCATCTTGGCGCCTCACAGTTTGGCGGGCAGCAACCTCCTTTGAAGAAGACCGCAGAGCCCACCTCACTGACAAAAGGCAAAGGAGGAAAAACCCAACACCCAACCCCAACCAACCAATTTTCCCCTGCAACCGCTGCAGTCGTGTCTGCCTGTCCCGCATCGGACTTGTCAGCCACAAACGAGCCTGCAGCTGACGTGGACTTTTTACCCCCTCCATAAATCTTTGTCCGCGAAGCCAAGCCAAAGAAACCAGAGCAGACAAAGTTTGTCCAACCTCTCCTAATAGCTCATGTATTCTAGTCCAGACAACATCCTGGTAAAGTTCTTCTGTGACCTTTTCAAAGCCTCTACATCCTCCACATCCTTCCTGAAAAGAGCAACCAGAATTGCTGTAGATGCCATTTTCATGTCAAGTTCATTGTCATCTGATTGTACAAGTACAACCCCACGAAACAGCATTCTCCAGTCCTCAGTGCAAAACATACAGATACACAACCAGACAATACATATGCAGGACAAGTATTTTATCTATACAAATAAATAAATAGATTTTATTTTGTACATATGAGAGTCTCTGATGGCTATCCTGCACGAGGACTCCCGGATTCCTTTGCATCTGAGTATTTTCAATTTTCTCCCATTTTAAAAATAGTCTGCTCCTTCATTTTCTACCAAAATGCATGACCGCACACTTTCTGATATACAACTCCTAAGCACGCAAATTTATTTTGTCTACCTATTAACTACTAATAAGAGTGAAAAATATATATATAATTATGGTCATTATGATTTTATGATCACTTTGCAAATGAGAATGGAGTTTGGGAGAGAAATGTACTTTTCCATTCACCAGTGTGAAAAATGGAAGGCTGCTAACACTACTGGCTTTGGGTGACACTTGTAAATTCACTTTTTACGAAATTTGGAAATGTTGATCAGTGCACTTTGATCCCATGAATATTGTTAGTCTAATAAGTAACTTTGCAGCTGACTCAGAGATTGATGGAAGGATGAAGAGGGACACAGCTCTGCAGAAAATGGAATTTACTCCAGACATATTTGAGAAAATTCATTTTGGATTGTTTCATACAGGCCAGACATATACAGAGCTTAAAAGCATTGATGTACAGAGGGAACCTCGAGTACAAGTTCTAAACTCCCTAAAAATGCCAACACAGGTGGATAGGGTATTGAAGGTGTTTAGCTTGCTTGTCTTCAGAGGCAGGAGTATTGAACTCAACTGGTCTCTCTAGCAGGTAAATATATATTACCAATGTTTTGCGCCTGAGCTCTTCTTTCAAGGATTGGGCATTAAGTGGTTAGGCCACACTTGAAATATTGTGAGCACTTCTGGTCACCACACTATAGGAAGGATGTGGTGGCACGAGAAAGAAGGCAAAAAAGGTTTCCTGGGATGTTGCCTGGAATAGAAGGCCTGAGTTACAAGGAAAGATTGGATGGGCTGGGATTGTTCTCACTGGAATGTGGAAGACTGAAGAGAGACATTATAGAGCTTTAGTGAACAATGAGGAGCATAGATAGGGTAGATAATCAACATATATTTACCACAGCAGATGACATAGGTTAAAAGTGAACATTTTAAAGGGATCTGAAGGGCAAATGTTTTTGTAGAGAATCTTTAAAAATGAGCCACTGGATAAACAAATGGATGACACTAAGAAATGTTGTAAAAGTGAAGGTCATGTGATGAGGAGCGAGTAGCAGGACGTTGACCCCCAGAGCTCCAGGACCAGGACAATTAAAAACAGTGTAAAAAAAGAGAAATAAGCACCAAGAACAACAAAAATTAATAAATAAAAGTTCTTACCTTGCAACAATGGGAAAGAAGAACGTCAGCCAGGCAAAGTCAGCCACCAAGGTAGGAGGAATGGTTGGCACCTGATCCAGCCTGCCTCATGGAGGCCAAGGTGGCGATGCCAAATCCAGGGCCGAAGCCCGTGAGGTCCGATTTGCCGAGGGCGACTGAGGCTCACCCAGGAGGACAGCAGGAGGTGAGAATAACCCAGAGAGGAGAGGCAACGCAACCTCCGGTCTGTGTCACCAGGAAAGTGAGAACATTTTAAGGGCAGTGGTAGTCAGGACGAAAGTGAGGAGGGGTGCTGATGGAGTTGGAGGAAAAAAATATCCTATTCTACCTAAACATAAGTGTGGCCCTCCTAAAATAAAGAAAAGAATTCAAGCCAACAAAAAGAAAGGCCAAATGAGGAGTCTGCAGAGGGATCAGAGCTTTAGGGAGTGGAGGGCATTGCATTCCCCCATCCCACACCACCCGAGGACAATGAGTAAGTGAGGGCAACACTTGGGGATGGGGAAAACCTCGGCCCCATGTCGGGAGATGGCTCCAACGGAGATCCTAGCGAGCTGAGTGTCGAGAAGACTGGAGGCAGAGTTGGGAGAAAATCGCAGGGAGGATCTGGGACTCATGGAGGGAGCAAGGTGGTATCGGTAAGATATCCTGCAGGCCATGTAAAGAATGGAGGAGAGAACTGGCCAGGGACTTAAAGGAAAAAACAGGAGAGTTATACAACAAAATGAATAGATGGGAGAATGCCCTAAATGGATTGTCAGGAAGGGTATCTGAAGTAGAAGAAAGTGGAAGAATTTGGGTGGAGGTCGAAACCACACTAGCACTCATGACTCCGCAGCAGTTAGCTCCATACTGCTGACTAACTCACTCAAAATACAATATGTTGCATTATGTCTATACATTCTTAGTCATTTATGGATCTTTTAAATATATATAGATTGCTTATAGGATAAAACCCCTCCTCCCCATTAAACTTTCCTGAAACTTTGTAACAACTGAAACCATTCGGTGATATATTTCATTCAAGTATCACCCACTATTTGTCTCTCTCTTTCAGGCAATGAATCCGCAAATACCTTTGCCTCATTAGGCTCAGTAAAAAAACCTGTTCTTCCCATCTGGGACTTAAACCTTCAAAACTGCCGGATACCTTAACTGCATTGAATTCTTTCCTTTTTTTCATCTGCAAATTTATTAGCAAGATATTACCAACCAGCCAATCCTCTTAAAGTTTAGGTACACCTTCTGTCCTGAAGCTCCCTCAAAATTCTCGCTCCAACCATTATTCAAAACCAAATACTGGCAAATCTTCAGATTAATCCTCCTCCAACCATCACCTGCATGTGGTGATAATCCCTACAGAGAGCACAAGGTACACGGAGGGGTGGGGTCAATGGTTCATGCAGCTGAATGCGGGATAATTGGTTTTAGCAGCATTTGCATCAAAATTCATGAGGTGCAGATTGTATTCATGTTGATACATACACAATATCCTTGCTTTTTAAACTTACGTTTAAACATACAGCACTGTAAGAGGCCAATTTGGCCCTTTTGAGTCCGTGCCTCCCAATTTACACCTCATTAACCTATACCCCAGTACATTTTTTTTAGAAGGGTGGTTGGAAACTGGAGCCCCCAGAGAAAACCCATGCAAACATGGAGAGAATGTACAAACTCCTTGCAGACGGCACAGTTTTTGAACCCAGATCCGGTCCCGATCACTGGCACTGTAAAGGCATTCCGCTAACTGCTATCCCAACCATGCCGTCCTAGTTAGAGCCATGTCCATAAAGCATTCTCTGGGCCTCCATGGGGATTCATTTGTCTTACCTCATCTGAATATGTCAGATGCCACAAAGCAGATATTTGATGCTTTAAAACACAAGTTCAGTGGTTTTGAGCAGAAGTCCTCGCTACCTACTTCAGAGCCTACTTAAAAATTGTAATAGGTAATGGCCTCTGTGAAGAAATTCAGGGAAAGAGTTCTTAAAATAATTTTAGCTTTCTGCCATTCAATACTTGCTGACAAAAAGTAAGTCAAACAGATCTGACCCTGTTATTTATAATTCCGACGACATATTCAAGGCCAGTGACGTGAAGTCAGGGTTGATTGATTTTGGTAACAGAAGGTTGTAAACGATCCTGGCAACTGCAAAATGCCATCGTGTGGTGCAAACACGCTGTTTTTCAATTTTTTACTACTATTTGGAATTCATCAATTAGTGCATCCCATCAAACATTTATAATGAGCAACAACAGGATGAATGGTGTGGGATTTGTTGTCTCGCGAAAGCATAGATTCTGAATAGTCCCACATGTTTGTGTTTTGCTTACAAAACAAGAAGAGCATCTATTAGATTCTGACAACAGCAGCATTGACACAATATCCTGCAGTTTGAAAAAAACTCCCTGCAGATTTTGCTGAAATCCTTCACCTATTCGTATTGATTCCTTCATAAGGTAATGAATTGACAGTACAGACAGGTACTGTGGCCTCGAGTTGCATTAAATGCACATGAAATTTGAATGCAAGAGCATGCAACCTAGAATAACCTAAAATAGAATTCCCATATGTTTATTGAAGCATATGGATACTTTTTCCATTCAAAGTAAAAGTCAATTATAAAATCATCTGTGATCACCAAACCTTAGTTTTAAGGATGATATCATTCCTATTAGAGAAGCAACACTTTTTATTTTCTTGAGAAATTAAATCACTACTTGGTCACATCAACGAAGCTCCAATGTGTATCATGCTCCAGATAGAGTAGGGCAGCATGGTTAGTACCAGTGACCAGGACAAGGGTATGAATCCCATGCTGTCTGTAAGGAGTTTGTACTTTCTCCCTGTGTCTGCATAGGTTTCCGCCAGGTGCTCCGGTTTCCTCCCACTATTCAAAACGTACCAGGGTGTGGTGCACACAATAATCATGTCAACATGATGAAGTGATTAATTACCAAAAACCTGAGCATTACTCATACACTCCTTGGCCAGGTTCCAGGTACAGCAGCAAAAGGGGGCAAGTCTGAGCACACCAGATTGGGAAATCTGAGGAGGAGCCGAGGGAGAGGTTAGGGAAGGTCAGAGAAGGACAGGTATGTTCCGACTGGTAAGTCCATACATCTATACAAATGCCTTTCACCACATTCACCCTTTCTTTGAGATAAAACCCAGCGCGGTGATGTGGTGACACGGAGCACATAGTGTACTTTGCTACACATATACATAGTTCATATGACAGGTTTAGCCTGTCTAGTGGTCTCGTGATCCTCTGTGACGTCTGAGACACTGGGCAAGGCCCCTGTTGTTCCTCTGCTAAGCTCGCAGGACTGTGTACCTGTGTGAGTGGAATTTCGGTTACTGAGCCCTTGGCTGCCTGTTGGGGTGGGCTCCTTGCTGGTGAGATTTCTGTAGGATTGACTGCCACTGGTGCTTGGCATATGACTGGTGCTGGTGGGGGAGGTTCTACTGTTATCTGGGGGTGGGGGGGAGCGGGAGTACGTCAAAACCCTGGGACATGGATAGGCACTGTGTCGACTGACCAACTGGTTTTTCTGGGGTCACCTGATCAGTGTTAAGACCTGGCCCAGGCCAGGTCTTGTACTGACACTACATCCTCCCTCCCATCCTGGTACTGCACAAATATGTATTGTGGGTTCACGTGTACCTGATGCAGTTTTTCCACAAGGGGATCTGTCTTGTGGGATATATGTCTGCGAAGAAGTGTCGTCAGCCAGAGTGTCATAGTGGTTCCAAATGCCGACCTCCTGGGAAAAGGGTCTCTCGTGGGGAGTGGCATTAGTAGCCATGCACAGCAGGGACCTGGTAGCGTGCAGCACGTCTGGTAGTACCAATTGCTTCTGGGATGGGCATCCCTTTTGACATGAGGGCCAACAGGATTGCTCCCCAGATTGTACCTTTCTCCCACTCTCCACTTGCCAATTCCCACGGGGGTTGTAGCTAGTAGTTCTGCTTGTGGCTATCCCCGCCACCTGCAGATAGTGTTGCAGCTCTTGACTCATGAAGAAGGAACCCCTGTCACTGTGTATGTAGCTGGGGTATCCAAACATAATGAATATGGTCTAGAGTGCACTGGTGAGCATGGCTGCAGACATATCTGGACAAGCGATAACAAACAGGAACCAGGAAAACTCATCCACTACATTCAAGAAGAACAGATTCCAGTTATTGGATGGGAGGGGACCCTTGAAGTCCATACTAAGACGTTCAAAGGGATAGGTTATCTTAATCAGTTGGGATCTAGCTGGTCTGTAAAAATGCAGCTTGCATTTGGCACAGACCAAGCAGTTATGGGACAGTTCAACTGAGTAGGGTAAATTTCTAGCCCTCACGAGGTGGCAGAGCTTGTCATGCAGGAACTTCAGATGATCCACTTGTGTGTTGATACATGTTCCCCGGAATAGAGCTCACTAAGCTTCCTGGATTGCTATAAGATCTCATAATTATACATGGAGAGTTCGATTCTCCACCTCATGATCTTATCATTTATTTTACCCCAGATTGTTATACATAAATGCGACGGTCCTCTGGTCCGTCAGCAGGGTAAATGGTCTACCAGCCAAATAATGCCTTCAGTGGCACACAGCTTCCACTATGGCCTGGGCCTCTTTCTAAATTGTCAAGTGCCTGAGTTTCAGGCCATGGAGTGTTCTAGAGAAAAATGCCACTGGCCTGCCTACCTAATTTAGCGTGGCTGCTATAGCAACATCAGAGGCATCACTTTCCACTTGGAATGGGATTCATCAATGGCATGCGGGCCTTGTCTGTGTATTGGGGACCCATTGGGCATAAAAGGGCTTTCAGGTTCTGGGGCAACAAGACCTCTCTAAGGGGATGCATTTTATCAGGGTCCGGGGACATGATCCCTCCCCTCCACCTGTCACATTTGTGGCCCGAAATGTGAAGTTAATAAAACATTAAACACAAGTTTTATCAGGTAAACTTCTTAGTGGCTTTTATTCTCCCGTTTCCATTGTTCTCCTGCTTGTGTTCTTATCTCTCTCTCTTACCACGTGACTTCCGGTATATCTCATACATATTCATTATCATGACATCCCTCCTTTAATCAGAAATAAACTTTACCTTCACTTATCAATATCCCTCGGAAACATACAAACATCGTAACTAATGGTAATACTATAACTCAACTACATAAAATTTACTTCCTACAGCACTCATACATGCACTTTATGATATAAGATTAAATACTGTCCCAAAGTTCTTATTAAAACTATGGCACAAAGTCTTCGTATCGTTTGGGCACTTTCCGGTTTCGTTTCGGCCTGCCTGCGATATTGTCGTCGCTTCTCGGTTGTTCACTCTCGGCGTCGAAAATACTGCTCACCACGGCTTCGGGTGTTTCTGCTGCTCTAGTCACTTCATCAGGAGTGCTGGTAACTGCCTCTGGAACATCATCAGGTCTCTCAGTTTCAGCATCTCGTATTGGCCTTTCAACCTCTTCACTTGATATATCTCTGGACTGGTACCTTTTTACACCTGAGACATTTCTCTTATACAGTACTCCAGTCGGAGACTTGACTGTCACCATACTGCCACTTCTGGATACAACAGTATAGGGTTGATGGTAATAAGGTGTGTCTAGCTTACCACCAGTTTCATGCCTCACTAAAACATTATCTCCTGGCATGATGTCTGAGTACTTGTCTCCGCGTTTCGAATCTGTGTACAGCTTTGCTGCACCTTTCTTTTCAGCATCGTGGTCCCTCATCTCCTGGTCGTCTCGGATTTCCTTTATTTCTGGCATTTTTGTGCGGATTTTTCTCCCAAAAAATGCTTCTGCAGGACTTTTTCCAGTGGTTGCATGAGGCATTGCTCGATAGTGTTAGGTCTGCTTTGTTCATGAATGAGTGAGACAAACACCAGGCTGAGTCGAAATCAGGGTTCTTTGTTCTTTATTACCGGATTGTAACACTTGCGACTAACAAAGTTAGTCGGAGAATGCATTCTGCCGTTATCAGCAAAATGGTGATTTTTTATACCCTTGGATACATGCTTAGAACATCATCATATCATTACTTGTCCAATGACTAAAACTGTTGCTATCCTTTCCCTGCTAGCTTCCTGCCTCTCAATCCATCAATGTCTCTCTTAAACTGTTGCTATCCTTTCCCTGCTAGCTTCCTGCCTCTCAATCCATCAATGTCTCTCTTATCTTGTAAGTACAAGGATGCATTCTGTTACTCCTTAGTACTGGGTGACTCCTTCTCCGGTCCCATCTCATGATGTTTTACCTAACAGGAGTACAAGGACACCTCCCCTTCTTGTTACTGCCCTGTACAGGGTAACTCCCTACACATTCCCATCTCATGATGTTTTACCTTACAATAGACAGCCACATAAGATAGCAATGCTTCTTGCCAATTTTGTCCTTCTGCGTGTGCAATCCTCAATCGTTTTTCAATGGACTGATTTTGTCTCTCTACTTCTCCGTTGGCTTGCGGCCATTTCGGAGTTACTTTATGATGGTGGATACCTGTGGTTCTCATGTATTCCGTAAATGTCTCTGAAATGAATTGTGGACCATTGTCAGAGAATAATGTAACAGGTAATCCATATCTTGCGAATATCTCTGCTAACGCTTGTATTGTTTTTTCAGTGGTTGTGGACTTCAACACCACGTACTCATAGTATCTGCTGTAGTAATCTATCACTACCATAATTGATTCACCCGTCGGTAAAGGTCCAAGAAAATCAACAGCTACGTCAATCCATGGTCCTGTCGGAAGTTGCGTACTCCGGATCGGTTCTGGTGGATTACTCCTACTTGTGATTTGACATCCGTGACAAGTTTTAACAAATTTCTCTGCGTCTTTATCACAACCTGGCCACCATACCTTGGTCCTGAGGTTTTGCTTGGTACCAACAATGCCTAGGTGTCCTTCATGCGCTAAGGATACGATCTTCGGTCTCAATCTTTGCGGAATCACCAATCTGCAACCTCTTAATACACACTGTCCGATGCAACAAAGTTCGTCTCTAATGGGAATGTAAGCGTTGTGAGTACACTTGTCCCATTGTCCACTCTGTATGCATTTTCTTACTTCCCTGAGTTCTGGATCACGTTCGGATTCTCTCTCGACTTCCTTCGTAGTCACAGCTTTCGGTGTCGACTGAATAGCTACGAAGCGTACAAAGCTCTCTGTTTCTGTTCCCAATTCTGACTTGGATTGTGGACCTCCATCCTTCACCAATCTGGACAACAGATCAGCAATGTTTGCTTTCCCTGCTATGTGGATTACTTTATATTTGTAGGGTTGTAGTCTGAGTACCCATCTCTCTATTCTGGCACATGGTTTGGATCTAGGTGCATAGATCACCTCTAATGGCTTATGATCTGTGATGAGTTCAAATTCAATGCCGTATAAATATGCATGGAACCTCTCACAGGCCCATACAAGTCCGAGTGCTTCTTTCTCTGTCTGAGAGTATCTTCTTTCCACATCTGATAACGATCTGCTGGCATAGGCAATGATTCTTGGTCCTCCATCATGCATCTGGACCAACACGGCTCCTAAACCAACCGGGCTGGCATCCGCTATGACTTTGGTTGATGCCACCGGATCGTAATATCCAAGAGTTTTTGCATCTGTCAGGCTTTGCTTCAGCACTGTGAACGCTTTCTTCTGCTCAGATCCAAAATGAAAAGGTACACCTTTCCTGGTTAGTTTCCTTAGTGGTTCTGCCACTGTAGCGAAATTAGGAATGAACTTTGCACAAAAATTGACCAATCCTAGGAAAATTCTCACCTCTGTTGCGTTCTGAGGTGCACGTTCCTCTGCAATAGCTTTCACCTTGGCCTCTGCAGGGTTTAGTCCTTCCCATGTAAGTCTGTGTCCCATGAAGTCCATTTCTGACACACTGAACTGGCACTTGTTTCCATTCACGGTAAGGCCTGCCTCCTGTAGTCTAGATAGTACACGCCTCAACCGTTTGTCATGCTCTTCCTTCGTTGGTGCATGGACTATGATGTCGTCAGAAATGTTGGCAACTCCAGGAATGCCTTGAATCACTCGATGGATTTCATACTGGTAGATCTCAGAAGCTGCATTAATTCCAAATGATAGTCTCTTGTAACGATACAATCCACAGTGAGTCACAAATGTAGTTACATCTCGGGAACCTGGATCCAGCTCTAATTGATAATAGCCCCATTTCAGATCAATTTTTGAGAATATCTTGCTGGTAGTTAGTTCTTGAAGTATTTCTTCCACTGTTGGTATAGGGTGTCGTTCTCTAATTATAGCTTCATTGGCCATTCTCATGTCAACACATAGTCTTATGTCATCCTTTGGTTTGGGCACAATCACTACGGAACTGACCCATTGTGTCGAATGTTCCACCGGTTCAAGAATGTCTTGTTCGATCAATTCTTTAATTTTGGCTTCAACTTTCCCACGAAGTCCAAACGGAGTTCGGCGCATTGGTTGTGCCTTGGGTTTGACCGTTTCATCTACCGCTAGCTTCAATTGTCGACCTTTCAGCTTTCCTACTCTTTGGAAGACTGCAGGGAATTCTTGCTTCATATCCTCGTATGACTGAATTGAATTGACACAAGCTCCAATATGAAGTATTGCCAGGTCTTGCGCTGTGCTTCTACTCAGCAATGGTTCTCCCCTCTCTTCTATGACCATAAACTCTGCTTCGGTGTACTTATCTCCAGCTTCAACAGTTGCAGTAAAACATCCAATGGTCTGCAATGGCTTGGTTGCTGTGTATGGATACAGTTTCTTGGAACACTTTGAGGTCCAGATGATCTTTTTCCTTTTCAACTTCTCCCATAAATGTCGATCAATCACATTACTGTCACTGCCTGAGTCTACAATGACCTGAACTGTCACTCCACCAATGATCACTGGGACTTTCTCATGATGTACTTCATTCAACGTAAATTGGTAACAACTCTGTTCCTCCTGGGTATCATCATCGTCACCGTCTATCTGGTGAATGGTATCTTTCTTTCCAGGATACTTTCCTTTCCCCCAGGCTTTGCCTTTGGAAGTTGTACTCTTCCTCTTCTGGTCTGCATTGGACTTGCTTTTGCACTTCTTTGCAAAGTGGTCCTTACCTCCACACTTTCTGCAAACTTTGCCTTTGGCCGGGCCATATGGGTCTTTTCCAAAGTGACCTCGGTTTCCACATCGATAACACTCCACGTCCTGTGTCGACGTATATCTTGGCTGATTATGGTGATGTGAGAGCCTCTTAATTTGCTGGCTTGAGTTGTCTTTCAGGGTCATGGTATGAAATTGCCCTTCAACAGCCTCTAATGCAGCAGCAATGGTTAAAGCATCGGTGAATTCCAACTCACTCCCTCTTTCCAGTAGACGTCTTCTGAGTTTATCTGATCTGCAGTGCTGTACGACTTGATCCAGTAATTGGTTGTCCAAATCAGCTGGCATGTAATTGCATCCAACAGCTAGCTGGCGTAGTCTCGTCACATACTGAGCAATTGTCTGACCATCTTCTTGTCTCGTTCTCCGAAACAAATGGCGTTGAAATATAGCATTCGGTGTCACTACATAGTGTGCATTTAATGCATCTACCGCTTTCCAGTACTCATCCTTTCTTCCAGTATTCAAAAGTGTCTTAAATGTTTCCCGAACTGCAGGTCCAACAGTGAAAAGAAGTAACGCCCTTCTCTGCGCTTTTTGTTCAACTGTACTGGTATCTAGAAATAGGCCATGACTGTCGGCATAGGATTCAAATTCTTCCAGCCATGCCTTCCACTTCACACTTACAGTACTTGCATCACCTGTTGGGTCAAAATGAGCAATTCCACTATGTGTTAGAAAGTCACTGTCTGCCCCAGCCATGAGGAAATATTCCAGCCCCAAAAGTACTGAGTCAAAGAGAAAATTCTTATCACCTTGAAGTTGTCTGTAATCCTCTGTAATCTTGTTTAGTCTTTAATTTTCTTCAAGCTTCTTTCATCCTCGTCGCCAATGTCACATTTGTGGCCCGAAATGTGAAGTTAATAAAACATTAAACACAAGTTTTATCAGGTAAACTTCTTAGTGGCTTTTATTCTCCCGTTTCCTTTGTTCTCCTGCTTGTGTTCTTATCTCTCTCTCTTACCACGTGACTTCCGGTATATCTCATACATATTCACCGTGTACCCTAGTATTGCCAGCCGTGAACTGCGGAACATGCACTTCTGATTATACATCAGGTTTAGGGTTTTTACCGTGGCAAGGAATTCCTTTAGATTTGTATCATGTTCCTCCACGTCATGCCCACATATGGTGACATTAACGTTGCCTTTAGTTTGTGATCGTCCACCATGCGATCCATCTCCCTTTGGAACATTGATATCCCATTCGTCAGACTGAATGGCATCCTGTGGAACGATTACAGTTGGTTGTGAGCTTCAAAAGCTGTGTAGGGCCTGTCCTCTGGGCAGGTTGGGATCTGATGGTATGCCGACTTAAGGTCTATGTGGATAAAGCCATTCACCATGTCGGTGATTCGGAGTAGGGGGTAGGCATCCAGTAACATAAATCTATTCACAGTCTGGCTGCAGTCTATTAGCATCCAGTTCTCCCCCCCACCCCCCCCCCTTTTACCACCAGCACCTGCGTTCGCCAGGGGCTGTTGCTGGGCTTGATGATGCCTTCAGCCAACAGCCTCTGGACTTTGGTTTTAATGAAATGTCTGTCCTCTGGGCTATATCTCCTGCTTTTGACAGCAATTGGTCGGCAATTCTCTGATAAGTGCTCAGATAGTGGGGGCTCGAAGGTGGACGGCCCACACATACTGCCCAGATTGCTCTCATTGGCTGGGCTGAAATTCTTGTTCTGCACTGTGATTGGGGGGGGGGGGGGGTGCAGATCGTCAAACTGCATCGTTACACTTTCCAGCTGACACTAGAAGTCTAACCCCAGGACAACCAGCACATAAAGTTTGGGCATTACCATGATTTTAAAACCCTTGTTCACCCTGCTCCACACCCTTAAGTCTACCCATCAGTACCCACACGTCTCTGCGGACTGGGCTTTAGATGCCAGGGATATTTGGCACTTTTCTGGAGACACCTTCAGTGCACAGGTCTTTATTAAAACTTTTGGTGCTCCCCATGTCAAACAAACAACCTCAATGTTCATCATCAATCACACTAGCTGCTGAGGCCTTTTCTGATCCAGCGTCATGGAGGCTAGGGTTAGGTCCAATTCAGAGTCACCACTGGACCATTCCTGTCAGTAATATGTCGGACTCTGCACCTCAGACGGCTGCCCCCAGTACTCACATATGCCTGGGACCAGAGGTGAAGTTAGCAATTGCTGATCTGAAGCCAGAATTGATGTTAGCGATTGTCGTCTTGATGACAGCTCCCTCCAAGATGGCAACCCGTCCCTCAGATCTCACACGGCACTGCTGGCAGTGGGCTGTCCCCAGCACACCTTCGCATAGTGCCCTTTCTTTTTGCAATTTGAGCACACTGCGTTTCTGGCCAGGCAGGACTTCCGGGGGTGCCTGGCCACCTCGCAGAACCTGCACTTCCCGGCCCCAGCCACTGCTGCCATATCCCAACATGAGGATGTCAGACCATCAGCGGTGTAAGCCTCACAGCTTTACACCGCAGTCTCCATCGTCTCCCCCAAATCCAGTACTTCTTACAACAAGAATGACCTTTTACCAGAAGTCTTTGACGGACCTGGGTCGATAGCATGTTTGTCAGCAGTTTGCCCCGCATCAGCTCATTGGCACTCACCGCGGTATACCCACAGGCTCTAACCAGCTCTCTCATCACCCGTGCACACTGTGCAAAGGGCTCCCCAGGGGCTTGACACCATGTCATTAATTTGTACCTCGCAAACATTGGGTTTGTTGGGGTCTCATAATGCTTCTGCAGCAGGGCCATCACCTCATCATATGTTCGGCAGTCTCTAAGTATTTGAAACGCCCAATCGTCCACAGATGCAAACAGGAGATCATACTTATCTTCAGTATCTATTAGGTTGTGGGACCCCATGAACGTCTGCATCCCGCACAGCCACCTCTTGAAGGTTAAGCCTGCTTTGAGCTCCCTGGGTTCAATCATGAGCATGGTCGGCCGGCAAACATATCCCATTACCTGCTGCAGAGTTGATGCAGACCTCAGGGATGCAACTCCTACTGCACCATATGGTTGGCTCGACTCCACCATCTGTGGACTGGGTGAATGGGCATCTTCCCGATCACTATTGCTTTTTCCTGTATGCTGAGCTTCCATGGCTTTTGTTTTGGTAATTAAATTGTGGTGAACACAATAATCATGTTGACATGATGGAGTGATTAAACAGCTTAAATTACCAAAACCTGAGCATTACTGATACACTTGGTCAGGTTCCAGGTACAGGAGCAAGAGGGGGCACGTCTGAGCATGCCAGCCTTTATTGGGGAATCTGGGGGAAGAGCCAAGGGAGGGATTAGGGAAGGTCAGGTAGGTTTGGACTGGCCAGTCCATACACCTATACAAATGCCTTTCACCACACAGGCAATGAAAAGAATTGCTATCCTTAACTGCCTTGTAAAAGCAAAGGGCATTCCAGATGTCATCATGGTGGAAAGAAAATTTCAGGAATTCCACATTCTCACACCTGCACAGGAGTTCTAAACATAATGGAACTTATGGACAAGGAAGGAGGAGGAATGCTAGCAGTTTAAAGCAGAACAATTGGCATTTTTAGGTTACTCTGATCTGTAACAAGACACACAAAAATACATACCTTTCTGGCAGAGCAAGAGGAATCAGAGGGTGGGGGAGGAGGCGTTCCCTGAATGCCAGTGGTTTCTGTCACTATTTGAATGCCTATAGTTAGCAATAGGACCAAAAGCACTGAGGGTACTATATTTAATTGTACCCCTCACATCCTTGCTATTTCTTCAGAAATCTCTTCTGACTTGTAAAAAGAGACTCGGTGAGATCATGCATCTCCAACTCCATCCTAACATTAGTAAAACACGAGTACAGACACCACGAGTGAAGTAAAAACACAATGCTGGAGAAACTCAGCAGGTCAAACAATGTATTTTATATAGCTAAGTAAAAGGTACATAACCAACATTTTGGTCTTGAGCCCTTCATCGAGATACTTTGACCTGCTAAGTTTCTCTAGCTTTGTGTTTTTACTATGACCCTAACATTTCCCCAGTCTAATAAAGTTCTTCCAACCTCTGGCAGTGTTGAATCAGACCAACTACACAATCACTACCTGTGATTAATTATCAGTGATATAAGTTACAAATGGTAATGGTAAAAGTTATTAAATAAATCTGACTGTAAACCTGAGATGTGCATTCCTCAGTGATTGGCCATGAAAACAAGGCTTCTATTAATATTAGTAATTCAGCTTTGCACATTGTCGTCCTTTCCCTAAAGAAGTAAGCTACATACCCCTAAAATCAACCCCAGCTGTCCGTCTAATTATCTACTGTACAATCATGCAATGAAACATATTATTCTTTAGTTTAGCATGTGTAATGGAAGATTCTAACCTATTTTTTAACCTGTTTTTTCTTAATTTCCAGCTGTTGGTTCTGCAGAGCTGAGAACCTTTTTTTTAAAAAACTTTCAGCTTTGGGTTCTGCAAGGCTGAGAACCTGCTTGTGTTTTAGAATCAGCAGACATAAGCTAAATTCCACCGAGGGGCCAGAGATGCAATTATCTGAAGAAAGGACATCTGTGTACCAAGAACATTTAATCTTCCTGCTTGTTTTGGTCACAGACTGTCAGAGGCCTAGCCTTGATGTAGAATAAACCATTGTATTAAAAATGATAAGCTGAAAATTATGTTATTCGTTAATTATGCATGCTAGCTTATCTTTCTTGCTGTGCTGGGAATAGGTGCTTGGGTAAGCAGTTTTTGGGTAATATAAGGCATGGTCCCGCTGCTGAAGTTGGAGACTCTCCGAGAGGTGGCAACATCTCTCAGCAAGAAGAAGAACTTCTGGAGTCCAGCCAACGTCCCGGTCAGGGGAGGTGGAGAAGCTGCTACTGGCGCTCTGACAACCTACTACAAGTGTGCAGTCTTTGCCAATTACGCAATTCCAGGAACGACGTAGTCCTCCACGGTCTCCAAAGAGGGCAGAGCTGCAAGATGGGAATCAGATTTCTAGAAGAAATGGAAGAAACGGTGGTCGCAATGGCAATGCTCTCGGTGTGTGTGTCTATTTTCTTTCGGTAGTTCAAACACTGTGACCAATCTAAAACGAACAAAGTGAGAGGTACAGTTTACCCAAGACAACATGTACACGTGATTGTTGGCTGTAATTTCCCAAGATCAGAGTTCAAGATGCCCTATTAATAATTTTTAACTCATCACTAAAGACAGAATTTTTCAAGGGTGGAAAATCTGCTGCTGTTATCTAAAAATGGTTTTAAAGATAATCTGGGTAACTATAAATCAATTAGTCTTACATAAGTGGCAGGAAGTTACAAAAAATCTGCAGTTTCTGGGGTCAAGTGCAAAACACAAATGTGCTGGAAAAAGTAGAAAAACTGCTGGAGAAGATTCAGAGAGTTGGAATATATAGTATCTGGAATTCAAGCAACCGGCAGCCTCAAGCAACTTGCATAAACAAAATCAAGGAAAATGAATTTTAAAATTAAAATAAATAATAAAATAATGGATAAAAACATGCAAGCAGAAAATTGTAAAAATAATTTCTTTTTAATTTGCTGCCCATGAGTATTATGACAAGTCTGAGGTCTTGATCCACAAATACCCTTTTCCTCAATCAATCAAAGGCTGTTCTGGTGTAATGCAAGTCATCTGAATTAAACTACAATATCTCCCTTCACTGAGAGATGGCTCCTGAAAAATGGAAAGAGGTCTTGCTGTAGGTAAGTGTGTTGAGGTGTAGCAGGGACAGGTCGGAGTTTAGGACTCTTCCTCTCCCATTCATCACTGGAAGCCTCCAAAACCTGCACAAATTTAAGTGTCATCTGCATATTGCCGCTGAACTACAGACATTTGGGTAAACTTGATTGGAGTATAACAATAGCATACTGGACATATCAAGTATGAATCAAGAACTAATGTCAAACTACAGGAATTTCACCTCATATTCTGCCAGGGTAATTTACTACCCAAATGTATGGACATTGCCTGAATTTGGAGACTTCAATGTGCATCTTGTCAGTTCCTTATCTTTTTGATCTAGTTATTGTTTTCCAGTTCCTCCCTTCCCCCTTATCTCTTTATACTGGCCAACACTCCTTTACACTCTTTCTCAATGCAAGATTTCTACATGAAATATCAACCATCTCTTTCCCTTCACATATATTGCCAAATCCACTGAGTACTTCTCCAGTTTGTTTTTTCGTTGTAGATTCCAGCATTTTTAGTGTCTTGTGACTTCAAGAAAAACATTCAGAGGATCACAGACTGGTGGATTCCATTATGAAAACTAGTGAGTGAATCATATATAAAAAGAGCATTTAGGATGAACAAAGTATCATCAGACTGCAAAAGTTGCCTAAAACTAGAGCAGGATCATGTCAACTGGTTCATTCAACTTGGTGTATTTTAGTGTATAGGTGAAATAATGCTGTTTTAGTCAGCAAGTTTATTGTACTGTTTTGTTTTGAATTGCAGAACTGGACATCTTTGTCTACTTTGTTCTAAAAATCAAAATAGATTGTGTACATGAATGCAGGGCAACTAATTAATTTTCCATGTCAAACTTTTGCATAAAGATATACTAGACATTCCACATATATAACCAATAAGAATATTAGATTGACTAAGTAACTCACCAGCTATGAGAAATAACAACAAAAAAAAAAGGCTTTTAAAAAAATTGATCCCCACTCCTGAAATCAGGATTTCATTTTACCAGAAGTGAATGTTCAGGACATTAACATCAGTAAGTAAAATATGTTCCATGTTTTAGGATAAACATTAAAGGCAAAATATCATTTCAATAATTTTCATAATTACACTTTATAAGTGAGTATTGTATTTTGACCTTGCAACTACTTTTACTTTACCATCACCATTCTAAACCTCTTCCTGAAAAGTTGGTCATCGTTTCTTTCTTTTCTTTGTTCACTATTCTCACCAGAAATTGTTCATCAAACAAGTCCTCATTTTTTTTCCTCAATTAGGCAACGAACCTAATGGTCTTGTCTGACTACTTATCTGCTTGTTTCTTTCTGTTCAGGTATTTGAAAGAAAATATATAAATGCAAAATACAGCACAAATCCCAACACAGGCATTATATTAAAATATTAACATTTGTAAACCTGCTTTAAGATTAAAATTAAAATTCAGGTTGTAACAAATAGTTTATTGACTCAAATATATAAGCACTTTAAATGTAAATGACTTGCTTCTATTTTGCAGTTACATCCCTTGGTTTGTGACACCCCCCACTGGAGAAAATATCATGCCCCCTTGAATCTTTCAAAACACAAAGGATGACAGACCCAAAATATATCGCCACTCTTGATGGAACAAGAATTCATTTTAATTTAGAGATACAGCAGGGTAACAGGCCCTTATGGCCCACAAGCCTGCACTGCCAAAATACACCTATGTATGTGACCAATTAACCTACTAAACCTGCTCTTCTTCAGAAGGGAGGAAACGGAGAACCCAGAGGAAACCCACGCAGACACAAACTCCTTACAGACAGTGCCAGATTCAAATGCAGATTGCTGACGCTGTAATAGTATAATGCTAAGCATGACATTAACCTAGTGTATTGTATCCAATGCTACTTTATTTCATTTTAGGTAAGGGAACAAGATACTTATGCACAACATTTTTGGTGTGGCCTCACCAACATCCTGTCCAACTATAACAAAACATCCTGGCCTTAAACTCTAACCCATTTACAATAAAGACCCACATGCCATTTTACTTTCTTAATTATTATATTGAACTTGCCTGCTAACTTTTTTTTGTTGTTTTTTTAATATAATTTTTTATTTTTCACACTGTGGACCATATCAACCAAAATATATACAAACGCTTCTCATTAAATATACACAGTGGCATTTTCTCCCTTTTTTACCCCCAACCCTCCCTCCCCCCTTCCCTCCAAAACCAATAAATATTCAACATATACAATACAATAAAACCATAAAACAATGTCTTCACACAATGAAAAATAAACAAGAAAAATGTGTCATCTACTTTTACACACTGAATCAAGTCGTTTGTCTTATCATTTTAGGGGGTGGAGGTCCGAGGCAAGCCCTCCCTGTTATTTTCCATGTATGGTTCCCAAATTTGTTCAAATAATGAGGCTTTATTATTTAAATTATATGTTATTCTTTCCAATGGAATACATTTATTCATTTCCATGTACCATTGCTGTATTCTCAGGCTCTCTTCCATTTTCCAAGTTGACATTATACATTTTTTTGCTACTGCTAAGGTTATCATAATAAATCTTTTTTGCACTTTATCCAATTTGAGGCCTAATTCCTTACTTCTTATATTACTTAGAAGAAAGATCTCTGGATTTTTTGGTATGTTATTTTTTGTGATTTTATTTAATATCTGATTTAAATCTTCCCAAAACATTTTCACTTTTGTACATTCCCAAATTACATGTACTGTTGTTCCCATTACCTTCTTACAGCGAAAACATCTATCTGATAATGTTGGATCCCATTCTTTTAAATTTTGAGGCGTGATATATAACCTGTGTAACCAATTATACTGTATCATGCATAACCTTATGTTTATTGTATTCTTCATAGTTCCAGAACATAATTTTCCCATAGTTCATTTTTTATCTTTATGTTTAAATCTTTTTCCCATTTTTGTTTAGGTTTAAGGCTTATTTCATCATTTTCCTTATCTTGCAGCTTAATGTACATGTTCGTTATAAATCTTTTAATTATCATTGTGTCTGTAATCACATATTCAAAGCTGCTTCCTTCTGGTAATCTCAGTCTGTTTCCCAATTTATCCTTTAAATAAGCTTTCAGTTGATGATATGCAAACATTGTACCATGAGTTATTTCATATTTGTACTTCAACTGTTCAAATGTTAATAAATTATTTCCCAAAAAACAATTTTCTATTCTTTTGATTCCTTTCCTCTCCCATTCTCTGAAGGAAAGGTTATCTATTGTAAAAGGGATTAGTAGGTTTTGTGTGAATAACAATTCTGGTATTTGCTAATTCATTTTTTTTCCTTTCTAAGTGGATCTTCTTCCATATATTAAGTAAATGATGCAATACTGGTGAGCTTCTATATTGCACCAGCTTTTCATCCCACATATACTTTATGTTCTGGTACCTTCTCCCCTATTTTCACTAGTTCTATCTTAGTCCAGTCTGGTTTTTCCCTTGTCTGGTAAAATTCTGATAAATACCTTAATTGTGCAGCTCTATCATAATTTTTAAAGTTTGGTAACTGCAAACCACCTTGGTTATGCCTCTCTGTTAATTTATCTAACGCTACCCTCAGTTTCCCCCCTTTCCACAAAAATTTCCTTATTATTCTCTTTAGTTCATTAAAGAATTTCTCTGTTAAGGGAATTGGCAACGATTGAAATAAGTATTGTATCCTTGGAAAAACATTCATCTTAATGTAATTTACCCTCCCTATCAACATTAGCGGTAATTATTTCCAATGTTCTAAGTCTTCTTGCAATTTCTTTATTAGTGGCTGATAATTTAGTTTGTACCAGTGGCTTAAGTTATTATCTATCTAACCTGATCCCTAGGTATCGGATTGCTTGTGTTTGCCATTTAAATGGCGATTCTTTTTTAAATTCTGTATAATCCGCGTTACTCATTGGCATCACTTCACTTTTATTTGCGTTGATCTTGTACCCCGATATTTCTCCATACTCCTTCAATTTCTTATGTAATTCTTTTATTGATATTTCTGGTTCTGTTAGGTATACTATGATGTCATCTGCAAATAAGCTAATTTTATACTCCTTCTCCTTTATTTTTATCCCTTTTAGTTTATTTTCTATTCTTATCAGTTCTGCCAATGGTTCTATTGCTAAAGCGAACAATGAGGGGGATAATGGACATCCCTGTCTAGTTGACCTACTTGATTTAAATTGGTTCGATACATATCCAATTACTGTTACCTTCGTCAACGGTCCATTATACAATGCTTTAATCCAATTAATATATTTTTCTGGTAGATTGAACCTCTGTAATACTTTAAATAAATAGTTCTATCCTATTCTGTCAAAGGCTTTTTCTGCGTCTAAAGCAACAACCACTGATGGCTTCTTATTTCCTTGAACTGCATGAATTAGATTAATAAGTTTACAGACATGATCCGCTGTTTGTCTTTTCTTAATAAATCCAGTTTGATCTTGTTTTACTCTTTTTTGGTACACAATCGGCCAATCTGTTTGCTAATAATTTCGTTATTATCTTATAATCTGAGTTAAGTAGAGATATTGGTGTTAATGGATCCTTCCCCGTCTTTGGTATTACACTAATTATTGCTGTCTTACATGAATCTGGCAAGTTTTGTGTTTCTTCTATCTGGTTCAATACTTCCAGGAGAGGAGGAATTAATAACTCTTTAAATGTTTCAGAAAAAGTTTCATAAAATGGGAATCCATCCTCTCCTGGCGTTTTATTGTTTGGCAGCTTTTTTTTAATATATCCTATACTTCCTCTATTTCAAATGGTTTTATCAGTTTGTTTTGTTCCTCTTCACTTGCCTGCTAACTTTTGGTGCTTCATGCACTTGAACACCTAAATCCCTCTGAACATTGTTCATTTGCAGTCTTTCTCCACTGAGACAATAATCTTTTGATTGCACTTAACAAAGTGACCTCACACTTTCTCAGATTACACGCTGTTTCCCAGTATTTTCCCCCAAATCAGTCAGTTTATCCATTCCCCATTCCAGAATCACAATTGTCCTCATCCTGTTCTTGTCTTTCACCTAATTTTGTGTCATTGGCAAATTCAGAAACTTTACAATTCATTCCCACCTCCAGGTCATTAATGTAACTGTCTACCATTGAGGGCCAAGGATTAATTTCTTGAGATTAATCTAACTCAAGTTAAATTTCCCCCAGCCTGAAAAGGATCCATTTATTCCAACATTCTGCTTTCCATATGATGGCCTGTATTCAATCTGGGCTAACACAGTTCCTCCAATGCCCTGGGCTCTTAATTTTTGCACCAATCTTTTTAGTGACCAGTTTCTGGGTGGATTCTATAATACACTGCTCCAAGAAGCAACCCCTGATGCATTTCATAAATTCTTATTCTACGAATACTGAAGAGAAGAATGAATTAACAAATTATTTTACTGTTAAAGTATTATATGACATATAATACAAAATAATAAGGCTCCAGGGGAAGATGGTTTCTCTCCAGAGTTTTACAAAGATGATTTCCTATATTTATGGGATTGTAAGATCAAATGAATGATCTTTGTGATTTACCAGTCATTTAAAATAACATTAATAAGTTATTCCTAAAAACGGAAGGATCCTTTGCTTCCATCTTCATATAGACCAATTTAATTACTGAATACCAATTATAAAATTTTATCTAAATTAATAGCTAATAGATTAGCTAAATGTTTACCTAAATTGATCAATATGGACCAAATAGGTTTTATTAAGAATAGAAACTCAGCTGACAATATTGTTGTTTTTAAGTTTGTTAAATGAGGCTCAGAAAAGAAAAATACCATCAATAGCTTTGGCTTGAGATGCAGAAAAAGCATTTGACATATTAGAATCAGACTATTTATTTAAAGTATTGGAGATTTTTGGAACTCCAACAAATTTTATAAATTGGATAAGGGCATTATATAATCACCCAAAGATACAAATAGACAAATATCAAAAAAAATTTTATTGGGAAGATCATCTAGACAAGATTGTCCATTATTTCCTTTTTATTTGCATTGGCTATAGAACCTTTAGCTGGTGATTAGAAGAGATGAGATTGAGAGCTTTAAGATAGTCTTTTTGCCGATGATGTCATATTATATCTTACAAACCCTGAAAGTTCATTAAAAAAATTAAATGTTCGATTGGCAAAATATGGGTTAATATCAGGTTATAAAGTAAATATTGATAAAAGTGAAGTGATGTTAATGACTGAGACGGATTATACTCAAGTTATGAAAATGACAACATTTAAATGGCAGAAGGAGGCATTTAAATATTTAGGAATTAATATTGGTAAGAATTTAAATTAAATTATATACCTTTATTGAAGAAAATTAAAGAAGATTTAATAAGATGGATGGATTTGCCAATTTCTTTAATAGGAAGGTTAAATTATGTGAAGATGAATATTTTTCCTGGAATACAATACCTATTTCAATCATTACCAATTTTTGTATCAACAATGTTTTTTTCAAGATTTAAATAAAAGTATGTGGTGCTTGCAGGAGCTGAAGCAAATCACTGCTGCCACACCGATGGTCGTTATCGACTGTTTTTATTCAAATTCAGCGCGTTCCTTTAAGGGCAGCATGAGCTCAGTCACCTGGTGCATTGTGACATCATAATCACTGCCCAGGGTGTGCGCTAGAAGGGTTTCTGGAGTCAGAGAGACACCCCTGATGATGCCACTTCCCCATGACTGCCCCTCCACTTGGCTACACGTTCTGTCGCTTTGGTGGCCGGCCCCGGCGCCTGGGCTTGGCTGTCTGCACAGGCCGTGATAAATCCAAATGAGCACCCTTTAAGCGGGCCACAGAAAACAGTTCTTCCCGGCCTCCCACATCTAAAGTAAAATTCCACCCGACTGCCGGAGAACCTTGCACGACCCTTCGTATGGGCGCTGCAACGAGACCTTCTGTGGTCCTCTCCAGACGAACACAAATTGCACCACATCCAGATCTTTCAGTCGATGGGATGATCGGGTGCCGTGGTGCGATGGGGGAGGCGGGATTAGGTTGCCCAGTTGTTTACGGAGGTCCGCAAGCTGCTCACCTTCATTGTGCGTCGACTTGGCCTCCAGGCCGAAGAATTTGCCTGGCAGGGAGAGTGGCACGCTGTAAACCATTTCTGCTGATGAGGCTTGCAGGTCATCCTTGGGCACCGTCCTAATCCCAAGAAGAACCCAGGGCAACTCGTCCACCCAGTCGAGGCCGGAAAGTCTTGCCATCAGAGCAGATTTAAGGTGTCGGTGGAACCTCTCTACCAACCCGTTATACTGTGGGTGGTAGGCCGTGGAGTGGTGCAGTGTTACCCCTAAAAACCTTGCCAGCTGCGATCATAGTGCAGAGGTAAATTGGGCGCCTCTGTCGCTCATGATGTGCACCAGCATGCCGAAACGAGCGATCCACTGGCTGACCAGGACTCTATCACAGGACTCTAGCACACATCTCCGCTGACACCTCACAGACTGGGGTGGCTTACGGTCACCTGGTTGCTCTGTCCACTATGGTAAACAGGTACCGCGACTTGCTGAACACTGGCAAGGGGCCCACAAAATCCACGTGGATATGCTGGAACCTCTGCGTTGCCGAGTCAAAATGTTGAACAGGGGCCTGTGTGTACCTCCTTCTTGAGGCCATGCCAGACGAATCGCTGCGCCACCATACATACAGTATTTTTTACTGAAGGGTGTGTGAGATCGTGGATAGAGCTGACAACCCTTGCCCTCCACTCCTGTGGGACTACCGGGTGTGGTGAGCCAGTGGAGGTGTCATAGAGCAGTGGCTGGGTGGAGTCAGGAAGCTGGATATCCTCGAGCTGGAGCCCTGAGATGGTGGTCTGAAGAGCTTGAGTTTCGGTGTCACGCTGCTGGGCCTGCACTAGTTGCACGTAGTCAAGGCCGGAGCTAGCGTGCTGATGGCCGGGTGGGAGAGCGCATCCGCGACCACATTGTCCTTGCCCGCCCTGTGCCGAATGTCTGTCATGAATTTGGACACGTAGGACAGGTGGCGCTGTTGCCTGGCCAACCACGAGTCCTTGGCCATAGCCAGTACTTGGGTGAGGGCCTTGTGATCAGTAAAAACAATGAACGTTCTGCCTTCCAAGAAGTATCGGAAGTGGCGGATGGCCAGGTACAGCGCCAGGAGCTCCCAGTCGAATGCACTGTATTTAAGCTCCAGTTGCTGCAACTGCCTATTGAAAAAGGCCAGCGGGTGCCACTGCCCGTCCAGCCACTGTTCCAGTCCTCCACCGTGTGCGCTTCCGGGAGCAGGAGCACCAACAAAGTTGCCTCTGCGAAGGCCTGTTTCATTGCAGTGAAGGCCTCGTTCGCCTCCTCCAACCAGGCCAGGATTTTCCCTTTTGTCACGATCAGCAGGAAAAGAGGGCGCATGATGCAGGCGGCATAGGGATGAATCTCTGGTAAAAAAATTACCATTCCCACGAATTCCTGCAGGCCCTTAAGGGAGGACCCGAGCGGCATCCAGAGGAATTTGAACAAGCCGAAAGGGGTGATAATGGCAGTCTTTCCAACGTCATCGGGGTGTACCGGGATCTGGTGATATTTGGGCACCAAGAACCGCGCGCTGTGGAGGTTGGCCGTGAAGTCCTGGATATGGGGGGGTCTGGGTACCTGTCTGGAGTTGTGGCATTGTTTAGCCATTTGTAGTCTCCACAGGGCCTCCAACCCCCTGATGACTACAGGACCATATGCAGTGGCACCGCCCAAGCGCTGTCTGACCGCAGAACGATGCCCAGCTCCTAGAGCCTGGAGAATTCCTCTTTTGCCTGTTTTAGCTTCTCCGATGGCAGCCGCCTAGCTCTGGCGTGCAGCGGGGGGCCTTTAATTGAGATGTGATGGAAAACTCCATGGTGGGGGGAGGCAACGTCGAAGAGTGACAGGGAACTCACTGAGGATCTCGGCAAACTCGTCTGTGGCAGTGGCTACCATGACGATTTTGGGTCTGTCGTCGTCTGCCGTGCCCAGGCACACCAAGTGAAAGTTGCGGGCGTTGAGCAGCCTCCTGCCCCTCACGTCCACCAGCAGACTGTGAGCCCTTAGGAAGTCAGCCCCTAACATCGCGGTGCCCACCAAGGCCAGGACGAATCTCCAAATGAACTTTTCATCCCCAATCTGTATCTGTGCCCTATGGGTGCCATAGGTATTGATTGCGGAACCATTGGCAGCCCACAGGGTTGGACTGGGGTCCGGGTTCGAGTTTCCAGCACTGTAGCAGGGAGGGCACACAGCTCAGCCCCTGTGTCCACCAGGAACCGGCAGCCCATGGATTTGTCAGTGATGTAAAGGAAGCTGTTCATGTGGCCAACCATCGCAGCCATCAACGGCGGTTGGCCTTGCCGTTTCCCTGGAAGTCGAAGAGCTGGTGGCATTCACTCCCCAGCGCTGGTGATAAAAGCACCATGTTGACTGGGTTTCCTCCGGCTTGTGCTTGGGGGTATCCTGCGGATGGCAGGACCCCTGGCTTGGAGACTTGGCTGAGGGCTGCCTCGTTCTCCTGTTTTGTGCGCCAGAGGGCATCTCCCAGACTGCAGCCTTACGGGGGTCGGAAAAGTCCTCTTCGGTCAGATGGAGCCGGATATCTTCCGGCATCTGTTCAAGGAATATCTGGCGGAAGAGGAAACATGGTTCATGATCCTCCACCAGGGCCAGCATTTCATCCATGAGGGATGAGGGGCTGTGATCCCCCAACCCATCCAGGTGTAAGAGCCTGGAAGCACGCTGCTGGGGAGTGAGACCAAACTTCCCCAGGAGTAGATTTTTGAGGGTGGTATACTTGCCCACTGCTGATGGCTGGTGAATGATGTCATCCACCCTTGCCACCGTGTCCTGGTCCAGTGCGCCCACGACGTTGTAAAATTTTGTGGTATCGGCTAAGATGTAGCGGAGTTAGAATTGTGCCTCCGCCTGCCCGAACCACGTCCGTGAGCGATGGGGCCAGAAGGGGGGACGTTTGAGGGCTATTGCATTCACTTTGGCTGCGCCAATCATTCGCAGCGTCCAGATAGCCGTCTGGACCCGTCGGGGTCACCACTGTGGCGCTTGCAGAAGCTGAAAGAAATCACTGCTGCCACACCGAAGGTCGTTAATGACTGTTTTTATTCAAATTCAGCGCATCCCTATAAGGGCAGCATGAGCTCAGTCACCTGGTGCATTGTGACATCATAATCGCTGGAAACCCCTGATGATGCCACCTCCCCATGGCTGCCCCGCCACATTCACCAGGAGGATGTGCGCCGCAACAAGTGTAAGATTTATTTGGCGAGACAAAATGCCAAGGATGGCATTGGAAAAATTAACATGGAAATATGACCAAGGGAACTAAAAATACCTAATTTTAAAAATTACTATAAAGCAGCTCAACTTAGATTTTTGTCCTCTTGTTACCAGACTGATGAAAAGACAGCATGGGTGCAAATTAAAATGAGTAAAATAAAATAATTCTGAGCATATTTTGTACAAATGGTATGAAGGATTGCTGAAAGGGCAATTTTGAAATATATACTTTAAGTATGGAATGGAATACATGTAGAAAGAGGAATGAAGAATTATCAGTTGGCTAGAATGTTATTAAAGCAAAATCCTTTAATTCCTTTTATGGTTAATAATGTTCATTTTGACATTTGGTATAATTGTGGAATAAAAAGGATAAAGGATTTTTTTGGGGCTTTTTTACTTTTGACCAACTGAAAGATACGTATAATATACCAAATAATACTATTTTTTTCTTATTATCAGCTTAAATCATACTTAAAAAGAAAGTGAGGACCAATTTTAGATTACCTGAACAAAGTCAATTTGAATATTTAATAACTGGCACATTTATCAAAAAATGTATTGCTAATATGTATATAAAATTGCAAGAGAATATCCAGAAAAAAAATCTATTTAAATCTAAATTGAGGTGGGAAAGAGAATTAAATATACAAATTCAAGAAGTATGTTCAAAACTATGTTATGAAAGTATAACTAATACAATTAATGTCAGGTACTAAATGGTATAATTTAATTTTTTACATCAATTATATAACACTCCAAATAAATTACACAGACTTGATTCAAATTGCTCTTATCAATGTTTTAGATGTAATAAAGAGGTAATAACCTTTTTACATGCAGTACAGCAATGTGAAAAAGTAGAAAAATTTTGGGAAGATATAAGTATTTGATTGGGACGAGCTCTGAAGATGCAAGTTTTGAAAGATCCCAAAATATTTTTGTTAGGAGATATTTATGATTTGAAGTTACATATTTATCAGAGGAAGTTTTTAAGCATAGCAATAGCAAAGAAATGTATAGCTGTAACATGGAAACTAGATAATAATGTGGGGTTGAATAGATGGCAAATGGAATTACAAAATTTTATACCATTAGAAAGTATGATTTACAGAATCAACAAGAAAAGTTTGATAAGATTTGGAAACTTTATATGTATTTTATTGGTAAGAGATTTCATCTACAGTGTCCGCTCTTCCTGCTCCAACTCACGTTAGATTTAAGGTTTAAGATTATATTTGTAAATTTGGAATTTAATTAACTAATGAAGGATGTATTATTAATTGAGACAGGCTTTTTCTTTTCTTGTTTTTCTTACTTTTGTGGGGAGGGAGTGGGAGGATAGGGGAGAAAATATGAAATTTTTTGCATCATTTTTTATTATTCTGTACGATACAGATAAGTACAGTATTTGTATTGATGAACATGAAAAATAAAATTTACAAAACAGAAGACTAAACTTTAGGAAGCAGAAATTAGAGACAGCCATTGAATAATATGAAGGAAGCAACAGGACTAAAAGGGGGCAGGAGGGCATCAAATGTCCTTGGCAAGTAAGATTAAAAAGAGTCCCAAGGCATTTTGCAAAGAATAAGTAGAACCACTGGAAGACATAAATGAAATTCACGCCTGGAGCCAGAGGAAGTAGGTGAGGTACTAAAAACAGTACTTCCTATCAGTTTTCACTGGAGAAGGACGTAGAGGTTGGCAAGATCAAACAGCAGTATTCTGTTAAACTAAGTCAAATTAAGATCAGAGATGTCAGTGGTGGCTAAAAATTATTCTTGACTGTAAAAAAGACTTGTTCTTGTGTAGTACTGCTCTATGTTTCAAGGATAGGTGGAGTAAAAAGAAAATGGTGACATTTTCAGAGAAACTCCTGCAAAATTTTAAGATAAAAGTCCTGTTATACCTTTCACAATCAAAAATGATAAATCCCAATCTAAATGGATGAACAAGGTTAAGATGATTAACAGAACAAATGATGATTTACAACACTTCATCTTCCAAATCTGATGTTTTTGATCAATTTTCCAAATATTCAGCATAATTACTTACAGTTTCCATTTCTTCGTGATACACTAAAATTTCAGGAATGCCATACAATTTCAAAACATCCTTATAAAGAAGAAAATCATGCAGACAAGATGGTAGTGGTAACTGGCAAATAAATTTATCAGAACGAAGGCATTCACTTTTCAGTGTTGATCGAATTTTTAAACGACTGAGATGAGTCAATGGAGGAATTTCATCTAAATTGGAACAGAAAATTAAGCAGTATTAAACATTCACAAATATTTAATGAAAAACAAAAAGAACAATTATACATATTTGTTATAAGTGAAAAATAGATCATCATGGACCTGTAGAAAACCTGTAATACTCGTTTTTCAGCAAATATATTTCAAAGTAGCACGTTATTACAAATGTAACCTATCATTCCTATTTGTATCTAGATTACATCATGATGGTATATTTTTTTCTAATTCATCTTGCTGTTGCAAAACTGATTGCTAATACAGTAAAGTCCCTGGTAGCCAGCACCTACAGGGATTGGTAGATGCTAGATAAGTGAATTTCCCAGTTGCTTGAGACTGCATATTGCGTGAATGGAGAACTAACAGCAAGGCTCACCAATTTTAAACATTCATATGTTTAGTTCTTTTTTCTTTTTTTTGCAGGTTGCTTGAGGCTGCCAGTTGCTTGAATTCCAGATAACAGTGATTTTACTGTATCAAATTCCACTTCAATATCGTTAAGATGCTCAACTTAATGTACAAGAGATATTTGTTCAACTTTTATCACACTGCTCAAGTAGGGATCAACATAATGGTGGTCTATGATTTTTTTTCTCCCCAGAAAAAATCCTCCATTGACTTTGAATTATTATCTTCCAACTTGGACATGAGCCTCAATTGCTCACATATTTAGTGTGTAAAATTACCAACACTTCCAACAATCCTAAGCCATCCTCATTTTCAATTAATAATACCCCAGATGAACCTTCAGGACTAACACCCATGTTTTAATATCTATTAAATATTGTATCTCTTGCCATCTGTTTTCATGTATTCAGCCTGCTTTGTAGTCCAGTTTTTTTTCTCCTGAGAACATAGAACTACAGCACAGTACAGGCCCTTAGGCCAAATATGTTGTGCCGAACCAATAAACTACTCTAACTGCCAAGAACTGTTCTACTGTATAGATTTTCATTTTTTTAAGTTCCATATACCTATCTAATTGTTTCTCAATATATCCGATTTTACCTGCTGTCATCACTGTTGTTACCAATGCATTCCACACACTACTTACTCCCCAAGCACCTTAAAACTATGTCTCCTGTGTTAGCCATTTCAGGCTTGGGAAAGCCTCTGGCCATCCACATGATCAATGCCTCTCATAATCTTGTACACTTTATCAAATCATCCTCATCACTTCAAGGAGAAAAGACCAGGTTCACTCAACATATACACTTCATCAGGCATTCTCTCCGATCCAGGCAGGATCTTTCTACATCTCCTTTCTCAGGCATCCACATCCTTCCTATAGTGAGGTGAACAGAAATTAACACATTATTCCAGGTGGGGTCTAACTCAAGACTTGTATACAGTAAAACCCTTGCTATCTGTCATCTATGGGGATTGATAGACGCTGGATAAATGTATTTTCAGGTTGCTTCAGATTTGCTCATTCAATGTCTAATTTTTGCATCTGCATTTAGAATACAGTTCTAAAGACAAATACCTTGTTAAACTTTTAGGAATTCCTTCTATTTTTTTAAAATATTCTGTCCAGTCCAATCTGACACACGCCTTCACATAATTAGTTTTTCTTCAAGTTTGCTACTATCCTTTCCTTGAAATATGTCTTTCTTTTCAAATGATCTTTTCTGTTTTCTGAAATCCCCTTCAAAGTTACCCCTGCATCTCAATTGACTAATCCGTTAAGCTAATGAACAGCCCCCGACTGTTAAAATTGGCATTCATCTCTCCTTTACCTTTTTACTCAGTACCAGCTCCCCACAAGGGTGTGTATTGAGTCCCATCTTCTACTCTCTTTATACCCATGACTGCCTCCACGTATTCTACCAATACCAACATCAAGTTTGCAGACGACATAACTGTGGTTGGACTCGTTTCAGATGAGACAGCCTACAGGGATGAAGTCCAGATTGACAGTGTGCTGGTCAGAGAACAATCTCATTGCTAACTCCTTGAAAACAAAATAACTTATAAATAGATTTCAGGAGGAACAGTACAGTTCCAGACCCATTATATACATCAACAGGGACGGTGTGGAAAGGGTTACTGCTTTCAGATTTCTGGGTAAGCACTTTGCTGAAGATCTCCCTTGGACTACCAATACAATTACAGTAGGTAAAAAGGCAAAGCAATGACTCCATGCTTGAGGATTCTTAAGGAGAAACTGCAGGTGTCCTTTTATCGCTGCTCCAGCAAGAGTGTGCTGGCCTCCTGCAACAGACAAATGGGACCTTCAGAGGGTCATCAGTATGGCCTAGAAGATTATCAGCTGCACACTACCCTCTTTGGAGGATTGATACAGATCTTGCTGTCTCAGTAGAGCAGCCAAAATCCTGAAGGATCCTTACCACCATGGTCATTATCTGTTTAAACTGCTGACCTCCGATAGACATTTTAGGTCCATTAAATCACGGACAAACAGACCTGAAAACAGTTTTTACCCCAGAGCTACACATGAGCTGAATACAATCAATCATTGAATATTGTATTGTTTTATTGTGTTGTTGCTTTTATATTTTATTGTTTTATGTATGTGTGCACCACCAGGATGTTCACTCAATTTCATTGTACTTGTGCAATGACAATAAAGGTTATCTAATCTATTTAATTGCCATTGCTTTCCAGCCAGCTTTGTTTTCATGCTCACATATTTACCTTCATTCACATTAAAATATTATTCCTGAATCCATTCTTCAATCAACTACATTAAAAATTCATTCATGAGACTTGTTCTTGTGTAATACTGTTTCAAGGAGGTGGTGAAGAATGAACAACTGAGGTAATTAATTAATCCTACTTTGTTGCACAATGTGGAGTGGCACAGTGGTGCAACTAGTAGAGTAACTACCTTCCAACCTCCAATTCAGAGTTTGCACATACTCTGTCAATGCACAGGTTCCCCTCCGTGTGCTTCACTTTCCTCCCATATTCCAAAAACAAAGGTTGTTAGATTAAAACCTTCAATGCAAGTGAGTGACATAAAATGGGCTGGAGTCGGTTTAGTTGATGGAAATGTGGAGAGAATAAAGCCAGATCAGAGAAAGATTAATGTAAATGGTTGCTTGATGGTCCGCACAGATTTAGTGGGATGAAAGGCTTGTTTCTGACACTTCACAAATGCTAGGTTTGGCATAGCCAAAGAAGCAAGACTTCCCTTCCATTGAAAGGTCAGCCAATGTCTATATGCCAAGCCTAAAATACAAATTTTGTTTCTCTATGTCAGACCTGAGGAGTTTAAGCATTTTGGTTTTTTTTTATTTCAAATTTTCAGCATCTGCTGTTATTTTTCACTTTTAAATTTCTATCACTTCTTTACTTTCAAAATTTATCATTGCCAACTGGTAGACTATTTTCTAACTGGGGAGAAAATTGAAAATTCCCAAATCCCAAGGGACCTGGGAGTCCTCGTGCAGGACTTGCATGTTGAGTCAGCAGTGAAGGCAAATCCAATTCAGACACTCGTTTCAAAAGGAAGAAAATATAAGAGTAGGGATGCGATGCTGAGACTTCATCAGGCAATGATGAAACCTCATTTGGAGTATTGTGAGCAGCTTTGGGCTCCTCATTTAAGAAAGATATGCTGACGTTGCAGAGGGTTCAGAGAAGGTTCACAAAGATTCCCGGAATGAGTTATCTTACAAGGACATTTGATGGCTCTTGCCCTGTGATCACTGGAATTTAAGCAAACAAGGAAGGATCTCAATGGAACATTTTGAATGTTGAAATGCATGGGCAGAGTAGATGTGGAAAAGTTTCCCATAGTGGGAGAGTCAAGGACAAGAGGGCACAACTTCAGGATTGAAAGGTGTCCACTTAGAACAGAGGCATATGTGGAGGAATTTCTTCAGCCAGAGGGTTGTAAATCTGTGGAATTTGTTGCCATAGACTGTTGTGGAGGCCAAGTGGTTGGAAGTATTTGAGGGAGAGATTGATAAGTTCTTGATTAGTCAGGGCATCAAAGGTTATAGGGAGAAGACCGGCAGTGGGGCTGCATGGGGAAAATGGATCAGCTCATGATTGAATGGCGGGGCAGATTTGATGAGCTGAATTTCTGCTCGCATGACTGATGGCCTTATGTTATTTGATGTCAGCCACTGAGTTAATTCTGACAATTAGTATCCCACAATTGTCCTCTAATCACTGCATTGCATCGCTGAATTTTGGCATATTAAAAACACTGGTAATAGAACACTGTTGAGTATATTATAAATGCAGAACCATGCAACAGATTAAAAAAAGTTACAGAGGGCAATATTTAAAAATGCTGTGTTAATTTACATTAATTATGATTTAAAATGCAATTGTAATTTGTATTTAAAGCAATTACATACCAAAACGTTTCTGTTCAATCCAAGTGGAGCTACCCATGCGACAGAAAAGAATCTGGCCCACAATCAAAGGAAGCCTCTTCCAGTTTGTAAACTCAAGTGTAAAATTAAGCATGTTGTCACTGGCTGCATTTAACCTGCCAATTAAAAATTAAAAATACAACTAAATTTTCAAAATGACAAAAAAAATTCAAAAGCTAGAAACGATCACAGAAAACTACAAAGCAGCCCCTCCATCTGTATAATTCCAGTCATGACAAATGGTGTGTCTCAAAATAACGTCTTTTGATTAAATGTTCTCCATTGTATCTCAGACTTCTTTGTGTCTCCACCCCTTCCCCTCTCTGCAACTTAAAACATGATTGCTTTCTCACTTTCAAATTCCAATGAAAACTTATAGGCCTAAATATTAACATTGTTTTTCTCTTGACTGAATATCCCTCAGCATTTTGTTTCAATTTCAAATTTCCAGTATCTGCAGATATTTTCATTAATAGCAGTTGCTTTTAAGCAGAATGACATCAAGGAGGCTTCCAAGATTAGATTTCAGTCATTCTCTGAAACCCCAATTCAGAGAGGGATGTGAAGTAAATAATGGAAAAAGTTAAAGTTAAAATCAAAAGTGTTGTTGATAATTTTTGTTGAAGCTTTTAATTTTTTTTGCGAATGCTTATTTTTGAAAAAAGATCTCTTTTTTTAAAAAAAATTACACTGCCAGAAAATGCATGTTCCTGCTGCACCAGAAAAATGCTCTGTGGCCTTTTAAGCCAAGCAAAATAATCAATCATACTAATTTCCTCAGACTTTAAGAAAAAAGTCTGAGGAAATCAGTTCCCAATGATGAATTATGTAATGCTGCATTAATTCACCAACAGTAAACTTTCCTTACTATTGCAGACAGGCAAATAAGCCAGTGGACAAATTAATTTTTGATTTTCAAAGACTCACATAAATGCAATGCAAACAAACAATACAATGTCTTTCAACACCAATATGACATACAGACTACTTTTTTATTCTCCCCCCCCCGTATAACTGAGAATCAAGTCATATAAATTATAAAGATACAAAAAACACAGTACTGGTGGGTCAACGACCCCTACAGAAACTTAGGAAAAAACAACCAAGGTGACTAAGTAGCAAAAGGAATAAAAAAACTAAAAGAGCACATCGGCTGTGCCACATTGATCCTAATTGTTTCCCTGCTGGGACAGATTGTTTCGGTACCCTTATTCCGAAGGGGGATAGTCATATCTGTGGACCAATATCTTTCAGATAAGGTTTCCACACTCTAACGAATATGATATTTCCTCCTTAAATTGTACATGATTTTCTCTGGAGGAATGCAACTCTGAATTTCCAGATTCCATCATGTAATATTTAGTTGGGAGTCAGTCTTCCACATGACCATACATTTCCTGGCTACCATCAAGACGACCTTCACAAACTGAATTTGGTACTTGGACAGTTTAAAACACATGTCCATAATGTTTCCCAGAAGGTACAATTCCAGATCTTGTGGAAAGCCAGTGAACAACACTTGAAGATGTTTTATGATAACAAAAATTGTGAACCAGAAATAATCAGCTAAATATATGGCCAGCATTAATTTTTCTCTTTATTTGTTCATGAATAAAAGTGGCATAAACTGAAGCCTATAAATATCAGATTTGTAATGGAACATCTCAGTGAAGAAACTTGCCAGTGAAAAAAAAATGATTTAAATTTTAATTCAATACAGTAAAGAAATAATCATCTATCAATATTATTTGGGCCAAGCATCTACATTTTAGGTTGAAATGTTATAAGCTTAAGAATCGATGCCGATAAAATGCAGTTCACACTGATAATAAGCTGGCACAAGTCTTTGATGAATGATGTCAATAGAGAGTAGATCAGTGATTGATATCTGATGTAGTCGCAAACCAAGCAAAAGTATCTCTTATTTTTTAAATAAATATAGCTCTACAATGAAATTCATATTGACTATAGCTTTTAAGGCAAGATTGGTGGTTTTAAATTTCATTTTTATATATATCTGTATACAAATTTAAAATGTATTTACAACACAGTAGAAGCTGACTGGCTATTTAAACCCGTGACATCCAATTTCACCCAAATTAAGTTACAACCCCATACGTTTTGGAGAGTGGGAGAAAACTGGAGCGCTTGGTGGAAACCCACGCAGACATGGGGAGAACTGCCGTGTATTCTTGACATAGAAATACACTAGCACACGGAGACGTGATGCTTCATTCATTTTTTATTACTAAACTAAAATGGTTCTCTGCAGCACACACATACACTTGATGTTATCATACATGATGACATTATAAGCATGCAGGCATATATTCCCAACACTTCACCCTCCACAAAATAAATGCTTCAACTACACTTCAACATAAGTGTTAAGCAGGCAAGTCACTGTTCATCATCCTGGTGGACATCTTTCCCTTCTTGATCTTCTTGGTGAGGTAGAATCGCCCGTAGACTTTACAACTCCAGACTCTTTACCTTTTTGGGCAGTACCTCCCCCTCGGTTGGTGGTAAGGACTGTGAACTTGTCTTTGGCAAGCCCCATTCAGATGTTACGTAGGGCTGCTCTGCTGAGCTGGATATAGTGTTGATTGCACTGCTGAGCAGTCAGGGCATCATCTCCTGAAACTATTTCTGAAATGTTGTCACTGACAGGAGCCCACAATGGAAACTCATCAGGGTCATGGGCAGTGGATATGGCCATTCGATCATTCACTGCTTTTAACTGGGTGATGTGGCGTTTCCACGTTTTAGTTCCCACCAGTATGGAACAGGAACAGGGACTCAGTATTTTCAGAATCACACCTCTGATTCACGGCTTCATATAATCTCGGTAGTGCCATACCAGTACTTGTTCTCCTATTTCAAAAGATCTTGTAGGTTTACTTGGAGAGGAAGATTGAAATGTGGCTTGTTCCATACGAAGGCAAATGTTCAGGTGCACCACAGAAAGACTTCTCCTCAAGTCTCTTCCAAACATCGATTCTGCTGATGGTCGTTTGGTAATAGAGTGTGGCATGTTTCTATATGCTATCAGAAAATCTGCAAGTTTGTGATTCCATGAAATGTTTAGGGATTTCTTGGTTTTCACGGACTTTTTAAAATGTCTGCATGAAACTTTCCATTTCTTCATGTTTGGATGGTAGGGCACTGATAAGATGTGTCGTATATTGTTATTGCGTAGGAACACCTTAAAAGCATCAGATACAAACTGCGGCCCATTACTGAAGACTAGTTCTATAGGTAATCCATATGATGTGAATGTACTTCATAGTCTCTCAATCATTTGGTTTGTTGTTGTTGTTTTCATGTGTGACACAACTGGCCATTTAGTGTGTGCATCAACAACAATAAGGAATTTTTTTCTCATAAAGGGACCAGTGAAATCTACATGAATCCTGTGCCATAGTCACGATGGTCATTTCCATGGTTTAGCTGCCACTTGTGGTGCTTTGAGTTGCAGCTCCTGACAAGTGTAACATCTTCTTACTGTTTGTTCAATATTGATATCCATTGATGGCCACCAGTCATACACACATGCCAAAGCTTTCATCTGAACCATCCCTGGGTGGTTGTTGTGCAGCTCTGATAACATGGCAGTCTGCCATTTTGTAGGAATGATTGTCCTGGTTCCCGATAATAAACAAATGGTATTCTTCAATTGATATTTCATTACGTCGTATATAAGGTTTCAATTCGAAAGATGGCTTCGGACTTGGGCTATCCATTTAATGTGAAATATTAATACACCTTTGACAGTGTAGCTTCTTTCCGTACTGCTTTGCTGATAGCATTTGCTGTATTTGATAAGGAATGAAGCTGTTCCTGATTAATAGCTGTAGCCTTCGCTGTCGAGTTAATTATCTAATTTTTCTGTTTGGTTTCAGGAAGAGGTAATCAAGATAGGACATCAGCATGGTCATTTTGTGTTGCTGATTTATGTTTCAAATGGTAATCTTATGCGGCGAGCTGCATGGCCCACCTTTGAATTCTTGTTGCAGCTAGCACTGGTATCCCCTTTTTAGGGTCTAGAATCAATCTCAGTGGTTTGTTGTCTGTTACTAAGGTAAACTTTCTACCATATAAGTAGCCCACTGGCGATGTCTTCTTTCTTTTTTCTTCTTTGGCTTGGCTTCGCGGACGAAGATTTATGGAGGGGGTAAAAAAGTCCACGTCAGCTGCAGGCTCGTTTGTGGCTGACCAGTCCGATGCGGGACAGGCAGACACGATTGCAGCGGTTGCAAGGGAAAATTGGTTGGTTGGGGTTGGGTGTTGGGTTTTTCCTCCTTTGCCTTTTGTCAGTGAGGTGGGCTCTGCGGTCTTCTTCAAAGGAGGCTGCTGCCCGCCAAACTGTGAGGCGCCAAGATGCACGGTTTGAGGCGTTATCAGCCCACTGGCGGTGGTCAATGTGGCAGGCACCAAGAGATTTCTTTAGGCAGTCCTTGTACCTTTTCTTTGGTGCACCTCTGTCACGGTGGCCAGTGGAGAGCTCGCCATATAATACGATCTTGGGAAGGCGATGGTCCTCCATTCTGGAGACGTGACCCATCCAGCGCAGCTGGATCTTCAGCAGCATGGACTCGATGCTGTCGACCTCTGCAATCACTTCCTTTTCTGTGTCATAGTGTGATGTTAGTATTTCGTTCAAATGGTTGATTGTATTAGTAGTTTCTTCATTTCTGTTCTTTTCTTATCTTAACAATTGGTTCAGCGGAAAACACAGCATTAACAAATTTGGAATGTGCTTCCAATAATAGTTAACCAAACCCAGGAATGAATGCAATTTGGCTCAATTTGTTGGTTAGGGTGCTCTGCAGACGGCTTCGGTACAAGTGGTATCCATTCGGACTCCTTTACTATTAATTGTGAAGCCAAAATATGTTGCGGAAGGTACCATAAATAAACAGACGTTCACTTGTTACAGACAGGTTAGGACCCTTTCTAAGTTAGATAGGTGCTCTGAGTCGTCTTGAGCTGTAATTATGTTGTCGTCGAGGTAGCATCTACATTTATGCCATGCAATCATTTATCCACTTGAAATGTTGATAGGGCTGCCGATATTCCATATGGATTTGGGTCTAGGTCAATAACTCTAAATGAGTATTTCTTGTCACATATTTCTTTGATGCCTTATCCAATTCATCTTACTAATATGCTTAGGATAAGTTCAGCTTCATGACTTTCTTTCCCCCATTCAGGGCCTGGAATAATTCTTCTACTTTGGGCATAGGATGTCCAGGTATTTGTACAGCCTGATTAACGGTGACTTTGTAATTGCCACAAATTCGGATTTCTCCCTTGGTTTTTCATACTAACACGATGGGAGCTGCCCAATCACTGTATTGAATTCTTTCCATGATTCCTTGGTTTTCCAATTTGTTATTGCAAATGGTCTGGAGAGAACTCTGCAATGGAGTTCACAGTTGTTAGTGTTTAGTTGGTTTTTGAGGTGTGTATTAAAATCTGAAATACACTAAACAGTTCTCATTGACTGCTCCCGGCCCGGGGCTCGGCTGCCAACAGTCGGGCTGTGCGGGCTGCCGGGGTTTGCCTGGCGACGGCGGCCTATGTTTAGTGCTCGGGCAGCGGACCTTTGTTGACCTCACCAAAGCTTTTGACACCGTGAGCAGGAAAGGGCTTTGGTAAATACTAGAGCCCCTCGGATGCCCCCCCCCCCCCAAGTTCCTCAACATGGTTATCCAACTGCACAAAAAGCAACAAGGTCGGGTCAGATACAGAAATGAGCTCACCGAAACCTTCTCCATTGACAACAGCGTGACCTCGCACCAACCCTCTTTACTATCTTCTTCAGCATGATGCTGAAACAAGCCATGAAAGACCTCAACAATGAAGACGCTGTTTACATCCGGTACCGCACGGATGGCATTCTCTTCAATCTGAGGAGCCTGCAAGCTCACACCAAGACACAAGAGCAACTTGTCCGTGAACTACTCTTTACAGATGATGCCGCTTTAGTTGCCCATTCAGAGCCAGCTCTCCAGCGCATGACGTCCTGTTTTGTGGAAACTGCCAAAATGTTTGGCCTGGAAGTCAGCCTGAAGAAAACTGAGGTCCTCCATCAGCCAGCTTCCCACCATGACTACCAGCCCCGCCACATCTCCATTGGGCACACACAACTCAAAACGGTCAACCAGTTTACCTATCTCGGCTGCACCACTTCAACTGATGCAAGGATCGACAAAGAGATAGACAACAGACTCGCCAAGGCAAATAGCGCCTTTGGAAGTCTACACAAAAGAGTCTGGAAAAAAAACCACCTGAAGAAACACACAAAGATCAGCGTGTACAGAGCCATTGTCATACCCACGCTCCTGTTCGGCTCCAAATCATGGGTCCTCTACCAGCATCACCTACGGCTCCTAGAACGCTTCTATCAGCGCTGTCTCCGCTCCATCCTCAACATTCATTGGAATGACTTCATCACCAACATCGAAGTACTCGAGCTGGCACAGTCCGCAAGCATCGAATCCATGCTGCTGAAGACCCAACTGCGCTGGGTGGGTCACGTCTCCAGAATGGAGGACCATCGCCTTCCTAAGATCGTGTTATATGGTGAGCTCTCCACTGGCCACTGAGACAGAGGTGCACAAAAGAGGTACAAGGACTGCTTAAAGAAATCTCTTGGTTCCTGCCACATTGATCACCGCCAGTGGGCTGATATCGCCTCCAACCGTGCACCTTGGCGCCTCACAGTCCGGCGGGCAGCAACCTCCTTTGAAGAAGACCGCAGAGCCCACCTCACTGACAAAAGACAAAGGAGGAAAAACCCAACACCCAACCCCAACCAACCAATTTTCCCTTGCAACCACTGCAACCATGCCTGCCTGTCCCACATCGGACGTGTCAGTCACCAATGAGCCTGCAGCAGACGTGGACATACCCCTCCATAAATCTTCGTCCGCAAAGCCAAGCCAAAGAAAGAAAGAAGAACTGCAAATGGTAACGGTCTGGGCTTATAGAACTTGGGTTCAATACCTGATTTCATGTGCAACTTCGCCTGGACTCCTTGGATTTTCCTCAGGCCTTTTTCGAAAACCGACTGATATTTCTTAAGCACTTGTTCCAGTTTTGGCTTGGCCTCATCCTCCAGGCATGTGTTCATTATGGATCCAATTTCCATCCAATCTAGTTGAATGTCTGATAACCAATTTCTTACAAACAACGCCAGCCCTTTGGTGTCAACAATGTCGAGGGGATAATCTTTTTGGTATCTGTCCTTTATATTCCATGCTTACCTTGCATTTTCCGAACACCCTGACTCTTTCCCATGAATATTTTTAAAACCATGGACTCTTTAATGGTGAGGTAACAGTCATGTTTTTAACTTTAGTGGCATTAACAACACTGCTGCCCCCATGTCCAACTCCATTCGACAAGGTTTGTTGTTGATTTTCATATGGACATAGATTTCTGATTTCTTATCCTTTAATCCACGATTATACATTACTTCCAGTGCCTCGTCTTCCTCCGAATCCTTAGTTTCATTGCTTGGGTTTTCATCCTTCTCCACAGTTTTCACTCAGGAGGGCTGTTTTTCATATCTCAGTCTTTGCTTTTTCTCCTTTTTCCCTTGGTGGCACCATCTTTCTTTCTTGAACACTTGGCTCTGATGTGCCCCTCTTTGTCACATAGATGATATTTAGGTTTTCTGAAATAACAATTATCCAGACTGTGGTTGTTTTTTTCACAGTGGAAGCATTCTTGGTGGAAAAATTTACCTATCTCCCATAGTTCACCTTGACCAATGTCCAAGTTGTTATCAGCCACCTCAGAACTCAAGGCTGTGTCACACGCCAACTTACCTCTTTTGTACTTAGTAATCATTGTCTGGCACTGCAGTCCACTAAACCCATTAGTAATCGGTCTCTTAATGCCTCAATCAAAAATGCATCAAACTCTTGAGTTTTGTGACAGTCTTTGCAATTCAGCTTACAGATTCATCTGTTTTCTGCTTTCTGAAATAAAATTTTTGTCTTTCTGGAAATAACTAGTGGTTTGGAGTTAAGGTTTGCTCCAATTACAGCACACAACTCTCCATAAGTTTTTGAATTTAGCCTTTCAGGTGCTAACAGAGACTTAATCAGTTTAAATGTCTTGCTTCCCACTTGGCTCAGAAACAGTGCTAGATATTGGTTCAAAACCGGTGTGCCAGTAATATTATGAGCAAGACTGCGTTGATCAAATCTTTCTACATGGTCATTCCAGTCTTCTTTATATTCGACGAATTTTTCAAACTGTTCCTCTGCCATTTTGAGTTGATTTTCTTGCTTCCTTTCCTTTGTTTTGTGTTTGAGCCTGTGGGGTTCACTGCTGTGGTAGCCTTGCATTTCGTTTTTAAATCTTCACTCCAATGTTTGGAGCATGCCAATCTGTCATGTATTCTAAGCTTAGAAAAACACTAGCACACGGAGACATGATGCTTCATTCATTCTTAAATACTAAAACTGAAATGGTTCCCCACTGCACACAATAATTCATGTAATGACATCATACATGTTGACATTACGCACACGCAGGCAATAACATTATTCCCAACAATGACATATAAGCGACTTACTGTTACGTACTAGATGGCAGCAATAAAAATTAACCCAGACACCTATGGGGATTGGTGGGTGCTGAAGGACTGAATTTTCTGGTTGCTTAAGATTACATATTGCGTGATTGCTTGGGGGGTGCGCAAATTTTGAACTTGTTTTTTTTAAACAGATTTATTTTCTGCAATTTTTTGCTGGTTGCTTGAATTCCAGATAATGGGGATTTTTCTGTATTTCCAAAAAATGTGCATATTTTTTGCATTGCTATTTTTACTATTGTAATGGATAAATTGCGGGGAGAATTTGGTAAGATTAGAGTAGGTTACATTCATACACACATTTTAAAGCAGATCTTATTTGAAAGACTGAAGAATTCATATTCAGGAACATTGCAAAAACTATGGAAAATGCTATGCACATTTCACAAGTAGGTGCGAACTGAAATGACGTCATGAAATGAATAGACCATAGTCTTGGAGGAGACAAACTGGCTGTTTTTAAGTACCGAGAGAATGCTCACAGAAAGGTCACTCCTGGGTTTTGTTTATCTAAGACAACAGATGGGAGCAGAAGGATAACTCCTGTTGTTTGCTGAAGAAGGTGGGGGTTTTGTGAGGAGAGCGAGAGAGCGAGAGAGTGAGAGAGAGAGAGAGCGAGAGAGAGAGAGAGAAACAGAGAGAGAGAGAGAGAGAGAGAGAGAGAGAGAGAGAGAGAGAGAGAGAGAGAGAGAGAGACCAAGCTCAACAAGCTCTCTCAGCTAGTGTGTGTGACACTGAAAGCAGCTGAACAGCGCAAGCCAAGAAAAGCTGGTTGGAAACAGAAAAGTTCCAGAGAGGTGGATGGCTGAAAGTACTATCTGTCTGATGTTTCTCTTGGAATAAGAGGAACAGAAAGGAACTCTGTGGTAGCCTGAAAGAAAGAGGTTCCCATCTGGAGAATCCTGATGGGGCAAGTTTCATCAGCGAGACATTGAGGTGACTAATGGTGATACCTCAGTTGTGGACATCCTGGAATAACAAATATCTCTCTCTGCAAACCCTACAAGAACCTTCCTGAGCGGTAAACATTTACCTTTCGAGCACCAAAGCCTGGTGAACTTTATACATGTTAAATTCTGTGCATAGTATAAGAATTGCCTGCAGCCAGTGAACTTGGAAGAATGAGAAGTGAGATTGAACTGTGAACCAAAGAACTTTTGTTAAATTTACACACACATCATACACGTACGCTTAGAATTAGAAGGGGGTTAATTTGGGTTACTTAAGTAAATAGAGATAAGTTAAAGTTTGATTCTATTTTCATATTTACAGTTAATTAAAAATAACTTTTGTTTAAATAACCATTTGTCATGGTGAATATTTATTGCTGCTGGGTTTTGGGGTCCTTTGGGTTTGTAACACTATTAATAAAACATTATCTCACAATTTGAAGCTTCTCTGAACTGGTTACTTACCAATCTTCACGAAGCAAATCTACAGGATTTAATCCAGCCAAAAGAAGATGAGGTAACCACTGCTTGAACTGTTGTTGTGATATTAATCCATATTTTACAATGCCAGCCAAATGACTGCCTGTTGGTAATGAGTAACCATGTTCCAGAAAAAACTGCAGCAAATGGAAACACTGATATTGTAGACAATAAATGTAATGAAGACCTGTGACAACAGCTTCAGCTTTAAGGAGGATGTGAATAATTGCAAAAAATCTGAGGAATTAAAAATAAATAATGTTAGCCCAACAATCTGAGCCATACAGATTAAAAACAGACAAGCCTTAAAAACAAGCTTATTAACAAATCTTAAAAATTTATCAGAAGTTATTTGAAAAGACTTTAAAAATAATCTTTGTTCATTTGTACAATGAAATAAGTCATACAATGAACACATTTGTCAGTTGCTAATACAAAGCATGCTTTCTGCTTATAGCCAATCACATTCTAATTCTCATCCATAGCTGAGAAAGAAATGACAATTGTGCAAAGTGTCAAACCTATTGCCCAGATTGGCAGATAAAGGCCAGTTAAACATGCTTGCCAGTGAAATAGCAAGGATGAGCTTTCCACTCATAAATCCCACCAACAACAGGTGGAGCAATGCCCCTGAACTGCTGCAAAACTTTATATCTAGCTAAGCCATAGTTGCCCGACTTAAAATACTTGGAATATGTCTGGCAATCAAAAATAATTTATTAACCTTTTGAAAGTTAGATCACTGAGTTCTACTGGATGGAAACATGTCCTTCACCCCCAAGTTGACCAAGCTACTTCCATTTCCCTACATTTGGCCCATATCCTTTTAAACCTTTCCTACCTATGCATCTGTCTAAATGTTTTTTGAACATTATAATTGACCCTGCTTCTACCACTTACTCTGGCAGCTTGTTCTATGCACCTAGCTCTTTGTGTGAAGAGGGTGTCCCTAAGGACCCTTTTTTATCTTTCCCCTCTCACCTTAAAATTATGCCATCTGTTTTTAGATTCCAAACCATGGGGGAAAAGGCAATGACTATTTACCTCAGCTATGCCCTTCATGATTCCACCCCCAATAAGAATCACCATTTGGCCAACTACACTCTGGGTAGAAAACTCCCAGGCTATCTAGCCTCCCCTTATAATGTAAGCCTACCTGTTCCCAGCAAAATTCTTGTGTAAATATTTTCTGCATCACTTCCATCTTAATATCTCTCCTATAGCTGATTGACCAAAATTAAGCACAATTGTCCAAGTGCAGTCTTTCCAACATTCGTGCAACTGTAACATGATATTCCTGGTCCTGCTCTCAAGGGTGCCAAATGCCCTCTCCGACACCTTGTTTATTTGTGTCACCATTTTCATGGAACCACACACTTGTACCCTCTAGTCTCCAGTACAAATCTCCGCAGGGCTCAAACATTCACCGTCCAAGAACGCCAACCTCCCCCACCCCACCCTGGTTTAATCTACCAAAGTGTGTTTGTCACACACTTGTAAAGAGTTAAATTCCATCTGCCATTCCTTGGCCCACTTTCCCAGTTCATTTAGATCCTGTTATATTCTGAGATGATCTTCACTGTCCACTATACAACTAATTTTGGAATCATCCACAAACTTGCTAACAATGCTAACTAAATTGTCATTCAACATGTTTATATACAAAACAAACAACAGTTGACCCCTGCAGCACACCAGTGGTCACAAGCCTCCATTTGTGGAGTAACCACCCTCCATCACCCTCTGACTCCTTCCACCAATCCAATTTTGAGTCCAATTAGCCAGCTCACCCTGGTTCCCATACAATCTGACATTCTGGTCCAATCTAACATGTGGGATCTTGTCAAATGCCTTACTAATGTCCATGTAGACAAAGCATCTACCCTGCCTTCCAATTTTCTTGGTAATCTCTTAAAAAAAAATCATTCAAATTCAAGAAATACAATTTCCTCATCACAAAGCCATGCTATCACTAATGAGCCCTTGCCTTTCCAAATGCAAGGGGATCCTGGTCCTTAGAATAAATAAAACCCACTTAAAAGGTTTTAAACTGAGAGAATTGATATTTCATCCTCTCAAAGAGAATCTTCCCCTTTGAGTTTTCCGTGTCAGGTAATCATACCAACTTTTATATGCACAAGCACAGAAAAACCAAACTTGCTGGCATTTACATGGCATTGTGTCAATCAAAATCCAGTCATTAATTGATGACATATTCCTTAATCTCAATATGTTACAAAACATGGTTAATCATTTAAATTATTAATAGACAAGTTAATAACATTGAAATTTGCTCTACAGGAAATACAATAAAACCCCTGGCATCCGGAATTCAAGCAACCAGCAACTTCAACCAAATGACAAAAAAAAAGAAATTTAAAAAATTAAAATAAACAAGAATAAAATAATAGGTAAAAAATACTTAAGTTTAAAATTGTAACAGTAAATGTTCTCTGAAGTAACAAATAAACCTTTGGTGAAGATGGGAGCAAATAGTCAGCCAGCAGAGGGCCTTGGTCGTGCTTTACTTGTAGCAGCTGTTTGAATAAAGTGGTGTGAAATAGCAATGGTGTTGCCCAGGCTGAAGGCCTGGTTGATGCCGCTCACCCTTGTGGTGACTCTCTTAAAGTGTGTCCTTATCCCTGCTTAGTAAGAGGTGCCCCAGTCAGAGGCTTTATCTGTAAACTTGGAGGTGGGGTGGGGATGTAAATAGGTTTAACTATCCATAATGTTATTTTTTTCATCATTCGGGCAGCTCCATGGAGGGAGAGAAGCTTGCAGATGCAACGACGGTTAAATGTTTTCAAAGAATGTGACTGAAAATAAAGTCAAATGCTTACATGAATATATTCATGGAAGTGAAGTTTGTTCAGTGTAAGTATAACATTTTTGCCTTTCTGTTTAATCTTAATGCAGGTGTATTAGTTAGGCATTATAAAAGTAAGTCTCAAGCAACAGGAAAATACACTTATCCAGCATCTACCAATCCTTATAAGTGTCCGATACCAGGGAGTTTACTGTATTACAATTACAAAATCAAGACATTTAATTTTGTGACATGTTTGAAAAAGTATCTTACACAAATGTGTACTTTTGTACTTGAGATAACATATTTGATCAATCTTGATTTGTATATGGCTCACACTTCTGTAATACCAGGCTCATAATTAACCGCCAGCTTTCTTGAACCCCTTCCCCTCCTCCCCCACCTCACTATAAGTAGTTTGTGGAGCTCTGTCAAATCATTCATTCACATTCTCTTTCACTCATTTTACAAATGCAGAAACAAAGAGTACACAAAGCAGATTCCTACTACCTCAATCATTTAGTTTTTGTGTCCATTGTTTTACATTTTTTTTGTTGTATTGTCAGAGGCAACACACAAGGAAGCATGCCTCGGCATTAGGTTTCTTGCTTGATGATTCGTGCAAGCCTGCCCTCTGCTGTTTGAGGTTCATGTGGAGCTGGACCAAATGTAAACCTATTTCATCTTCCTCTGGTCTGGATGATTGTTTAATCACAACTGCCTTACCCTCCACTCTGATTTCCTTCTAAAATTTTCCCTTTCATTTCCACTTCTAATTCGGCAAATATCCATACTCATCAGGGATTTCTTAGGCCCTGCTACAGAAAGAATGATCCCAGCCTTCTACAAGGAATTAGAGAAAAGCAATTCAACCACAGGCATAGTTAATTTAATGTTCAGACACTGTCCTCAGGCTAAAGCTACACTATTAGACTTTGCTTAAGCTATATCCTTATCAATAACCATCCAGCCCAGAAATAAAACTATGTAAATAATGGCTAAATTAAAAATATACTGCCATCTACAAATATTACGAATAATTAAAAACAATTTGTGCACAACCAAAGACTTAAGAAAGTGATTAGATTTAAAACTGCAAAAAAAACTTTCATTGTTCTCTTCCACTCATTTTACCAATAATCAGCTTTTGATTTTGATATGTAATTTTGTAATGCTCAGAATTCATGAGATAGTACAAAGCAATGGTTCATTCACTGTTAAGTGCCAATGGGACATTAACAACCTTGATTTTTCCCCTTTTCTTTCTCACTCTAGCCTACCCCTTCTAATTTTGTAACTCTCCATTCTCTTTAAAGACATTTTTTTCCTTCAGTTTCTTTACTCTCTTAATAACAACTATTTTCCATCTCTATTATCACTTTATAAAGAGAATTTGGTATCAATTTAAAAAATTGGATAACAATTTACTTTACGTTTCCATTTCAGATTCTGTGCTGCTCACCAACAATTCTTTAAACTGACTTGTTCAGATGATAACATGTCTTGTGAAATAGTTTCCTTGTAGAAATTTTCTGAAGGCAAAATTCTACAAAATTTACATGGACAAGTGAAGTGGCAGCTAGTCAATTTATTCACTGCCATTAACAATATCAAGTTTGTTTCTTGCCTTTTATAAACTGTTTTACAGTATCTGTGGATTTGGCTATAAACATAACATGAATAACATAGATCTTTTCAATTTATGTAGATAAAGTGATCAGACTAAAAATGCTGAATAGCTTACCTCTGAGAGAAAGCCATACACAAGGGCGATAGGCACTCATATAACGGACACCCTTGGGCATCAGGACTGTAGCCAGCTTGCAGCAACATTTTCAAGCATTCTTGCTGACCTCCATACACTGCTGAATAGACAGGGCTCACTTTATCTGTCCCTTTATCACATATTCGATCAGTGATTGGTATTAGGAATTCCAACACACTGCCAGATACAAAAACACATTATTACATAAACATTAGATTCACATCCAACAGGAGCGAAAGGAAAAAAAAGTCATGCTTTTTGATAATACAAGATTCAATGATAAAGCAACCAATGCAATGCACATCAATATATTTGAATAAAATTGAAAAAACATGAGTTAAAGAAGAATTTCAATGAATAGATTGGATGAAAACACAGTGGAAGCTGACAAGATTATGTTATTTCTGTAGCTATTTGACTTGGACCTTATCCTTGTCAAGTGCATCAACTGCCGCAATGAATATTAATGAAATGTTAAGGATAAAAATGCAAATGTCAGCTTCCAAAACAAAGTAAATCAAGGTACATGGTTGGAGTGAGGGAGATGAGGAGGATAGAGAGAGACTTAGAGCTAGTGTACAGACATTCAAATTCTAGTTTATGATCTCCAATTCCTTGCAATGCAATATATATTATCTGGACATACAATTTAAAATAAATTGGACATATAATTTAAAATAAATTTCACAATAAGAAAGTGCTGTTACAAGCCCAGAGGACCCCAAAACCCAGCAGCAATAGATATTCACCAAGACAAATAGTTACTTAAACAAAAATTCCTTTTAATTATCTTTAAACATGAAAATAGAATCACACTTTATCACTATTGACTTAACTAACCTAACAACCCCCTTCTAAGCATACATGTGAGTAATGTGTGTTTAAATTCAGAAAAGTTCTGATTCACAGTCCAATCTCACTTCTCATTCCTCCAAGTTTACTGTTGCAGGCAATTCTTATACTGTGCACAGAATTTAACATTTATAAAGTTCACCAGGCTTTGGTGTTTGAAAGGTAAATGGTTACCACTCAGGAAAGTTCTTGTCAGTTTTCAGAGAGAGATTTGTTGTTCGCTGACACCCATAACTGATTCCTTTTTAATCCACAACTTTAGTGTCTTGCTCCCTCAGGGTTCTCCGGATGATAACCTTTCTTTCAAGTCGCAACAGTGTTCCTTTTTGTTTCTGTTATTTCAAATAAAACATTAGGCAGCCAGTCCTCTCCTCTTGCATGAACCACAAGGGCTTTGACAAGGCTGAACTAAGCACTCACAACCAGTCTTCCAAATGGGGTTTTCCACAAGCTTGCCCTATTCCAGTCCCAGCTGCTGGCTGTAACACTGCAGAATTGATCTCTCTCTCTCTCTCTCTCACACACACACACACACACACACACACACACACACACACACACACACACACACACACACACACACACACACACACACACACACACACACACACACACAAATACTGTTTTACTCTCCCTGATTGCAAAACTCTTAGAACAGCAAGTTCAGACAGTCTGCGGCTCCGACAAGTTCTTTTATCCGTTGCTTTTTTGTAAACAACAATCCATTAGTGAAGTCTCCTAGGCATTCTCCAAAGATTTTGCAAAGTCTCTTGATGCCAATATGTCTAGCATTAGCAGAGTTCCAGTATTTTAAATAAGATCTGTTTTAAAGTGTTTGTATGTGACCTACACTAAAAAACCTGCCCCAATTTCTCTCCCAAAAACATATCTATTTACAATCCAAGCACAACATAATCTGTCACAGTGCTTAAATTTTTTAAAGATACAGCTCAATTAGACTGTGTGCACTTACTTTACTTTGCCCATCTGGGCAGCAGCATGAATAGGCAACTGCCAATCATCTTCATTGCAATAAAGGTTTGCATCAGCTCCATGTGACAGCAGCAATTCAACACATTCTACGTGGCCTTCCTGAGCTGCTATGAACAATGGTGTGGCCTTATCATAAGCCTGGCAATTAACATTACTACCTGCAAAATTGATTTTAAAAAGGTTATCTGACTGAATGTTTAAGTTTATAGTTTTTAATTATATGGTGCACGCATTAAAGTGCAATTAATTATTTACTTGCTGAAAATCTTTGCTAGTTTTTTAAAATAATTTTCCAATTACTTGGCACAAAATAAACTGACAGAATCTTTGTCACAAAAACATATGCAACTGTTTTTCTAATAATTTTCTAATTACTTGGCACAAGGTAAACTGAAAGAATCTTTGTAAGAAAAACATACAAAAGTGTTTCATCGAAGTGATGTCAATTTATACCTGTGCAACTTCGACATCACCAAAATAGGGGGAGAACACTAATAGGTAAAGCCATACCAAGCACAAAAAAAGATATTGTGTCAATTGGAAACCAATCCTCTCAACCCCAAGACCTTGCTGCAGAAGTCACTTAGATCAATGTTTCAGGCAGAAATACCTTCAGTTGCTTTATGGCCTTTCCTCCATCATTTCAGAAGTGCAGAGATTCACCAATGACTGCAATGTTCAGTTTAAGTCACACCTCCTCAGGTCTCAAATTTTTCAAGATTCAATTTATTGTCATTGTAATAAAACAGTGTCATATTATATGAAATTGTTTTTGCTTGCTTTAAGGCAGATAGATTTGTCATCGGCAGAAATTGCCTAAAGCACCTCTTATAATCAGAGAAAGAGAAGCAAAAGAGACCTCCCCCCCCCCACCCCCACAAGACACATCAAGTGTCCATAAGATTACCCTCCAGTTCTTCCGCAGCCTCTGCAGCCACACAGAGTCCACTCCAAACCATTAGCAACTTGAGCCTCTGACACGGTCAGGAACCTTTCGCATCCCTTCAGGAAGTTTTGAGTCAATCTCCAGCAGTTCGCAGCTCAGCATGAGTCTCCTGACAGCAGTATCCAGCAGCCCACAGCCTCTGGGTTCCTCACCTCGAGCCATCAGCAGCCAGCTGCGTATGTTGCATCTTTCAACTGCAGAGCTCCATCACTGGTCAGCTGTCGTGGCCACCGTCCCGTGGGTCGTCTCCTCTGCTTCTCCTCAGATGGGAGATGATCTCCCCATTTTTTGATGCCTTGCGCCAGTCCTCCACTCCCTTGGAGTCTGCACCCCTCATGGCTGCTGCTGATCATAGACACCACCATCTTGGGTGCAGACCCCGGGGTCACAGGATTTTAAATAATACTACCATTGGCTCCTTTAACGAGCTATTCAAAGCCTGTGCAGACTGACGGCAGTTGCCTGAGTGGTTGGACCCTGCAGGAGTACTATATCTCTGCCCTTTGTTCCCCACGGGTCCGCAACAGCGGCGGTGGCACGCCATTTTCTTCCACATATATAATCCTGCATACATGAACCATTACCTGGACATTATTCTGGTCTGAGCTGCTAAATAGTAACTACTAATCCATGACCATCTTTAATGAAACATCTCTTGTTAACAGGTAACTTCTTAGCTTTAGCAGGCCCTCATCATGGAACAGTCACACAAATATTGGGAACACTAGAACAGAGCAGTGGTTTGGTTCAGTAAATAACTCACTTCCGAACATCTCAAATTATTTCCATCATCATATAGCAAGTTAGAAAGGTAATGGAATTCTCAAGTTGTCTAAATTATTTTAATTCCACTGAAATTCAAGCAGCATAGCGCTATCTAGGAAAATGCAACTCACCATTCATCAACTTAAAAGGTAACTTGTCCACAGGTGCAGAATGGCCTTCATAAGTACCATGCAGTAAGGCTGCTCTTAAATGTAGGTGCAGGGAGACATCACCATTCCTCAGACAATGAAACCACATGATTTAGACAACATTCCGCGCTACCCAACTATCAAGCAATAATCATTGCCAAAAATAATCACCCATTAAAATCAAAGTGCATCGCAATTTCTGAGCAACCAACCAACCATCAAAATTCAGGAGTCACCATGGATCAGGAATGTAACTAGACCAGGCACATAAATATCATAGCTAAAGGAAACATTCAACTATTTATTCTATAGTGATACTTCTCACTCATCATTTTACTCTCTGAACCACACATTATACATGCGAATAGCACGATGTCAAATTCACTTCCAGGTCACAAAGCAACCTGATATGTGAATACAAATCACTGATCCTTCTTCATTGCTGGGCTAAATCCTGAAATGTTCTATCTGTGGAAGTACCTTCACCATAGCGGGGCAAGAAATCAGCTTTCCATCTCTTAAAAGCCAAGTGTAATAAATTGATGTAAAGAGATGTTGTTTACATTGTTACTTTTATACATGTTTATGTTTCAGGTCATAAAACCATTTCTCAAGTCAAGTCACCTTTATTTATCATTCATACCATGCTTGCACAGTAAAGATGAAATAGCATTTCTCCTGGACCACAGAGAATACTTACATAAATAGGAGTTAAAAACATTAAAATATTATGACGTTGTAACTAGCTGCTACAAGCTATGGCTCTGAGGAGCCTATAGCAAAGGAGAAGTTATAGCTGCATGCAGGTTAGCTCAGAAAGAACACGCAGTTCCCAGAAAGAATGACACAAACCCAGTTGAGTGTAGTTAACACTCTCAGCCCTGCTTTTAGTCTCAAGATGAGGGGCGTGGTCAAAATCCTCTTAGCACCGATGGGTGTGTTTGTGATCTGCTTTCCCTGATAGGCCAGTTAAGCTCTTTTGGTTGTGGCCAATTGGAGGGAAGCGCTGTGGGCCTTGTGCTGCCTGCTGGATTGTCGCGTTCATCCTTCATTTTGTGAAGCCCCATGGGGCATGGCGTGATGCTGTAGGAGGAAGACGTGGAAAACGCCTCTCCTGACAGAATTAATTAATACCAAAATTTAATTTTTTTTAACTCTAATTGTTTATAAATCATCTTCTAAGAGGTCTAAATAAATGGCTACTATAAAAGCTAAATCTGAAACTTCAAAAAAAACCGACTACAACAGAAGTAACTTTGTTGGAAGATCCAGGGCCTACTTTAAAGACTCAGCCTCTGATTTTAGTTCCTCTCCAACCCAGGACGTTGAAGGCCACATGGATATGAATTCAGATTCCAGTGCTGCCTTCTCGGGGAACTGGGGAGGGCAGCGCTAGAGCATGCAAAAAACTTGTTGAGCCAGTTCTGGAGCCAGCGCGCATGCATGGGTCCTTGCGCATGCGCACTATTGAAACGCCATTACGGAAGTGGAGAACCCAACATTAGCAGTGGTGGCTGGATATACACAGGCTAAACAAAAGGACCAATTGGATTTCCAGCCACTGACAACTTCTTCAGAGGAAGAAGAAGAATTGGAAGGAGAGGAAGAAAGCTTTGTGCAGGAATCTCAATGAGAAGAAACAGAAGATGATGCAGGTGACCAAGATGTCCAAGGTAAAGGGGGTGCATATTATGTTAGCCCAACTCCCCTTGACCCACAGATCTTTGAAAAAATGGATTTAATTAGTCAAAAAAATGGATGCCAAATTTTCTGAGGTTAAAGCTGACTTTACAAATCAATTGGATGTGATTAATGAAGAAATAACTGCAATAAAAACAGATGTGACAAAATGTAATAAATATGTGGATAAAATTAAAATGAAAGTTCAAAAAATTGAAGAAGACTTTCATGATTGTCGGTACCTCCATACATAGATTTAGAAAACTTTCATGAAGTTGGTGAGGCCAAATTTGGAATATTGTGAGCAGTTCTGGTTGCAAGGAAGAATATCAGTAAGAATATATTTACTAGGATGTTGCCATGTCTTCAGGAGTTGAATTACAAGGAAAGATGCAGGTTAGGACTTTATTCCTTGCAGTGAAGAAGAACGAGGGGAGATTTGATAGAGGTTTTCAAGATTGTGAGCGATAGAGACAAAGTGGATGCGAGAAGGCTTTTTCCACTTAGATTTAGGGAGATAAATAAGATAGTTTTAATCTGAAAGGAGAAAGGTTTAGGAGAACATTAGGGGAAATTCTTAAATCAGAGAGTGGTTGGAGTGTGGACTAGGCTGCCATCTGATGTGGTGAATGCAGGCTTGATCTTGAGTTTTAAGAATAGGTTGGATAGATACATGGATGGGAGAGGTCTGGAGGGTTATGGAGTGGAATCAGGTCAGTGGGACTAGTGGGATAGTTGTCAGGTGGTCAGCACAGACTTTAAGAGGCAAATGGCCTGTTTTCTGTGTAGTGTTCCATGGTTCTATGAACACATTTGACAAACTCCAAGCCATCCAGCCCTTTTACAGTACGGGAGTCCCAGTCAATATGTAGAAAATTAAAATTTCCTACAATCACAACCTTATGTTTCCTGCAGCTGTGCTGCTATCTCCCTTCATACTTGTTCCTTCAATTTTGGTTGACTATTAGGTGGTCTATAATACAACCGTATGAGTGGGGTCATACCTTTCCTGTTCCTCAGCTCCATCCATATAGTGTCAGTCAACAAGTCCTCTGGTCTGTCCTGCCTGAACACAGCTATGATACTTTCCCTAATGACCAATGCCACCCTCCCTCCCACCCCCCCCCCCACCACCCCATTCTATCGCATTGACAGCAACGAAGTCCAGAACATTGAGCTGCTAGACTTGCTCCTCCTTCAACAAAGTTTCACTAATGGCCACGTCATGATTCCATGTCCCAACCCACGCTTTGAGCTTGTCTGCCTTTCCTACAATACTCCTTGATTTGAAATAGATGCACCTGAGAACATTTCCACCACATACAACCCCTTGACTTCTAATGGTGCATGCAATTTTCACAACATATTTTTCCTCATCCACTCCACAATCTACTGACACTTGCAAATCTAGATTAAACTCACCAGAGCAGCAGTAGCAAACCTTCCTACAAAGCTTTTAGTCTCCTTCCAGTTGAGATGCAAACCGTCCTGATGGCATAGATCCCATCTTCTCTGGAAGGGAGCCCAATGATCCAGAAATCTGAAGCCCTCCCTCCTGCACCATGTCTTTAGCCACGTGTTAAGCTGCATTATCCTCCTATTTTTAACCTCACTAGCACATGGCATAGGTAGCAATCCTGAGATCACTACCCTAGATGTCCTGACCTTCAACCCAGAACCCTCCTTGCAGGACATCCTCATCTTTCCTGCCCACGTCATTGGTCTCAACAATGGACCATATCTGGCTACTCACCCTCCCTCCTAAGAATGTCAGGAACACAATCTTGGAGCCTGGCATGACAGAGGCAACATATCATCCAGGATACTCAATTTCTGCCACAGAACCTCTTATCTGTCCCCTTAACTGTGGAATCCCCTATCACTACAGCTCACTTCTCCTATCTTCCCTTAGACACAAGACCAGATTCCACACCAGAGACCTGATTGCCATGGCTTGTCCTTGGTTAATCGTTCCCCTCAACAGTCTACTTGTTATTGAGGGAAATGGCCTCAGGGGAGCTCTGCCCTGCTTGCCTGTTCCCTTCCCCTCTCCTGACTGTCACCCATCTGCCCTCTTCCTGCCTCCAAGGTGTGATTGTGCCCCTGAAACTCCTATCACTTCCTATGCCTCCTGAATGATTCAGAGATCATCTAATTCCAGCTCCAATTCCTTAACTCAGCTTGTCAGGAGCTGCAGCTGGATGCACTCCTCGCAGATGAAGTCATCAGGGATACTCCTGGCTTCCCTGACAACTCACATTCTACAAGAGGAGCATTCCCCGCCTTGGCTGCCATTCCCACTGCTTATGCCTCAAAGGAAAAATAAATACCTAAAACCTGCCCTTACTTGTGCTTACCTGCTGAATCATTTTTGTTCCTCAAATTGGGTGTCACTTTCTTACTTCAACTCTTCTACCACCACCTTAGCCCCTAGTCATCGAAGCTCCTTAAACCAAAGCCTTTCTACTTTGACTCAACCACATCAACGATGACTTCGATGACTGTCCCCTACACAGTCCCTCAGTTTTATAGTGATGTTTGGGTCACCGGATCTCAAATGCCCCTGTCTTCAACTGTTGAACTCAATTGCCCAATCAATTGAATAAATGTGGCATTAAATAATCTTGCTGTATTAACAAATGTCAAGATAACCAATATTACAATTTCCTCAAAACTTAACGTGCAACATATATTTCAAGTCATGCACATGTTGTATTGTGTTTTGCATGTTCTTATTTATACATATGTGCTACACTGTGAATGAGCCAAACAGGCCAGTGAGTTTCACTTGGATAACGAGCCTCATTTTATTACATCTGTCCACCAAACAGCTTCACAGTTAACTGGAAATAGGCAGCAATCCAATCCAACAGTACTTTGAGTCAGGTGATTGCTAAACTAAAAGGCATAGAAAAAGTGCATAAAGAATTTATTTTCTTCTATTCTCACACTATTTCAAATAGAGTTTAGGCTTCATACCTCCTACTGAACCTATTGTCGTTCTCACTAGCCACAAGAATGCTACTCATAAGCAACATGTTGATTACCAACAGGGAGAGGAGCAATGCCACATGTCAGAGAAGGGTGAAAACACCAGACTTATATGATTTGGAATTTGATAAAATGGTTTGGAAAATTGTTCAAGATCACGAACTTGGCAAGTTCAAAACATTCAAGTTTCTTTGCATGAAGGCACCATTAAATCACACTTAAAAGACTTCCAAGCAAATCACACACATGCCCCATGAACAAATCAGAAACTGCTCATCAAGGGCAAGATATGGTCACGTGTTATCAAGGGAAAGAGAGTAGTCTTCCAGAGGTTAGACTGCAATCATGGAGGGAACATGCCATGACATTATAACTCATATTTAAGCTAGTATAATGGGAAAGGAGTTAAGATATTAAAATTCAAACCAAATGTGAAAATGTTCAACTTTTATATTATTTGAGTTTTCTCTTGTACTTGCATGTTTCAACATATTAGCACTGTGCAACTACATCCTCATTTAGGCAAATCATATTCTTCACTGCACAGACATAAATAATGCTGATGCAACAGCTGCTGGCACTGCTACCCATTCTGCAAGGCCATATTTTGAAAGGCTGGTGATGGAGAGTGGCAAAGGTGTCACCTCTGAAGCAGCTGTTGAATGAGAGTTTTTTTTTTAAAGCATATTCCATTGCAAATCAGCTTTCCTGACGTTAGTCCAGTGTTTCTTTAAATGGTGATATAAAACAGCATAATGGCCTTTTATGTGGTTTACAGTAATAATTTCATGATGGTTGTTTGCTGCATCTTTGAACTCCAATTCAAGTCAGTAAGGGAGAATATATTTTCAAGTTCAAGAAATTACATTTTCATGGTCAGGAAATAAAGTCATCTTCCAATATTAGATGTCTCTAGGTGTACATGGAAGAGTGGGGAAAAAACCATCAGGAACACTGATAAGCTCAGCACACTCAAGTGCCTAGTCCAAATTCACAAAGAATGATCAGTCATGCAATTTGCATCCTATTAATTATTTTGTGCAATTTGAACATTTTTTAAAAAAAATCCAATTTCTAGACAATTTGCATTTTTCCGATCAACAAATCTCTCGACTTGAGCATAGCTTTCTAAATTGCAACTCAAGATGACAATAAATGTCAATTATAGGACATCATATATTATAATAAAATAGAACTTTTGTACAGAATACCAGAGAATGATAATGAACAAATATTAAGAACACTTTTAAAAATTTATTCTCAATAACAACAAATTACATTTCAATGCTCTCATATCAGTATCTCACATCAGTATTACTAATACATTTGCTTTTATATTTTATTAGAAATTATTCCCCTTTTTTCCTCTCATCCTGGGTTAGCCTGGATTGAGCTCCACTTCAATTTGCACTTCAGGGGAATCACACATCCCAACTGCAGTACAGGTGTCAGCACATTCTAAACATTCTCATCCTTGAATTGCATCACAGAGGTAAGGAGATGAGATCAAATCAGTGGTATACAACACAAAAATTGGACCTCTAACCATACAGGTCCAACCATCCACAAAAAAATAAAGTGAAGGTTTATTAGTTTATGTTAATTAATATCTTAATCAAATTTGTTACAAGATCAAACCAGCAACCACAAAGAAGGCATATCACACAGAGGTAAAGATGTACAATTACATTATTAACAAAAATTCATCTTCAAACTTTAATTCAAAATCCCCCCTTTTATAATAATGCCCACTGGTTACTATGCAAATTTCTAAGAGTGTAAAACTAATAAATTCCCCAGCCTAAATATAACATATGTAATTAAAGTCTAAGTTATATTTCCAACCAACCCACAGAAAATCTTAAGACACAAAACAAACACAAAACACAGAAGACTCACAAAACTTTGATCTCAACTGAAGCAAAGATCATAAACAAAATTCAGTTTGTTGGTAAACTGAAGCCAAAAGATCTTTGAGAGAGAGAGAGAGAGCACGAAATTCGAAGTTGTCTTCTTGTGTTGCTTGCAAAAAGAGGAACCATTGGCTTGGTCTGGATCCTTCTGGCTGCCTTTGGAATGTTCATCCCTTTTAAAATGCCCAACATTCTAAACTGTCTTCCAGACAATGACTCATGCTTTGGGCCTTCGTCCACTCCACAGCACCCCCAGTGGTGGTTTGTTATCCAAGTCCAGAAATTTTTAGATCATTTTCTGCACATGCCCAGTCCATCTCCCACTCTCTCAGCAGTCCACCTTCACCCTGGCTCTCTAAGGCAAACTGTCACTTTCCAACACAAAACCACAACACAGAACTCTGTAACAAATTACATACAGTATATTAAATTTGGATTAAAATTTTATTTAAATTATATTTTTTTAATGTTTCTGATGATCTGAAGCGCCCAGTCGAAAAGGTCATAAGACAGCAAGGTAAGTGCAGCCCAAAAGGGCCAAATGTTATTTGAAAAAAAAAGTAACAATTCAGAGTGATACATCGCATTATATTTTAGCAAAGGACAAATTCATGAAAAACATCTCACCAGCACCACTGTGTGGAAGCTCAAAAGCTTATTCACTTAAGCAATTTTTTCAAAAATCAATTTAAAACATCAAATCTCACTGAGATGGGTCTGTCATTCAGAATTTCACCCAACAATCAGTTTATATTTATACTTAATTGGTAAGAGATGCAGACAGTCTTCTCAGCTTCCAGCAATAAAGCCTGACTAGCAACAGGGCCTTGGATGGCCCTGCCCAAGTGAAGAATTAACATAAATCTCTCATAATACTAAGATTCTACAATCTCCTTCAAAATCATTGAAGTTTCTTGATCCTGTGCACTCAAAGCTGGTACAGGGTCTGAGGTAGTTTCCAGCACAAAACATAAAACAAAAGAAGTTTAAAAAAAATCTGCAAACACCATGGTTGAAGTTTAAAAAAAAAACACAATGCTGGAAAAACTCAGCAAATCAAACAATGTCCTTTATATATAGCAAAGGTAAAAATACATGCTTGAGCCCTTCATCAGTGAGTATGGAAATCAGAGTCAAAATTGATTGCATTTACTCCAAAGATGGCAACATTCTCATGTGTTATGAGATCCTAAGTGAAAAACAGACATTGTGCTCTCTTTTGAACTGTGTTCCCGTGGATAAGGGTATGTTTAATGCTATATTTGCTATCTTCCTCAGAATTTAGGGAAGCATTTTCAAAACATATATCCGTTGATAATTCTTTCCTCACCTTTGCCCACCAGGTTAAAAGTTAGAATGTTGAACTTGCTACCTTAGAGAGGTTAATGGTGAATGCAAAGGGAAAAATAAAGTGACATATCTTGCTAATGAATTCAGATAAAGAGAGGCTGGAGAAGACTGAGTATAAACCACAGGTACTTGCCAAGCCAAAAGACATTTTCTCATTCCACACAGAAACAGACCCTGCAGCCCACCAAGTCCACAGCAACTAAACTATTGATGCCAATCCTACATTAATCCCATTTATTCTCCCCCATAGCCAAAAACAGCCCTCAGATTTTGCCACTAACTTATGCAGGGCCAATTTACAGTGGCCAACTAATTACCAAACTATACCTACTTGTGATGCAGGAAAACACAAACAATTGGGGAAAAGTCACAGAGAGAATGTGCAAACTCCACACAGGCAGCACTGGGGTCATGAATGAACTCAATTTGCTGAAGCTGTCAGGCAGCAGCTCTGCTACCTGTGCAAATTTGCCACCCATTTCTATGTTCTCTACTGTGCTGAAACTAAATCCTCCCATGCTCTCCTAACAGATTTTGCCAAAACTCTTTTCCTCCTATTCCTTCAATCCGATCCCCAATGATCTCTGGACATTTCCTGATCCACATGTTGAAATTATACACACTTCCTTCTCCTCAATCACCATGTACTTCGCTGCCAAAATTCTTTCAATATTCCCAAAAGATAAACAAAATGCTACTACACAATCCAGTGTGCACAAGTCAGATATAACAGTCAGATTATATGTGAAACAATAGAACTAGTGAAACACTATAATAGTTAAAACCAGTAAAATTAGAACATCTCATCTAATCTAAATTACAAAGTTTTTTTTCTGACTACTTCCTCGAAGTTCTTTATGGAAGTCCTGTTTATATGGACATCCTGTTTATAATTCAGCAACCACTGGAAACAAGTATGCACCATCATTTCAAAAGTTTCCATAATGTTGAAAATCTCCAAAGATTTCCCTTAATTTTGTATGATACATTTATACAGGTTTTAAAAAACATAACACAAGAAATAGGAGGACAAGGAGGCCATCTGGTCAGTTGTGCCTGCTCTGCCATTCAACAACATCATGACTCAGCTCTACCTACCTTTTCCCCAAAACACTTAATTCTGCAATATATGTGAAAATCTATCTGTCTTAAATATATTAAATGAGGTCACCTTTGCCCAAGGAAACTGCAGAGATATAATTCCACAGATAAGCTGAAAAAAGTGAAAATTTCTTCTTAACTAAAATTTTATTCCAGATGTGCTCGTGATCTTTTACTGTATCCTTTCTATGGATTCATTAATATTTTTCCTACAAAGCAGTATAGACAGCTCCTGGGTTAAAACGAGTTTCATTGTCTTTAATTCACATTTGTATACAAGTCAGAATAGGTACATACTGTCCTTATTTAGCATCAGTTAGTCAAATGTTTAACTGAGTCGTATATATACAGGTTAGGGATGAAAGCGCTCCAATGAATGTTGAGGATGGAGCGGAGACAACGCTGGTGGAAGCGTTCTAGGAGCCGTAGGTGATGCCGGTAGAGGACCCGTGATTCGGAGCCGAACAGGAGTGTGGGTATGACAACGGCTCTGTATACGCTTATCTTTGTGAGGTTTTTCAGTTGGTTGTTTTTCCAGACTCTTTTGTGTAGTCTTCCAAAGGCGCTATTTGCCTTGGCGAGTCTGTTGTCTATCTCGTTGTCGATCCTTGCATCTGATGAAATGGTGCAGCCATTCATTGGAGCGCTTTCATCCCTAACGTCGAAGTACTCGAGATGGCAGAGGTCGACAGCATCGAGTCCACGCTGCTGAAGATCCAGCAGCGCTGGGTGGGTCACGTCTCCAGAATGGAGGACCATCGCCTTCCCAAGATCGTGTTATATGGCGAGCTCTCCACTGGCCACCGTGACAGAGGTGCACCAAAGAAAAGGTACAAGGAGTGCCTAAAGAAATCTCTTGGTTCCTGCCACATTGACAACCGCCAGTGGGCTGATATCGCCTCAAACCGTGCATCTTGGTGCCTCACAGTTCGGCAGGCAGCAACCTCCTTTGAAGAAGACCGCAGAGCCCACCTCACTGACAAAAGACAAAGGAGGAAAAACCCAACACCCAACCCCAACCAACCAATTTTCCCCTGCAACCGCTGCAACCGTGTCTGCCTGTCCCGCATCGGACTTGTCAGCCATAAACGAGCCTGCAGCTGACGTGGACATTTTACCCCCTCCATAAATCTTTGTCCGCGAAGCCAAGCCAAAGATATATACAGGTACACAATCCTTTATCCGGACATCTAAAATCTGGAAAGCTCCAAACACTGGCATTTTTTCTCTGGTGCTGTAACAGCGGAGGGAGAGAGAGAGAGAGAGAGAAAGAGAGAGAGAGAGAGAGAGAGAGAGAGAGAGAGAGAGACAACAATGCAACTAGGTTTGGTGGGGAAGGGGGGGGTGGGGAGGAGAGAAAGACAGCAGCGCGACTTGGGCGGGCGGGGGGGGGGGGGAGAGACGCCAACGTGACTGGAAGGGGGTGAATATGGCAGCACAATTCAGGTGGGCTTAAATCTGGGGCAGCTGGCTTTTGTTCTGAAACCTGTAGCATATTTTACATTTATATGCATATAAAACACTTCCCAATACACCAAAACATCTTAAACATAATAATACAGTACATACTAATAATAGTACTGTAATAACAATAACATATGGTCACAAGATCATAATTAAAAGTTAACACTTACAGAAGAAGATTATTGAGAGATGACTACTGTACTTTCAATTTTGAATTTCCAATCTGTTCCTGGGCTTGAAATACGCCGTATGCATATGCTACTCTCTCAAGATCTGGGCTATAGCAGCACCCCCAACCCTATGGCCCTCCCACACCTTTGTTCCTTTGCTAAATGACCAAGAAAACCAAAAACAAACTGAAGAAGGAACAGCTCAGCCAGGAACATAGAATGAAAGCCTGATGAGGAGTTCTTCAGGACGAGCATTGGGACCAGCTGAACCCAGCAGAGCTGGGGGGTGGGGGGCTCAGGATATAGCACCATCCTGAACAAGATGGAAACTTAGCATTCGTTTCACAAGTGTTGAATTGGAAAAGAATAGGAAATTAAAGAAACCATGGAATATTTAATGGAACAAATAAAGTTGCGCCCTTCTCCATTGCTTGCTCCTCCCTTCTCGGAGGCGCAACAGCACAAGACCGGGCTGCCATCTTGTGGGGCTGAAACGCGACCCCAGTCCGAGCCATTACGGTTCCGGAGGCATTGCAATGGCACACGCTGCTTCTTTTTCTCCTCTCTCCCTCCCTTCCACTGGGCCACCATCCACACGCCCGACCACTGCTTTGCCCAAGCTATGTGCGGCTTAGCCTGACAGTGGATCCACATCACCAGCCGCCTGACAATCAATGGGGTAGCGAGCTAATGGAAAGCGAGCTCCACTCGAACTGGAAGCAGATGTCATTCTCAAGGCCAGCTTATCGGTTCATAACTACGGGTTGTTCATAAATCAGATATTTTCAACCAGGGGACCACATGTACTTTAAACTCCAATTGAACTGTGATCTTTAGTACATTCTTTCCAATGTGGAAAACTCATTCAATTGCATTTTGTGGCTTTAAAACCAGCCATACATTTAAAGCCCTCTAATGTTAAAATATGCATCTCTTTAAGGAAACATAAAAGAGGGAAAAATTAAACACTGCTGTGGCCATCAAAGGAAGTTGAACTCAGTATTATATCAATGGAAAAAGACACACAAGGTTTTACCAAAAAAAAAGGAAACTTCCCATAGGATTGGGAAAATGTCAACATCCTGCACACAAGGTATGACCAACAAAAAAAAGTGCAAGTTAGGGAGAATAAAGGAGATGGCAATGAGAGATAATGGGTGTACCAAATATCATCATCCAAAATTTGATTTATCCAGAACAATTCCACAGTTTGGAATCCAACTGCATAAAAAGAGGTAGTAGATAGCATAACATTAGTTGCAATGAAAATTCTAAAATCTAATATTAAAGAAGTGGCAGTAGAGAATTTAGAAAATAACATTGGGATTGAACAGAGACAAGGAGGAGTTATGAAATGGAAATAATGTTTGACCAATTTGTTTGTTTTTAAGGTTATAAACCAGCAGAACCAATAGGAGTGTAATGGAGGGGGTGGTGTGACAATGCTGAGGATTTGAGCAGATATGTTTTGGAAGAGATCTCCATAAAAAAGTATTAAAAAGACAGTCTTAAAGCTCAAAAACCAGAACTTTATGGTCAAAAATGGATAAAACTAGTGCTAAATGACCAAGAAAACCAAAAACAAACTGAAGAAGGAACAGCTCAGCCAGGAACATAGAATGAAAGCCTGATGAGGAGTTCTTCAGGACGAGCCTTGGGACCAGCTGAACCCAGCAGAGCTGGGGGGTGGGGGGCCCAAGATATAGCACCATCCTGAACAAGATGGAAACTTGGCATTCGTTTCACGAGTGTTGAATTGGAAAAGAATAGGAAATTAAAGAAACCATGGAATACTTAATGGAACAAATAATTCAAGTTGAGGCTGAGCCGGACAAAAGTCAGGCTAAAGGGTCTAGAAGAGAAAGAAAAAACATAGGACACAGACAGAAAAGGATTGATGGACAAGATTAATCATAAGGAAAATTTCAGCAGACATAACAATATAAGTATCATTGGACTGAGAAGAGGAATCGAGGGGAAAGACCCAATGAGCTTCTTTGAAACATGGATTCCGTAAATGCTGGGACAAAACAAGTTAAGTGCAAAGTTGCAAATTTAAAGGCTCACAAGACCCTCAGACCCAGAAAAACTGGGTGAACAGCGAACACGACTATTCCTGGTAAGACTTTTAAGTTACCAGAAGAGGGATACAATCTTGGTAGCACCATATGAATATTCAAAAAATAACAATGTAAAAGGAATGTTTTTTGAGGACTTTAGCCCTGCTTTGGTCAATTTGATGAAGAGACAAAAACTATAAACATTCAATGACTTACCCAGTGACATTGAGGGGTGTGTCTCAGAAGGTAATCGACGAATTTTCAAGAACAAAGAAGTGGAAGAATTTTTAAGTTATGAAAAGATTAAAGTCGCCAGATGAGAAGATTGAAAAGACCATTTTAAAATGGGAGTAACTAAAAGGCGTATCTTTTTTATTTATATTTCGTAGCACTGAACCGTCTTGTTTTTACTGCTAAAAGAAAAATTATTGTATTGAAAGGAAAGTGGTGAAGAAAGTAGAAGGGTGGGAACTCCGATTTAAGGGAGAAAATGGCAGCAGGAGAGGTTTTTAAAGATGGTGCTAGGGGGAGAGGTTCTTCTTCTTCTGAAGATTCTGCAGGTTTTTTATTGTGGGCTTCCGAATATCAGCACCCAAAATCAAATTTTGGATGATGATATTTGGTACACCCATTATCTCTCATTGCCATCTCCTTTATTCTCCCTAACTTGCACTTTTTTTTGTTGGTCATACCTTGTGTGCAGGATGCTGACATTTTCCCAATCCTATGGGAAGCTTCCTTTTTTTTTGTAAAACCTTGTGTGTCTTTTTCCATTGATATAATACTGAGTTCAACTTCCTTTGATGGCCACAGCAGTGTTTAATTTTTCCCTCTTTTATGTTTCCTTAAAGAGATGCATATTTTAACATTAGAGGGCTTTAAATGTATGGCTGGTTTTAAAGCCACAAAATGCAATTGAATGAGTTTTCCACATTGGAAAGAATGTACTAAAGATCACAGTTCAATTGCAGTTTAAAGTACAGGTGGTCCCCAGGTTGAAAATATCTGATTTATGAACAACCTGTAGTTATGAACCAATAACATCAAAAATGTGTTTGTTTCTTAAAAGGGAAATGTCTCTTAAAAAGGAAATGTTACAGTATTTATTTTAAAAATTGGAAAGATTTTATTGTTATACAATATTTATTTCTAAAGTTTATTAAACTTCATTAAAGTTTATTAGCCTTTCAAGACCTCAACACATAGGTGAGTAGATTCCTTTTGGAACAAAAAGGTGGCCAGGGTCTCCATGCAGAAATTAACATGGGACTATAATCTGGGTGGATTGAGATTACCAGATTTCAAAAAATATTACTGGGCAGCCCAGTCGAGGTGGATTGCCTCATTCTTTGTCGGGGGAGGTACACCATCCTGGGCACAAATTGGTTTGTACACTGTAGATGAAAAAGTAGCAGGAGAATTTACTTATAAATGGGATGCCAAATTGTTATCGGGCAAAAAGGACAACCCCTTGCTAAAACATAATGCTTATATGTATGGAACAAAATTAACCAATGAATTGGCCAGAAGGTGGGGTTGTCTCCAAATGACCTCCTGACTCAAAATAATTTAATACTATTAACTACTGATAACAAGATCCTGACACCTGGTGCCAACGGGGGAATCAGGTGTATCGAGGACTGTTATGAACGGGAACAGCTCATGTAATTTGAGCAGTTAAGAATTAAATATATGTCAAATAGGACACTCTTTTGCTACTTTCGGTAAAAATCTTTCTTGAGGGACAAATTGGGTCCAACCACTGCCCTACCATATGTGCAGTTACATGGAGTCTCTGATTCGAAGAGGGAACACAAAAAAGTTTATTTCGGCACAACGGCACCCTGTTCTAAGGGGAAGGCTAGAAACCGGGACTTCATAGGTCAAGGCAGAAAAGGGAGTTGGAAATTGGTGTTACGATAGATGAACAGTGCTGGTTAGATCTGTGTCGTGTTAGCATGACCACAATAATTAACTCATGTTATAGAATGGTGCAGCTAAACCTCACACCGCAGAAATTGAATAAAGGTAAACCAGAACTTTCAGACCAATGTTTCAGGTGTGGCATAGAGATAGGAAACTTTGTGCACTCAACCTGGTCATGCTCCAAGATGAGGTCCTTTTGGGTAGAGCTAGGCCAAGCCCTAGAGAAAATCATAAGTAAAGAGTATCCACAGGACCCAAGATTATTCCTGTTGGAAAATATCATGGGCATAAGACTTAAAATGAAGTTGTCCAAATTTCAAATCCAATTTGTATTGATCGCTATGGCAATGGCCAGGAATTGCATAGCAGTTACCTGGAAGTCAGATTCTTATTTGGGCATTGTGCATTGAAATATGGAAATGCAGAGCTCTGTTCCCTTGGAGAAAGTAACTTAAAATCTAAGGAAAAAATATGAAACTTTTCTTAAAATCTGGCAGCCCTACCTGCGTTACTCAAGTGCAAGGATATAGGTGCAGTCCTCTGTACTTTGCTGCCTGACCCTCTTTTTTTGTCCTTCCTCTCTTGGGGGGTGCATGGGGGGGGGGGGGTACATTCCAATCAGGTCAAGTCGAGATAAATGTAAGAGACCTGCATGACAGGCGTTGAGCTCCAGCAGACCCTGTGGTTAATGTGTTTTTCATTTTCTTTTTTCTTAATTTGTTATTTGTCCTCGGTCAGTAGCATCTTTTTAATGTTAAAAAAGCATTTTTTGCCTTTTCATGCAAGTTTCTTTATGGTTTATGCAGTTTTAATGTCTGACTTGGGTGTGGTAATTTCAGAAAGAAACTGGTTAGATTGGTATAAGGACAGCATTACAGCATAAGTAATGCTACTGACTGAGGACTGATTCAGTGTATTTTTTTTAACACCAATTATATCCTACCCCACAGAAATTAGATGGATCAAAACCAGAAATATCAGAAATGAGTTTCAGATGTGGTACAGAGTGGAACTTTTTTTTTACATGCTACGTGGTTGTGTGTAAAGGTGAGGCCATCACAGAAAAATTAACCAGGATAACAGGAGTGGCCTTCACAGGTAACCCAGAGCTATATCTACTAGCTAATTTTATGGAAATAAGCAAAAATTTGAATATCTCATTTATGAAAATAGCATTTAATGTAGCAAAAAAAAATTGCAATCTGGAAGTCCGATCCCCTCTACTTATAGTACAATGGACTACAAAAATGAACAGCTGTATATCTATGGAAAACATCACATATAATTTAAATAATAAATATGATACTTTTGTAAAGATCTGACAGCCATACCTGAACCACATAGGGCCCCAGATACAGTAATTAAAAAAAGAAAAAAGACTTTAAATGCAACTATTATATTCAAACATGGTTTTCCCCATTGTATTCTATATATATATTTAAAAGATATGTAAGCTCTGATGGTGTGCAGATTCATATGTACGGAAGGAGAGAGGGAGAGAGGGACCATTTTGTTTTTGTTTGTTGTTGTTTGTAAGAAAAAGTTCAATATATTATGATATTGAAAATTTTATTATGTACATTTTTTTAAAATCAGAAAAAAATATTTAAAGAGTGTTAAAACTATATATTATCTAGATATGGGTTAATAAGTTAGTTTGGGAGGACAGAGCTCATTTACTTTCTACACAGACATGGTTCTTTGCAGCTGTTAGCTGACTTCAGCACAAAGACAACACATTAGCATTTTAAACACACCTGGTTCTTTGAAATGGAAGGCAGAAGCCAGTTTGGGATAAAAATGGCTGCTGATTGAAGTTAGAGTCAGAAGATGAAAGGATTTATGATGTTCTTTTGAGATACTGAAAACAATAGGTGTTATTTCAGAAGTCTATAAATGCCTAGCCATTTTAGTTCTGAGGAGAGCAGACCTCACAGAGGTATAAGTGAACTTAAATGCTTTTTGCACATTCATGTCAAAAGACCTTATGCACTTCAAAGACAGAAATGATGTCACATACCAAGTAACATGAGAGATTTGCAAGAAATATATTATCAAAATGAGAAATAACTAAGTCAGTTTAAGGAAACTCACCATTCTGTTCAGATGCAGAATTTACCAGCAATAATTTTTCCTGAAGAAGGGGAAAAGCTGCCTTTGTTTACTTGTAACAAAAGGGGAACACAGAATAAGTAGATTTCAAAAGAGAAGCCTACCTCTGACTGTCTCTAAGATAAAGAGGACAGTTTCATCATTTGGAAAACAGATTCCACAGTCTTCATTCAAAAGAAGATTTGACCTCTTGGAAAGACAGGATTTGTATTATCCATAGGAGATACGTTTGTGGCGCAGAAGATGGTGATTTCTCTTAAAGAATATCTCTCACAGACAACTCATCGAAAGAATTGAGAGTTTAAAGAGGACGAAGATAAGGATGTTTAAAAGCACTTTATAATTATTTTGGAACTTAAAATTTACGACCTTCAAGCAAGACTAAAATGATGCTGAAACGTTTAAAAAAAAACTTTTCAGATTTTGGGAATTTATTACACACACATAGATTTACATTTTAGCATTGGAATTAAATTTAGTCAAGTTTAGAGATAAATAAATATTATGTTATTAATAGTTTAATAAAAACTATTATTTTGAATTTACCATTGTTTGGTGAATTTTTGCCATTGCTGATCCTTTTTAAGTGTTAACAAAGTCTCTTTAGTCCCAAAAAAAATTAAAAGGGCTGTTAGTTCCTAACAGAAGGAACTATTGAATATTGCACATTTAGATTTTCAGAAAAATTATTAAACCAAATTAGAATGCCTAGTATTGGGAATTATTTACAGGCATTTATAACTCAAGGGCAATGAAGAATTTTCTTCCTGAACACTTTTGGGTGCATTTTATGGATTTTGCCTAACAGAAAAGTTGGGATATGAAACCATGAGAACTGGGATGAAGGGTCTTGAAAAATCCCCTCAAGAGGTAATACACAATGAAGAAAACAGCAATGAGAACATAGGGTTGGTGGCAAATTGTCACCATGCTGAGAAGAAAAGTTCCATGTTTGAGTGGAGTTGTTTGGACTGTTTGTGTATTATACCCAAGATGACGAGTTGACGACTAAAATGATAATTGCTCGACTGCAATAAGATTTCAGATTAATTTTTACTTTCTCTGAAATGTACTGTAAAAGCAAAACAACTGCAGAATCAGATTCTGAAGACTGAAGCAAACAGGAAAGAATCTAAAATCTACAGATTTGGGCACCATTAAATAAAGAGCAAGAAAATTAACACTGTAATTGGTATCAAGCAATCTCGCAGATCTAAAGAAAATGTTATGTTCTGCTCAACTGCGTATGCTAATTTAAATCTAAAAAGAACATCTGAGTACATTTTTCTGTTGGATTTGTACCCTTTGACCAAGAAGCATATGTTTGCCAAGCTACAAGCTCAATAGATTTACAGTGCAAAGAAATGCAAAGGCCTTTATACTATATCATGGTCTGAAAAAGAAAACTTGGTGACAGGTGCTGATAAATGCTATATAAACCAGCAGCTTATCCAAAAACTACAATTTGTAGCAGCGGCTACACTGCTAACTGAAAGATCGCACAACCAGACGGGTTGAGTTCAGTGAGCAAAAACTGATTTATTGCAGGCTGCCTGGCTGGTCTTATACCTGGCTGAGAACCGCACTGGGGGGCCCCAAGCGCGGACATGGGTCCCCAAGCGCGGACTTCTGAGCCCAGTGCCAAGGTCGGGAGGAAACCCCCGATGGCACCATTTTGGCCGGCTGCCCCGCTGCGTGCGTGACAAGTGGGGCCAGTTTACCTGCCTAATGGCGTACTGTCACAATTTCATTAATATTTTCATCGAACTTTATAGAGACAAGTATTTCAAACCACTTCAAACAATGAATAATTTTTAAAAAGCGTAATGACCTACCTGAAGCAATTCTAAAGCATGTGAGATTATAAAACTAAAACAACACTACTGTTGTTCAGACAAGTACCATGCTGCTTCAATTTCAAGGAATAAAGTCATTCTTAAATTAGCAGTGCATCAGACAATTTCAAAGATTAAGGTTCAACTCCTGTTGAGTCATAATGATTATAAAACACCTCATTTCAAAATAAACAAAACACCTTACTTCTTTCTAATCCAATATCAAAAAAGTTTGAACAATTACCATGTTGTACAAGGATTCTTAAACTTTCCAGTTTTCCATACTGAGCAGCAAGAAACAGTGGTGTAATTCCATAGTCATCCTTGGATTCTTTGTCAGCCCCCTTTCCAAGTAAGAACTTCAACACCTCTAAGTGTCCCTGCAAAAGATAATTCAAAGATTTGAAATAATTATTCTGAAGTCATCTCTATGAAAACTCAAAACCAATATCCTATTTATACAAAGGGACCAGTGCAAGATCAATGCCGTCATCAATCAAACACTAGCATCTGTCAGGTTATCTCAAAGTCCAAGGGAATGAATATAAGCTGTCCACATCACTATTGAACTAACCACCATGTATTTTGGCAACAAAAAAAAAAGGAACCTCAAAAAAAATCAATATCAAGAGTCTCCAACGTCACACAATGAAGCAAAACACAATTTACTGGAAAAACTCAGCAGGTAGAGCAGCATTAGTGGTAGAAAAAGAGTGATCAACGTTAAAGGCTAGAGCCCTTCATCAATAGTGGAAATACAAAGAAACCAGTGTAAAGAGGACAGGATGGGAGGACCCCAGGACAGGGGCCTCTGTGGGTTTGGTGGATCAGGGAAAGGAGAAGCACGAGGACCAGAGGCAGATTTGCAGGCACCTGAGAGAGAGAGAGAGAGAGAGAGAGAGAGAGAGAGAGAGAGAGAGAGAGAGAGAGAGAGAGAGAGAGGGAGAGAGAGAGAGTGACACACACACACAAATGGGTCAGATGCAGTGCTGAGAGGGTGATTGAAAGATAAAGACTGCCAGTGCTTGAATGTTTGGCACCGGATAGTGGAGAACGCAGTTTCATCGGGTTGTACTTCTACAATCAGATGACAATAAACCTGACTTGACTTGAAACTAATAGGAAGAAAAGATGAGAATTACGTTAGTCCACCTTAAAAGGGAAAGTGTCAAAAAACAAAAATTATAGGCCAACTATTCTAGAGTCCATATTAAGGGTGAGGTTTTGGGATACATGAAAACATGATAAAGTAAGCCAAAGTAAGCGTGGTTGTCTTCAGGGGAGATCTTGTCTGACAAATCTGTTGGAGTTCTTTGAGAAAGTAACAAACAGAACAGACACAACAGAGTCCGTGGCTGTTATTTGCTTGGTTTTTCAAAAGGCCTTTGGCACATGAGGCTGCAAAAAAAGAGATAAGCACATAGTGTTATGGGAAAGGTATTCACATGGGTGCAAGGTTGGCTGACTGGCAGAAGGAAAAGCTAGGAATAAAGGGGGCCTTTTCTGGCTGGCTGATGGCAATTAGTGGTGTTCCACAAGGGTCAGTGTTAGGACTGGTACTTTTCACATTATATGTTAATGATATCAGTCAATCTCAACAGGGGTTATACCCCACCCATCTCCCTCCCCTCTCGCAGGGGCCTCAAAATATTTAAGGGAGACTACAGACTGAAATCATTAAAAAATGTTTTTTATGCAGTTGGTAGGAGGAGTGCGGAAGAAGCCAACTAAACTTGATTGCTTCACAGGGAATTTATTTAAATTTACACATAGAGCATGTCAACAAGCCATTTTGGCCTACAAGCCCATGCTGCCCAATTACTTGCAATTAGCCTACACCCCCAGTACCTTATGAATAGTGGGAGGAAACCGGAGAAAACCCACGCAGACATGGGGAGAATGTACAAACTGCTTCCACTCTCTAACGTTGGCGCTTTAAAGGCGTTGTCACTCGGGGTGGGGATGGGGAAATAACAAGAAAAAATGAGAATGGCATATCTATATGACTGAATTAGTGGTTTTGTGGCCAAGTTAGTGGATGGATAGGCAGGTAGTTTTGTGACAATGGGGAGAGAACAGAACGACTTGCACAGATAGGGAAAATGGACAAGGTGGCAAATAGAATACAGCAGAAGGAAGTATATGGTCATGCACGCTGGTAGAAGGAATAAAGTAGACTAAATGGGGAGTGAATGCCCAAAGGTTCTTGGGTGTCCTCGTGCAGGATTCCCAAAAGATTAACTTGCAGGTTGAGACAGTAGTCCAGAAGACAAATGCAATGTTAGCATTCATTTTGAGAGGAGTGGAATAAAAGCAAAGATTTAATACTGAGGTTTTGCAAGGCATTGGTCAAACCACATTTGGAATATTGCAAGCAATTTCATGTCCCATATCCAAGGACAGATGTGCTGGCATTGGAGAGAATCCAGAGGAGGTTAACGAGATGACCCGGGAGATGACAGGATTTACATATGAGGAGTGTTTGTTGACTCTAAGACTATACTCACTGGAGTTTAGAAGGATGAAGGGAGGGGAATCTCATTGAAACTTTCAGAATATTGAAAGAGCTGAGTAAATGGTCATGGAGAATATGAATAGCAGTGGAAGAGACTAGGACCAATGGCACAGTGTCAGAATAAAAGCATGCCTCTTTGGAATAGAGATTAGAACTTTCTTCAGCCAGCAGTTAGTGAATTTGCAGAATTCGTTGCCACAGACAACTGGAGGCCAAGTCATTGTATATATCTAAAGCAGAAGTTGATAGATTCTTGATTAGCAAGGGTGTCAAAGATTATGGGGAGAAGGCAGAAGAATGGAGTTGAGAGCAAAAATATATCAGTTATGATTCAAATGAAAGAGCATACTCAATGGACAAAATGGCCTAATTCTGTGCCTAAGTCGTATAGTTTAAACATTTATGTGAGCCTCATTCAGGCAGTGGAGAAGATGCAGGACAGACGGGCTGGTGTGGGAATGAGAAGGGAAGTTGAAATGGCATGCATCTACGAGCTCAGGATGCCCATTATATCTCACCTGCTGAATTCTTCCAGCAATTCTTTGTCTGCTCATGCAAATGATTAATGAAAAATACAACCAGAAAAAAACAGATCAATATCCTAACAAGAATATTCAGTGAGGTTATCTCAAAATTCCTACTCCCTTCATCTTGAATATTTTCAACTAACTATTGCACCTTTAACATACATCCTATTCAAACAAGTTTAGAAAAACCCATTTGTTTCAAACCCTCTTGCATCAACCAGATCAGATTGTATGAGCACCATCGTCTAATCTACCTCAAGATTAATGGGACAGATCATGCTTAAATGGTGGGACAGACTCAATGGGCTGAACAACCTATTTCTGCTTATGGCCTTATGAAAATAACATTGCCTCACAGTCAGTAAAGTCTTATGCTGTTTCTAAACCTTTGATCTATACCTTGCCACCCAACACAAAGTTATCAACCACACAAACACAATGCAAAAGCTTTTGTTTTATAGAAGTTCTTCCCTCTCATGTCTCTGTTGAAGGCAGAAAAATATTCATAATGAATTACCAGGAAGGTCATAACACTAAAACATATGCTTTCAGTTCACCCAATTAAAGGGTGACTTTCTTTTGGGAATCCTCCCAAACAAGTATCTAACTGGTGTTCAGGGGAAAAACATGAAGTGCCAGGCTTTTCCTGCATCATTAAAATTTGAGGTATGTACAGCTGCATCCATTTCAGGCTAGAGTGATTGATGCTACCCTCCACTCCAATCAAAGAACCTGGAAGAAAGTCTCACATAATTCTCAAGAGATGTAAAACAAATCTTCTTTTGAATATTTTATTTAAAATATAATCAACCATGATTACACCAATAATATACTACAAATATATCTTCAAATTTAACATGGTTTATATATATTTAAAATAACCTTCTATTCACCCACAACCCCTATAATACATCCCCTCCTCCCATCTCCACCCTTACTTACCCCAACTAACCCCTAATAAAGAAAAAAACTAAACAAGAATTAATACCTTGTGGAATGAGGAAATCCCACTACATCCAGATCAAAATCTTCAGAAGTTTCTATTTGAAATAATCCAAATAAGGTCTCCAAAACTTCCAAAAAATATAGTGTTTATCTCTCAAATTATACTTTATTTTTCCCCAAAGGAATCCAAGACCTTAATTCTGAATGCCATCTCTATAAATTAAGTTCCATCCACTCTTTCCACGTACTTGCTATACGTTTCCTCACCACTGCCAAAGCCAATCTCAAGAAAGCTATTTGAAATTTATCCAATCTATATACCAAACAAATTCCACTTATATCACCAATTAAAAAAATAATCTAAAGAGTTTTATTTTCAAAACATCCTGCAAATAATCATTAACACGAGACCAAAAAGGTTTAACCTTATCACAAGAGCATACTGAATGCAAAAACATACCCTTCTGTCTATTACATCGTACACACAAATCAAAAAAAAATCAAATTACATCTTTTCAAATGTTCCAGAGTTAAATATAATTGATGAGTAAAATTATAATTTATGTCTATAACTAGACATTGATGATTTTTGTCATACTATCAATACAAACAGTTTTCCAATGATCTCTATCCAAATCAACTCCCAAATCCTTTTCCCATTTTAGTCTTGATTTATGTCAATCAATTTTAGACATTTTCTGTTGCAATAATTTATACTTCAGATATAAATCCTTTCTTCCCTCCATAAAACATAAAATAAGTCTTCATCTATACTTCCATCCTTGATGAATGGCTCAAGCCTGAAATGTCCGTTATGTATTTTTACCTTTCCTATAAAAAAGGACACTGCTGAGTTTCTCTACCATTGTGTGTTTACTTATTTGTGATTCTGCCTTCACTATGCATGTTCAGCTAATCACTGCATTGATATATGCAACTACTTCATAAAACTGACACTATAGTTTAAATCCTCCAGACCACAATCAGTGAAGATTGGTAAGAAATCTCCTCTGCAATCTCCATCAGTACCGGAGCCCCACAGGGCTGCATTTTTAGCCCCCGCTCTACTAACTTTACACCTACGACTGAGTGGCTCAGTACGACAATAACACCATCTACAAGTTTGCCGGTGATACTACGGAAGTGGGTTGTATTAAGAAAGGTGATGAGTCAGCATACAGGAGCACGATTGAAAACTTGGATGAATGTGCACCAACAACAACCTTGCACAAAGTCAACAAAACTAAGGAGCTGATTGTTAACTTCATGAAGAAAAAGCCAGAGGTATACAATTAGTGTTCATTGGGCAGGGAAAATCAGAGGTGGAGAGGGAGAACAAATTCAAGTTCTTGGGAGTCACTATCTTGGAGGATCTTTCCTGGACCCAACACACTAATGGCATCATGAAGAAAGCACGTCAGCGCCTCTACTTTCTCAGGAGTTTGTGGAGGTTAAATACGACACCAATAACCGTGGAAATTTTCTACAGATGTGTGGTTGAAAATGTGCAGACCACCTGCATCATCGTCTGATATGGGGACACCAATACCCCTGAGCGTAAAGCCCTACAAGAGGTAATGGGCACAGCCCATGACATCACAGGCAAAACCCTACCCACTATTGAGAACATCTATAGGGAACACTGCATTTGGAAAGTAACAGCAGTCATCAAGGATTCGCATCACTCAGCACATGCTCTGTTCTCGCTGTGGTATAGGTGCTACAACACTCCCATCACCAGGATCAGAAACAGCTGCTACCACTCCAGCATCAGACTCCTTAACAAGAAAGCCAATCAAGGGCTCATTCAAGGACTCTTACTTGCGCACTTAATTGATTTTTTTTTAAATTCCTTCTGAATTGCAGTCAGTTTGTTTACAATATTTATCTGTTTACAGTTCTTTATTTGTTTACTTGTATGCACTGAGCAGTTTTTTTTGCACTACCAATAAGTGGTAATTCTGCCTCGCCCACAGGAAAAAGAATGTCAAGGTTGTATGTGATGTCATGCATGTACTCAGTTAATAAATCTGAATCTGAAATCCCTTGGTTTTTTTTAAATTCTATCTATAGAGTCTCTACTATTCACTTTCCTTTTGTTACATCCCATCTCATTCTTGAAGTGATTTCACCATTTCTACAATTATGATTGTCTATTGTCATATAAAAAAGTACAATTTACAGATGCACCAAATTTCTTACATGCTGCACTCAGAGGTAAATAAGATATAACTACAATAGATCCATAGAACAATACAGCACAGAAACAGGCCCTTCACTCCTCTAATCCGTGCTGAACTATTATTCTCCCTAGTTCCACTGACCTGCACCCTGACCGTAGTCCTCTATAACCCTCCAATCCATGTAGCTGTCCAAATTCTTCTGAAAAATTAAAACAGCCTGCATTCACCATTTCAGCTGGCAGCTTGTTCCACACTCACACTACTCTGTGTGAAGAAGTTCCCCTTCATGTTCTCCCTGAATGTTTCCCCTTTCACCCTTAATTCATACCCTCAGTGGAAAAAGCTTATCTACATTTACTCTGTCTCTTCCCTCAAAATTTTAAATACCTCTATCAAATCTTCCCCATTCTTCTATGTTCCAGGGAATAAAGTCCTAACCTGTTTAAGTCCAGTCAACATCCAAATAAATCTTCTCTGCCACTCTTTCTATCTTATTTATATCTTTCCTCTATTAGGTGATCAAAAATGCACAATACTTCAAATTTGGCCTCTCCAATGTCTTATACAACTTCATCATAATTTCCCAACACCTATACTCAATACTTTGATTTTTGAAGGCCAATATGCCAAAAGCTCTCTTTACAACCTTATCCACCTGTGACATTACTTTCAGGGAATTATGTATCTGAACTCCCAGATCCCTCTGTTCTACCACACTCCTCAGTACCCTACCAGTTTGTCCTAAAGTCACACTGTCTGCACTAAATTCCATCTGCTATTTTCAGCCCATTTTTCCAGCTGGTCCAGATCCCTCTGCAAGCTTTTGAAGCTTTCCTCACTTTTCACTACATTCATCTTTGTGTCAACTGCAAACTTGTTGATCCAATTTACCACACCACCTTATCATCCAGATCATTGATATAGATGGCAAACAATGGTTCCAGCATGGATCCCTGAAGCACACCACTAGTCATAGGCCTCCAGTCTGAGAAGCAATCATCCAATAACTCTCTCTGGCTTCTCCTGTGAAGCCAATGTCAAATATAGATGACTACTGCCCCATGAATACTAGCATCTGAACCTTTCTGACTAACCTCCCATGTGGGAATTTTTTAAAGCCTTTCTAAAGTCCATATAGAGAACATCCACTTTCCTGGTAACCTCCTCGAAAAAACTCTAAGATTGGTTAATCATGCACAAAGCCATGTTGAGTATCCCTAATCCAAATTGTAAACTCAACTCCTAAAAACACCTTCCAATAACTTGTCTACTACTGATGCCAGGCTCTTCAGTCTATAAGTGCTTGGATTACTTTTGGAGACTTTTTAAGCAATGAAACAACATGAACCTCCCTCTAATCCTCTGTCACCACACCCATGGCTTAGGATATTTGAAATATTTCTGCCAGAGCCCCTGCAATTTCTACACTAGCCCCCCTCAGGATCCAAGGGAATATTTTTTCAAGCCCTTGAGATTTCACACTTGTTTGCTTTAAGACAGCAAGCACACCCTCCTTTTTAAAAATGTAAAGCTTGCATCAATTGGAACCTTTGAAGGATGGGGATAAAATAGACAGATATTTATCCAAAATTACTTTACCACGGTTAAGCATAGAAGAGAAGACAGAATTAAAAAATCCATTTACAGTAGCAGAATTATATGACATACTGATGTCTTTACCAAACAATAAGGCTCCAGGGGAGGATGGTTTCTCTCCAGAGAAAATTTATAAAGAATTTAAAGTTATTTTGATATTTATGTGGTTGTTAGATCAAACAGAATATCTTTGGGACTACCTGAGTTGTTTAAACTGCATTAATAACAGTTATTCCTAAAAAGGGAAGGACCCTTTGTTTCCATCTTCATATAGACCAATTTCACTATTGAATACCGATTATAAAATTATGTCCAAACTAATAGCCAATAGATTAGCTAAATGTTTACCTAAATTGATTAATGTGAACCAAACTGTTTTTTATTAAAAATAGATCAGCAGATAATAATGTTAGATTTTTAAGTTTAATAGATATGGCTCAGAAAAGAAAAATACCATCATTGGCTTTAGCTTTAGATGCAGAAAAGGTCTTTGATAGATTAGAATGGGTCTATTTATTTAAAGTTCTGAAAGTTTTTGGAATTCCAACCAGCTCTATAAACTGGATAAGAGCATTATATAATTCACCAAAAGCTACAGTGATTACAAATAGACAAATATCAAAATCCTTTTTGTTGGAAAGATCATCTAGACAAGGATGCCCATTATCTCATTTTTATTTGCATTAGCTATAGAACCTTAAGTTGAAGTGATTGGACGTGATAATGAGATTGAAGGATTTAAGATATGATAAAGAACACAAAATTAGTCTTTTTGCAGATAATGTAATATTATATCATTATATCTTATAAACCCTAAAAGCTCATTACAAAAAGTAAATGATCGATTGGTGGAGTATGGGTTAATATCAGTTACAAAGTAAATATTTTTAAAAATGAAGTGATGCCAATGATCAAGACAGACTATACTCAAGTTAAGAAAAGGACAAAATTTAAATGGCAGAATGGTGCAATTAAATATTTAGGAATTAATGTTGATAAGAATTTAAATAATTTATTTAAATTAAACTACATACCTTTATTGAGGAAAATTAAAGATTTTAATTTTAATTGCCAATTTTAAGGATTAATTGTGTGAAGATGAATACAATACCTTTTTCAATCTTTACCAATTTTTGTACCAATCATGTTTTTTTTCAGGATTTAAATAAAAGCGTAAGAAGATATATTTGGAGGGATTGGAAAAATTAACATGGAAATTTGATCAAGGGGGACTTTGAATGCCTAATTTTAAAAATTATTATGAAGCAGCTCAACTTAGATCTTTGTCTTCTTGTTATTAGACTGATGAAAAGATTGCATGGGTGCAAATTGAAATGAGTAAAATAGGAGAAAGTAATTCTGAACACATTTTATACAAATGGCATGAAGGATTATTAAAAGGAAAATCAGATACACCAATTTTGAAGCATATACTTAAGGTATGGAATTGTGTACATGTAGAAAGAGGATTGAAGAATTAATGATATTAAATCAAAATCCTTTAATTCATTTTATGGTTAATAATTTTTATTTCAATATTTGGCAAAATTGTGGAATAAAAAATAAGGGATTGTTTTTTGGGATCATTTTTCGACTTTTGACCAATTGAAAGATAAGAATAATATACAAAGTAATACTATTTTTTCTTATTATCAACTTAAATCATATTTAAAAAGAAAATTAGGGATGAATTTTAAATTACCAGAACAAAGTCTATTTGAATATCTTATAACAGGTATGTTTATTGAAATATTTATTACTAATATGTATATCAAGAGACTATTCAGAAAAAGGATTTATTCAAATCTAAATCCAGATGAGAAAAAGATTTAAATATACAGATTCAAATAGAAGTATGGTCAAAATTATGCTATGAAAGTGTAATACAATTAATGTTAGATATCAAATGGTACAATTTAATTTTTTTACATCAATTATATTATATTCCATACAAATTGGATGTACTTCATTAGAATTGTTCTGATCAATATTTTAGATGAAATAAAGAAGTAGGATCTTTCCTGCATGCAGTCTGGCAATGTGAAAAGGTAGATAAGTTTTGGAAGTATTTTATTGGGATGAGTTTTCAAGACACAAATTTTGAAGGATCCCAGAGATATTTATCAAAAGAAATTTTTAAATGTAGCAATAGCTGTTTCAGAGTTCTGTGTTGTGCATTGGTATATGTGTTGTGTGGTTTTGTGTTGGAAAGTGACAGTTTGCCTTAGAGAGTCAAGGTGAAAGTGGACTGCTGAGAGAGTGGGAGACGGATTGGGCTTGTGCAGAAAATGATCTAGAAATTTCTGGACTTAGGTGAGCTGGGGATGCTATAGAGTGGAAGGAGGCCCAAAAATTAGTCATTGTCTGGGAGGCAGTTTAGAATGTTGGGCATTTTAAAAGGGATGAACATTTCGAAGGCAGCCAGAAGGATCCGGACCAACCCATTGTTCCTCTCTCTGTAAGCAACACAATAAGACAACTTTGAATTTTGTGCTCTCTCTCTCTCTCAAATATTTGTTGGCTTCAATTTACCAAACAAACTGAATTTTGTTTATGCCACCGCATAACTTCTGAATCAGATGGAAAAATTGGCTCCAGTTTTCCATGTTGTAAATCACCCAAATAAAACTCTTATCTGCTAATTTTGGTAACTAGCACCTTTATGAAAGATGAAAACTTGTCCTCCAAACTCACATTGTTAAAACTCAAAGTGATAGTATTTGCCGACAGGCCTTGAATTTTAAAGGTTTTCCTCTTAGTTTTCTTCAGTTACCAGTGTGCCATTCTGAGAATATTGGCTGCCATCTAGTAACTTCCATGGGTTCACTTCTCCTGTATGATCCTTGGATTGTTTTTTTTTAAATGTACTGAATACTAAACAGAATATGATCCATATATACTCCCTCCCCCAACCCCTTGCCAAAGAAATCCTTTATATAGTCACTTCCAGCACTTAATGACATATGAAGTTGGTGATGAATTGCCAATTAAACTGATGTGATTTATTATTTTTACTGTATGAAATTGCTATGGTAGTCAAAGACTGGCTAAAGAACTCTAATCTGTTTAGTGCTTTAGATGTGGCATTGCAAGAGGAACCTTTGTGCATGGAACCTAGCCATGTACCAAGGTGAGACCCTTCTGGGTGGAACTAGGCCAAGCCCCAGAAAAAAAAATCTTCAGTAAAGAATTTCCACAGGACCCAGAGATGTTGCCATTGTGAAATATGACGGGCATAAGGCTTAAGGTGAAGCTGTCCAAATTTCAAATCCAATTTGTACTGATCACATTGGCAGTGGCCAGGAAGTGCCTAGTGGTTATCTGGAAATTTGACTCTCACTTGGGCATTGCAAACTGGAATGTGGAAATGCAAAGCTGTGTTCCCCTGGAGAAAATTACCTATAATTTAAGGAAAAAAAATAACATTTTTCTAAAAATTTGGCAAACATATTTAAATGTTGTAGGAGCACAGTTCTACTGTGGATCTGCATATCTCGTCACCCTGCCTTCCCCATCTATTCTTCTACTGAAGGAGGGATGGTGGGGTGGGGGGGGGGGTCCATTCCAGCCTGATCAAGTTAAGTCAAGAAAAATTTAACGGCCTAGGTGCCAGCTATCAGGCCGTGACAAATCCCTGATATGTTCCCAACCTTTGTTGTAAGTGTCTTGATTGTTGTATGTAATTGTGGTCTGTTGAGTGTGTTGGGGAAAGGGGAGGGGGCGTGGTGGGAAATGGCTCGGTCTTAACAGCAAATCTTGTATATAATGGATAACTGTAATTTGTGACTGATAACTGGAAATTGAGTTTGAAAATCTATGAATTAAATTTCTAAAAGATCCCCCTCATGTTCCCCCTATACCTTTCCCCTTTCACCAAAAAGCCATGTCCTCTCATAGTTTTCTCTTCTAATCTGTGGAAAGAGCCTGCTCGCATTTACCCTGTCTTTCCCCTCTATCAAATCTCCCCTTATTCTATGTTCCAAGGAGAAAGGAAATCCAATATTGCATTCTCTCTAGTTGGTTCCTCTATATATTGATTTAAAAAACATTCCTGAACACATTTGACAAATTCCAAGCCTTCTAGCCCTTTTACAGTATGGGAGTCCCAGTCAGAATGTAGAAAGTTAAAATTCCCTATCACAACTTTTATGTTTCCTGCAGCTATCTGCTATCTCTCTACAGATTTCCTCCTCAAATTCTCGCTGGCTATTGGGTGATCTATAATTCAACCACAGGAGTGTGGTTATATCTTTCCCATTCTTCAGTTCCACATTATAGATATGTTTTTGGGAGATAAATTGGGGAAGGTTTTATTTTTAGTGTAGGTCACATACAAACACTTTAAAACAGATCTCTGCTCATGCTAGACAGTGCAGCTCCAAGAGCCTTTGCAAAATCTTTGGAAAGTGCCCAAGAGACTTCACTAATGGATTGTTGTTTACAAAAAGGCAACAGATGAAAGAAGTCGTCAGAGCCGCCAGCTGTCTGGAGTGGAACTTAGAGGGTCATGTGGTTTTGCAAGCAGAGAGAGAAAAACAGGCATTTTTCTCAGTGTGAGTGAGAATTCAATGCTACAGTCAGCAGCAGCACCTGGGACTGCAATAGGACAAGATGGAAAGCTTGTGGAAAAACCCTATTTGGAAGATGGGTTGTGAGTGCTTAGTTCAGCCTGGTCAAAGCCTTTGTGATTCATACAAGAGGAGAGGACTGGCTGCCTAATGTTTCACTTGAAATAAGAGAAACAATAAGGAACTCTGTGGTGATCTGAAATAAAGAGTTTATCATCTGGAAAGCCCTAATGGGGCAAGTTTCTTCAGCAAGACACTGAAGTGGCTGATTGGAAGGGATCATTTGTGAGTGTCCAGCGAACAACAAATCTCTCTCTGAAAACCAACAAGAACCTTACTGAGCGGTAACCATTGACCTTTCAAGCACCAAAGCCTGATGAACTTCATAAATATTAAATTCTGTGCACAGTATAAGAATTGTCTGCAACCAGTAAACTTGGAGGAATGAGAAATGAGATTGGACTGTGAATCAAAGAACTTTTCTAAATTTACATACACATTACATACACGTGCGCTTAGAATTAGAAGGGGGTTAAGTTAGGTTAGTTAAATTAATAGTGATAAATTAAAGTGTGATTCTGTTTTCATGTTTAAAGATAATTAAAAGCTACTTTTGTTTAAGTAACCATTTGTCTTGGTAAATCTATATTGCTGCTGGATTTTGGGGTCCTCTGGGCTCATAACACCACCCATACAGCTTCAGTAGACGAGGTCTCTGGTTTGTCCTGCCGAAACAGCTGTGATATTTTCCCTGACAAACAATGCCTCTCCTCCTCCTTTTATTTCCCCCTGTTCTATCACGTCTGAAATGACAGAAGCCTGAAACATTGAAAAATTAAATTAACCACAATATACCAAGGTAGGAAAGGTAAAAATATTAAAGATAAATATATATTCATAGTTGCAGTTATGCAAGAAAGAGAATGGCACTTTAATAGTGCAGACAGATCTTTTGTGGTCACAGAGTAGTTTAGGGTAGACTGGAGAAGTTCAAGAGCCTGATAGCTGTTGAGGAAAAAAAAACTACTCCCGAACCTAGGATTTGATGGACTTCAGACTTCTGTACCTTCTGCCCAAAAATAGCAACAGAGATTATAACCAGAGTAATGAGAATCCTGTATGATGCCAGACTGCTTGAGACAAGCATCTTACATAAATGGACACTAGGTCAGTGCCCATGATGAACTTGGCTAGATTTTCCATTTTCTGTGGCCTCCTGCATTCTAAGGCAAATTTCCAAACCAAACCATGATGCAATATATTTTCCACAATACACAAGTAGAAGTTCAATAGACAATTTGACAACAAGCCAAATTACCTCAGACTTCTGAGAAAATAGAGGTGTTGGTGTGTCTTCATGGTTGCCTCGATCTGCTAGCTCCAGGAGAGTTCTGCCTATATGTAGACTCTCAGGAACTTGAAGGGACTTTCTCCATCACCATTCTGTTAATGAAAACAGATGTGAGGTCCCTCTGCCTCCATTTCCTAAAGTCCACAAAAAGTGCTTTAGTCTTGCCAATTTTGAGAGAAAGGTTGTTTTTCCGGCACCATTTATTTTTCAGATCTCCATCCTATATTCTGACTCATCATTATGCTTTATTTGCCCAACAATGGAAGTCTTGTCAGAGAATTTATAGATTGCATTGGAGCCTAACTTGCCTGTGTGATTTAGTCTAGTGGGAATATTACAGAAATAAGCACACAGCCTTGATGTGTCCCTGATGTTTTGATACTCTTCCGCTCCATTCTGCATTTTCTATTTTTCCTGTCATATTTAATTCTGAACCCTGATGATCTTATACCCATGCTTCAATGACAGTGACCATGCAATATTCTTCCAAGTGAATTTGACATGCGAAATATATTCAATTTGTACAATACAACTCAGATCTGCTCTATTCACAATTAATTACTCTACACATTTTAGTTTTCCCTTTTCTCTGTGTAGAACTTAATTTCTGACACCGACTACCTGTCCCTCCACCCTCAAATCACACACCATTTCTATTTGGAAATTGGATAGCTCATCATCACTAGTTCAAAACGTTGGCTTCTGTACTTAAAAGTGATATTTTTTTCACCAGGGAGACTGCAACAGTTCAAGAATCACCTCTACAAGGACAGCTGAGTAGTACTTGCATGCATAGCATGCCACTGTCACCCATATTTTAAGAATGAAAAAGCAAAATTAATACATTGCTATCATTCACCAATTATTTTAAACATTTCCTCTATCCCTACTGAAGTATTTACAATGAATGTTACGGTACCTGATAAGCAGCCTGGTGCACAACACTCCATAAGCATGCAGAATGGAATCCATTAATCCTTGCTCCATATTTTAATAGTATCCTTACAACAGCTATGTAGCCCTTCTCTGTTGCTGCAATTATAAGATCAAACAATAGTATTCAAAGATTAATGCTTACAGATAAACAGGTGCATTTCAAAATGATCAAATGAAGAGAAATTAAATAGAAGCATTCAAATTGCACAAGTTCTGGAATAACATTATTTTGTATTTGTGAGCCAATTCATTTTGAAAGTTGATTATTTTACCCTACAAGTTTATTATATGAAGCTATGTTCCCACAAACTACATAGCACTATAATCATCCTCACACCGACACCCAAAATACCAATTTGGTTGTTACAAAGTGCACTTTTCATTCTCAGAAACTTATTCGCTCCAGTATTGGAAAGGACAGCATTTGTGAAATAGACAAAACAAAAAAAGAGATTAATTGTTTCGTGACAATTGAATAATAAACTATTGTCTATGCTCTTGTGAGAAGGAAATGCCGCTGTTTTATTACCATGAGGATATCTGGGTCCTGGATCTGCCATACAGCATCAAAATCTCAGGACCACCACAAGAATCGAACTCTTATCACATGAAGTTGTGAGATAGTTCAACGTCAGGCACTCAATGAGAAAAATTTGGAAGAAAAAAATTAATCAATATTAAATTGTAAACACTGATACTTCAAAAATCAAGGGACTGCACGGTTCAAATCCTGCACTGCCTGTAAGGAGTTTGCATGTTCTCCCCGTGTCTGCATGGGTTTCCTCCCAACATTCAAAACGCATGGGGGTTGTAGGTCAATTGTGTGTAATTGGGCAGCATGGGCTCATCGGACAAAATGGCCTGTCACCATGCTGTATGTCTAAATTTAAATTAAAAACATTAAAATTAAGGGAGAAGGAAATCAATGGGGAGCATTCACGTTGATGCAATCACAAAGAAGGCTTGCCAACAATTATACTTTGTGAGGTGTCTGAGGCAGTTCAGTTTGTCACTGAAGACTCTCAAACTTCTACAGACGTACCGTGGAGAGCATTCTGGCTGGTTGCATCACTGCCTGGTATTGAGGCGCCAACTCTCAGGACAAGAAAAAACTCTTAGAGGGTTGTTAACTGAGCCTGTGACATCACAGGCACCAAACCACTCCATTGAGGACATCCAAAAAAGCAGCATCTATCCTCAAAGACCCCAACCACCCAGGCATGCCCTTTTCACTCTGCTACCGTCAGGGGAAAAGGTACAGGAGTCTAAAGACGAGCACTCAATGGCACAAGGACAGCTTCTTCCCAGCTGCCATCAGATTCCTGATAAGCAATGAGCCTCACTTTTCGTGCACTGTTATTATTTTTTTATATATATTTTTTTTTATATATATAACGTTGTAAGATGGTTATAATACGAATGTTTGCTCGATGATGCTGCTGCAAAACACAAATTTCATGCTTTGTTCATGGCAATAAATCCTGATTCTGAAATTATTAGCAGACCACCGCCATCTGAGCATTCATAGACTGCTTAACTGTTGTCTTGAGTTAAAAGTTTGTCAATCAAGTTTTGGTTGCAAGAGTCAAAGGGAAATTCTCGACAGCTAGAGGGTATCTCTCAAATTTTAAAAAAAGTTATAATGCAAAAACTCAAAGCGCTCAGAGAGAAGAAATTTTGACCATTTACAACAAATGTCACACCACTATTTAAAAAAAAAGGATGTAAGCAAAAGGTGGGTGCAAAAATTAAACACCAGTTAGCTTAACATGTGCAGCTAGGCAAAAGGGTGAAGTCTCCATTAAGGAAGAAGTAGCAAAATATCTTGACAGAAATTGTTGCAAGAGGCAGATGGATTCAAGAAGGCCAGGCTATGTTTGACAAATTTACTGGAGAATATAACATGTGTAGTGAATAAGCAAGAAGGTGGATGTTGCATACTTGGATTTCCAGGTCTTCAATAACATGCTGCAAACAAAAACTTATCCTTAAGTAAAGGATGAATAGAGTTGGGGGTTAATATATTAGAATGGATAGAGGATTGAAGGCAGAAAGTTAGGATAAATGGGTGCTTCTCTAGTTGGCAATCAGTAGTGAGCAAAGTGTTGCAGGGGTCAGTGCTTGGCCCACAAATGTAATGATTTTGAAGACAGAGTGAAAAGTATCCAGTTTGCTGATGACACACAATTGAATGGAAAAACAAATTGTGCACAAGAGTGGAAAGTCTGCAGAGAAACATAGATTAGTTAAGTGAGTGGGCAAACGTCTGACAGACAGAGAACAATATTGGTAAATGCAAGATCATCCACTTTGGAAGAAAATTAAAATATGCATCAGATTATTTAAACAGTGAAAGATTTCAGCGTGTGGTTTTGCAGAAGAATTTGGGAATGTTTGTGCATGAATCACAAAAGGTTCATTTGCTGGTGCAACAGGTAATCAAGATAGGAAATGGAATAATGTAAAAACACAAAAATGCTGCAAGTCTTGCAGAGTCCATAGGAGGTAAAGATATATAACTGATGTTTCGGATCTGAGCCCTTCACCAGGTACAAGTAATAAGCAGTTAGGTATTTGAATTAAAAGTCAGGGGATAAGGAAAGAAAGGGCAAGGGGAGGAATATAAACCAACAGGTGATAATTGGACAGGGATAGAAGAACAGGAGAGGAACGTTGAAAATTGATCGGGGGAGAGGGTGGCTCTATGAATACAGAGCTGGAAGGAGAGAGGGAAAAGGTGGGGGGGGGAGAGAGAGAGAGGGGAGAAATAAGGATAGATTGGGGGTCTAACAGAAACTGTATATGTCGATGTTAATGCCATCAGGCTGCAGAGTGCCCAATCAGAATACAAGGTGTTGTTCCTCCAATTTGCGGGTGGTCTCAGACCAAGGATAAACATGTTAGCATGAAAATGGGAAGGGAATTGAAACGGGCTGCCACTGGGATCGTCACTATCCAAGATGCTCAATGAAACGATCTCCCAGTCTGCATCGAGTCTCTCCTTTGCTGGAATCCACAGGAGCACCAGATGCAGTAAATGACCCCTGCAGATTCACAAATAAAGTGCTTCTTCACTTGGAAAGACTGTTTGGGGCCTTGAATGGTGGTGAAAGAGGAGGTACGGGCATATGTGTAGCACTTCCTATGGTGTGGCCTTCATCTCGAGGCAGAAAGCTGTCCTCAGTAGAGACCTCACCTTTGTTCCCCCTTCGCCCACACCTCAACAAGTTCCATGCACACCATGATGCCACTCTTCTTCGGTTGGCTCCATCTCTGTGCTTACTTCGACAACCTTGGTTCTCCATCCATCTCTACGAACTCCTCCTCACATCTTAAATCTCCCTCCTCCTCCTAGACACCTCATGGCACCCTTCTGCCTGCTCTGGACCTTTATATTTCCAACTGCTGCCAAGACATTAACCATCTTGACTTCACCACTCCTCTCACTCATTCTAATCTCACCTCCTCAGAATGCCTTGCCCTCCACTTTCTCTGCACTAATCATAACATCTCCATCAAACCTGCAGACAAGGGTGGCACTGTTGTGCACTGACCTCCATCTGGCCAAAGTCAGATGACAACTCTCAAACATCTCCTTTTACTTATCCCTTCAACAGGACCCCACCAAAATGTGACTTCCCCTCGACTACCATCAACTCAGCCCTCACCCGCTTATCCTCAATTACCCACACACACAAAAAGACAGGATTCCCCTTGTCCTCACCTAGACCCCCCCCTCCCCCACATCCAACATATCATCTAATTCATCATCGCACCACGTCCAGATACATCTTCCCCTTTCTGCCTTCTGCAGGGACTGCTCTCTCTGTGACTTCTTTGTCCTCTCCTCCCTTCCCATCAATCAGCCCCTTGGCACCTACCCTGTGTCTACAGGAAGTGCCATACTTCCTCCCTCAACACCATTTGGGGGCCCAAACAGTCTTTCACGTGAACCTCCATAGGTCACTTACTGCATCCGGAGCTCCGGATGTTGTGGCATCAGAGACTGGATGTAAACTAGGAGATCACTTCATTGAGTACCTCTGCTCTATCCGCTGCAATAGTAGTGGCACCCATTTTAATTCCCCACCCTATACCCATACTGATATGTCTGCCCATGCCAGACTGAGACCACTCACAAATTGGCGCTCTCCAACTAGATGGCATTAACATTGATTTCTCTAGTTTTCGTTAACCCTATCTATCCCTATTTCTTTCTTCTAGATCTGTCTCTCTCTCTCTCTCTCTCTCTCATTTTTCCTCTGAACCCTTTCCTCCAACTCTGCATTCACAGAGCCACCACCTCCCCTGATAAATTCTCACTTTTCCTTTCCTGTTCTCCTATCCATGCCCAATTATCACCTTTCGTCTGTTGGTCTGTGCTCCTCCCCTTGCCATTTATTTCCTTCTCCCCAGCCTTTAAATTGAGATGCCTACTGCTGTTCCCCCCTCTCCCCCCCCCTCCCCCACCACCTCATACATTGAAGAAGGACTCAGGCCTAAAACATTGGATATATATCTTTACCTCCTGTTGAGTTCTTCCAGCATTTCTGCGTTTTACTACATTAACATCATTTGCAGTCTTGTGTTTCATGGCAAATGGAATATTGCCCATCGTTGCTCTAGGGAACGAAGGGCAGGGAGGTTCTGTTGCATCAGTACAGGGTACTGCTGAGTTGCATTTGAGGCATTGTGTGATGTTCTTGTCTCCTTACCTGAGAAAAGATATACCTAGCTTTGGAGGCAGTGCAGAGGAGGTTCACCAGGTTGATTCTGGAGATAAGGGAGTTGGTTTATGAGGAGTGATTGAGTTGCTTGGGGCTATACCTGCTGAAATTCAGAAGAACAAAGGGGATGATCTTATCAAATTAAGTACAATTATGAAAGGGAGAGATAAGACAGAGGCAGGTAAGTGGTTTCCGACTAGAACTTGGGGACATAGTCTCAAGATTCACGGGAGTAGATTTCGGACAGAATGCAGTGTATCTGTTAAATTCTCTGCCTAAGGAAGCAGTAGAGGCTGCCTCATTAGATATATTCATGACTGACTTAGATAGACTTTTGCATAGCAGGAGAATTATAGTGTAAAGCCGGGTAAGTGGAGCTGAGTCCACAGCCAGTTCTGCCATGATCTTATGGAAATATGGAGTGGGTTCGATTAAGCAAATAGCCTTCTCCTGTTCCTATTCTCATGTTTTATTTGTTCCTATCTGTCTTAAAAAGGCAAGCTCTCATTATGTGACCATGACCTTGATTCCAGATTCTCTCATTAGAGGAAACATCCTCTCTGCAGCTATCCTTCCAAGGACCCTCAGGATTTTGCCTGTTTTCTTGGTGAAAGGATGCATGATTTATTTTTATCATATTTAGATTGCTTTTATTGATAATAAAATTATATTTTATTTCAGATATTTGCATTGACATAATTTAAGTGGTTAGATATCTTGAATGAAATTTGTGAATTCTGGAATACAACTAAAGTCTTGCATTGAAATTCACTACAAAGCTTTTTTGATTTATGAATTTTCACTTAATGTAGTGTTTTCCAGGAAAGCTCATGTTTCATACATCAAAGCATGTAGTGCCATGAAACACATTTAATGGAAACAATCTCTTTGTTAGAAAATTACAAGAAAAAAAAACTATGAAGACCATTCTAGTCACGCTTCTTTGATTAATCTCCAAAGCTCTGTGTATTGACTGGCAAGTTCAAGGGAAAAATGACTTTCAGCAATTTTTCCAGAGTTAAGACCAAGGCTGAAGAATCTCCAATAAAGTGAACTCCAAAAAATGCAAATTAAATATACAAATTAGATAGGTCCTGACTAAAATAACCAATTTCTTAAATCTATCTACTAGGTGCAAATGATAGAAGAATTTTGGGTGCAGGCCATATTTATTGCCCTGAGCAAGTGTCCAACTTGTAATCTTCTATTACTAGTTTGCAATGAACCTCATTGCCAAAATGCATGGAATGCTGTGAAATTGTTGCAACTTATACCAATCACAGAAAGTCAAGAGCTACCCAATTTAGTTCCTTTTAATGCCACGATAAGTGGCAATGATTCCAAATCAACTTGCTAATCACCAGAAATTAAATATTACATGTCATGCTGCCCTCCTTCCCAATCCATTTGTTATTGGAGATTTGTAAGAATATTTTAAAAACTTTTCAATCTCTTACTAACCCATCTTTCTTTCCCTTGTTTCACATTCCTTTTTATTTCCAAATTTATGCACATTGACATAATCTTCTCAATCCTAGTATTTCTGAAGGCTTGTCCATCAATTTGATTGAAGATTATTTTATTTCAAGTATTAATTCTATAGTCTCAAATCCTTTGCCAAATTTTCCTTACTGTGATATTAAATCTTGCATTTCAGCAACTTACACATTAAGACCTGTATGCAAGTTTCAAAACCAGTACAAATCTAGCTTGTGACAGATGCTATTACAAACAAATTATAGCCAGAGCTCAGCTTTTAGTGTTTTACCTAAAAAAAGTGGTGTCACATTCTCATTAGTGATGGCATCCGGATTTGCTCCAGCTTGTAGCAGAATCCGGACAATTTCTAAATGGCCATGTTTAGCAGCAAGATGAAGAGCTGTTTCACCTTCAAAAGTCTTCAGTTCTATACCTGATGTCAACGAAGCTAGAGGAAAAAAAAAGCATTTTTCTATTTCAATAAATATACAAGTCAGCAAATACTTACAAAACTCACTCCCCTTCTCACATGGTTTCCTTTTCACTTCAAATATTCACTGCTCCACCATCTGTTGTTGGCTTTAATCTCCCAATTTCACATCTGAACAGGCCAAAGCCATTGCTTTCCTTTTTCGTCGTGCAGTACTAAATCTGAACTAGAACTCAAGCCAGTATGCAAGAAACAATTGCAAATACAAAGTAAACTTGATTTGTTTCATTGCAAAAGAACATTATAAGCACTTCTCAAATAGGCAGAAGGAAAAAGGTAGCACAAGTAGACATTTGAAATATCTTGACAAAATGAGAATGTAGACATTTTATGGACAAACTTCAAAAATAATTAAAAGGCGTAAGGACAATCTCTGCCTTTTCTTGAAAGCACCAACTTTCAATGCTTGGGTTCAGGGTGGGATTTTTGTCAGTGTCAGTTAAAGGATGAAATACACAGAGAGCAACCAGAGGAAGAAAACATTCATGGTTTACAAGCATGGAGGTAATGGCAGGCAAGGCTGAACAAAATTAAAAAGTGTTTTGGCAACTAAGTTTTTTTTTATTTGATTTTGTCTGGAACTAAACACAGATCTAGGCATGTAAAGTCTGAGGAAATATATATTTAGCAAGGTTTTATTTATTTTAATACTAATTAGAGTTTTAAAGCAAATTAAATCTGAAGTATAATCATGGAAGGGTTTCACATGGAGAGAAGCTGAGGATTTATGAAAGCAATGGGGATGCAATAGATATAGTTTAAAACCACAAGTTACAAACTTGTTTATTGTGCGACAACTCAAGGAAATTCCAAGAACAGCAGGCAAAGATCTCAGGACCAATATCATATTCAAGGAACATTACAGATCAAAGTTTAAATGTGAATGTACTGAAGTTCATGTTATCAGTGGTAATTTATAAGAAAATAAAACTATTAACAACATATCAGCAAGAGAACCAGGCAAGAGTTGAGGGTGGAGGAGGAAGCTGATATAATTTGAGAAATGATCTTTGAACATAAAAGAGAGAAGACTGAAACCATAAAAGATTTGGAGTAAAATAAGCTAAAACTAGGGGAGTAAGAGGGTCAGGAGACATTGTCTCATTTTGAGACACAGGAGACTGATGGATGGTGAATGAGACACTGAAGCTGGAATTTCAGACAAAGGGGCGTGGCAAGATGGCATAGAGTCTAGACGTGTAATTTCGACCTCTCTGGCCAGACTTTTAAGTACCCGTTTTTTAACCCTTTGTTTTCAAGTTTAAACTTTTTAAATTTTAGTTTAAAGTATTGAGGAACTACTGGTAAAAAGATTAAACCTCAAGTGCAGAAGAAGTTACATTTTCGAAGTGCTGAAGATTTGGGGCCGAAATGACTTAATACAGTTTCAGGTTTAACTTATTCAGTGTCTAAACCACAAAGACTGCCTATGGGAGCTGAAAAAAAAATGTCTACTACTCACCAAGTGAAGGATTGCACTGGAATTACCCGTTCTCTGGAGGAAGGTGCGTGTTCCTAAGAAGTGGATCCCGATTCTGGAAGCCTCTCGATTTTAACGGAGGGAGCATGCAGGAAGACAACTCCATTGTTTGAAATGCATCAGGAACCATTTCAACCTGAAGATATAGATTTCCTCTGAGATTTTGCGCAAAAACAACGAGCTGTGGGGGGAGACCAGCGGCGATCCCCTGAGGAAGTTGGGGTGCCGTCGCTGGGAGTCCAGACCCGCAGTAAAACCTCTAAAATGCCTTTCGTTGAGTTGCAGCAGGAGCTGCAGTTACCTGGTTCTGCCACTACGTTAGAGAAAGCAGGGCTGAGCTTTTCTGAGTTACAGTGTATGCAGTTAAATGCTGTCATTCAACCTTTAATGAATGAGATGGTTCAAATAAATGCTAGTATAAGTTCAGAATTGAATACAGTTAAAGCATGTATGGAAGCATCTTGTGAAGATTTAAAAAAATTTCAGTCTGCTTTTTTGGAATGTAAACAGCAAGTGGTTTCTAACACAGAAAAAGTGTCGAAGGTTGAAAAAGCAGTTATAGAATTGGGAGAACGTGAGAAGGAGTTAGAGAGGAAAATAGACTACTTGGAGAATCAAAGTAGAAGGAATAATGTGAAAATCGTTGGTTTGCCAGAAGGTATAGAAGGACAAGATCCTCTTCATTTTTTTAAAGACTGGATCCACAAGTATTAGGACAAGAATTTTTTTCTGGAGGCTTGGTATTGGAAAGAGCTCATAGAGCTTTAAGAAGAACACCTTTACCTGGTCAACCACCGAGACCGATAATAATTCGATGTTTGAATTATCTGGACAGAGAAGCAATACTTCGACAAGCAGTGCAAAATGAGAGACAACAACAAACTCCGTTATTGATTCAGAATAGTAAAGTTTTTTTTATCCTGACTTGACTCAAGAGGACATTCAACGCCAACGTCAATTAAACCCAGTTAAAGAAGTTTTGTGGCATAAAGGTTATAAGTCTACTTTTCGCTACCCGGCAGTGTTGAAGGTGTTTTACGGAGATCATCAATTTCAGTTTTTTGAGAATGATCGTGAAGCAATGATTTTTGCTGATTCATTGCCAGACATAAGAGGACAAAGACATAGTCCACCATTGTCTCCTAAAGAAAAATCTGCGTGTTTTGGAATCTGACGAAATGGCAGAAATGGGAAAAACGGGAATGGAAAGGGTCCAACTTTTTCTGAAATGGGATCTCCGAGACTGGAATCTCTTGATGAATAGAAGAATTTTCTTATTCTTAATCTTTTTTTTGTTATTATGATATTTTGATGTTATTCATTGTTTGGCTGGGGAGGGAGAGATTTGCTCTAAGTTCTTTACTAGTCATCAACCACTGGTGGGTGACTCATACCCAATTTTTGTTTAGGGATTACTACCTTTTGGTAGTTTTTTTTAAATTTTATTTTCATTTTAGTTAGCTTTTAATTTGTGATTTTTTTTCTCCTACTGGAGGGGCTATATATGCTGATTTGAGTTTTCATATAAAGATATTATATGGCGAGCTCTCCACTGGCCACCGTGACAGAGGTGCACCAAATAAGAGGTACAAGGACTGCCTAAAGAAATCTCTTAGTGCCTGCCACATTGACCACCGCCAGTGGGCTGATATCGCCTCAAACAGTGCATCTTGGCACCTCATAGTTCGGCAGGCAGCAACCTCCTTTGAAGAAGACCGCAGAGCCCACCTCACTGACAAAAGACAAAGGAGGAAAAACCCAACACCCAACCCCAACCAACCAATTTTCCCCTGCAACCGCTGCAACCGTGTCTGCCTGTCCCGCATCGGACTTGTCAGCCACATTCGAGCCTGCAGCTGACGTGGACATTTTACCCCCTCCATAAATCTTCGTCCGCGAAGCCAAGCCAAAGAAAATTATTGGTATTTAGTAACAATAGTAGATATGTCAAAGTTGAGGTTTGCTACTTTTAATGTTCGGGGTTTAAATAGTCCGATTAAGCGTAAGCGAGTCTTGGCGTATATTAAGAAAATGAAAATTGATGTTGCTTTTTTACAAGAAACACATTGTGAAGGAAAGTATGAAATTAAAGAGGGACTGGGTTGGGCATGTATATTCTTCCTCATTTAATTCTAGGGCTAAAGGCTTAGCAATTTTGATACATATAAATGTATCTTTTGAATTATAATCAATGGAGGAAAAGGCAGGATGTATTCTTAAATTGAATTGTAAGATTTTTAGTGAATGTTGGACTTTACTTAATATTTATGCCCCAAATGTTGATGATGAAATATTTATTTCAGATGCATTTTTATATTTGGGTCAGGCTAATGATAATATTTTAGTTGGTGGTGATTTTAATTGTGTTTTGGAACCTTTATTGGATAAATCTCCAAAGAAAGTTAAGAAATCTAAGATGGCAGTTCAGGTTCAAGCGTTGATGAAAGATCTTAATTTAGTAGATATTTAAAGATATCTTAATCCAACAGAGAAAGATTTCTCCTTTTATTCATTTAGACATGAATCGTTTTCAAGGATTGACTTTTTTTTAGTATCGGCACATTTACAAGGGAAGATACAACAAGCGGAATATAAAAGTAGGGTGATTTCAGATCATTCTTTGTTATATTTTACATATGCAACTTCTGAGAAAATTCAAGTGGCCTGTCGTTGGAGGTTTAATACTATGTTGTTAAAAAATACGGAATTTATTGATTTTTTGAAAAAACAAATTAATTTTTTTTGAAAGAAAATTCTAATTCTGTTCAAAGTAAGTTTGTATTATGGGATGCTATGAAAGCTTATTTGAGAGGACAAATAATTAGTTATACTTCTAAAATGAAAAAGAATCGATTAAATCAGAGTCTTGACTTAGAGAAACAGATTGCTGAGTTAGAAAAGGAATTTCAGAAAGATGCTACAGAAGATCAGAAAATAGAATTATCTAGGTTGAAATTGGAATATAATACTTTGCAATCTTATTAATTTGAATGTGTGATTAATAGGATTAAGCAACAGTATTATGAATGGGGAGAGAAAGCACATGGTATTGGCATGGCAATTAAAGAAAGAACAGGTTTCGAGGACTATTTATGCTGTAAGACGGAATTCTCTTATTACTTATAAACCTTGTGAGATTAATGATGAATTTTGTTCATTTTATAAAAAGTTATATACATCTGAAGAAAAACAAGAAATTGGATCGATTGATTTTTTTTTAATCACAGTTGAATTTACTGATATTAGAGGATGCAGATATACAGGAGTTAGAGGAACCATTTACTGATTCGGAAATTAAAATGGCTATGATGGAAATGCCAAACGATAAATCGCCTGGTGATGATGGATTTTCGGTTGAATTTTATAAAATGTTTTATGATGATTTCGCTACAGTGTTTGGGGATGTATTACATCAAGTTGGAGAACATTATGAATTACCTGAGTCTTGTTCTAGTGCTTTAATTCCAAAGAAAGATAGAAATCCTTTGAAAGCATCTTCATATAGACCAATTTCGTTGTTAAATGTAAATTATAAAATAATAGCTAAAATATTAGCAAACAGATTGGCTAAATTTTTACCTAAGTTGATTCATATGGATCAAACAGGTTTTATAAAGAATAGATATGCTTCAGATAATATTTTGCGCGTGATTAGTTTGATTAATAGATTTCGACAATCTTCAGACCACCCGATGGTGATATCTTTAGATGCAGAAAAAGCATTTGATAGAGTTGAGTGGAATTTTTTGTTTAAAGTTCTGGAGAAATTTAAGTTTGGTCTTTTTTTTTATTGGTTGGATTAAGGCTTTATATAGTAAACCGGTAGCTAGAGTATAGACGAATGGCTTGATTTCGGAACCTTTCAAATTGACTCGATCAACTCGTCAAGGTTGTCCTTTATCACCAGCTTTGTTTGCGTTAGTGATTGAACCTTTAGCACAGCTGATAAGACAAAATACACAGATACAAGGTATGAAAGTTTTAGATGAGGAGTATAAAATTAATTTATTTGCTGATGATGTATTGGTGTATTTAATAAACCCAGCTCAGACACATTTGCACTTGAAGGAGTGTTTAATACAATATGGATGTCTTTCTGGATATGAAGTTAATTGGGAAAAAAGTGAAATATTACCAATAAGTGAAAGAGATTATTCAGTTTATAAGAATATTATTAATTTGAAATGGACTGATCGAATTAAATATTTGGGTATAATTCTGAATGTTAATTATCAATCTTTATATAAATTAAATTATGTTCTGTTAATAAAAAAAATTAAAACTGATTTGATCAAATGGAAAGATTTACCTATTAATTTATTGGGTAGAATAAATACAATTAAGATGAATATTTTTCCGTGTATGCAATATTCATATAGACCAATTTCGAGCGAGTGGCCCAGCGAGCGAGTGTCCCAGCGAGCGAGTGGGACTTCCAGGCTTTGGCTCATCAGGCTTCGGCGAAAGCAGGCGGAGCGAAAGGTTGGCTGTTTTTATTAGCACTTCCTAGGTGAGTGCACTGTACATTAAAAAGCCTATGGGGTTAGTGCTCTGCTCAATTTGCCAGATGTGGGAGGCATGGGTGACCTCCACCCTCCCAAATGACCATATCTGTGCCAGGTGCAAAGAGGTGGGATTCCTTAGGGGCCGAGTTGATGAACCGGAGCTCCAGCTTGATGACCTTAGGCTCGCAAGAGAGTGAGGAGGTAAGCGAGAGGACCTTAAATCTTCCCACAGGACATACCTGCAGGGGATGTAATGAGACACAAGCATTAAAAAATAAAATTAAAGAAATGGAGTTGCAGCTTGATGATCTGAGGCTTATCAGGGAGAGTGAAGAATTTATAGATACAATGCTCAGGGAAGTGCTTACCCCTGGATTGGGGGGGGTCAGGTAAGTGGACTACTGTCAGGGGAGGGGGGAAAGTTGCTAGCTCTGTGGTGAGCACCCCGGTGGCTACTGCTCTTAGCAACAAATATAGTGTATTGGATGTAGTTGGGGAAGATAACCTGCCAGAGGTTGCACCAAGGGAACCGGTGGTGCGGAAAGGAGGAAGGGGAACAAGGTGGTCATTGGGGACTCCATCGTCAGGGGAACAGACAAAAGATTCTGCGAACCTGACAAGTGTTCCCGTATGGTGTGTTGCCTCCCAGGAGCCAGGGTGCGAGACGTCTCAGATAGGGTTCAGAGTATCCTGGGGGGGGAAGGTGAATGGCCAGAAGTCCTGATACACGTGGGTACAAATGACGTGGATAAGATGAAGGAGGAGAACCTGAAGAGGGACTACCGTGAGCTCGGAAGGAGGTTAAGAAGCAGAACCTCCAGGATCGTAATCTCGGGGCTGCTACCTGTGCTGTACATGGGTGAGGGCAAAAATAATAAAATCAGGAGGTTAAATGTGTGGCTGGAGGAATGGTGCAGAGTGCAGGGATTCAGGTTCATTGACCATTGGGATCTCTTCTGGGGAAGACAAGACCTCTACAGGAGGGATGGTTTACACCTGAATGCAATGGGGGAAAATACTGGCAGTTAGATTTTAAAATGCTGTCAGATTTGATTTAAACTAATTTGGCAGGGGGAAGGGAACAGGACTGATAGGGAAGCAGATAGGAGAGTGAATATAGGGGTGTTTCCGTTAGACGGTGAAACAATAAGGAAAAAGGGAACTAAAAAGAATAGGAGAGTAGGGGCAAGTGCATCGAGAACAAAGGTGGAGGGAGAAAGGAGATATGGTATCAAGGTATTGTGTATGAATGCACGGAGTGTAAGGAATAAAATGGATGAGCTTGAGGCACAAATGGCAATGGGAGGTTATGATATTGTCAGAGTAACGGAAACATGGCTGCGGGAAGGGCAGGATTGGGAAATAAATGTTCCAGGGTACACGTCCTATAGAAAAGACAGAAAGTTAGGAAGAGTAGGTGGGGTAGCTCTGTTGGTAAAAAATGAAATTCAGGCGTTTGAAAGGAAAGACATTGAAACAGGTGGGGTAGAGTCTGTTTGGATAGAATTAAGAAATTGTAAAGGCATGAGGACCATAATGGGGGTCATTTACAGGCCTCAAAGTAGCTTAGATATCAGTAGAAGTATAAATCAGGAATTAAGAGTGGCATGTCAAAGTGGTAGCAATACAGTAGTTATGGGGGACTTTAACATGAAGGTGGACTAGGATAATCAGACGGGGGCAGGAGCACAAGAGACTGAGTTTATTGAATGTCTACGAGATACTTTCTTGGAGCAGCTAGTGGAGGAACCTACCAGGGGGAAGTCGATTCTGGACTTGGTGCTGTGCAGTGACGCAGAGTTAATAAGTGACCTCGATGTAGGGGAGCCATTAGGGAATAGTGACCATGGTATGGTTGCTTTTGAGCTGCAATTAGAAAGGGAAAAAGAAAGGAAGTCGGAAGCATCTGTACTGCAGTTAAATAAAGGGGATTATGCAGCTATGAGGGAGGAGCTAGCCAAAATAAAATGGAAAGATACACTAGCTGGGAGGACAACTGGGGAAAAATGGCAGGTATTTTTGGACATTTTTCACAGGTTTCAGGACAAATTTATTCCAAAGTGGAGGAAAGGCTCTAGGAGATGCAAATGGCAGCCATGGCTAACTAATGAAATCAAGTGTAATATCAAATCCAAAGGGAGTAAGTATAGGAGAGCGAAGCGGAGTGGGAAGTTAGAGGATTGGGAAACCTTCAAAGAGCATCAGAGGGTAACTAAGAAAGTCATAAGAGAGGGGAAAATTAAGTACGAGAGGAAATTAGCAAATAATATAATGGAGGATAGCAAAAGCTTTTTTAAATATGTGAAGAGGAAGAAATTGGTTCGGTCCAAAATTGGTCCATTAAGAATGGAAAAGGGTGAAATTATTACCGGAAACAAGGAGATGGCTGAGGAATTTAACAAATACTTTGCAACTGTCTTCACCAAGGAGGATATAGGTTATGGTCAGTTAGGGGGTAATGGTCATGCGGTGTCAAGAGACTTGGGGAACTTTCCTGGGGAAGTAGGGGATCTAATGGATATCCGGATCCAGAAACAGGAGGTTGTGAGTAAATTGTTGGGACTGAGGGCTGATAAATCCACAGGGCCTGATGGGCTGCATCCCAGGGTGCTTAAAGAAGTTGCTATGGAAATTGTGGAAGCACTGGTCGACATTTTCCAAAGTTCCATAGATTCGGGGGAGGTCCCTGAGGATTGGAGAGTGGCTGATGTGGTGCCAATTTTTAAGAAGGGAGGGAGGGAGAAAACGGGAAATTATAGACCGGTCAGCCTGACGTCGGTGGTGGGGAAGATATTGGAGTCTATCATAAAAGGAGTAATAGCAGAACACTTAGGCAGAAATAATAGTATAAGGGCTAGTCAGCATGGATTCCTTAAGAGTAAGTCATGCTTGACTAACCTTCTGGAATTTTTCGAGGATGTGACAAAGAGGGTGGACTTGGGAGAGCCTGTGAATGTGGTGTATTTGGACTTCCAGAAGGCCTTTGACAAGGTACCGCACGGGAGACTAGTGGGCAAGATCAGGGAGCATGGTATTGGGGGTAAGGTGCTGACATGGATAGGAAATTGGTTAAGAAATAGGAAACAAAGGGTTGGGGTAAGTGGGTCTTTTTCAGGATGGCAGGATGTGACGAGTGGAGTGCCGCAGGGATCGGTATTGGGTCCTCAGTTGTTTGTAATTTATGTAAATGATTTGGATGAGGGGATTATTAATAACTTGAGCAAATTTGCAGATGACACGAAACTGGGTGGCGGTGTGAGGAGGATGTCAGGAAAATGCAGAGGGACTTGGACAGGTTGGGGGAGTGGGCTGCTGAATGGAAGATGACGTTCAATGTAAGCAAATGTAAGGTTATCTATTTTGAGGGCAATAATAGGAAAGATGAGTATTATTTAAATGGAGACAAGCTAGGGAGTGGGGAGGAGCAAATGGATCTGGGAGTACTTGTTCACCGGTCACTGAAGACTAGCATGCAGGTTCAGAAAGGTGTGAAGAAGGCTAATGGCATGTTGGCTTTCATAAAGAGGGGATTGGAGTATAGGAACAGAGACGCCCTTCTGCAGTTGTACAGGGCCCTGGTGAGACCCCACCTGGAGTATTGCGTCCAGTTCTGGTCTCCAATTTTGAGGAAGGACATACTAGCTATAGAGGGTGTGCAGCGCAGATTTACAAGGTTAGTTCCAGGGATGGCTGGGTTGACATATTCTGAAAGGCTAGAAAAACTGGACTTGTATCCGATGGAGTTTAGAAGGATGAGGGGGGTTTAGAAGGATGAGGGGGGACATGATTGAGGTATACAAAATTATCAGGGGGATAGACAGGGTGAAGTCGGAATACTTGTTCCCAATGATGGGGGAGACGAGGACTAGAGGGCATAGTTTAAGAATACAGGGTAGGCCCTTTAGGACGGAGATGAGAAAACATTTTTTTACCCAGAGAAGTGTGAATCTGTGGAATGCTCTGCCACAGAGGGTGGTAGAGGCAGATTCGCTGATTATGTTCAAAAGAGAGTTAGATAAGACTCTAGTGGGCAAAGGAGTTAAGGGTTATGGGGATAAGGCTGGAAAGGGGTACTGATGGTAGGGATCAGCCATGATCTGTAAAATGGCAGTGCTGGTTCGATGGGCCGAAGGGCCTACTCCAGCTCCTATTGTCTATTGTCTATTATCTATTCCGTATTTACTTGATAATATTTTTTTTCGAGATTTGAATAAAATGGTTAGGGAATTTTTATGGAGAGGTAAATTTTCAAGAGTAGTTTTGAATAAATTAACTTGGAAATATGAGTTAAGTGGATTACGTTTACCATATTTTCAAAATTATTATGAAGCAGCCCAACTTAAATTTATTAGTTCATTGATGGATTTGGTACAACCTCCTAGTTGGGCCAAAATTGAGATGGCAAATATTTCTGAATTTGAAATACATCAATTTTTGTTTAGATGGAATATAAATTTGTTACAGCAATATAATGTGCCTATACTAAAACATTTAATGAAGCTATGGATTAAGAAAAATAAAATTATAGGCTCTAGGGCTGAATTATCAGCTTTGACTCCGTTGTATAATAATCAACTTATTTCTTTTTCAATACATAATCGAAGTTTATTGCATTGGAGATTTAAAGGTGTGAAAAATTTGGGAGATTGTTTTAAAGAGGGTAAATTTTTATCTTTTAATCAGATGAGGGACAGTTTTGGTGTTGATAAGAACTCTTTGTTTCTCTATTACCAAATTCGATCTTTGGTAAAATGTACGTTTGGTAAAGATATGATTTTACCTGAAATGACCAAATTTAAGATTTTTCTTATGAAAGTACAAGAGAAGGTTTATATTTCATCTATGTATCAAATATTACAGGATGGTATGGATAAAAAGGGTTGGGATAGGTCTAAACATAAATGGGAAGCGGACATTGGTTTTATTTTTTCCGAGGATGATTGGTTAGATATTTGTTATGATAGTGTAACTAGATTGATAAATGCACATTATGCAATGATTAACTATAATTTTTTACATCAATTATACTTAAAACCTGAAAAATTAAAAAAGTATGGTTTTCATGAATCAGATTTGTGTTTTAGATGTGGTAATTCTGTTGGAACTTTTTTTCATGCTGTTTGGTCATGTATACATATACAATCTTTTTGGAAGAAAATTGAATTGTTTTTAGAATACCTGTATAAGATTAAAATAGTTTTAGATCCGACAGTATTTTTATTGGACAGTTTGCAACCTTTGAAAAGTTTGGGATTAGATAAGTTTCAACTTGCTTTTGTATATTTAGCTTTATCTGTTGCGAAAAAATGTATTGCTAGTACGTGGAAAGATACAAATATGATTGATATTAATAGATGACATAATGAGATGAGATATTGTTTAATAATAGAAAAAATTATTTATGTTTCGCGTGATAATTATAGTTTTTTTATTTATAAGTGGTTGTTATATTCAGAATATTTACATTTAAATTTAAATTGATTAGATCTTAATATGTATGCTTAATTTTTTTTAAATATTTTTTCTTTTTTTTTTGGCTCTCCTTTGGAGAGTTGGCTGAAGAGGGGGGGTGGTGGTTCTTTTCTTTTCTTTTTTCTTTTTTTTCTCTATATATAAAAAATAACATTCATGCTCAGGGTTAATTGTTGTATATGTTATGTACAAATTGTTTTTTGAACAACATAAATAAAATTTTAAAAAAAAGAATTTCAGACAAGTTCTAATGGTAAAAATTTCCAAATGAATAAGTGTTAAAAACGGAAGAGAATAGATGTACAACAGTTAAATAGGAACTGAACCAATAACTTATAGATAGATAATTAGATTAAAGATAACTGCAGTCTTGGATGAGCAGAGAGGACAAGATCAAAGGAGTATTGAAGGTAAGTGACAAAAGCACAAACTAAAATCATCAAGAATTAAGACCATCAATGACAGAGATGTAGGAGTGATGGAAGAACAGTGAATCAAAGATTTTAAAAGAGAGTTGTGAGGATGGAATAAAATAATTAACAGAAAAAGATGCTTCGTGGTGAAGTTTAAAATAAATTGTGGTAACTTCTATTTGAGAACGAACTACTCGACAAATTCAAGCTCAAAAGAACAACATTATCTGGAATAGCAAAATGATATATACAGGCTTGCTTTTCTCCTCTGTTTCTTTTCCTCTACAACACACAGCATGGCCTCCGAGCTATATACAAGGCACACAGGAAGTAAAGATGACAAACAAGAAGTAAAACCCCTTCCAGCCTCACTTTAAAAAACAGCACATATTGCAACACTTCTCCCCCCCTAAAAATCCAACATGCCCATATATAAAAAACAATGGTGTCATTAGCTTGTGTACTCCCAAAACTTATAACAACATTTCAGAAAAAAAGGTTAGTACAACTGAAGAAGTTGGACCAACCTTAACAATGGAGCCTTGGGCTCAAGCTCCTCCTCCTCCAAGAGCAATTTGTGCTGTGACAGCAAAGATTCATATGACTCCAGCGCTATCTATCCAGGGAGCCGACGAAGATCACGCTGGAGTCCAGAAGAAGACATTTGAACTACAGACATCACAGGAACAACTGCACATGCATGAAAGTCCAGACGTGCACAATGGAGCAAGCTGTTTCTCTATGGGGAATAGCTGAATCAATTAAGGCTGTGGATACTAGTATAGCTTATTAGACCAAGCCGTTGATTCAACTAGATGTTGAATCAGGATCATCTGGCAGCAATTCAGAGGGACATAAGGATGAAGAACAAGATAAACTGAAGGAAGAAAAAGCTTATGAAGAATTGGAGGGAGTAGGAGCAGAATACGAAAAAGATGGAGCCCAACTGATTCAAGAGATTGAAGCTATATGATTTAGATATCCTATGCCAAAACTCAAGGTATGGAATCCCATGAACAAACCTCTATGATTATCAACCAAATGCAGTTAATGTGTAAACATACAGATTTGCAATTTAAATCTGTCAGAAGTGATGTTAAAGCACAATTTGAATATGTTAAGAGTGAAGAGAAAAATAATAAAGAAATGACAAAATATACTGAGGCTGTTGATAAAATTAAAATTCAAGTCCAAAAAATTGAAAACAATATCCAAGACTATCGTTATGAAGTAGAGCAATGTAAACATACAGTTAATAAAATGGAAGATTCTGTCATGGGTTGGGAAGTTCAAAGGAAAGAAGTTTTACAAAAGATTGATGTACTGGAAAATCATAGTCACAGGAATAATATGAAGATTGTCGGGTTGGTTGAAGATTTTGAGGACTCTAATCCAGTACAATTTTTTCAAAAGTGGATTCCACAAGTTCTGGGTCCTGAAAATTTTCCAAATGGACTTGAACTGGATAGAGTAGGGCTAATCGAAAGAAGCCATTCCCGGGACAAGTGCCACACTCAATTTTAATTAGATGTTCACATTATCAAGAGAAAGAAACGATATTAAAGCGGTGGTCCAAAAATACCAAGGTCCACCAACAGTGGCAAACAATAAACTGTTTTTCTATGGAATTTAAGTATGTCAATTGTGAAAAGAAGAAAGAAGTTTGATCCTGCGTATCAGTGCTTTGGAAAAAAAGGAATATAAATTCTCTTTTTGATACCCAGCTACACTTAGTGTTTTCTGGAGAAAATTAATCACAAAATTTTACTGATGAAGCAGCCGCTTTGGAATTTGCAAATGCTCTTCCGAATATTAAACACTATCAACAAATCACTCAGCAAGTTTTGATAGATCACCTGACAAGTACAATAGAGGGAAGTAGAACTGGTGGTTTTTTTTAAATCAGTGCTTTTTTTAGGGCTTTTTTTCAGGGTTTTTTTTAGTTTTCTTTTTGGTTTTTTTCCTTCTATTTTTTCTCTGTCATTGATAGTCTTAATTCTTGATGATTTTAGTTTGTGCTTTCATCACTTACCTTCAATACTCCTTTGATCTTGTCCTCTCTGCGCATCCAAGACCGCAGTTATCTTTAATCCAATTATCTATCTATAAGTCAAATGTAATTGAAGGATTTTATGGAATGGGGGTCCAATGGGATGGGTGGCAAGAGTTCTTTAATTTTTGGAATTAAGAAATGGCAGTTAGTAATGTATTAAATTTTGTACATTTTAATATAAATGGGCTTAATAACTAAATTAAGAGAAAAATGTTTTGGCGTGCAATAAAAAAAAGAAAGATGATATTGTTTTTCTATAAGAGACACATTTAACTGTGAAAGAATACCAAAAGTTAAAAAGACATTGGGTAGGTCAAGTGGTAGCTTCATCGTTTAATTCTGAAACAAGAGGGGTTGCAATTTTGATTAATAAGAATTTATCTGTTAAGATTCAATCTGTGTTATATCCACATATAACACCCCTAAATGAGGTATGGGCTGCTGGAATTTGAGCTTTGACGATCTGATGGGAGGCAGGTTGGACCTCTTGTCCTCCTGTAGGTCTCCTCACTGATGACTTATGCTGTGGCCCCTGAATCAATCTAAAATTTAACATCCTTTCCCCTGACAGTGACTAGCAGAAAATGGTTCAGGTGATTCCTCATCTGTTTCCACTCCAAACATATTGTAACCACATGCTGTCTCTTCATCTGCTTCTTCTCGGTAGCGTGCAGCTGCCAGAGCCCGTTGAGCTTTCTCTCCCCAGGCTTAACTTTACTCTTTGAATTCCTGCAGTTCTTAGCTAAATGACCATTTTGCCACAACCATAGCACTAGCGTCTTGGAATTTGCATTTATTTGCATAGTGCATTCCTCCATACCAAAAACATTCCATTCACTTTGCCCTGTATACCAGTCTCCCTCCTGACTTGGTACACTGCCACTGACTGCCAAAGGCCCCCCCCCTCCAGTGACCTTTCTGGATATCCTTGGCATTATTAACCATTATCTCTATGGCTTGGGCAATCTCCAGGGCTTTCTTGAAAGTCATCGGTGGGGTTTCCTCCAACAAGCAGCATTGTATGGCATCATTATTAATGTCACATACCAATCTATCACAGAGCATATCATCCAAAATTGCCTCAAAATCATAATGCCCCAATAGCTGCCGAAGTTCAACCACAAAATTGGTGACAGGCTGTGCTGGCTTCCTGAAAAGGCTGTGAACCTTAAACCATTGGACTATCACAGAAGGTTTCAGGATGTGATGGTTCCACACAAGCTTGGCCAGTTCGGCAAATGGAATTTCCCCTGGTTTCCGCGATGTGGCTAAATTTTTTTATCAACTTGTAGGTCTTTTCCCCCCACACACACTCAGGAGAATAGAGCGCTTCCTAGCCTCCTCAGTAATTCCATTAGCACAGAAAAAGTGTCTCAACCTTTCCTCATACACCAGCCAATCCCCATTTCCTTCCACGAATTAACCTATAATCCCAAACATAGCCATCCAAATGCACAGCTCCGGTTCAAAACGGGTCGACACTTCCACAAAACCAGTTCACCTCATCGCCAAAAATATGTGGTAACTTCTACTTTGAGAAAGAACCACTCAACAACTTCAAGCTCAAAAGAACAACTTTATCTGAAATTTCAAAACTACACAGAGACCTGTTTTCTTCCTCTATTTCTTTTCCTCTGCAACACACAGCATGGGCTCCAAGCTATCTACAAGGCAGACATAAAGTAAAAAAAAACAGACAGGAAGCAAAACCCTTCCCAGCTTCACATTAAAAACCGTTCACATTACAATAGAAACCAAGCTGCTACTCCATCATTTTGATCAGGGTTGGTGACATGTTTGAACATTCTCATCATGATCCAATTTTTTGTCAGTGTTAAAGTTCAAAAACATCAACTACAATAAGCCAGAAACAAAGAACGAGAATGGAAAAAGAGCAAAAAAAAACAAACAAATGTAGGACATAAATAGACATACAACAATAAAGATAAGTGAGCATGCACTTTAATTCACAGTAACCAATATCACAGCCTAGCTACCAAAAGATATCATCAGTGAGATTCAGTTTGACAATTTAATAAGAGTTTAACTATTTTTGTTTGGACAAAGAAGTTTTTTTTAAATTTCTTAATTTGGTTTCAACACAAGGTGCCACCATAAACCCCTCCACCAAAAAAAACCTCTAAAACTGCTACTTCCAAACAATTTGTAACATTGATATTTAATGAGAAGGTTAAATCTTATTTCAATAAAACAATCTATTTACATACTTAGTCATCTCCATTACCTGTACATACTAAAAGCCTCAAGCATTTCAATGTTTTGTGTGTCGCTGCTTCATGGATTGGACACCAACCACGGTTGTCTGCAATGTCAAGACTATGACCTTTTTTGATCAATGCTTTCAAAAGTTCTACATTTCCCTTTCTTGCAGCAAGCCCAGCAGCTGAACAAGTATCAGAGTATGCCTCTGTGAAGTCCATTTTCCAGAGCTGCACTAATAAAACAGAAATAATTTAAAGTCAGTAAATGTTAAACATAAATTCATTCTAACATCATCCACTGTCATGGTTACCACTGATGTAGCATGGAAAAGAACATTTGGCCCAAATCATCCATGCCAGTGATTTTAAAACTGCACCACCCCCCCACCCCCAAAACAAAACCTCACATTCCACCTAAAGCAATCCCTCTGTCATAAGTGCTCTGTGAGGGATTGCTTCAGGTGGTATGTGAGTAGAGGGGAAAAAAAAGGTTTGAAAACTACTATTTTAATAACATCTAATTGACTCGTTATGTACACGGTTTAATAACTCCAAAGGAAATGGGCCAATAACAATTTTTCTCAAGCAAAATATTTCAGTAACAATTGGGTTTCGAGCAGTGGTTTTCAACCTTCCCTTCCCACTCACATACCACCTTAAGCAATCCCTTACCAATCATAGAGCAATTATGGCACAGGCTTTGCTTAAGGTGGAATGCGAGTTTGGGAGGGCAGTTTGAAAACCACTGATCTATGCTAACCAAGTTGGCATTCTGGGCTAGTCCAATCTCCCTGCATTTGGTTAATATCCTTCTTAGCCCTTCCTATTCATAAATTTGTCCATGGCTCTTTTGAATGTCAGAATTGTGCTCACTTCTACAGATTTCTCAGGCAGCACTTTCCAGATACAGACAACTCTCTCTATGAAAAAGTTGCCATTCAGGCCCCTCCAAATTCTCTCTCCTCTCACTTTAATCCTATCATCTCTTGTTCTACAGTCATCCACCCTTGGGGGGCGGGGGCGGGGTGAGTCCTTCGGCAGCCCCTGTGGTCTGTCAACTCTTTATCCATGCCTCATGATTTTATTAACCACTCCAAGATCACCCAGAGACTCTTCCTCTCTCGTAGTCTAGTCCCAACAACATCCTGGGTAATCACTTCTGCACTCCTTCCAATTTATTGATGTCCTTCCTACAGCTAGGTGACCAGAAATGAATGCAGTGCTCTTGAGTATAATCTTACTGATGCATTGTACAGCTGTATCTTGAGGTCCCCCTTTTTGCACACTTCTTTTTCTTTGGCTTGGCTTCGCGGACGAAGATTTATGGAGGGGGTAAAAAGTCCACGTCAGCTGCAGGCTCGTTTGTGGCTGACCAGTCCGATGCGGGACAGGCAGACACGATTGCAGCGGTTGCAAGGGAAAATTGGTTGGTTGGGGTTGGGTTTTTCCTCCTTTGCCTTTTGTCAGTGAGGTAGGCTCTGCGGTCTTCTTCAAAGGAGGCTGCTGCCCGCCAAACTGTGAGGCGCCAAGATGCACGGTTTGAGGCGTTATCAGCCCACTGGCGGTGGTCAATGTGGCAGGCACCAAGAGATTTCTTTAGGCAGTCCTTGTACCTTTTCTTTGGTGCACCTCTGTCACGGTGGCCAGTGGAGAGCTCGCCATATAATACGATCTTGGGAAGGCGATGGTCCTCCATTCTGGAGACGTGACCCATCCAGCGCAGCTGGATCTTCAGCAGCGTGGACTCGATGCTGTCGACCTCTGCCATCTCGAGTACCTCGACGTTAGGGGTGTGAGCGCTCCAATGGATGTTGAGGATGGAGCGGAGACAACGGTGGTGGAAGCGTTCTAGGAGCCGTAGGTGGTGCCGGTAGAGGACCCATGATTCGGAGCCGAACAGGAGTGTGGGTATGACAACGGCTCTGTATACGCTTATCTTTGTGAGGTTTTTCAGTTGGTTGTTTTTCCAGACTCTTTTGTGTAGTCTTCCAAAGGCGCTATTTGCCTTGGCGAGTCTGTTGTCTATCTCATTGTCGATCCTTGCATCTGATGAAATGGTGCAGCCGAGATAGGTAAACTGGTTGACCGTTTTGAGTTTTGTGTGCCCGATGGAGATGTGGGGGGGCTGGTAGTCATGGTGGGGAGCTGGCTGATGGAGGACCTCAGTTTTCTTCAGGCTGACTTCCAGGCCAAACATTTTGGCAGTTTCCGCAAAGCAGGACGTCAAGCGCTGAAGAGCTGGCTCTGAATGGGCAACTAAAGCGGCATCATCTGCAAAGAGTAGTTCACGGACAAGTTTCTCTTGTGTCTTGGTGTGAGCTTGCAGGCGCCTCAGATTGAAGAGACTGCCATCCGTGCGGTACCGGATGTAAACAGCGTCTTCATTGTTGGGGTCTTTCATGGCTTGGTTCAGCATCATGCTGAAGAAGATTGAAAAGAGGGTTGGTGCGAGAACACAGCCTTGCTTCACGCCATTGTTAATGGAGAAGGGTTCAGAGAGCTCATTGCTGTATCTGACCCGACCTTGTTGGTTTTCGTGCAGTTGGATAATCATGTTGAGGAACTTTGGGGGACATCCGATGCGCTCTAGTATTTGCCAAAGCCCTTTCCTGCTCACGGTGTCGAAGGCTTTGGTGAGGTCAACAAAGGTGATGTAGAGTCCTTTGTTTTGTTCTCTGCACTTTTCTTGGAGCTGTCTGAGGGCAAAGACCATGTCAGTGGTTCCTCTGTTTGCGCGAAAGCCGCACTGTGATTCTGGGAGAATATTCTCAGCGACACTAGGTATTATTCTATTTAGTAGAATCCTAGCGAAGATTTTGCCTGCAATGGAGAGCAACGTGATTCCCCTGTAGTTTGAGCAGTCTGATTTCTCGCCTTTGTTTTTGTACAGGGTGATGATGGTGGCATCACGAAGATCCTGAGGCAGTTTACCTTGGTCCCAACAAAGCTTGAAAAACTCATGCAGTTTGGCATGCAGAGTTTTGCCGCCAGCCTTCCAGACTTCTGGGGGGATTCCATCCATACCTGCTGCTTTGCCACTTTTCAGTTGTTCGATTGCCTTATATGTCTCATCCAGGGTGGGAACCTCATCCAGCTCTAGCCTTAGGGGCTGTTGAGGGAGCTGGAGCAGGGCGGAATCTTGGACTGAGCGGTTGGTACTGAAAAGAGATTGGAAGTGTTCTGACCATCGGTTGAGGATGGAGATCTTGTCGCTGAGGAGGACTTTGCCGTCTGAGCTGCGCAGCGGGCTTTGGACTTGGGGTGAGGGGACGTACACAGCCTTTAGAGCCTCGTAGAAACCCCTGAAGTCGCCAATGTCCGCGCTGAGCTGTGTTCGTTTGGCGAGGCTAGTCCACCACTCATTTTGGATCTCCCGGAGTTTGCGCTGAAGATGGCTGCATGCGCGACGGAAGGCTTGTTTCTTCTCTGGACAGGACGGCTTTGTAAGGTGAGCCTGGTGGGCAGCTCGCTTCTTTGCCAGCAGCTCCTGGATTTCCTGGCTGTTTTCGTCAAACCAGTCCTTGTTTTTCCTGGAGGAGAAGCCCAGTACCTCTTCAGTGGATTGCAGTATGGTAGTCTTCAACTGATCCCAGAGGGTTTCAGGGGACGGGTCCGTGAGGCGGGTTGCAACGTCGAGCTTTGCTTTGAGGTTTGCCTGGAAGTTTCCTCTCGCTTCGTCTGACTGCAGTTTTCCAACATTGAACCTCTTTCTGGGGGCTTTATTGTTCCTGGGCTTTGGCTTGAAGTGAAGGTTGAGCTTGCAGCGAACCAGCCGGTGGTCAGTGTGGCATTCCGCGCTAGGCATGACCCTGGTGTGGAGCACATCTTGTTTGTCACTTTCTCGCACCAGGATGTAGTCCAGGAGTACTCCTTAACCAAAAGATGATGTGTGACAAACACTTTCTTCACCTTCTTGTCTACCTGAGGTTGCCACTTTCAAAGAACTCTGCACCTGTACCTGAGGTCACTTTGTTCTACTACATTGTCCAGAGTCCAGTCATTTGATCAGACTTTCCAAAGTGCAAATCCTGACACTTGTCAGAATTGAATTCCATTGGCTTCTCCTTGGCCCACCATCCCAAATGATCTAGATCCCATTATAAACTACAATATCATTCCTCACTTCCCACCACACCATTAAATTTGGAATCATTTGCAAATTTACGTGACCATCCAAATCATTTTTTTTTAATTTGCATGGTAGAAGCTGATTCCAGCCATTTAAGCCAATGCCATGCAATACAACAAAGTTAACCTACAATCTTATATGCTTTGGAAGGTGGCAGGACAGCGAAGCACTGGAGGAAACCCATGCAGACATGGGGAGAATTCAAACTCCTTGCAGACAGTGCTGCATTTGAACCCTGGTCACTGGCGCTATAATGGCATCACGCTAACTGCTCCAGTCACCATACCACCCATATAGATTATAAACAATAGTGAACCCAGTACTGACCTCTGCAACACCACTGGTCACAGGAGTCCAATCAGGAAAAATTGTTAAGAGCAATTGTTAAAAATGGGAGATGTTAAACTAAAACAGGATAGTACCAGTAGGGTTATTTTTCTTTTCATTCAAATTAGTAAGGAAAACCAGCAATATAAAAGGCAACAGTTCAATAACAACAGTAAGTGTTTAGTACAGTTTTTTTTCCAAACTAGAACCAAGGGGAATGACATATTAATTTTGGTAATGAGTTATTAGCAAGATAACATTCACAGCATTTATATAATATTAATAATAGAATCAAACTCAGTGGTATTTGAAAGGGAGAGATGTGAAAGAGACTGGTTTCCACATGGAGACTGTCCACAATAAACTGGACCAATCGCCTGCTTTTTAAATTGATAGGTTCATGGAAAGGTGATCTTAAGAAGGAAATTATCGTGGCACTAAACAAATTTATATACCTAAATACCAACTAATGACAAGAAATTTATTCAGAACCAACCATTGGTATTCAATGACAATCACTGAATCCTCAACACTTAGCAGAAATGTAACAGGAACAGCAACACAAAATAACTGCAACAGCAGTTAGAAGACCCAAATGCTGAATTATGTGATTAACCTATCAATTCTACAATCTCTTTCCACCCTTGATAAATCAAATGTCACGACTACGATGGAAAATCTGCATTTGTTTGAGAAAATATCTTTACAATGAAATCAAAAAGGTTTGATGCCATCCAAGAACAAAGCAACCCACTTAACTGGCATCCCATCTGCCACCTTCAACATTCATGATGGGGCTAGGCATTTTATTCCATCTATAACATGCCAGGACTATTTTGACAACCTCTCCCAATCCCCAAATTCAACTGCCTTGTATTTTTTTGAAAATTTTATTGAAACGTTTTCCATACATGTAATCATAGCCAGATTAAAAAAAAACATAATGATAAAAATCAATATCAAATCCATGAGATGATAAATAAAACCCAACCCAACTCCCTCCCCTCCCCCCCATAACAAAAGAAAAAGAAAAAAGCATAGGAAAAGAATGAAGAGAAAGGAGTAAGAAAGAAGAATAGAAACCTGGCTGTGGAAGGACTCACCCCGCCCCCGCCCCCCACCGCACCACATGGCATCAATTATTTATATCTTTTAATACAACTAAAGGAGGTTAATGAGGGTTGAAGTTTGAGGAAAAGATTTATAAATTAATTCCCTCAATTTGTAAATACGGGTGCCAAATTTTCAAGAATACATCATACTTATTTCTCAAATTGTAAGGAATCTTGTCCAAAGGAACGTAACTGTGCATCTTTGCGTTCTACCACTCCATACCCAGGTGGGTATCTGATTTCCATGTTACTGCTATACATTCTTGCTACTGCTAAAGCAATCTTCAAAAACTCTTCTTGATACAAAATATATTTTATATCTATATATTCTAATTTGGGACTTATCCCTTCAATATTACCTGATTTTGTGGAAATTTAGACAGGAAACTATCTTCTCCTAGAAATTTATGACTTTGTAATGAGTTCAATGCTTCCTTCACCTCCATTGATGTGAAAGGAGCAGCTAACTCCATTTACTCTTGCAAAATTAGCATCAGTAACCTTATTTGTGATAAAAAAAATTATATTCTATTATTGTTTCTAAGCAACTCGAATTTATATAACGGAGAATAAAATTGTTTAAATGTTTCATTAATTTCATAAGGCTTATAAGAAGTCACATTAGACTTTGTTTTAATTGCATTAATAATTCTTGAGACTTATTCGGTTTTCAATTGCCAAACAAGAACTTAATGAGTCCTTTCCCCTAACTCATAATATCTGTTTTATCCTCATTATCACTTTCTCTGTTCTATATGTATGTAAGGCATTATACTGATTCCTTATTTATAAGCCTACGTTTCTCCTCAGAGGTCTGTCTTTGCAAATCCTTTTCTAAACATGTTATTTTTTTTCCAATTCATCCAATTATTTCATATAATCTTCCTTAATTTTTGAGTATGACTTATAATCTGTCCCCTTAGATATGTTATCATAAACCAATTAGAATTGATCTCAAAGAAAATTTGAATTTGCCTTCTAACAAAAATCCATTATTTTTAATAGCATTGAATTAGGTCTCCATCTATAAATTGATTCTTCTTTGTCTACCACTGTAAATGTCATTAATATCGGTGAATGATCAGAGACAATTCTTGTTTTTTATAAACTTGATTAACTCTTAGTTTGAAGGTGTGGCGATATTAAAAATAGGTTTATCCCAGAATAAGAGAATCATGTCTATTTGAATAAAAGCAGTAATCCTTTCTCTTGGATGAATACTTCTCCATATATCTATTAAATTCAAATCTTTCATTAATGTCAAAGTTGCTTTCGTTGCCTTTGCTCTTATTACTGTTCTAGATGATCTATCCAAAACTGGATCTAGACAAAAATTGAAACCTCCAGCTGTTAAAATACTCTGATGTGCCCCTGCCAAATTAAGAAATGTTTCTTGTATAATTTTTTTTGTCAAATACAGTTGGTGCATATACATACAAAAGGGTTCAGAATTCTGAAAAAAACCTGAAAATGTTACATAACAGGATCAACCATTTTGTATAACAGGAACATACTTCTTTATCAAAATTGCTATTCCACTTGCCTTTGAATTAAATGAAGAAGCTGCAACATATCACATCCAGTCTCTTTTTAATTTCTGTGTTCTATTTCTGTTAAATTAGCCTCTTGTAAAAAAAAGCTACATCTACATTTATTTTTTAAAATTTGTATCAATATTCTTTTCCTCTTCACAGGTCCATTCAGCCCATTAACATTAAACTGGGAGATCTCAGTGCATTACTCATTGATATTTACTTTAATCCAAATCCAACAACTTTGTCCCTTCACCTCTTTCCCTACACCCCCTTGGTCATCCAAATAATTATTATCTACTGTTATAAACATAGAAACATAGAAGATAGGAGCAGGAGTAGGTCATTCGACCCTTCGAGCCTGCTCCGCCATTCAACGAGATCATGGCTGATCTTAAAGTTCAGTACCCCGTCTCCGCCTTCTCTCCGTAACCTTTAATACCCTTATACTGAAGAAATAGATCTAATTCCCTCTTAAACAGATTTAATGAACCTGCCTCTACTGCCCTCTGTGGCAATTAATTCCACAGATTCACCACCCTCTGGGTAAAGAAATTCCTCCTCATCTCAGTCCTAAATGGTTTGCCTATTATCCTCAAACCATGGCCCCGGGTTCTGGATTTTCCCATCATTGGAAACATCCCATCTGCATCCATTCTGTCCAGTCCTGCCAGAATTTTATATGTCTCTATGAGATCCCCTCTCAATCTTCTAAACTCCAGCGAGTACAATCCCAATTTGCACAATCTTTCCTCATAAGTCATTCCTGCCATTCCAGGTATCAGCCTGGTGAATCACCTCTGCACTCCCTCCATTGCAAGAACATCCTTCCTTAGATAAGGTGACCAAAACTGCACACAATACTCCAGGTGTGGTCTCACCAAGGCCCTGTACAGCTGCAGTAAGGTATCCTTGTTCCTATACTCAAACCCTCTTGATATGAAGGCCAACATACCATTTGCCTTTTTAACCGCCTGCTGTACCTGCATGCTCGCCTTCAGAGACTAATGTACAAGTACCCCTAGGTCTCTCTACACTTCCCCATCTCTTAATCTAATGCCATTCAAATAGTAATCTGCCTTCCGGTTTGTATTACCAAAGTGGATAACCTCACATTTATCCACATTGTAGTGCATTTGCCATGTATCTGCCCAGCCCCTCAATTTATCCAAATCACACTAGTGCTTCCTGACCCCCTCTTCCGTGCACACAACCCCTCCTAGCTTAGTGTCATCTGCAAATTTGGAGATATTACATCCAATCCCCTCATCCAGATCATTAATGTAAATTGTGAACAGCTGGGCTCTCAGTACAGATCCCTGTGGTACCCCACTGGTCACCGCCTGCCACTCAGAAAACGAACCATTTATCCCAACTCTCTGTCTTCTACCTGCCAGCCAGTTCTCAATCCACATCAATACTTTGCCCCCAATCCCATGAGCCTTGATTTTGCCCCCAATCCCATGAGCCTTGATAAGGGTCATCCCGCTCAACAATCCAGGTAGAAAAAAAAATTATACATGAGCAATTTAACACTATAACAATTGACCTACACAAAAATAAAAAGAAAAAAAATATATTAATATTGTTTAAATAATATACACTACCCTCTATTTTAAGTTGTGGTGCCTGCCACAAATACACACGAGTCAATAGCAATCAGTCCATAAAACCTTCAAACCACCTTCCCCCCTCCCCCCCACCAGATGTTTAGCATTACCCATCCCATTGATATGGAAAATGAAATTAGAAAAACCACTTTACATTCAAAGTTTTACAAACTTCCTCTTGTGGCTTAATTGGTAGTGTTTCAACAAATTCTTCTACCTGAACATAATCAGTAAAGATCTTGTTCTGTCCTCCTTGCAAGAAAATCTTTTGCCAGAAAAAATTGCTTCACCATGTTAAATGCTTTCCTTCTCTTCAACAATTCCAAATTTGTATCAGGGTAGAAGAATATCTTCGCTCCGTGAAATTCCAACGGACCTTGTCTATCCTTAGCACCTTGTGCTGCTAAAGCAAATATTTTCTCCCTATCTTGGTATCAAAGACATTTTATAAGTATAGATCTTGGCTTCTGATCTGTTAGAGGTTGCGGACTCAAGGCTCGATGCTCAATTTCAATAATATTTTCAAATTTATCTGGTCCCAGGACCTTTGGAATCCATTGATGTAAAAAGTTAAGAACAACAACAGATCAACAATTTTAATATCGTTTATTATCCTAAAATTCTCCAGTTGCTTCCTTTCAATGCCCCATGCATCAGTATCATTCTCCACTTTCACCATTCTATCTTGTACATATTCTGTAACAGTCTCCACAGTTTTAACTGTTTCATTTACCTTGTCCAATTTAATTTACAATTTCTGGACAATAGCAAAATATGTCTTAATTTGTTTATATGAGTTTTTCATATTTGTTTTTATTTCTCTCAATTCTTTTAATAACTGGGCATTAGTACATTATTCCTCCTGTGGCACTTTCAATTTCCAACCTTTATCTTTAAAAATTCTCATCTGGCTTGTCATCTCCTCTTCTTGACCTTCTTCCTCTTCCTCGAATCCGACAGTGAAATCTCTTCTTGTTCCTGGAACAGTGTTGGGTGTGTATCTGGGCCATCAAAAACACTGCTGGCTCCAGCGAAATCTTGAAGCTCCTGTGATCTGCGTACGTGCGTCTTCTCACGCATGCACAGTTCAACTTCTTCATCAACGCTATCACCCCTGAGAGACAGCTGTGATGCCGCTATAGATCATCAGACAGCCCCCACAGGGGCACGACTTGACTTGGGATGAGTGCTCACCTCACCTCCTGAATCCATAGTGTGACAGATTATGTTATCTTTAATATCCTGTATAGATATGTTTTTTCATGAAGGTGATAGAATGTGGGAGTAGTGTAAGTCACAAACAGATACAAACACTTCAAAACAGATCTCATTTTAAAATCCAAGAGTTATGCACATGGTAGTGTCTACAAGTCTGCAAAGACAATAGACCCCTGTGCTGAAGATTTTCGCAAGGAGGTGCAAATGGAAAAGCCAATCTCAGGAAACTGATGAGATCTCCCATTAATTGATTTTGGGAGTCTGCAAGTCATTTTGGTGGAGTGTGCTGTTTTAGGAAGCTCGTTGTTTTGCAAGCAGAGAGAGTCAAACAGGTTTTTCTCTCGGTGTGTGAACAGAGAGACAGACAGACAGACTGCTGGTTTTCTGCGGTAGCTTTTGGAAGCTTGTTTGAAACCCCATTTTGAAGAAGGGTTGAGAGTTCTTAGTTCAGCCTGCTCAAAATCCTTGTGGTCCATACAAGAGGAGATGGCTCGCTGTATAATGTTTCGCCTGAGATAAGGGAAAGTGAAACAGAAAAGGAACTCTGTAGTGACCTGAAAGAAAGAGGATATCATCTGGAGGACCTTATTGGGTCCAGTTTCTTCGGCAAGACACTGAAGTGGCTGATCGGAAAGAATCAGTTTGTGTGTGTCCAACAAGCAACAAATCTCTCTCTGAAAACCAACAAGAACCTTCCTGAGCAGTAACCATTTACCTTTCAAGGACCGAGCCTGGTGAAGATTCATGAATGTTGAATTTTTTGCACAGTATAAGAATTGTCTGATGCCGGTGAACTTGGAGGAGTGAGAAGTGAGATTGGACTGTGAATCAGGGAACTTTTCTGAACTTACATGCATGTGCATTTAGAATTAGAAGGGGTTTGGTTAAGTTGATGGTGTTAAGTTGAAGATTGATCCTGTTTTTACATTTAAGGAAAATTAAAGGTAACTTTTGTTTGTCTTGGTGAATTTCTATGGCTGCTGGCTTTTGGGATTCTCTGGGCCTGTCACAATAGAAAGAGTAGGCCTTTTTTCTTTACCCTGTCTTCTTACTGCCTATGTTCACCACGGGCCAGTGACATTCTTCACTCATTTAAGTGTCACAGTTAAAACATTGTATAGAAGTTTCAAAGCAGTTTTTATTATGTTTGGTTTACACTACTTATATTTTTACTAATTCCCAGGTGAGTCAGATTTCAGGACTCTTGAACAAGAACATCAAACTCATGGGAACGGCACCATCTGCAAGTTTTCCTTCAAATCACAAACCATCTGACTTGGAAACTCAATGTTACAGGATCAAGATCCCTACCTACAGTCCTTTAATTGTCTCTTCACTACAAAGACAGCAACTGTTTAAGACAATAGTTCTCAAAGCAATTGAGAATGGTATCAAATGTTAACCTTATTAGAAACAAACATGTCTTGGGAATAATACAAAAGATCTTTTTCAGAAAAATTGTAGTAAATAGGTTAATAGAAAGAGAATGGTCAGCACCAGTGGGAGATCTCCTAAATGGTGATGTACATGAAGTTTCTTTGGCTTGGCTTCGCGGACGAAGATTTATGGAGGGATATGTCCACGTCTGCTGCAGCCTCGTTGGTGACTGACAAGTCCGATGCGGGACAGGCAGGCACGGTTGCAGCGGTTGCAAGGGAAAATTGGTGGGTTGTGGTTGGGTGCTGGGTTTTTCCTCCTATGTCTTTTGTCAGTGAGGTGGGCTCTGCGGTCTTCTTCAAAGGAGGTTGCTGCCCGCCGAAATGTGAGGCGCCAAGATGCACGGTTGGAGGCGATATCAGCCCACTGGCGGTGGTCAATGCGGCAGGCATCAAGAGATTTCTTTAAGCAGTCCTTGTACCTCTTCTTTGGTGCCCCTCTTCTTTGGTGCCCCTCTTCTTTGGTGCCCCTCTTCTTTGGTGCCCCTCTTCTTTGGTGCCCCTCTTCTTTGGTGCCCCTCTTCTTTGGTGCCCCTCTTCTTTGCTGCCCCTCTTCTTTGCTGCCCCTCTTCTTTGCTGCCCCTCTTCTTTGCTGCCCCTCTTCTTTGCTGCCCCTCTTCTTTGCTGCCCCTCTTCTTTGCTGCCCCTCTTCTTTGCTGCCCCTCTTCTTTGCTGCCCCTCTTCTTTGCTGCCCCTCTTCTTTGGTGCCCCTCTTCTTTGCTGCCCCTCTTCTTTGCTGCCCCTCTTCTTTGCTGCCCCTCTTCTTTGCTGCCCCTCTTCTTTGCTGCCCCTCTTCTTTGCTGCCCCTCTTCTTTGCTGCCCTCTTCTTTGCTGCCCCTCTTCTTTGCTGCCCCTCTTCTTTGCTGCCCCTCTTCTTTGCTGCCCCTCTTCTTTGCTGCCCCTCTTCTTTGCTGCCCCTCTTCTTTGCTGCCCCTCTTCTTTGCTGCCCCTCTTCTTTGCTGCCCCTCTTCTTTGCTGCCCCTCTTCTTTGCTGCCCCTCTTCTTTGCTGCCCCTCTTCTTTGCTGCCCCTCTTCTTTGCTGCCCCTCTTCTTTGCTGCCCCTCTTCTTTGCTGCCCCTCTTCTTTGCTGCCCCTCTTCTTTGCTGCCCCTCTTCTTTGCTGCCCCTCTTCTTTGCTGCCCCTCTTCTTTGCTGCCCCTCTTCTTTGCTGCCCCTCTTCTTTGCTGCCCCTCTTCTTTGCTGCCCCTCTTCTTTGCTGCCCCTCTTCTTTGCTGCCCCTCTTCTTTGCTGCCCCTCTTCTTTGCTGCCCCTCTTCTTTGCTGCCCCTCTTCTTTGCTGCCCCTCTTCTTTGCTGCCCCTCTTCTTTGCTGCCCCTCTTCTTTGCTGCCCCTCTTCTTTGCTGCCCCTCTTCTTTGCTGCCCCTCTTCTTTGCTGCCCCTCTTCTTTGCTGCCCCTCTTCTTTGCTGCCCCTCTTCTTTGCTGCCCCTCTTCTTTGCTGCCCCTCTTCTTTGCTGCCCCTCTTCTTTGCTGCCCCTCTTCTTTGCTGCCCCTCTTCTTTGCTGCCCCTCTTCTTTGCTGCCCCTCTTCTTTGCTGCCCCTCTTCTTTGCTGCCCCTCTTCTTTGCTGCCCCTCTTCTTTGCTGCCCCTCTTCTTTGCTGCCCCTCTTCTTTGCTGCCCCTCTTCTTTGCTGCCCCTCTTCTTTGCTGCCCCTCTTCTTTGCTGCCCCTCTTCTTTGCTGCCCCTCTTCTTTGCTGCCCCTCTTCTTTGCTGCCCCTCTTCTTTGCTGCCCCTCTTCTTTGCTGCCCCTCTTCTTTGCTGCCCCTCTTCTTTGCTGCCCCTCTTCTTTGCTGCCCCTCTTCTTTGCTGCCCCTCTTCTTTGCTGCCCCTCTTCTTTGCTGCCCCTCTTCTTTGCTGCCCCTCTTCTTTGCTGCCCCTCTTCTTTGCTGCCCCTCTTCTTTGCTGCCCCTCTTCTTTGCTGCCCCTCTTCTTTGCTGCCCCTCTTCTTTGGTGCCCCTCTTCTTTGGTGCCCCTCTTCTTTGGTGCCCCTCTTCTTTGGTGCCCCTCTTCTTTGGTGCCCCTCTTCTTTGGTGCCCCTCTTCTTTGGTGCCCCTCTTCTTTGGTGCCCCTCTTCTTTGGTGCCCCTCTTCTTTGGTGCCCCTCTTCTTTGGTGCCCCTCTTCTTTGGTGCCCCTCTTCTTTGGTGCCCCTCTTCTTTGGTGCCCCTCTTCTTTGGTGCCCCTCTTCTTTGGTGCCCCTCTTCTTTGGTGCCCCTCTTCTTTGGTGCCCCTCTTCTTTGGTGCCCCTCTTCTTTGGTGCCCCTCTTCTTTGGTGCCCCTCTTCTTTGGTGCCCCTCTTCTTTGGTGCCCCTCTTCTTTGGTGCCCCTCTTCTTTGCTGCCCCTCTTCTTTGCTGCCCCTCTTCTTTGCTGCCCCTCTTCTTTGCTGCCCCTCTTCTTTGCTGCCCCTCTTCTTTGCTGCCCCTCTTCTTTGCTGCCCCTCTTCTTTGCTGCCCCTCTTCTTTGCTGCCCCTCTTCTTTGCTGCCCCTCTTCTTTGCTGCCCCTCTTCTTTGGTGCCCCTCTTCTTTGGTGCCCCTCTTCTTTGGTGCCCCTCTTCTTTGCTGCCCCTCTTCTTTGGTGCCCCTCTTCTTTGCTGCCCCTCTTCTTTGGTGCCCCTCTTCTTTGGTGCCCCTCTTCTTTGGTGCCCCTCTTCTTTGGTGCCCCTCTTCTTTGGTGCCCCTCTTCTTTGGTGCCCCTCTTCTTTGGTGCCCCTCTTCTTTGGTGCCCCTCTTCTTTGGTGCCCCTCTTCTTTGGTGCCCCTCTTCTTTGGTGCCCCTCTTCTTTGGTGCCCCTCTTCTTTGGTGCCCCTCTTCTTTGGTGCCCCTCTTCTTTGGTGCCCCTCTTCTTTGGTGCACCTCTTCTTTGGTGCACCTCTTCTTTGGTGCACCTCTTCTTTGATGCACCTCTTCTTTGGTGCACCTCTTCTTTGGTGCACCTCTTCTTTGGTGCACCTCTTCTTTGGTGCACCTCTTTGGTGCACTTCTTCTTTGGTGCACCTCTTCTTTGGTGCACCTCTTCTTTGGTGCACCTCTTCTTTGGTGCACCTCTGTCTCGGTGGCCAGTGGAGAGCTCGCCATAGAACACGATTTTGGGAAGGCGATGGTCCTCCATTCTGGAGACGTGACCCACCCAGCGCAGTTGGATCTTCAGCAGCATGGATTTGATGCTTGCGGACTCTGCCAGCTTGAATACTTCGATGTTAGTGATGAAGTCATTCCAATGAATGTTGAGGATGGAGCGGAGACAGCGCTGATGGAAGCATTCTAGGAGCCGTAGGTGATGCCGGTAGAGGACCCATGATTCGGAGCCGAACAGGAGTGTGGGTATGACAACGTCTCTGTACACGCTGATCTTTGTGAGGTTTTTCAGTTGGTTGTTTTTCCAGACTCTTTTGTGTAGTCTTCCAAAGGCGCTATTTGCCTTGGCGAGTCTGTTGTCTATCTCGTTGTCGATCCTTGCATCTGATGAAATGGTGCAACCGAGATAGGTAAACTGGTTGACCGTTTTGAGTTCAGTATGCCCGATGGAGATGTGGGGGGGCTGGTGGTCATGGTGGGGAGCTGGCTGATGGAGGACCTCAGTTTTCTTCAGGCTGACTTCCAGGCCAAACATTTTGGCAGTTTCCACAAAACAGGACGTCATGCTCTGGAGAGCTGGCTCTGAATGGGCAACTAAAGCGGCATCATCTGCAAAGAGTAGTTCACGGACAAGTTGCTCTTGTGTCTTGGTGTGAGCTTGCCTCAGATTGAAGAGACTGCCATCTGTGCGGTACCGGATATAAACACAGTCTTCATTGTTGAGGTCTTTCATGCTTTGTTTCAGCATCATGCTGAAGAAGATAGTAAAGAGGGTTGGTACGAGGACGCAGCCTTGCTTCACGCCATTGTCAATGGAGAAGTGTTCGGAGAGCTCATTGCTGTATCTGACCCAACCTTGTTGGTTTTCGTGCAGTTGGATATCCATGTTGAGGAACTTGGGGGGCATCCGAGGCACTCTAGTATTTGCCAGAGCCCTTTCCTGCTCACGGTGTCAAAGGCTTTGGTGAGGTCAACAAAGAAAATAGTAAATATCGTGAATGATTACTTTGTGCTAGTACTTACAGTATAATGAGATTAGCATCATACACATTGTGCAGAAATTAATAATTCATTGGAGAATTTTTAAAAATAATTGAATAAAATTAGTGTGAGGATAATATTAACATTAAACCACGACAAATCCCCAAAACCATACATTTTATACTTAACGTCTTGGTACCAACAATGCAATGTCCCAATTATAACCTCCCAAGCTTCTCTCAGTTTGGGAACTCATCCTTTAGACTGCAGATTTGTGGACTTCATTCCACTTTTTAACATAACAGATGGAAGCAAACTAAATTATTTCAAAGACCATGAGATTTTGGAGCAGAATTAGACTATTCAGCTCATCAAATCTACCATGCCATTGCATCATGGCTGATTTACTATCCTTTTCAATTTCATTCTCCTGCCCTCTCCCCATAACCCTTGATTCCCTTCTAATCAATAGCCTATTTAGTGGTTTTAAATATACCTAATGACTTGGCCTCCACAGTCATCCGTGGCAATGAATTCCATAGTTTTACGACCCTCTGGGTAACAAAATTCCTCCTCATCACTGTTATAAAGAGACATATGTGTTCTGAGGTAGAGACCTCTGCTTCAAGACTCCCATTGTGATGTGGAGGATCACATGGCCTCTTTGGTGGGAGCCTGGTCAGAAGTCACCTTACCTGCCAATCAAGTTCAAGTTCATCCACAGATCAGAACACACCTTAAGACTGGCTCTCATTTGGGCACACTTGAACCAGCCCCTCCAGCCAGCTGCAGTAAAACGCCCACCACTTGAAACCGCCGCCCCCACCCCCGCCACAGGGAACAAACCAAGGCTTCACTCAAGATTGCGAGCTGTGAGTGACACTGGAGAAACTGTAACATGTGTGCCAGTAAAGGGTGGGAGCTATTGTGGTGCATAACTGAGGAATGTTGTGCCTTACTTGTTATCAGTGTAATTACACACTCTGTTAATTAGGGAACCATGCCTGCTAGGGTAGGAGGTACTGTTTGTTTTGTCCTCGTGTTTAGCCATGAGAACTGTGATTAGTAGCAATCTGTTAGTAGACCGTATAGGTTGTTTAGCTGTGTCTGATGCACATGAATTGTGTGTAGCTTCTGTGTGTGTGTGTGTGTGTGTGTGTGTGTGTGTGTGTGTGTGTGTGTGTGTGTGTGTGTGTGTGTGTGCGTGTGTGTGTGTGTGATCCCTGTTGCAATTCCCCCCTCCCCACGTGTAAATAAAGATATTTATTTGTGGTTAAACTGTGTTCAGACTTGTCACTTTTTGGACCCTCCAAACTTGTTCTCCGCATCACTATAGAAAACATCCTCTCCTCATCCACTATACCCAGGCCTTTCAGTACTCAGTGGGTTTCAAGAGATTCTCCCCATAAATCTTCAAAATTCCAGTGAGTACAGACCCAGAGTCATCAAACACTCTTAATATGATAATCCTTTAACTCCAGGCATCATTCTCGTGAACCTCCTCTGGATCCTCTCCAATGCCAACACATCTTTCCTTAGTTAAGGTGCCCAAAACCACTCACATTGCTCCAAATGCAGTCTGACCAAAGTGTTAAAAAGCCTCAACATTACATCCATGTTTTTATCTGCTTTCCCTCTCAAAAGGAATGCTAGCATTGCATTTGCCATCCTTACCAATAACTCTACCTGCATGTTAACCTTTAGGGAATCTTCACAAGGACTTCCAAAAGTCTCTGCACTTCTGATTTCTGAATTCATTGCCCATTTAGAAAATAGTCAACACCTTCTTCCAAAGTGCATGATCATACACTTCTCTGCACTGCACTCCATCTGCCAGTTCATTGCCCAATTTCCTAACCTGTCTGTCCTTTTGCAGACTCAATGCCTTCTCAATAATACCTGCAACTCCTACGATCTTTGTATCATCCACAAACATGGCCACAAAGTCAGTTTGGCATCCCATGCATAATACAAGTTAAAAGACAGGACAAAAGTGCAGAGTTACAAATAGATATACTGAGCAGTTTTCAGTTGCAACAGGGCAAAGTCAGCATAATTTTACTATTTCGAGGTTCGTTCAGGAATCTGATTACAGCTGGAAAAAAAAACTGTTCCTGCGAATCTGGTGGCATGTAATCTCACACTCACAAATTTTCTTCCTAATGGGGGGAGGGAGGAAATGGAGAGTGTGTGGACAGGATGAATTTTGGCTGCTTACCCAAGGCATCAAGAGTCAGCGAGAGTGTGGGGAGGTGTGGTGGGGGTTCAATTTTAAGTGATAGCGTGAGCAATGTTCACAACCCTCCACAGTTAAAGAAATGGCGAAGCTGCCAGAGCTGTTGCAACAGCAGTGCAGCCGCTGGTACAGACCCGGGAGAGCGGTGACACAGCGCTGCCCCAAAGGGCTCAACCACTCAGTCCTAATACCGACTGCTTCAAATGGGTTTAAACGGCTTGTTAAAGGAGCCAACGATGTTTTTTAATTGAAATCGTTCAACTCCCGGGTCTGTGCCCAGGATGGCAGTACTTTTGCTCAGCAGCGGCTGGAAGGGTTTGCAGACTCCAGAGGAGCACCAATACTAGGGCACCAAAAACAGTGAGAACACTCCCTCACATCTTGAGACAGAGAAGCAGAGGAGACAACCCTACAGGGCGGTGATGGTGGACGCAGACTAGTGAGGGGCTCATCAGTTCAGAAATCCACTCAAGACTCCAGGCAACCTCCGGCTGGGGGACCTGCATGGGCTGCAGGCTGTTGGAAACTGGCCAAGAAACTAATCAGAGGCTATGGGAGCATTGGAGGGGAATCCACAGACACTCAGTAACTCTGAAGCGATTCTCTCTTTCTCCTATTGTTAGGGCAATGCTCAGATGGCAAACAAAAGTTGAAGCATTTCATGTATGTTACATTATTAATGACAAAAAAGAAACCTTTCAACCAGTTTTTTGCAGTCTTGGGCAGAAAAGTTCCTACACCACACTAATAAATCCTGATAGGACATCTTCAATGGCGAGTCTGTAGAGGCAAGGTGACATGCCAAATTTCCTCAAGCATCTGAGAAATTAGAACTTTCTGATGAGTTTCTTGGCCAAGCATTGACGTAGGTGGTCCAGGACATGTCATTGGAAATGTTTATGCCCTGGAACTGAAAGCTCTCTTCTATCTCCAACTCATCACCAGATCAGAATCTTGAATTTTCAGTCATTGTATGAGTTTTATTTCACTCCCTGATTTCGAGTGAGATAAAACTCAGACAATAACTGAAGATTCAAGAGTCCTTTCTTGTCATGTAATTGTACAGAACATGTAATATTAAACGAAACTGTCTTCTGCCTCATTTTAATGCAGAATCACCATTAGTGTTGCCTGGCGCCCCTTATAGTGAGAAACAGAAGCGAAAGAGAGTCCCTTCAGAGTTGCTGAGTGTTCGTGAATCTACCTCCAGCACACCTGCAGCTTCTGCAGCCACAGACTCTTATTCGATCAGCAACCCAAACTCCAGATCCAAATCTCCAATACAATCAGGAAGGCTTCAGCGTCCTTGAGGAGCCCTCAGCATTCTTTCAAGTGGACTATTTAGCCAAGAAAGCCTGTCGCAACATTTCAAAACAGTCAGCAGGCTTGGATCATGTGTTCTCAAAATTAAATGTTACTGATAGATCAGCAGACAATGACTTATTATAGAATCACTGATTGTGCAAGTTGATGACATTGGATTGGAACAAATTCAGTTTTAGCAGGGGGCAGAAACCTGATTGCACTAATTCAAGTGTGAGGTTATGTGAAAGTTGTTGATGGTACTGTATGATGTTGATGTTTACTCGTTAAATGAAAATGTTTAATCTGTTTATTGACAGATGTGAGCAATAGATGATTATATTTTTCCAAATTAATCAGGTATTAGTTTGAGGCAAAAGCCTCATTGGGCAGCATCATTAGTATAACAGTTAGCGCAACATAGTTGCAGCACCAGGAATCGGTGCTGGGGTTTGAATCCCACCCTGCCTGTGAGGAGTTTTGTATGTTCTACCCATGACTGCGTAGTTTCCTCCGGGTGTTCTGGCTTCCTCCCACCCTTCAAAATATACCAGGGGTTGTAGGTTAATTGGATGTAATTGTGCAGCATGGGCTCATGGGCCCTTTGTTATGTGCTGTATGTCTAAATTTAAAAATATAGTTGAGTGGGACAACAGCAGACTTTTGCACTTTGTGATGCAACCACACTGCCAATGCCCTTTTATGGCAGTTAACTACAGATTTAAAAATCATTTGTCTTAAAGATTGCAAAATCAACTATATTGTCATTGTTTCTTTTGTAACAAATATTTAACGTAAAAATATGGCACAGACAGCCAAATAAAGAGGGAGAAGCAGAGATAAATGTAATATTCAAAAAGGTACATGGATGGGATAGATTTAGAGGGACATGGAACAAACACAGGCAAATTTGATGCAATACACAAAGGTGATGGAAAAATTCAGGTCATGCAGCATCTATGGGAAGTAAAGGGTAACCAATGTTTTGGGCCTGCATACTTCTTCATGAAGCAAAAAGCAGGCAGGTGTCTGAATAAAAAGGTGGAGATAGGAGAGGAAGGGCAGGGGGAGGAGTACAGGTTAACAGGTAAGAGAACGTAGGTGAGAGGGTGGAAGAGAAAAAAAAACTGAGAAGAGAGAGCTTTCTGAATAGAGAGGGAAAAGATTGGGGAGCTGAAGGAAAGGAGATAGAGGGATAGGAAAACATAGCAAGGGTATAACTGAAACTGGACAAGTTGATGTTAATACCATCTGGTTGAATGGTGTCCAGACAGAATATTAGATCTTGTCCCTCCAATTTGTGGGTATCCTCAGTTTGGAAGTTTATGATGCCACAGATAGACATGTCAGTGTGGGAGTGGTGTGTAGAATTAAAATGGTTGGCCTCTGAACAGTTCCTGTTATTGCAACAGACAAAGATGACCACCAGGAAGTCCCTATCCAGGTAAAGGGTCAGCCTGGGCAAATTAAGCCCAGAACACTATGACTCTATCTGGGAACCGAGAATCGATGGAAGAGCTCAGCAGATCAGACAACATCCATAGAGGTTTTTAAAAAAGGAATGACCCATTTCGGCCAATCGATACTGTCCGACATGCTGAGTCTCTCCAGTAATTGCCTACTCAAGTTCCCAACGCTGGCGGACCTCTGCGAACTCAAAGCACGGAATGCAAAGATGGGGGGAGTGAAGATCGAGACGGTGGTGGCGAGAGGAGAATGACAGGCCTTGCCCGGGGAAGAACCACTCTGCGCCGGTATTCCAAACAAGTTTCCGCCAACAAAACGTTTGCAGAGGACAACAGCAGGTGTCGACTAAAGCCCTCACGGCGAACCGGAACAAAAACTCCTTTCGTCCGTAAGACGATTCCCATTACTCACATCGAACTCTCCTCACCGTTTCTTGCTCGGCCGAAGACTTGCCCACGTTACTCACATCTGATTGGTTGATTCCGGCCGACGAATCAGAAGAGGATGGGAGACAAACGGGACAGCCAATAGGATTGGTCCTCTTACCAGCCCGTTGAAAGGGAGCGACGTGCGCCGATACCGTTGTGGGTTCGCCGACGTGGAGCAGCTGCGGCATCAATCGGTTTACCTTTGAGGACCAATATCCCGCGGCGCCGATATGTGGATATTTGGGTACGGCTCGCTCATCTGGAAAGTCGACTTCCCGTACCAGGAGAAGTTAGTGGGTTACGTGCGGGGCTACAGCCGTCGCTTCTGGCAAGGCAGCACCGACCATCGGGGTATGCCGGGAAAGGTAGGTGAGTGAATGAGGGAGGCAGGGCGCGTAAAGAATCCAATCTAACACAACTATAGAGATGGATTCCGTTCCAGGATAAGGCATGATAGAGCACATTCCCACATTAAGGAGAAATCAGGCAGTGGAACGAAGGGCCGAATGGCCTCCATTCTTTCCTCTGTTCTCATTAGTTTATCTCTAGTTTAGAAGAATGTCATTGAAACCTACTTAATAGAGTGGACGTTGACAGGATGTTTTCCCCCTCTGGGACCAGTGGCCACAATCTCAGAAGGAAAAAAAAACCCCATCCTTTTAGAGCAGAGATGAGGGAGAATTTCTTTGTAAGAGTGGTGAATCCATGGAATTTGTTGCTGCTCACTAAATGTGGAGGCCAAGTCATTGGGTGTATTTAAGACTGAAGTAAATACTGGCAGGTTCTTGATTGGGAAAGGAATCAAGAGTTATGGGAAGAAGGCAGGAAAATATGTTTGAAAAGGATGGTAGTAAAATTATGTCCATTATGTAGCAAAGGTTAAAAAAGCATTTTGTGTTTTAGGGTGTCTACAGATTTTTGTGACTTACTTTTGAAAAGAATGGTAAATCAGCTATGTGGGATGGACAATATGTCAAATACCCTAATTTTGTTTATATGTTGTGGTCAGATTAAGGGAAGTGTGGAAATGCAGTTGGTATAACCAATACCTAAATTACACTCAACCCCAGTATCTGCTGATTTTCTCGTTAACTCCATTTGATATAAGTGATTTGTAGAAACACACAAAATGCTGGAAGAATGATTGGTAAAACGCCCTTACAGTGCCTGCAATCGGAACTGAAGTTGAATCCTGTGCTGTCTGTAAGGAGTTGGTATGTTTTACACATGACTGTGTAAGTTTTCCTTGAGGGCTCTGGTTTCCTCCCACCTTTTGAAAAGTACCAGGGGTTTGGGTAAATTGGGTGGGACAGACTTGTGGACCAAAATGGCCTGTTAATGTGCTGTATGTCTAAAAATTTTTTTCATCTCATCGGGTCAGGCAATAGACAGTGAATTTGGAAATGCGAAGAACATGCAAAGAGTGGGGTGGAAGGGTGAGGAACATGGGCTGGCAGGTAATAGGATAGGCAAGAGGGAGGAGGAAGAAATGGGGAGGGGTTTTAAAGCTCGGAGCAAGAAGCTAGAGGCTAAGGACAGTGCTGGAGAGCTGAAGGAATTAAGGTGTGGTTTTGGTATTGGTGTTGTGCAATTGCTCAGCAAAAGGAGGTGTAAGGCTCTCCTTCTGTTTGATATCCTACAGGTCACCCTCAGGCAAGATTTAGTACTGTTTTGCCTCCCAATCAGGATCAAATGAAGCCATGAATTGCAGATAGTGGATGGCTTTTACAAGCAGATTCTATAATTTGGAATTTCTGGTTGTAAAACTAAAAACGCTGGGCGGATGAATCTAGTATGGACACTGCAACTGAAGAAGGCAACGGGAAACCACTTCAGGGGTGGCAACAACTACAATTCGGAGAGTCAGAGCTTGTGACGGATGGAGAGACATGATTGTCCAAGCCAAACAGCAAGGCACCTGAATTTAATGAATGACAGGAAGCCAGAGGACATGGGAGGGAAAGAGAAGAGAGAATGGCATCAGGAATAGGGGAAAGCAGGGGGGGGGGGGGGGTGATGTACTAAAATTGGAAGTCAATGTTAGCTTAAGATTTTTTCATTCTTTCTGCCTTTTCAATCCCATTCATGGATATTTGTGATGCATATTTTGTTACCTTTGCAATATATAATTGTAGATTCATACAGCGTGTGAGCAGGCGAACCATCAAATACCCTTTATGTTATTCTCTTTTCGCTAGCACTTGGCCTATAGTTTTCGATGACACTGATTCAGGTCCTCATCCACACATGAGAGATCTCTCTCCATCATTCCCTCAGATAGTGGGTTTTCCCTCTAAACCTCATACCCTTATGTAAATTCTTGTGCTCTGATTTTGTACATCTCTGCTATGTTGAAATGTTTCAAACCATGCCCCTCCTAAATTTGTAACCCTCATTCAGGCTCCTCTGCGTCATAGAATACAAACCTAGCTGATCCAGTCGCTCATTCTAACTAAAATGCTCCTTCCAGTCAATATCCTAGTGAATCTCCTGTTTCCTCTGGAGTGCAATCCTCTAATTGATTATCGTGGTCAGTGCGATACGCAGTGTGCCCTCTGCAACTTTAACGTAATTTTTCTGTTCTTGTATTCTCTTCCCATTCTAAGAAAAGAAAATGTCTCAAAAGCTTCTTATCCACCATATTCATCTATGTGGTCACATTGGACTCATTCCTCTGCTCAATATTCCCTAGAACATTAAAATTCTCTAGGCTTATTGATCCTTCCAAATGTATCACCTCACTGTTATCAGGATTAAATTCCATTTGTCTTTGTTCCTCCCATCTTGCTAAGTTATGAAAATAAATCAATAGTTGTCTGACCACTGTTTGACTTGAGATGACATTTACCTTCTCCAGAAATATTATTTCCACCACCTAATTTTAAGAAATTTCTTAATATCAGACCTCAAAAAATTTTTTTTGCTTTAAAGATATACAGCACGGTAACAGGCCATTTCAGCCCACAAGTTCATGCCGCCCAATTTACACCCAATTAACCTACGCCCCTGGAATATTTCAAAAGGTGAAAGGAAACTGGAGCTCCCAGGAAGAACCCACACAGATATGAGGAGAATGTACAAACTACTTACAGCCAGTCCAGATTGCTGGCACTTTAAAGATGTTGCACTATGCCAAACTGTGCCACCCAAATTTTGTAGCTGTTTATTGTAAATCTTTCCTATGAGGATCAAAATTTAAAAGTTCATTTATCGATAGTTTAATTTTTTTCCCTGGATTGCATTAAAATAACTTCAGAAGGTTTGTCCTTTCCTAATTGTTTATTAAATGGCACTCATGCTGACAGCTCTCTTTTTGGGTTAATTTCATAACTTGTTTTGTTACTGATAAAATGTTGAGTCATTTTGACCAACTCAGATTGTCATTTTAATCCAATCTGCCTAATTACTGCTCATTCAGAAGTTTCTAATTGTCAATGAAGCAATGTGATGGTGAGAGTACAGGTTCAAAGGGTTCAAGGAGCGACCGCCCTCAACATTTATTCCTAGTAATACCATAGAATTTATTTGCAAACAGGAAATAAATATAAAATTAGAGACAGCACACCTGCACTAGCATTCAGGTTACTTGAGTGACAACTACTTAGAGTTATGAGGTTAAAACAAACACTACCTGCCAACATTCTTTCCCCTGCCCACACCCCCCCCCCCCCCACCCCACCACTGCAATGAACACAGATTAAAGAAATGATCTTGCTACAGGTTCAAATGTACGTTAAATGGGCTGGATCAGGAGAGGGCAAAGACTGAGCCCCAACCCTTTTTACAGCATACACTTTTCAATAGGTCCTCCAGTGCTGCCTGTGGATCACAACCAGAAGTGGCTCATGGTGTCTCAGCCAACTGGTTAGACCAATGCTGATAACACCATCTGCAAAAATATTCCTTGCCATTACTCACCATTTGGGGAATCACTCTGAAAGTTGGGACTTTGGAGTAGGCCAAATTGTCTGCAGAGAAAGACCATGCCTTGAAACACCCATCTCGCCAAGGGTCACTGGGTTTGAAGTTCTGTAGTGCTGTTCCCATGCTATAGGGTGAAGTTGGTTTAGGACTACTTCCTGGCCTTCCCAAAACAGGACACAAATTTGAGGAGCTGGACAATTTCCCCTTACAGTCAAAAGGAATCTGCATCAGTGGCGTGGGCAGGAATCCTCATGCAAAACTAGCAGTCTGATGTTCTGGCTCTGCAGGCGTTCTTGTAGGCCAGTCAAGGGAAGGTGTTGCCGGATGCCCCATCACAAATCATCACCATCACTGCTGCCTGCATCTACTGATTTGTCATCCTGTAATACAGCAAGACTGAACACAAACTCACTATCTGGATTAGTCATTGTATGCTCACTTTTAAAATTGCCTAATTTCTTTTAAAATGGTTTTATTCATTCACTGTGATCTCATTATTTTTGTGTATTTCTCATTCCATCTCTATAGCCTGGAAGAGTTGTCACGCTTGTTGAAGATCCTGAGGTAAACAAAAAAATGCATAATTTTAATTATTTCTTGGAAATAAGTTGTTCATAAATAAAAATACATAAGTTTCTAAATAGTAGCAATAATGTGTCACTGTAATTTAACTCAGCTGTGTGCAAAGTGCTTAATTTTCTTTGGATAAAAACACAGTACTTTAGCCTGAATATTTATAGTTCAAATATATTCAGGATTTGAAAGCTCATGCATTCAGGATACCTGGTGAAAAAAGTAGATTGTGTTAGAGGATTTTTTTTTACTTTGCAAGCATTGCTGGATCCTGTATTATGAATTCTATAGTATCTGTATTTTTTTTAAACTATACTATACTGTATGTAGAAAACTGCCACTGTTTTCTACACTAACAATCGCACAACACAGGAAACGTGAAATTAATACCTGAGTGTTGCAAAACTGTGATCTGTTGGTGATTAGAGGTTTTTTTCTTCAAATTACATCTTACTACAAATGTTATATTTGGATAGCCACTTCAGATCATTTACATTTGTTGTCACTGAGCTTTTGTGAGTTATGTGTTATTCAGCAAGCGTATTATGGTGCTGACTGGTGCTGAACAACAATTAGAAATGTAGTTTACAGCAGATCCAGGATTGTTCTTTCGTGCTTTTGATGTTTAACTGTCTCCTTTTGAATAAAAGATTGATTGCTACAATGAGAGCATTATTCATAGTTTGAGTAAAAGGTAACGTGTTACATTAGTGTTTCAACAGTTTGCAGTTTTACATTATCTTTAATGTTGCCAACAATTCTCTGCTGTTAGTAGTCTTATTAAATTAATGTTCATGCATAGTAATATTTATAATTGGTGTTGAAAAATCTGGTCAAGTAATTAGGTTTAAAAGGACATCTTAAGAGAGGGTGAAAATTTTAATATCCTAAGTTTGGAGAATTGTTCCCAGCTTGTTATGTGACACCGTAAAATTGTTCATTCAGGCCTCGAAAGAAAAATATCATAAGTAAATGTGTCCGTAACATTAAATGTAAGATAATGTTTTAGTTGTACAAGCTTTGCGCAACCATAGAGCATTATAGCACAGAAACAGGGGCCTTCGTCTGTGCCAAACCATTTTTTTTTTGCCTCGACCCACCGACTTGCATCCAGTCCATAGCCCTCCATACCTCTCCCATCCAAATTCCAAATTAATTGTTTATTGTTATTTAAATGGTACTCATGCTGACATCTCTCTTTTTGGGTTAATTTCATAACTTGTTTTGTTACTGATAAAATGTTGAGTCATTTTGACCAACTCAGATTGTCATTTTAATCCAATCTGCCTAATTACTGCTCATTCAGAAGTTTCTAATTGTCAGTGAAGCAATGTGATGGTGAGAGTACAGGTCGAGGTAACAGATTCAAAGGGTTCAAGGAGTGACCACCCTCAACATTTGTTCCTAGTAATACCATAGAATTTATTTGCAAACAGGAAATAAATATAAAACTAGAGACAGCACACCTGCACTAGCATTCAGGTTACTTGAGTGACAACTACTTAGAGTTATGTAGAACTACTGAGGTAAAAACAAACACTACCTTCCAACCTTCTTTTTCCCCCCCACCAACCCCCAAATTCCTTTTAAATGTTAAAATTGAGCATGCACTCCCACCACTCTGTGTAAAGAAGTTCCCCCTAAACTTTTCCCCTTTCACTCTTAACCCATGTTCTCTGGTTTGTATCTCACCTACTTTCAGTAGAAAAAAAACCTATCTACATTTACTCTGTCTACCCCCCTCATAATTTTAAATACCTCTATTGAATCTGCCCTCCTTCTTCTATGCTCCAGGAAATAAAGTCCTCACCTGTTTAACCTTTCCCTGTAACTCAGTTCCTGAAGTCCGGGCAACATCCCAGTAAATCTTCTCAAAACTGTACACAATACTCCACATTTGTAGCACCACGAACCCAGGTTTAAATCTGGTCCTGTTAGGAGTTTGAACGCTCTCCCTATGACTGCATGTGCTCTAGTTTCCTCCCACCTTTCAAAATGTACAGTGGTGTAGGTCATTTAGGAGTAATTCGATGGCTTGGGGTCATGGCCTGGAAAAGCCTGTACCATGCTGTTCGACTAAATTTAAATGTATACATTTTTTTCTTTGAGTCACGCCAATTGTATTATCTTTATTGTTCCAAAATTAGGGAGACAGTTGATCTCCTTTTACTTTCATATTTCAACCAAACTGTTGGATTACTATATACAAGAATGTCCCTAAAGAAAATGCAAAACAATGCCATCAACCAGGATCAAATGTACATTGGGTAAGGATGATGGGAGGGAATTCTAAATATGGAGTCTGGAAATTACATGTGATTCCTCATCTTTTGTAAATTTTCTGGGGCAAGATTAACAATTTTGTGGAATAACTTGCAAATTAAATAAGATATTTAGCTGCAGATTCAAATGTACAAGTTAAACAGGCTAAACCACAATTTATCATGGAGCTAAGACTGAGCCCCAACTCCTTTTGCAGCATACACTTAACAATTGGTCCTCCAGTGCAGCCTGTAGATCACAGCTGGGAGTGGCCTCCTGGTATCTTTATATTGTCTGTAAAAGGGATCAAGAAAGGGGAGAGTGTTGCTGGAGTAAGTGAATTTGAGTTAGGGTGAAGGTAGCAGCAAAGTGAATAAAGTTAATGAACTCTTCATGGGTTCATGAGGCAGCACCAATATAGTTGTCAATGTAACAGAGGAAAACTGTTTGTCAGATTCTGCTTTGTCAGTGATACTTGTTCTACTTCACCTGCATGATGGTATTGCTTTGTATGGGATTTCAAGATTTAAAAGCAGGATAACTTCTGACAGCGATTTATCATTGGATTAAGACCTACTACCACTACATGAGTATTGAGAGTGCAGCAGCTCCCAACGAGTTCTGGCGCAGTGAATTGTTTCAACATGCACATTGTTGCATCATTCATTTAAAAGTAAATGTGCAGCCTGTTTAACTTCTACATTTGAATCTGTAGCTAAATATCTTATTTAATTTGCGAGTTATTCCACAAAATTGTTAATCTTGCCCCAGAAAATTTACAAAAGATGAGGAATCACATGTAATTTCCAGACTCCATATTTAGAATTCCCTCCCATCATCCTTACCCAATGTACATTTGATCCTGGTTGATGGCATTGTTTTGCATTTTCTTTAGGGACGTTCTTGTATATAGTAATCCTACAGTTTGGTTGAAATATGAAGGAGCGAGAGAGAGAAAAAAACAAAATTAACATTTCTGATTGAAGACCTTCAACTTGGTAGATATCGGCCTCTATCATTAACTCTTTATTTGATAACTTCCCAAATATTTTCAGCAATCTGTTCTGATCTGCAGCATTTGTTTTTCCATATTGTAATGCCAAATATCACCTGCTTGTCTGTAATGTGTCCTTTTTCCAATAATAAACTAATATAAATTGTTAATATATTTGATATTTTGGACATAATTATTACCTTGTTATTTGTCCAGGGCCTTGTTTGGGGTGTTGCGTATAAGCTGCCAAATGGAAAGGAGAAAGAAGTGAAAAAATATCTTGACTTTCGAGAAAAAAATGGTTACAGAACTATTACTGTTACATTTTGTCCTAAGGATACTTCACTTGATCCTTTTGCTGTGATGCAATATATAGGAACATGTGACAATCCTGATTACTTGGGCCCAGCGCCCATGGAAGATGTGGCTCTGCAAATTTTAAATGCCGTTGGACCAAGTGGAAGGAACACGGAGTATCTATTTAAACTTGCTGACTCCTTACGAATTCTTGTTCCAGAAGATACTGATGAACATCTTTTTTCATTGGAGAGGATGGTCAAGGAGCTTGTAGCAAGGTGTGAGAGAAGTAACTGAATAAACAGTTGATGCCACAAAGTATATCTGGGAAAACATGGTTTACACTTTAGCTCCTTCTTACTCAGTTTTTATTGACTTCTGCTATTTTATTATTCCTGGCAATCCCCAATCAAAACATGATTATTTAATGCAGTGAAATCTTGAAAAGAGAACCACAAATTGTCTATACCAAAGTTGGTTTTCTCGATTGTTCAACAGTGATCCTTGGCAAAAGTATAATCCTGCTTGAGGCAATCAAATCAGGTTTATTGAACAATTAAACACAAAAAAAAGTTGGGTACTGGATACCTTGAGGATATGCATTATGTTTATTGTCAACATCCTTTATAAAACTGCTGTATCTTAATTTAGAATCTGCAAGTTAAATTTCAACTTGACATGGTTATAATCAGTAAAATAATATTTAAATAGATACTTCCAATATTGTTGCTTTAAACAGCTGACATTCAGGGATTGTAATTGTATATTGGAATTCTAAATCTAACCTAAAAGTTGAACAATTTATTTAGAGTATTTGAGTTTTCCTATTATAAATAATCAATTTTGTAGTTAATTTCATCAAAATCTAGAGAATGTTTAAAAACTATAAAAATGAGTCAAACTGTGTCAACAGAAAGGATGGAGCGCTACTTCAGATTTTGTAACCTTTCACCTGAACCCAGGGGAGGGGAAAAATAAACAGATGCTCTTGCTCCGGTGTAAGGGCAACAAATGTGGAAAAGTAATGAAAGAACTAAAGGAAAAGTCTGTAATAAGATGGAGACTAAGAGGGAATATAGTACAAAGGCATGAAAGCAATAGATCCCAGTAAAGCAGTAAGATTCAAATTTATTGTCAGAGTACATACATGACATCACATAGGACCCTGAGGTTCTTTTTCCTGCGGGTGAGGCAGAATGATCTCTTATTCATAATGCAAAAAAAAGCTACACAATGTTCATGTTAACAAATAAAGAAACGTAAACAATTGTGCAATACAGAGTTGGGGGGGGGACATAACATATGGGTGTTGCAGAGTTGCTTTCTGGAAAAGATGGAGTGGTGGTTATGATCTGAAAATGCTGAACTTTGTGATAAGTAGGTTATTTTCATAATCATTGCTATCTTTTTGTGGATTGTTGGTACTAGCAGTGTTGTGCTTTTTCCACACAAACATGTATTGTGGTTTGTGAACAAATTTTACCTCTCCATTGAAGTATTAAATCTGAATTAATTTGTTGACCTGCCAAATAAATGCCTAAATATTTGGGGAAAAGTAACATTGCAGACCAAGTTTAAAAACAGAATGTAAAATTATAAATATACATTTTTAGGTATTCAAAGCTATCACAGAGGTTAGTCAAAAATATTGCTTTTTGACTTGCATTTAATATTTTAAATCTGAATTTACTTAAAGATACTATGGTAAATTAAATTTGTTAAGCTGCTCTCATTTTGAAAATGTGATCCTCTGCCTCATGAATGTTATACAGTGATATAATTGATCAATCTTTATAATTTTAAATGAACCTCAAGAGAAAAACAAGGCACTTTTAATAAAATCAAAACAATTAATGGGATATTGTATTGAATTGTATTCTATCTCCAGTAGGATGATGCCTCACCAAGGTTATGGAGCTGAACTGTGGACTGTTTGTGGGGCCAGGACTTCACGCTAGTGGGGTGCTCTTGAGGGGCTGTGTTGTGGGGGTTGGTGGCAATGTGGGAGCTGTGAAACACGGAGGTGCTTATATAACCCCAGGTACCAGAGAACGTGAACGGAGAGACTCCTTACTCGAGCTACTGAGAGCTGCTGCGGTCTTTCAACGCTGTGGTGCTGGTGTTGGTTTCTAGTCGAAGTATTGGTGGGACAGATTTTTTGGTTTTTTTTAACTCTAATTACAACTGAGTGTTTTATGTATAATTAGTTTAGCTTGTAATTTAGGTAATATTACAATGTTTTGACTCCAAAATCTAAGTTGTGTTTCGTCTTCACTGTCTTGTGTTTTATTTTAATGATGCACCGGTCTCTAAGAATGTTGTCTCTTTACTGTTGCTCATTATAACTGCTGCAGCTTTAAGAAATGATGATAAGCTTCGAATTTGTATTGATTCCCTTGATGTCAGATAAGACACATATATTTCTCCTGAAAACTATATTATCTCTGACTCTCAATCCTTCCACATTTTATTAAACTACAAGCATCGAACCATATCACCTGTGGTTTAGAACTCTCTGGAGTGGTAATGGTGAACTTTACTGGCCCTGAGGGCTTGATGATAGATTCCAATCCTCCTTACTGGGGTATGAATCCCATCAGCCCAACCCAGGTTCCCACTTACCAACTCTATTCAGCATATCCACCACCATCTCGTGTTTCTTTCTACTGAAGGAGGAGGGTTGTACGTAGATATTTAACTTGTGTTTCACAAACTATTCAAAGTCCTGTTCTAACGATGTCTTTTCAACTGGATCTTGAGCGGGTTTTTGGTGGGATGTATGTGCAAAATTGGCAGCTCAGCAGGAGTCCTCACCTGTCCTTTCACACTGGTGTGATGTGTCCACCTTTTTCTGCAATTCTTTTCACTATCTCAGCGGTCAGGAGGGTTAGAAATGGTCCATCCCAACTTGGATGAAGCTTGGCATCCTTCCACATCTTAACCAGAACCCAATCACCTGATTGTATTTTGTGAATGGCAAATTCGAGCGGAAGTGTCTGGGCCTTTTTCCTAAGAACAAATAAAGAAACAACGAGCGCCAATACATAGTTCCTTATAAATTTGTCAGTGACTTCTACAGTAGGCAATTCCCCTTCTCTTCCCAAAAATGGCAGTCTGAATAGCATTTCATAAGGGGACAATCAGACATTCCTTTGAGGTGCTTGGATTCTCAGTAATGCTATAGGCAGGCATTTAGTCCAGGGTAACTTGATTTCTAGCACCAATTTGGACAATGTCTGATTCATTCGTTCTACCCATCCTGAGGAAGGGGGATGCCATGGGGTATGAAAATAACCCATGTTATTTCTAACTTTTGCATTGTTTCTTGAAGTATCCTAGTGGTGAAGTACAAGTTTTTAGTCTTTTGTGCATATGAATCTATCCACAGTCAACAATAACCCATCAGTTCCAGGAACTTCCTTAGTTCCTTCTTTGTTTTCGGGAGAAACAGTTCCAATATCCCCTTAATCCTTTTGGGACATTTTCTTTTTTCCATTACTTATTAAGTGTCCCAAATATTTTACCCCCTTTTCTAACCCCAGTTGTAACCCAGGAGGTTACTCCCAATATCCGGAATGTATAATAATTGCCACATCACTTCCTCATGATCTGTTCCGATCATAATGGGCTCCCAAAATAGGTACAGAAAACTCTTCCCCTTTTACCTCTGATACCTTTAATTGTTGACAAATGAATCTAACTCCCTCCGGTATAGTTTAATGATGATCTAGTGGCCTCTGCGTCCACCAGAAAAATGGCATCCGCTTTGTTGGAAATTTATCAAAGGTTCCCGGTGAGTCCTGGGAGGAAGAAACCCCTGATCCCACTAATCCTCCCAAAAGTCATCCGAGGGATAGCATCCCTTTCTCTCTTTAATTCTGGATATTCCTTTTTGAAATGTCCCACTTTTCCACTTTTCCCCCTGCCTGCTGGGGTTATCCAAAACTCAAGTACATCAACATAATAACAACCAGAACATTTCCATCGCTCAATTTCTCTATCAGAGGCGTCCCTCTGGTGGAGTCTAATCTCCTGGATGGAAGGTATAAGGCTCATTGAGGAGGACTCATGTTGAACTAAATCTTTGGGGTCCCAATCCTGATAACTCTTTAGATACTTCAGCTACTTTATCTGCTGCCTCGTTAAGTTAAGAAATCACATCTTTATCATGGGTATGTGCTCAACTTTAAACTGTAAACAAATTGGTAACTTGCATAGCCCTTTTAAGAGTATTCCTGGCTGTCTTCGTTCTGTGCTCTAGTATTATGTACAAACTGGCTGTGTTATCTCTTCCTGCCAATTTGCCTGGCTGGTAGAGTGGTATCTTGTGTTTTTCTGCTGAGTCCTCTCTGTCCTCACTGAGAACAGCTTAATTTTTTAAACTGTGCAAATGCAGACAAACGTGTTTTAACAAAAACTTCTAGAATTTCCCACAAACTTTCTTTAAATCTTAACTTCTTTGTTACAGTGGCCGGATGATTTATCATGGCTCTGGGTTCAAGCACTAACAGGATCCTAAAATACTTTGGGTACTGCTGGCCCAGAGGGGACTGCTGCTAGGGGTCTAGATACAGGCAGATGATATGCTAGTGGTGGTCCTTAGGGGGTCCCCGAGGAGTACTCTCCCTCCTCCATCAGCCTTAGGACTTCCATTTGACTACGTAGTCTTTGTTTATCCTTCTGTGCAGGAGGCTTTTTTTTCCTTTCCAGATTTTTCCTGTCCTGCTCCTTTCTATGTGCACATTTTTCTGGAGGACATCCATAGGTTTACTGTCCCCCCCTTCTGCCAGTTTTACAGCATTAGTTTGGCAACCTGAAAGCCTATATTCTTTCTTGTGCTAACAGGCACCATTTTCTAATTACTTCTTTAATGAATTCATCATCCCAAGTACCCACCAACGGCCATCCTTCTCTCCCTAGCCTTTCATTTAATGTCTCAGAAACTTTTCAAATTATATTTTCAACCTCCAGATAGCTGTATCTACACAATTCCCCATTGTACTTCAGGTTCCCAAAACCTGAGCTCTTCGAGCACACACAAACACACTAATGGTCCCTGACCTGACTAGTTCCCTGAACTCTTAATTGAGCTCCCTGAGCTCTTATTCAACCACAGTCCTGAACTGCCAAGTTCTCGGAAATCTCCCCGAAGACATTCTTTGGTCTCCGACCTGACCCTTTTACAGGTCTGTTCCCGACCCTTTCACGTGCCCCAACGGACTATCTGGTGGAATGTCAGCCCCATGGCCCCCACTCTGGGGTCCCTTCTTCTCTCAGGACTCATCAGACCTGGTACACTGATTACCCATTTTCCTCCCTGTCTGATCACACACTCCTGACAGACTATCCCAATCGCCCAAGTAATACTTAATAGTCAATTTTCTTACCCGGGTCTCGTGCACGAGAGTCCCCCGACCGAACCACTCCTCCTACTGGAGTTCCCTTTTGTTCTGTTCTCCAGAGTCTCCTGTCCGGATATCACTCACTCAAACCGCTGATGGCAAGCAAGGAAATCTGAGACCACTGAAATCAGCGGGGTGCACCTTCTCGTCCTTTGATAGCCAGTCGCCAAGTGGTGGGAGTTGCGATCCCGGATGAGTCCCCAGGCTTGTAAAATATCACTACTCTGGAGACAAAGTCTTGGAGAACTGGTTCAGCTTTATCTCGGTTCTGCAGAGCCGGGTGTCTCTTAGTCCCAAGACACACCGGAGGTCCAGAATCATCACTCTTTCATACAGTCCTGCGCTCAACATCACCACACCTTCATTTAGTCTCTTCTAATTGGAATTTCAATACCTTACAACCTTCCCCTTTTCCCTTCTATTCGTGCAGATACTACACAGTCCCTCCCTCATCATACATTGCATGTTATATTAATTAGGCAGACCCATCCTTAGGGGTGTCTGTTAATATTCATGTCTTTATTAAGCAAGCACAATGGTGATTATGGGGTACCCTAGGTCACTGTCAGTCTGAATCAGATTCCTTCATCCTTGAGGTTTCTGATAAGAAAGGGGCCCACTAGTTAGTGCTGTCTATTTTCAAGCTCAAATCTACCCATTTTGCATTCCATCACCCTTCGCAGAGCGGTGCTAGTTTAATCATCTTCAGCCATTTTTCACATTAATGATGCACCAGTCTTGAAGAATGTTGTCTCTTTACTGTTGCTCATTATAACTGCCGCAGCTTTAAGAAATTATGATAATCTTCGAATTTGTATCGATTCCCTTGATGTCAGATAAAAGTTTGGCCTTGCTTTTGTCATGGTTGTCTTGGGAGCTACAACACCCACCCAGATTGTTTGGGTGAGTCACCATCCACGTGTTTCTCCATCCCATTACTATTCTGCGAGATGATTCCCTTATCCAGTGTCTAGTCTTTTGTGTTAGTTGATTTTGTGCTTTGTGTATTCTTAATTGGTATACAGCACTTGGGAGCAATATTCTGTTGTGCTATATAAATAAATATTCAATGTTTACACAATCTGAACTAATTTAAGTGCCCATGAATTGTTTATTGTTCTCCAGTGTTTTTGTTCAATATACTATTTTCATGATTGATTTCTAGAATATATCCCTTTAAATTTAAATAAAAATACATTATATTTTTACAAGATGAAAGGGACACATGCAGTCTCCCATTCCTCTGATCATGTTTAGAAGATCACATCCCAGGATTTTCTTTAGCTTGTTTCAAGTCCATCTCCAATTCTCCTCAGTTTAGTGCAAGAGGATTGCATACTTTCTGGTAACGAGTTCCAGATCATACTTTACTGTGTGCATTAACTTCCACTTGTTTGCTAAGATTTCCTCAAGAATTCTACCGTTCTTTTCATGATTTACTCTGATGCAAGACTTGTGTCATCTCCAAACATCTTTTGGATTTTGAAGTATAATTTTAATCAATATAACTGATTTTTTTTTTCCTTTAGTCATTTAATCATATTGTCCACATACCCTGTGCTTGCATTTTCAGAATGTCAATTCCTTTGTTTTAATCTAATGAAAATACATTTGTTAATCAATTGAAATACAGTACTTTAACTGCACTCTTCATGTAATTTGGGTACAAGCAATGTCAGTAATATGTCTTACCCCTGCTTCTTCATGAAAGTTCAATTTTAAACTGTTGGCCTATAGTCTCCTGTTGATCTTTGCTGAAATAGATAGCATGTTACTTTTGAAATCCTCTTCTATTATTCCCATCTAGAATGAGGATTTTTGGATTAGAGCAACACAAAATGTTGGAGAAACTCAGCAGGTCAAGCAGCATCTATAGATGGTTGATTTTTTTTTTGTTTTTCTAATGTTTCATTAGACAAGCAAGAAATGGGCAGACACCCAAAAAAAAGGATGGGGGTGGGCTGCGCACAGCTTACAGACACCGGGATGCTGCATTTAACATAACATAGGCAATGAGGAGAATGCAGAAGTGATTGATGCCCTCCTCAACGAAGGGGTGATCAGACCCGCTGTGTCCCCCCTATAATAGCCCAGTCTACCCTATCCGCGAGAAAATGGGCAGGGACACCAAACCATTGCCATGGTGGACCTCACCAATGTGTTCTCCATCTTCTTAAGCCCTGACTCCCAGGATCAGTTTGGCAGGCAATACATCCTTTTCTCCATATCTCCATAGTCCCACCCTCTGCCACTGATTAATAACCTGTGACCTATCCATCCACCCCCACATCATTGCAAGTCATTATATTGATGACATACTGATCCAGGGGCTTCCGAGAAGGTGCAGACACTGGATTCCCTCATCTCTATTTCGCACTCATGGCTGGACGATCAATTGGGAGAAAATACAGGGACCCAGTCAGACTGTCCTCTTCCTGGGAATCCAGTGGCCCTCTGACCAGAGGGATATCCTGGAGGCTGCACAAAATAAAATATTAAATACAGCAGTTCCCACCGACAAGGCTGAAGCCCAGAGTTTCACTGGCCTTTTAGGCTACTGGTGGCAGCACATCCCCCATCTTATCATGCTGCTGCACCAGCTGTATACCATCTCCAGGAAAAAGACCACACATCACTGGGCTCTGAGCAGCAGCTAGCGCTCAACACAGCAAAACAGGCACTGCCACTAGCCTCCCAACAGATCAGAGTCCTGTTTGAATTCCAGGTCTCAGACGCCACCACAACAGCTGAGTGGAGCCTCTGGCCGAAAATTAATGGCCGCAGAGTTCCACTTGGCTTCTGGACAAAAACTATCCCAGAGTCCATCTCCCACTACACCCACTTCAAACACCAGCTCCTGGCATGCTATTTGGCTCTCCTCACCTCAGAGCAACAAACAGATAATGAGACCATCGTACTTTGGCCTTACCTGCCCATTATGTGGTACATTAAATCCTCCTCTGCCACCCACAAAGAGTTTCCCCCAGCATTCATCTATTGTTAAGGGACAGTGGTATATTGCCGACCAGGGAGAGGCTGGGCCAGGAGTCAGCAAGCTGCATAAGAAAAGTCATGCCTCCCAGGGAGTCACAACCCCCTTCCCCGAGGTCCTGCTGTCAATTCCTTGCCCTTATCCTTGGGTCAGCTGTTCGACTCCCTCACCAAAGAGGAACAACAGCAAGCGTGGTTCACAGATGGCTCCAGTCAATAGAAAAATGGGAAACAACTATGGCAAGTGGTGGCACTACCTCCAGGCAGGAGTAAGACCTTAACTCAGGAAGGGGTTGGAGATCCAGCCCACTGGGTGAAGGGAGCAAGAAATAAAATTCCTGCTTTCTCCACTCCAGCATCTGTCACATCTTGGGCTGCATCCTTTTTAGACAGAAGTAATAACCAAATCCCCTGGATGCTATAATTCTAAAACAAAATGCTATAAATACTCTACAGATCAAGTGAATATATGGAAAGGAAATTTGCTGATGACACCACAGTTGTCAACAGAATCACAAACAGCAATGAGGAAGCATCCAGGAAGGACATGGATCAGCTCGTTAAGTGGTGTCACACCAACAATCCTTCACTCAACGTTAGCAAAACCAAGAAGATGATTGTGGACTTCAGGAGGAAGTCGGGGGAATGCTAACCAGTCCTCAACAAGGGCTCAGTAGTGGAGAGGGTCAAGAACTTCAAATTTCTGGGTGTCAACATCTCCAATGATCTGTACTGTGGAGAGCAAAACTCCAGAGGGTTGTTATTCTCTACCTGAGACATCACGGGCACCAGACTTCACTATCGAGGACATCTACAAGAGGTGGTGTCTTTTTTTTTAAAAAAAAAGCAGACTCTAACCTCAGCAGCTGGCCTCGTTCAAGCCACGCCCCAGTGGTGACATGATCAGATGCCTATAAAAGGCACAGCTGCAGCCCAATAAAGCTAGTGTTGATTACACTCCCTTGGTGTGCAAGTCTTCTTCAACCTCAACTATAACCGTAGCGATCCTGCTACAGTGGTGACCCCAACTGGTCCAAAGTGCTGTTTGGACCCAACAAAAGAGGAACAGCCTACAATCAATGCCGTAATGTGAAGAAGCTGCCGGGCTTCTGGCATTGCAATCATGGGTGTAATTCCAGCAGGCACTTTGTTTGAAGAGGTGACATTTGGCCAGGAAGCCCGCCGACTGACCGACCACCCTATCGACACACCCACCAGTGAGCAGTACCGTTTCTATTATCAACAGTGGGGTACCAAGGCCCGTTGATGCAATTCCCCCTGCATCTTCCAGTGAAACGCCAAGGCTGGTTGTCACTGATGGCTGTGACGACCGACCAACTGCATAGCCTCCAAAACATCAGAGACTCCCTGTTGGGCTGACGTTACTTGGTGGACATTGGGGCACAGTACAGAGTCTTCTCCCCCCCCCCCCCAACTCCTATCCAGCCTAGAAGCCCGCAGCGGCAAGGTGGGCCGAGAGCTTAGAGCAGCAAATGGCTCCAACATTCAGACATTTGGCACCTGTACAATTCCCCTCCACTTTGGAGACAGACAATTCACCTGGAAGTTTACAGTGGTGGCTGTACAACAAGTTATTGGGTGCAGATTTCCTGAGAGCCAACTCGCTACTGGTGGATTTAAGGGGTGTCATCCAGACATTTCAGACATACTCACTCAAGGGCACCGAACTTACTAACCCCCATCTACACTCAGTGAGTACTGCTGACAACTAATTCACTCGCGCCTTAATGGAATTCCCCTCCATCACTATTCCAAACATGGGGTGAGACACCAAATTATTATGGCGGGACCTCCCCTTCCTTCCCCATGAGAAACTAAACCTGGCTAGAGAAGAGTTTTGAAAGATGGAGGTACATAGCATTGTGCAGCGCTCCGATAGCCCTTGGGCCTCCCCCTCCACATGGTACCCAAAGCAGCAGGAGTTTGAAGGCTGTGTGGAGACTACCACCGCCTTAATGAGGCCACCACGCCCGAAAGATACCCCGTCCCCCATATTCAGGATTTTGCCGGTAATCTGAAAGGGGCACAGATATTCTCCAAGGTGGAACTCATCGGGTTATCATCAGATCCAAGTTCACCCCAATGACATACCCAAAACCAAAATCATAACCCCTTTTAGATTGTTCGAATTCCTCTGCATACAATTTGGACTGAAAAATGTGGCTCAGACGTTCTAAAGGTTGATGGACTCAATGGGCCGGGATCTGCACTTTGCCTTCGTCAACTTCAATGAAATTTTAATAGCCAGTCACACCCACCCAGAGCACATCGTTCACTTAAGTCTATTGTTCTCCAGGTTGAGAGTTAGGTTTAACCATCAATCTGGCCAAGTGCCATTTTGGCCGAGAGACTATTGATTTCCTGGGCCATCCCATTGACCAACATGGGGCCAGGCCGTTACCCACCAAAGTGGACGCTATTCGTTCCTTCCCCAGACCAATGACCACAAAAGGACTGCAAGAGTTTGTGGGTATGGTTAAAGACATGCAATGGACACAGGAGATGTCCAAGGCTTTCCTGCAACCAAAGACTCCCTGGCCAAAGTCACCCTCCTTGTGCATCCCAGGACAGTTTCCCTTTACTGTAGACGCCTCCAGCACAATGATCAGGGGTGTTCTTGAGCAACTGGCTAATGGACAGTGGCAGCCACTGGCCGTTTTTAGTAAACATCTCAGGCCACCAGAGCAGAAGAACAGTTCCTTTGTTAGTGTTATACTGGGCAATTCAGCATTTCCATTACTTCCGAGAGGGCAGGAAGTTCAAAATTTACACAGACTATTTACCTTTGCTTTCAGCAAGGTGTCAGACAACAACAGCACCTGTCCTACATATCTGAATTTTCAACGGACATTGAACATATTGCTGGCAAGTCCAATGTGGTAGCCGATGACCTAGCTCGTCTAGCTATCCAAGCCCCAGTCATCGACCATGCAGGCCTGGCAGATGTGCAGTAAGCAGACCCTGACTTACCAGCCTGCAACCGGAGGACATCCAGATCGCCCCAGGTAACCGCACACTGCTCTGTGACACCTCGACTGGCAAACCACGCCCCATCATTCCAGTCACATGGAGGAGGTGTTTTCGATTCGGACCACCAATTTGGCTCACCCCGCTATCAGCACTACAGTTAGAATGGTGGCCAACAGGTATGTCTGGCACAACCTCCGTAAAGAGGTCATTTAGTGGGTCAAAACAGTGCCAGTCAGTGCCAGGCATCCAAGGTCCAGTCCCACACTAAAGCCCCTCTGCAGCCTTTTGAACCAACACACCATTGTTTCAGCCACAGGCACATAGACTTTGTGGGACCCCTACCTGTATCCAGAGGTACACATTATCTATTGACCATGGTCGACTGGATGACTAGATGGCCAGAAGTGGTGCCGCTACCGGATATCTCCACTGAGACATGTGCACAGGCATTACTGAATACCTGGATAGCATGTTTCAAGGTCCCCGAGCAAAATATCTGACAGGGGGCCTAATTCACTTCCAGCCTGTGGACCGCCTTAGCAAATGTCCTGGGGACTCAACTCCACCACACCATACCACCCACAGGCCAACAGGCTGGTGGAGAGGTTCTACAGGCAGCTGAAGACAGCTCTGAAGGCCTGACTCACCAGACCAAACAGGGCCAACAAACTCCCTTGGGTCCTGTTAGGCATCTGCACCACCCAAAAGAGGATCTTGAGGCATCCTCTGCAGAGTTGGTCTATGGCTCATCCTGGACAAATTTGTGGCGGCTTCAGAGGACTTGGGGGAAGTCCTGGTACTACATTGTCTCGACTGCATGAGCGCTTGGGCTCATTAGCCCCAGTTAAGCCCAGAACCTTTGTCCCAAAAAAAACTTTGCAGACTATCACTATGTATGTTTTTGTCCAATGCGGGGCCCACTGGCCACCCCTTCAATGGCCTTACGAAGGTCCATATCGTTTTGTCAGACACACAGCTCCACCTGCGTGTTGGACATTGGCTGCAGGGAGGAGACCTCGAATGGCTGAAACCGGCTCGCTTGGATATTAATCATGGCGCAGGGGTCAGCCGCCAAGTGTCCCAACTGCTGGTTCTTGGTGGAGGGATCGTGTCAGCAAACACGACAATCGGGCAGACAGCACGCAGGATGAGATACCATAGGCTGCAGGAATAGCAGATGAATTGACCAATCACTGCCAGTGGATTGCAGGGGGTCTAGCCTTGCTCAGGCCACTCCCCGGTGGTGACAACTGGCTACCTATAAAAGGCAGAGCTGCAGCCCAATAAAGCCAGTGTTGATAATACTCCCTTGGTGTGTGAGTCTTCTTTCAACCTTGAGCTAATAACCTATTATACCCAGAGCTATAGCCGTAGCGACCCCGCTACAACCCTACATCTCCTCCCTCTCCTCTATCCAGATCTTCCAGGCAAGGCAGAATTTCACATGCACATTGTCTAACCTAGTCCAGTGTATTTGGTGCATTCAAGTGTAGGCTCCTCTCCATCGAGAAGACCAAACTCAGGTTGGCTGACAAATTAGCTGAATGCCTCCGCTCCTTTTGTTGCTCATCATTTTAACTCCCCAAATTAATTCTCCAGTGGCATATCTGTCCTTCAGATTTATTGTCAAAGTACATTACATACAACCCTGAGATCCTTTTTTCTGCAGATGAGGCAGAATTACCACATTGGTTATGCAAAAAAAAACTACACATGTTTAAAAAAATGTAAACAAACTGACTGCAATACAGAGAGAATAAAAAAAAGTCAATGAAGTGCAAAAGTAAGAGTCCTTCTTAAATGAACCTGATTGAGTTGATTGTTGAGGAGTCTGATGGTGGAGGGGGAACAGCTGCTCCTGAACCTGGTGGTGCGAGTCTTGTGGCATCTATAACTCTTTCCTGATGGCAGCAGTGAGAACAGAACGTGTGCTGATCCTTGATGATCACTGCTGCTGCTCTCCGAAGGCACTGTTCCCTGTCTGTGTTTTCAATGGTGGGGAGGGTTTACTTGTGATGTCCTGAGCTGTGCCCACTGCCTTTGAGAGAGCTTTATGCTGTGGGTTACTCAGAGGTACAAGGACTACTTAAAGAAATCTCTTGGTGCCTGCCACATTGACCACTGCCAGTGGGCTGATATCGCCTCCAACCGTGCATCTTGGCGCCTCACAGTTCGGCGGGCAGCAACCTCCTTTGAAGAAGACCGCAGGGCCCACCTCACTGATAAAAGACAAAGGAAGAAAAACCCAACACCCAACCCCAACCCACCAATTTTCCCTTGCAACCCTGCCTGCCTGTCCCACATCGGACTTGTCAGTCACCAACGAGCCTGCAGCAGATGTGGACATACCCCTCCATAAATCTTCATCCGCGAAGCCAAGCCAAAGATTGGTGTCCCCATGATGCAGTCCTTCAGCACACTTTCCACCACACACCTGTAGAAATTTGTCTATCTCTCCTCTTACCACTCCTTCTGGTCTTCTTCCATATCTTTTTCCCTTTAGATAAATAATTTCATTTATTCCATCTTGGATTTAATAGAAGTTTTAGCCTCGAAACGTTGACTGACAATTCGGACCTGTTAAATTCCTCCAGCAATTATCTGCTCCAGATTCTAACTACCTGTTTCTTTTCTTTGGCTTGGCTTCATGGAAGAAGTTGCAGCGGTTGCAAGGGAAAATTGGTTGGAGTTGGGTGTTGGGTTTTTCCTCCTTTGTCTTTTGTCAGTGAGGTGGGCTCTGCGGTCTTCTTCAAAGGAGGTTGCCGCCCGCCGAACTGTGAGGCGCCAAGATGCATGGTTGGAGGCGATATCAGCCCACTGGCGGTGGTCAATGTGGCAGGCACCAAGAGATTTCTTTAAGCAGTCCTTGTACCTCTTCTTTGGTGCACCTTTCTCGGTGGCCAGTGGAGAGCTCGCCATAGAACACGATCTTGGGAAGGCAATGGTCCTCCATTCTGGAGACGTGACCTACCCAGCGCAGTATGATCTTCAGCAGCATGGATTCGATGCTTGCGGATTCTGTCAGCTCAAGTACTTCAATGTTGATGATGAAGTCATTCCAATGAATGTTGAGGATGGAGCGGAGACAGCGCTAATGGAAGCCTTCTAGGATCCGTAGGTGATGCCGGTAGAGGACCCATGATTCGGAGCCGAACAGGAGTGTGGGTATGACAACGGCTCTGTATACGCTTATCTTTGTGAGGTTTTTCAGTTGGTTGTTTTTCCAGACTCTTTTGTGTAGTCTTCCAAAGGCGCTATTTGCCTTGGCGAGTCTGTTGTCTATCTCGTTGTCGATCCTTGCAGATGAAATGGTGCAGCCGAGATAGGTAAACTGGTTGACCGTTCTGAGTTCTGTGTGCCCGATGGAGATGTGGGGGGGCTGGTAGTCATGGTGGGGAGCTGGCTGATGGAGGACCTCCGTTTTCTTCAGGCTGACTTCCAGGCCAAACATTTTGGTAGTTTCCGCAAAACAGGACGTCAAGCGCTGAAGAGCTGGCTCTGAATGGGCAACTAAAGCGGCCTGTAGTCTCTGTTATTCCACTAGGAGCCGCTGTCGACAAAGAAAAGAGGCCGGCGTCGTTCCTCTCCAGCCCATCGGCCTAACCCCGGAAGTAATGGTGCTCTGAAACACCGGAAATAGACGTGGCAAATGGAGCAGTTTCCGAATGTAATGAACTCGGCTCGGCGTGTCAAGCGGCGGGACCACTGGCTGAGGTCTCGGTTGCGTTAGCACTGCAGGATGGTGTGTGAGCGGCTGCGGCTCGGCTCGGGCTCCACCAGCGGCCTTGGCCTGTTGCTGCTGCTGACCGGCGCTGTTGTCAGGCTGAGCCGGAGTAGGACGGCCCCTGTGCTCAGCGATGATGTCCCCTTCAGAATAACATGGCCGGGGCCCGAGTTCACGCTGGTTAGTATTACCTACTCACCGTCTGTGGTGGCCTCCAGGGGCCAGCAATTCCAAACTCGGAGGGCTTGATCAGGACTTCATCAATTGTCCAGGGCTCGGCTGCCTGGATAATCTCCTGTCAGGTCACACTTACTGTCACTAGGGATGAGTGTGGGAGGTCACCTGGTTCCTCGGGCTCTGTCCAATCAGAGGTGGTAACTCATGCCACGGGCCCGTGCCTCTTCATTGAAATGTGGACACTGATGGAAATTTAATTTCTCTGTGGTTTATGCACAACATCTAAGACAAGTATCGTGAGATCACACCACGATTTGTCATGGAGCTTAATCTATCATTAGTAATTTTATTCATTCACTTTGACATCATGGTATTTTGCTATGAAATGTGATTTTGTTAGTTACCTCCACAGAAATATATATTCCTGAAGATGGATAATTCCAAAAGTAATACTGAAGGCAATCATTTGGTTATTTTTTTATTGATATCCCTGTACCTTGTAGATTGCTTACATCTTAGTATGTGATAACAAACTTGGTTATTTAGGGAAAATAGTTATGCTCATTTTACTTGATGGCTTTTAATTTTGTATTTTCAGCCAACAACAGGTGGCCTGTATAAACCTGATGATTTTATAATTATCACTACAGTTCACAATGAAAGATACAAATGTATGCTGCCATCAATTGGTAATGGAGACCAGGTAAACCTTGGATTTTTAGTGGTTTTATTACAATTGCTGTCTTTTGTAGCCTTGTGCTGTGATGCATCAATACTGTCAAATGCATGAATTTCAAATTGCAAATGATAAGAAATGTTGACGTGTGTCATTCTGTGTGTGTGTCTCTCTCTATATATATATACTGCTGATTTATTCTCTAATTAAAAGATACTGTGTGAAAGTGCTCTTGTGTGAAGAACAGTCACTATTTTAATAGATATTTAGACAAGTGAGGCATAGAATGGGGAAATGGAATTTGTGGAGTCAAACAGTCAGCATGCACTTGGTCATAGGGCTTGTTTCTGAGCTGAACAACTCTGACTCCATGTCTCTGTGTAATGTTAGGCACCTTACTGTTTAAAAAGGGTCAAGTAATAACTTTTTATTTGTCAATACTTGAAAGAATTCATTATATAACCATAGTTAACAGTTATGTACAATTTTACCACCCATGAAGCTCCTTTTTAAATCTTTAAATGAATTCACAAGTATGACTGTCAAAATAGACATTAAAGTCACTTGCTGTTGTCTGACTACGTATAAATCATAGCAGCAGAAACAGGCTATTCACCCCATCGAGTCTCCCCCACCATTGAAGCTGATCCATTTTCTCTCTTTGCCCCACTGTCCAATAATCCTCATTGAGGATAGCTTGAAGATAAACTTGCATGTTGAGTCAGTTGCAAAGAAGGCAAGTACATCATTCATTTCAAGAGGAATTGAATATAAGAGCAGGGATGTGATGTTGAGCTTTTATAAACAGTAGTGAGACCTCACTTGAAGTATTGCAAGCAGGTTCTACCAGCTGCACCACTCCGGATGATTTCAAGAACGAAAGGGTTTCATATGAGTGTTTGACAGCTCTTCTCCAGTACTCACTGGAATTTAGGATAATGAAGATGGATCTCATTGAAGTATTTCAAATGTTGAAAGATGTGGATAGAGTAGATGTAGAAAGTTTGTTTCCCATGGTGGGAAAGTCCAGGACATGATGACACAACTTCATAATTGAAAAGCATCTGCTTAGAACAAAGATACAAAGGAATGTCTTCACCAAGAGGATGATAAATCCTGGTAATTGTTGTCATGGAAGTTTGTGGAGGCCAGGTCTTTGGGTGTATTTAAGGATTATTAAGTTTTTGATTAACCAGGCATCAAAAGTTATAGATCAGCTCATGATCAGCTGTATTGGTCAAGTCTTTTTCCCCTGGAGTTAGAGACATGCATAAAATCATAAAGAGCATAAATGTTAATCGTCACAGTTGTAGCGACTATTTTCCTACCTAGTCACCTAGAGATCCTGAATCTTAGGTACTTAATACATCACTTGAAACTTTATTTGAAGCAATAATTGATGCAGTCAATAGAGTTCCAGGTCTATTACCAAAGACCGTCATCTTCGCAGAATTCAGAACAATTCAGAAATGGCTGTCTTATCTTGAAAGCACACAGTAAAAGACTTTGGTTCACAGGCTGCAACCACAGGAACATTCAAAGGAATGTAAAACAAACTGCGGGCTGCTATAGACTGGCAGCCCTGGCTATACAAGTGATTTTAACCCTGACAAGTCTTTTTTCCTGTGCAGTGGATTCCAAAACTGAAGGCATAGGTTGAAATGAAAGGTTTAACAGGGCAGATTCGATGGGCTGAGTTGACTTTTTCTACGACTATATCTTTTGTCTTATGGTCTTATTGCTGTAATCCAAGTAGATATGGTATGTAAGAAGGTGTTTATCGGTAAGTGCATTGAGTGCAATAGTTTGGATGTTATAATACAATTGTATAACGTGGTGAGACCAAACAGCATATTATGTGCAGTTCCAGTTACCCTGCTATGAGAAGGATGTCATTAAGGTGAAAAGTATGCAGAAAAGATTCACGAGGATGTTTCTTAAACTGGAGGACTTGACTTGCAAGGAGAGGCTGTATAGGCTAAGCCTTTTTCCCTGAGAGTTAGGAGACAGGGCGGAAATCCCTTATAGAAGTGCATAAAATCATTAACAGCATAAATGTTAATAGTCACAGTCTTTTTCTTCCTGTGCAGTGGATTCCAAAACTGGGGGCATAGATTGAAATGAAAGGTTTAAAAGAGACCTGAGGGGCAACTTTTCCACATAGAGGCTGGTGGGTAAATAGTTGTTCAAGTATAATATTTGAGACATTTAGATGTGCATTTTGACAGTAGAGTTTTGCAGGCACCTGAGGTAAATACAGGCAAATGGGACCAGCTCAGATAGATAACATAGTCAGCATTGGATGAATAGTGCGGTTTCTGTGCTATATAGCTCTGTAACAGATTTGTTAGTGAGTTAATAGAAAATAAATCATGCACCTCATGTTATCTGTGAAATTAAAGAAAGATATCTAGCAAAATGCACTTGTCCATCTTCAGTGCTTAGTTTCCACAGAAGAAATAATGTAATAAAATATCTGCTGCAACATCTAATACATGTAAGTACTGTTGCTTCATTTTACTGAAGTAATTCTTGAATCAGCACATAATTTGCTACTCAATTATACTACTTTGGTAAAATTCATTCCAAAATATTCTGCCAGCTTCATTTGGAATTCAGTTTCGATGTTTTTAACAACTTAGCTCAAGTGAGTGAGTTCCCAAGTCTAAAATGAATGCTTTACTTTGTGGATCATTTTTTTCTTTGCATTTAGGATGAAGACAGTGATTACAATGGTCATGGACCCAGAGAACTGTTGGAACCACTCCTTAAACAGAGCAGTTGCTCTTACAGGGTAAAAATTAGTTGTAAATTAATTTATAGAATAATTTTTGGAACTATGGAAAGTTGTTTCCAGGGTATATACGATGCTGCCATTGGTCATGCTTTGATTATACAGTAAAACCCCTGTTATCTGGAATTCAAGCAACCGGCAAATGAATTGCAGAAAAAAGGTAAAAAATACAGAAGTTTAAAATTGGCGCACTTTGTCAATCATTTGCCAATCACACAACACGCAATCTCAACAAAACGGAAAATTCACTTATCCGGCATCTACCAATCTCCATAGGTGCTGGACGCCAGGGGTTTAACTGTATTTTTTTTTTCAAACATGTTTCAAGGTGTGGTGATCTCTTTTTTGACTGATGCTCCAAAGGTGGTTTTATTATTATTATCAATTATTTGCCTCCTATTAGCACTTTTATTTCATCTGTGCATCTTTATTTTAATATTCTTTCTAGTTGATTTTCTACTCTGGTAATATCCTTGAAATAAAAAACAGTGAAGTACCAATGTTAATTTGGTTATATTTCATAGTTTATTTCAATTACAGATTTTTGTTTTGTGATGAATTGGCCCTTTTGATTGATAATATACATTGGTCCTAAAGTTTTTAGCAAATATGCTTGATTGGGAGCTCTTTCCTAACCTGTAAATGCAATTGAAAGATCGGTATGGACTCATTAAACCGAAAGGCCTGCTTCCATGTTGTATAACTATGACCTTCACTGGCTTTATATTTTAAATATTTTAAAATATTTTTAATAGAATGACTACCAGAAATTTAATTACCCAATTTGGAGTTTTATTGGAGTAAACTGTAGATCAGAAAAAGATGCTGGTTAATTGGCGAAAAAAGTTTTCATTAAACACACATGCCGTGTTTCTTTTTTTCTACCAAGTAATGAAGTGTGTTCACCTGGTAACAAGTAAAATCAATTTTATGAAATAACAGCTAGTCAATATTGAATTATTGTTGAAGAAACAATGCTATGTTCCAATGAAACATTCATCTATTGTCTCTCATGTTGAGGATACCTATTGTAATTACCAATAATAATTGTTGATACTGGGTAATTTTTACTCTTTTTTTCCAAGTTCTGCTTATTTTAAGTGCATTATATTCAAGTGTGAATAATCATGTTGCACTTCTTAAAAAATGCATATAGTTTAGATGTTGATATTTTGTTTCTTGCAATAATTGGTATTTTATTTGTGTATTTATTTTGACCCATTTATCCAAATGCAAATATTCCTGACTGAACATTTCTAAAAATGATATTTCTATATGCTGCAGATTGAATCTTACTGGACTTACGAAGTGTGTCATGGAAAACACATTCGCCAGTATCATGAGGAAAAAGAAACTGGACAGGTGCAGTGATTGATTGCATCAGTTAGTTGTTTTTCCAACAGTTAAATATTTAATGTGCTCACATTTTCGTATCTTCTCATTTAGCAGAAAGTTAATATCCAAGAATATTATCTTGGTACAATGAGCACACCAGCAGATTCTGAAACCAAAGGTAATAAACCATATCAACTGGAATTTTCATATGTGCAACATGGTTATTCTTCTGTGGTGCTATTTGAAAGGCTATCTGATCATTGAATATGAAGGACCAGAACCATTCATAGCCATTTCAAATAACGTTCTTGATTGTTGCTGTGAGCTGAATAATGATGAGTTAGAATAGAGCAGTGGCTTTCAACCTTTTTCTTTTCACTCACATACCACTTTTACGTAATCCCGATGCCATCGGTGCTCTGTCATTAGTAAGGGATTACTTAGTGGTATGTGAGGGGGAAGGGAAGGTTGAGAACCATTGCTCCAGACCCAAATGTTACTGAAATATTCTGCTTGAGAAAAATTGTCATTGACCCATTTCCTTTGGAGTTGTGCACATAACGAGTCAATTAGGTATGATTAAAACAGTGGTTTTCAAACTTTTCTTTCCATTCACATACCACCTTACGTAATCCCTTACCAATCACAGAGCACCTGTGGCATAAGGATTATGTAAGATGGTAAGTGAGTGGGGAAAAAAGTTTGAAAACCAATGGAATAGAGGATGAATGTTGAGAATCTGGTTGGGTGGTGCCAGGACCACAGTTTTGCTCTCATCATCACTAAGATCAAGGAGTCTAATGTTGATTTTAGAAAGAGGAGGCTGAGGAACCACACACCTGTCCACATTGATGGGATGGAGGTGGAGAGGGCTCGTACCTTCAAGTTATTGCAAGGTCATATACCAGATGATCTCTCCTAATGCTTCCATTTTCATAAAGTCTGAGGAAATTTGCCATGACATCAAAAACTTCATGAAACTTCTACAGGTCTGCTGTGGAAAGTATACTGACAAGTTGCATTATAGCCGGATTTGGTAATTCAACTGCCCAGAAATGCAGGAGCCTGCAGAATGGAGCTAAGTCCATCAGAGTCTCCCATCTATTGGAGATGTCTATATGAGATGCTGCCTCAAGAAGGCAGCCAACATCGTAAAGGACCCTCTTCAACTTGGTCACAACTTCGCACTGCTACCTTCAGGAAGAAGGTACATAAGCCTGAAAATCGCCTTTCAGTCCGAGAAGTTCTTTTTTACATGTATCAGGCTCTTGAACTTCCCTTTACTCCACTAAAGGTAAAATACAGGCAGCCCCCAGTTAAAAATGAGTTCCATTATCTAGGTCTGTTTTTAATTCAGATTTGTATGCAAGTCGGAACAGGTACATATGGTCTTTATTTCGCATCAGTTAGTCAAATGTTTATCTTCGTGTATATAAAAAGAACAATTCCAATTATAAAAAATGGTCGTGACCGGGCCCATTGCAGATAAATGGCTTTTTCGAAGAACTGGTCATTTTTTTTAAAAAACAGCCCAGTAGCAACAGCAAATCACTTGTAACAGTGTTTAAACAACAAACAACAAGGGAAGGCCTTTTAAACATTAAAATAATGTTTAATTCTCACCAAAAATAATGCTGGCCACTGCTAATCACCAAAGCCCCACTTGTGCCGGGACCCCAACTTGTCCCGCTCCTGCCCAGAAGCTCGAGGTCCCCACTGCCGCCACCAGGAGCCCAACGTCCCCGGTCAGTTTGGCTCCAAAAAAAAGTTTGGGATAAGTGAGGATTTCAGGAAATCTGATTTTGGATAATGAGAGTTATACTGTAGTATATATTTACTAAGATAAAAGTATGCATATAAAACATTTCCTCATACACAAAAACATCTTAAAGATAATGCAGTACATAATAAAAGTAACTACATATGGTCATATGATCATGACTAAAAGTTAACACAGGAGAAGATGATAGAAAAATGGCTACTCTCACATGATGCTGTACAATGACAGCATCCCCAACTGTGCATCTTCGCTCCTTCTGATCTGTGCCCAGTTCCTTTTGCTCTCCCACGCTCCCTCCCTCCCGCCCGCTCCCTCCCTCCCGCCCGCTCCCTCCTGCCCACTGCCTCCCGCCCGCTCCCTCCCTCCCTCCCACCCGCTCCCTCCCGCCCGTCCGCCCCCTCTCTCCCACCCGCCCCGTCCCTCCTTCCCTCCCTCCCGCCCACCTGCCCCCTCCCTCCCGCCCGCCCGCCCGCTCCCTCCCGCCCGCCCCCTCCCTCCCTCCCTCCCTCAAGTGCTTAAGAATAAAATTAAATATTTGTTTTGTAATTGGAATTGGAATTCCATATGCCTGAACTGCTATTTAATCCAATGCAATGTGAACATTTTTGGTGCACATTATGCATTTTCAATTGTTACATTTTTTATGGTACATATTCTAAATGTGCTTTAAGTGTTGTACTAAAAGGCTGTATGTTTTAGGTCTGTAGTTTTCAAACTTTTTCTTCCCACTCACATACCACTTTAAGTCATCTGTATGACATAAGTGCTCTGTGATTGGTAAGAGATTGCTTAAGGTGGTAAGTGAGTGGGAAGGGAAGTTGAGAATCACTGCTCTAAACCCAATTGTTACTGAAATATTTTGCTTGGCCCAGTTGTTTTGGAGTTATGAAGCCATGCACATAACCAGTCAATTAGGTACGATTAAAATGGAGTTTTTCAAACTTTTTCTTCCCACTCCCATACCACTTTAAGTCATCTGTATGACATAAGGGCTCTGTGATTGGTAAGAGATTGCTTAAGGTGGTATGGGAGTGGGAAGGGAAGTTGAGAATCACTGCTCTAAACCCAATTGTTACTGAAATATTTTGCTTGGCCCAGTTGTTTTGGAGTTATGAAGCCATGCACATAACCAGTCAATTAGGTACGATTAAAATGGAGTTTTTCAAACTTTTTCTTCCCACTCACATAGCACTTTAAACAATCCCTTACTAATCACAGCACCTATAGCATAGGGATTACTTAAGGTGGTATGTGAGTGGAAAGAAAAAGTTTGAAAACCACTGCTTTAGGTTGATATAAGCGTATTTTCATTAAGAACATTAAAAATACCATTAAGTTCCAGAACAGTATGAAAGCACTTGCTTTCAATCTGAAACCAATGTGGTTCTGTGATAATGTTCCTCTTTCACTGAAGAGCAAAAACTCATTATCATGGGCACAAGTTTATAAAAACAGATTAGTGTAGCGATTAGCGCAATGTTGGTTATCCAAGTTTGAATTTACCACTGTCTGTAGGAGTTTGTATGTTCCCCCTGAGTCCATGTGCATTTTCCCTGGATGCTCTAACTTCCTCTCATGATCGAAAGATGTACAGTTTATTAGGTTAATTGGTCATGTGGTTGTAATTGGCTGGCACAGGTTTGTGAACTGGAAGGGCCTGTTGCCATGCTGTATTTAAATTAAATAAGTTAAAAATGCAAGTAGTTATCTATTCATATGGTAATTTCTACTGATTAAGATGGTTTCCTGTGGTTAGGTACTTAACTCTAAGAATTTGTTAGTTCTGAATAAATGTGTATGAATAGTTGGTGAATATTCACACAATCGTGGATTTCTTTACCCAATTAGGTCCTACTGAGGTTCAGTCAGATGAATCTGAAACTGAGAAATTTAAAGTAAGTAAAATGCTGTCTTTTTGTTCTCTCTCCTCCCCCCACCCCCGCCCGTCAAAAATTTAAACCTTAATAACAAGTACAGTACAATTCCAGTTATCAGAAAATAGATTCTCCAAAATCCTCAATTATCCAAATTTTTTTTTAAATTCAGATAAATGAGGATATCTGAAACAATTCAGAAATCCTCATTTATCCATGTTTTTTGGAGCTGAATTAACTGGGGACCTCGGGCTCCTGGCAGCAGCAAGGATATCGGGCTCCCAGCGGCAGCGGGGATATTAAACAAGGGAAGGCTTTTTAAGTATAAAAATACTGTTTAATTATCAGCAAAAAAATGCTGGCCACCACCAATCATCGACACCTCCACCAAGGTCCCCGCTGCCTGGGAGCCCAAGGTCTTCACTCCTGTCCGGGAGCCCACTTTCCTTGATGACAGTGAGATAAGGGATTCTTCAACCGCCTGCAGCTGGGAGACAGTGACATGCAGATTGAGAGGGAGAGTTGTAGGTAAAATTCAATAGGGGAAGGTAAAGAAGAAATGGAACAAGAGAAGAGAGGGAGTTGCCTGAAACGAGGACAATTGTTCTAATTTCATGTCGAGTGAATTTAACTGACCTAACTGAGGTCAGTTCAGCTCCAAAAAAAATTGGATAAATGAGGATTTCTTATCTGCTTCAGATAACCTCATTTATCTGATTTTTTTTTTAAACAAAAAATTTGGAGAATCCAAATATGGATAATCAGAATTGTACTGTATTTTTATATGTGAAAATAACAAGAGGTATTGATAGAGTAGATTTTCTAAAGGAACTGTGCAAGGCAATTTTTTTTTTTTACACACAGTGTAAACAAGCTGCTAGGAGAGGTGGTGGAATCTGATAATGTAACATGTAATAGGCATTTAGACAGATGTGAGCAAGCAGTGAATAAAGGATCTAGAGCACACATGTCAAACTCTGGCCCGCCGGCCAAATTTGGCCCGCGATATAATTATATTTGGCCCGCAAGATCATTTCAAAAATGTATTAGAGGTGGCCCACCTTGCAGCGAGAGCCAATGCTGTTTTTTGGTAATGTCAGCCCCACCATCCTCCCCCTTCATTGCACATCCTTCCCCATTGTAACACGAGAAATTGTAACACGAGAAGTCTGTCGATGTCATCAGCCGGCAAGCCAGTTGGAAGGCTCCCCGCACAACCAATCACTTCTCCCACCTGTCGAGCGGTGCGGCGGATGGGTGAGCGCCTGTGATTTCCTGTCGGTGCGACGGACATGGCAGGCTGCGCACAGCCCCCGGGCAGCACGAGCCCCGCGCGACTGGCACCGGACGGCCCTTCCACAGCGCGAGCGCACTTCTCCCGGTCGCCACGGCCTTCAGCGCTTGCACCCGCGCAGACCCCAGGGACGGCTGGTTCGGCCCTGCATGTGAAGAGAGAGATGGTGGCTGTCCGCAAAGGCTGATCGGCAGCACGCTGGGCCTGAGTGGGTGGGTAAGCAGGGGTGGGCAGAGGGTGTAGGTGAGGAGTAATGGGCAGGGGAAGTTATGGTGGTGTGAGGAGCAGTTAGAGGGAGGGATGAGTAGAAGGAGGGGTGGATAGAGAAGAGGTAAAAGGGGAGGGGCAGGGTGAGTAGGGGAGGGGTGATTAGAGGGTGAGAGACGGGTAGAGGGAGGAACAGGTTGAGGGGAGAGGCAGTAGAGGGGCGTGTATAGGATAGGGTGGGTAGAGGCAGAGTGAGTGGAGTGAGGGGTGAGTAGAGGCTGGGTAAAGGACTGGTCAGGTAGAGGGATGGTGGGTCGAGGGTGAATAGAGGCCTAGAGCCTGAGGAGTGAGCAGGAAATGCTGAGTCCTGATGCAGGCCAAAATGGACACAGCCTGTGAATGCTGACTACATCTCCACAGGGACCAAATGTGTTTCCCTCAGGTCAAGCAAAGGGTGAACTTAAGCTACCTACTCCTGACCTGTAGCATTATCCTCCTAAAGTTATATCCTAAAGTTTAACATTACATATGTTGAAAGAAGATGTTGTTGAAAATTTTCAATAAATATTTAGTTCAGCCCTCGACTTAGTCCAAGTTTTTAATTTTGGCCCTCCGTGAGTTTGAGTTTGACACCCCTGATATAGAGCATGTGCAAGCAGATAGGATTAAACCAGATTAGCATCATGTTCAGTGTAGATGTGCTGGGACAAAAAGCCAGTTCATATGCTGTACTTATGATGAATTGGTAAATCAATGCCAAGGCATGGCAGCAACAGATGAGGTACGCCTATGCAAAATCTTTTTGTTGGTATTTATGTTGGGATAAAGGTCATTGAAGGTGGTGTTTGATTAAATATCTGGCATGATTTTAGCACATTTTTCAGTTTAAAATCCATCTATGGTACCTGTACATTTAAATGGTGTCACTTGTTGTTTGTGTTCTCATGCAAAGTCTAAAAATGGGACACTTCATTCCATTATTGTATTTTTTCAGCAAGAAATGGAAATTGTACATAGTTAGATGCCCTTTTTACATTCTTCTGTATTCTCAATTGTTTGTAGTGTTCGCATTGTTGAATTCAAGTTGCTGTATGATTCAAAATTATTTCTAAAACAAAATTGAATTAAGAAATCCAAAAATGTGGAAATTGTAAGATTAAAAATCACTATCATATAAAATGACAAAGAGCATCAGGAGTGATAATAAATACAAATCTTTTACTTTCACTTTTTGAGTCCTTTTTCAGAGATCATTTTGTTTTAAAAGTTGTCTGAATTCAAATCCTTTGTTATTTTATACAGGTGAATATTGTGTTAATTTCCCATCATTGCTTTGTTGAATTCATGTCAAAACTACTGGTAAAAAAAGAAAATAGGTTACTCTCTCGCACAGGTACTCCTGGACTTGTGACCAACCATCCACACATACAGTTTTTTAAAAAATTTACGCAGTTTATGTTGTATTTGACAAACTATAACAAGGATACAGGGCATGTAAGACCTAAAATGTCTGCACTTACCTTGTTATTCGGTGTCCCAGGGTCCGTAGGCTGGGCGTGGCCATCTTGATTTCTGCGTGCATCCGCGAGTTTTCATTTGGTGTATGCACGGTTCACAAAGGGCACGAATTCAATATTGGTAGGGCGCTTTACTCTCGCGCACGCGCCAACCGAACTCCAATATGTGAACCAAAGGTTCGCGCATCATGCCTAGCCTACAGACCCTGGGATGCTGACTAACAAGGTAAGTATGCACATTTTGGCTCTTGCATGCTTCTATCCCTGTTACAGTTTGTGAAATACAACATAATTTTATATTTTTTCTTTATTTTTTGAACAAATTATGCAATTCCAACATTCATTCATTCATTCCGAGATGCGACCAATCCTAAGGTCCGAATTATGGTCGTAAGTTAGGGAGTACCGGTATATACAATATGATATGAAAACCAACTTCTGTACAGGAATATGTGTTACAGCGTTTATTTTTTTGAATGTTTCTTTTTATTGCTAACAGCGGAGAATACAATTTGTCCAAGCTTGTTGAAAGGGATGTGCTAAAGTGACAATTATTTTGTTTCAAGGTTCACACCAAAAACATAGAAGGACAGATCAGTCCTTATCACCCAGTGATAATGGGAAATGGCACACCTTGCAGCTTAAAACAGAATAAACCAAGAGTAACCACTGTCATGTATGTCTGCCACCCTGAAGCAAAACATGAGATCCTCTCTGTGGCTGAAGTCACTACCTGTGAATATGAATTAGTTATACTAACTCCACTATTATGCAGCCATCCGAAATACAGGTAAAATATTTAAGATTCAAGATTCTTTTCTTGATTAAAATAAAACAAAATTTCCTTTAGACTGCCGAAAGGCAGACAGAGTCACCATTAACCACTTAGAGTAAGAGAAAGAGAATCAAGAGTGAGTCCATTCAGAGTTGCTGAGTATTCGTTGATTTGCTTTCAGTGCTTCTACATCCTCCGCAGTCACACAGACCTGTGTGACTATTCATTGACAACTCGAGCTCCAGATCCAAACCCCCAATACGATCAGGAAGACCAGCATCCAAGGCCCTATGGGCTCCCCTTCTTGCCCTCAACACCCTCTTAAGACCCAGATCTGAATCCAGGTTCCCATGACCCTGATACCACCAGCTGCAGCCTGTGTGGGTCCTTCAGCTGCTGAGCCCCTCGCTGCTCCGCTTCTGTGGTCCCCATCCTGCAGGGTCATCTCCTCTGCTTTTCGTTCTCAATGGAGGGTGTTCTCTCCATTTTTGGTGCCCTGCTCTGGTCCCCCAGAGTCTACAACCTCTCAAGGCCACTGCCCAGCATCGACGTCGCCATCTTGGGCACAAACCTAAATACAAACATCGTTGGCTCCTTTAACAGTCTTTAAAAGTCTGTACGGAGCTGTTTGCATTAGATGACTGAACCCCGTGAAGGAGTGCTGTGTCTCCACTGCCTGCTTTCCACGGGTCTGCGCCAGCGGAAGTTATGGCATTACAGCATCTCTGGCAGCGCCACCATTTTTTTGCCATTTAAATGTATTGTATAGTCTTAAAAAATTATTTGCACTGTGGAACAGAAACCCCTTCAGCCCTTCTAGTCTGTGCCGAACCATTTTTTTTGCCTGCTCCCACTGATCTGCACCCAATTCATAGCCCTCCATATCTCTCCCATCCATGTACCTGTACAAATTCTTCTTCAATGTTAAAATTGAGCCCGCATTCACCACTTCAGCTGGCAGCTCATTCCACACCCTCACCACTCTCTTTCTGAAGATGTTCCCCTAAACTTTTACCATTTCACTCTTAACCCATGTCCTCTGCTTAGTATCTCACCTACCCCCAGTGGAAAAAGCCTATCAACTGTACATTTACTCTGTCTATCCCCCTTATAATTTTAAATGCCTTGATCAAATCTCCCCTCATTCTTCTACACTCCAGGGAATAAAGTCCAAACCTGTTCAAACTTTCCCTGTAACTCAGTTCTTGAAGTTTGGGCAACACTCTAGTAAATCTTCTCTACTCTCTTTCTATCTTATTGATAGCTTTCCTGTAGTTAGGTGACCAAAACTGCACACAATACTCCAAATTTGGTCTTATACAACTTTACCATAATATCCCAACTCCTATACTCAGAACTTTGTTTTATCAAGGCCAATATGGTAAAAGCTCTTTTTACAACCCTATCCACCTGTGACACCACTTTCAGAGAATTATGAATCCGTATCCCTCTGTTCTACCGCACATTGCAGTGCCCTACCGTTCACCGAGTATGTCCTTCCAAAATGCAACACATCACACTTGTCTGCATTCAATTCCATCTGTCATTTTTCCAGCTGGTCCAGATCCCTCTCTTGAAAACCTTCGCTCTCCACAACGCCTCCAATCTTAGTGTCATCTGCATACTTCTTGATCCAATTTACCACATTAATATCCAGATCATTGATATAGATGCCCAACAACAATGGTCCCAGCTCTGATCCCTGAGGTACACCACTAGTCACAGGCCTCTAGTCTGAGAAGCAATCATTCACCACTACTCTCTGGCTTCTCCCATCCAGCCATTGTCAAATTCAGTTCACTACTTCACCATGAATAACTAGCATCTGAACTTTCCTGACTAAACTCCCATGTGGGACTTTGTCAGAGGCTTTACTAAAATCAATGTAGACAACATCCATAGCCTTTCCTTTATCAACTTTCCTGGTAACCTCTTCAAAAATCTCTACAAGATTGGTTAAGCACAATCTACCACACACAAAACCATGTTGACCATCCGTAATCCGTTTCTGGCTATCTAAATAATTGTATATCGAGTCTCTTTGAACACCTTCCATTAACTTACCTCCTACTGATGTCAGGCTCTCTGGCCTACAATTTCTAGGGTTATTTTTGGAGGCTTTTTTAAACAATAACAATGTGAGCTACCCGCCAATCATCTAGCACCACCCCCGTGGCCAAGGACATTATAAATATTTCTGCCAGAGCCCCTGCAATTTCTACACTAGTCTCCATCAATATCTTGTCAGGCCCTGGGGATTTATCCCCCCCCTTATTTGCTTTAAGTCAACAAACACTTCCTCCTCTTTAATCTGTATGTGTTCCATGACCTCACTGCTTGTTTTCCTTACTTCCCACTACTCTGTGTCCATTTCCTGAGTGAATACTGATGGGTGAAAAAACATTTAAGATATTTCCCCCCCCCCCATCTCTTTTGGCTCCATGCAAAGCCGACCACTCTGACCTTCAAAGGGACCTGTTTTGTCCCTTACTATCCTTTTGCCCTTAATAGACCTGTAGAATCTGTTAGGGTTTTACTTCACATTATCAGCCAAAGCAACCTTATGTCTTTGTTTTATTTTTAGACTTCCTGATTTCTTTGAGGTTTTTTGTTCTTTTTTTTTTATATATGCTTCAAGTACCTCATTTGCTCCATGTTGCCTATACCTGCTATACACCTCTTCTGAACCAGATCCCCAATATCCCTCAAAAACCAAGGTTCCCTGTTCCTTCTAACCTTGCCTTTAATCATGACAAGAACATAGAAACTCTGTACTCTCAAAATCTCACCTTTGAAGGTCCTCCATTTATCTCGCACATCCTTGCTGTAAAAAAACTTATCCCAATCCATGCATTCAAGATCCTTTCTCAATTTTATAACATTTTAATAAGTTCAATAAGTTTGGTCTATTTTACTAATATTTTTGTAACAATACTTTTAATGTGATACCATATGAAAGCATTGACTTTGTTTTTGTTTTACATAGATTTAAAACCTCTCCAGTTAATGACATATTTTGCCAGTCATTCCATGGCTCTCCATTAAGGCCTCAAAGCCTTGACGAGTTAGAAAAACACCAAGAAGAAATTATGAAACCACCTTTTAATAATCAAAGAATCCAAGAGGTAATATTTTTACTTCAGATGAAATTTTTAAATAGTCAAGGAAAGATTTGTCTCCCAGCTATTTTTTAAATTACTCATATACATTTGGGAAATTCATGCCAAGTCAAAAAGAGGTAATTCATCTTATTCCAGCTCCAAGGCCAGTAATCACATACTCCCTCTCCTTACTTCCTGATAACTTCAGCAATTTATTCTCTCTGACACATGCCAACCAATTCCTCTTTGATTCTTCTTGCCTATCACTCACACTATGGGGTAATTTACAGAAGTCAACTTATCAACACTGGGGTGTGGGAAAAAACTAGAGCAGCCAGATGAAATGTGTTGTTATAGAGTGAGAGAATGGAAACTCCATACAGCCAGCTCCCAAAGTTAAAGTTGTCTTGGTATCTGTTGTTCTGTGCCAGCATAATAACCTACCAACTGTCTAGAATTTCCCTACTGAATAACCCTCCATTTCTCTCAGTTCTAATAATCTCTTAAAAGATCTGCTTGAACCTGTCTTCACCACAGTTGCCAGCAGCACCTTTCATGAGTGAAGAAATTGCCTATAACATCCCCTTGTACTTTCCCATGCACCTTAAAGCTGATGTTTGCCATTTCAGCCCTGTGATAAAGCCTCTGGCCACCACACAATCAATGCTCCTCATCATCTTGTACACCTATATCAGATCACTCATCATCCTCCATAGCTCCAAAGAGAAAAGACCAAGTTTACCCAACCTATCCTCATCAGGCATGCTCTCCAATACAGGCAATGTCCTTATAAATCTCCTCTGCCTCCTCTCTATAGCATCCACATCTTTCCTGTAATGAGGTGACCAGAACTGAACACAATATTCCAAATGGGGTCTAACCAAGGTCTATTTTATCTGTAACATTATTGCACGGAGAATTTGAAGGAGTGAACAGGATGAGCTCGGGCTTTGCAGTTATATTTTGTATGCCAGTGCTTTCACCCATTTGCTTAATTGAAAGCTGAGAACTTTTATTTTCATGAAACCAGCAGATACAATAAATGTACCTACCACTGCAATTGTATCTTGCTGTGTAATACAATGTATTATTTTATTCCTAGTTTTGGTAAGAATCTTACTTTGGATGGATCTAATTCCCCACATCAAAATGAAGAGTGAAATGTTATTTCGGTCTAGATCTTCCATATAGTTCTCTGTGAATTTTTCATTTTTCTCCATTTTAGAAATTTTTTTTCAATTTGAAGTGTTCCTCTGATGCCCCTTGATATCAAGGATTTAAAAGTATAACCACTTCATCAAGTGTTGGCATATGATCAAATGTAAAAGTCAAATGTTAAAAACTGTCTTTTATTTTCCCTTTTGTTATTATATAATTTCCAATAAGATTTGTAGTATTTTACTAGATGTTTTAAAGCTCACAGATATGAAGATTCTACACTTGAGGCTCCGGTGTGCAGGGATATCATTCTTGTTGATCAATTAAATTGGACTTTTGTCATTTTATTTCCTTCCTGGCCTTTATCCAGAAGCATTGCTAGGATTTATTTCCATAGAGATAAAGTTAAATGCTCATTCTATGTGACTTCAAATAATCAGAAGGCTACCTCTAATTTTCATGCTGGATTTGAGAGGTAAGTAAGTTTTATGTTTTGAAATTAATGTCATTTTAACTTGTTTTCAATTTGGATTGATCACTAGGAAATAGATGCAACATCCACAAAAGATGAGAAGTTTTCGACCCACAAATCTATTAGCATTGGAGGTCAACAGCCAGTTGCTGTAGGGACCATTCACATCTCCAAATTGTCTGATGAACAACTCATTCAGGAATTTCTAAGTGGCTCCTATTGTTTCCATGGGGTAAGATTCTAGACCTGGTATTTTTGTAAAAATGCTGATAACTGTTTCAGATCACACCATCGGTTTCCAAGAAATTACAGTAAAAACAGAACTGATAGATCAGGTCAGCAGTTCTTTGGGTTGCCATGGTGATAAGTGATTGAGTTGCAGGCCAATGTATTTTCATCAGAAATATTATAAATGCATTCACAAGTCAAGGATTTACAAATGTGTAATTCCATGAAAAAGTGTAAATTACAAACCTCAAGAGAAGTTTTTGTAAATTGACAACAGAATTCAAAGGTGATAAATTTGTACATGTCTGCACTTGGTCCACAACAATGGTTATTTTGACCATGATGCCTTTTGTGAATTAAATCTTACTATTTTCCTTGAACAAATGCATAGCATTGAGGTACCAGTATCTGCAAAATCATGCCCCCCCCCCCCCCCAGTATTGTTTATTTGATCTTGATACCAAAAGTTTGATGTTTATCAAGTCTGTGAAAGAATTAGAAATAAAACTTTTCTAATTATTTGAGACAATTAAAATTGTGGAGATATTTTCCTACTTCATCCCCAAGTTTTTGTAGCCGCATAATTTAAGATTCAAGGAAGCTACAGCATGGGCTGTATTGCCCGCTGGCCAATGGTTAGTGCGCAGTAAAGAGGAGCCACTGTTAACTGAAAAAATGTTTTAATATATCATAAAAGGAGCTAAGGCCTCATAAGGAGCATCTAATGTTCTTCTAAAAGCTTTGTTCTTCTAAAAGCTTTGTTCCTTATAAGTTATTTAGTTAATTTCTTGTGATATTTGTTTTAGATTTTAAATTTAGACATACAATACGGGAACAGGGCAATTTCAGTCAATGAGCCCTTGCCGTCCAATTACACCCAATTGCCCTACAACTCCCGGTACGTTTTGAAAGATGGGAGGAAACCAGAGCACCTGGAGGAAACCCACGCAGTCATGGGGAGAACTTAAAAACTCACTACTGACAGCATGGGATTCGAACACAGATCTCCATCGCTGGTGTGTAACAGCATTGTGCTAGCCACAATGCTATCCGTGATTTGAACAGTACTTTTTTTTTTGTCACTTTGAAATGATTGAAAGAACAGAGCATAATTGATCTTGTCACAGTCACGTACTTAAATTCATGCGTGTATTCTTTGTTTGTAAGCTGTGGTAAATCAGTGCTGTTGCACCCTGCTACTTCTCTAATTCAGCATACCATTCTGGAAATGTGCTTTTTATTTTACTATATTGAAGGTTAAAATGCACTTAAACTAAGATGTGTTTTTCACTGTTGTATGGACAGGGTGTAGGATGGTGGAAGTATGAATTCTGCTATGGTAAACACGTACAGCAGTATCATGAGGTATGTGTGGAATCTACATTTATTTCATATACAGTGGAAATGCAGTTTTAGAATTTTGAGATTATCACTGACAATAACAAGACTCAACATTTTTCAAACTGAAGTGGAGCTTTGTTTTTTTTTTAATGCATAAACCATGGTGACAGTGTGTTGCTATTTGGCAATAACAACATGCCTTAACTTAAAATTTGCCCAGTGATTCATGTTAAAGAAAATGTGAATATACATATAGGTTTAAAATAATAGTGCCTGAATTGTTTTTCTATTATATTTCAGAAAAATTTTAAAGCATGAAAAAAATTGGAAATGTTTCCATGATTCATAATTTTCCTAAAAGGAATGACTAAGCCAGGAGTACAATTAAAATTGCAAGACCAATCAATGTACATTGAATTAAAACAGATCCTATCCCTGATGTAACAAATGTTGGTACTTGACTGAAATAGTGATAGAATATTTGTCAAACTAATCCAGAGTATCCCTATCACACACATATAAACCCATCCTTGGCCAAACAGCTGATTTGTTCGGTTCTGACACAGGGTGCACAGTATAGAAAAATGAATTTTTAAATATATATATATATATATATATATATATATATATTTTGTGAGCATTAGAATGTTTTTCATTTTGGACTCCAGTTTTTCTTTCATCTATTGCTCACTGATGAGGAAAAGTACAACCAAGATACAGAATACAGCACACCCATCAAGGTGCCTTTACCCTTGAGTAATTTGTCTTTTACTTCCATCGCTATTTTTCTTCTTTTCCATTTCCTCCAATCGTATCTTTGAGAGAGATTGCAACTTGTTGCCCAATTGAGGACTAGTGCAAGGACAGATTAAGAGGATTCACTCAGTATCTTTGCTGCCTGGATGCAAAATTTCCTATCCCTTCAGTCAGGGAGGATTTAAACCCAAGCCAGTATCCATACCACTGCACCTTCCAGTTTTTCCCTGCTACTGCTGGACTGCAGTTTGTTGAACAAAACCTTACTTTTCGAGGCACAGCGATAACTATGCCTGCTGAATAATTGTTTGTGTATCTGAAGGATAAAGGAGCTGGCAAAAACATCATAGTGGTTGGAACCTGGAATAAAGAAGAGCATATCACATGGGCAGCAAAAAATTCAGCCAGGTCATATCAATGGAGAGAGGATGGAACACAAAAAGTCAGGTACATTTATAGCCTTGTGATATGTTAATTCTTTTGGCCTTGAGAAATAATGGACAATTCTGATCACCACATTTTGGGGCAGTTCATTCATCAGTTGCTGTGAGTAAACAGTCAATGCTAGAGGTAGTGGTAGAGGCTGGTTAAAAATAGACATTTAAAAGACTCTTAGATAGGCAGCTGGATGTAAGAGAAATTGTGGGCTCTGAGGTAGGAAAGGGTTATATTAATGTGGAGTAGGTTCTCGTATACCCTGCTTTACAAAATAGGAGCATTCCTATCGAACCTTTCTTTTTTTTTTAATTTTTTATTTTTCACACCATAAATCACAATAGCCATGATATACACTTTTTCTTTTTCACACATTTACAGTGACTTTTTCTCCCCCCCCCTCCCTCCTCCCAAGCCACCCCCCCCCCCCCTCTCATCCATTTTAGGTATACAATCTAGGTTGCATTAATTCAGTCATACAATGTTGTCATTCAACAAAAATACACCAGAAATTCTACAGAGTCCATTCTTTTCTTTCCTTCTCCTTCCATCAACTTAGGTAATGTTTGTCCCCGGTAGGTTTTCGCTATTGTATTTAATGTAAGGCTCCCATACTTGTTCGAATATTTCAATATTATTTCTTAAACTATATGTTATTTTTTCTAATGGAATACATTTATTCATTTCTATATACCATTGTTGTATTTTCAAATTATCTTCCAATTTCCAGGTTGACATAATACATTTTTTTGCTACGGCTAGGGCTATCTTAACAAATCTTTTTTGTGCATCTTCCAAGTCAATTCCAAATTCTTTATTTTTTATGTTACTTAGGAGAAAGATCTCTGGATTCTTTGGTATATTGTTTTCTGTTATTTTATTTAATATCTGATTGAGATCTTCCCAAAATTTTTCTACTCTCTCACATGTCCAGATTGCATGAATTGTTGTTCCCCTTTCTTTTTTACATCGAAAACATCTATCAGATACTGTTGGGTCCCATTTATTTAACTTTTGCGGTGTAATGTATAGTCTATGTAACCAATTATATTGTATCATACGCAGCCTCGTATTTATTGTATTTCTCATCGTTCCAGAACATAATTTCTCCCATGTTTCCTTTTTTATCTTTATATTTAAATCTTGTTCCCATTTTTGTTTAGTTTTACCATTTGTTTCCTCATTCTCCTTTTCTTGCAGTTTAATATACATATTTGTTATAAATCTTTTGATTAACATTGTATCTGTAATCACATATTCAAGGTTACTTCCCTCTGGTAAACTCAAATTGCTTCCTAATTTATCTTTCAAGTAGGATCTCAGTTGGTAATATGCCAGCGCTGTATCTCCAGTTATATTGTACTTATCTCTCATTTGTTCAAAGGATAAGAATCTACTTCCTGAAAAACAATTTTCTATTCTTTTAATCCCTTTTTTTTCCCATTTTCTAAAGGAAAGGTTGTCTATTGTAAAAGGGAGTAGCTTATTTTGCATCAATATTAGTTTTGGTAATTGATAATTTGTTTTATTTCTTTCTACATGAATCTTCTTCCATATATTGAGGAGATGGTGTAATACTGGAGAAGTTCTATGTTGTACCAATTTTTCGTCCCATTTATATAATATGTGTTCAGGTATCTTTTCCCCTATTTTATCTAATTCTAATCTCGTCCAGTCTGGTTTTTCCCTTGTTTGATAAAAATCTGATAGGTACCTTAATTGTGCGGCTCTATAATAATTTTTGAAGTTTGGCAATTGTAAGCCTCCTTGTTTATACCATTCTGTTAATTTATCTAGTGCTATCCTCGGTTTCCCCCCTCTCCATAAAAATTTCCTTATTATTTTCTTTAACTCTTTGAAGAATTTTTCTGTCAGTTGTATTGGCAATGCCTGAAATAAGTATAGTATCCTTGGAAAAATGTTCATTTTAATACAGTTTATCCTTCCTATCAGTGTTAGTGGTAGCTCTTTCCAATGCTCTAAATCGTCCTGTAATTTTTTCATTAGTGGATTGTAATTGAGTTTATATAATTGGCCTAGATTTTTGTTTATTTGTACACCTAGGTATCTTATTGCCTGCATTTGCCATCTGAATGGGGATTCCTTCTTAAATTTTGAGAAATCCGCGTTATTCATAGGCATTGCTTCACTTTTATTTACGTTTATCTTGTATCCCGACACTTCTCCATATTCCTTCAATTTCTTATATAGTTCTTTTATTGATAGTTCTGGTTCTGTTAAGTACACTATCACATCATCCGCAAATAGACTGATTTTATATTCCCTGTCTTTTATTTTTATTCCTTTTATATTATTATCTATTCTTATCGATTCTGCTAGTGGTTCTATAGCTAGCGCAAACAATAATGGTGATAGTGGGCATCCCTGCCGCGTTGACCTGCTTAAGTTAAATTGCTTTGATACACGTCCATTTACTGTCACTTTCGCTAACGGTCCCTTATATAATGCTTTAATCCAATTAATATACTTCTCCGGTAAACTGAATTTTTGCAATACTTTGAACAAGTAATTCCATTCTACTCTGTCGAAGGCCTTCTCTGCGTCTAAAGCAACTGCTACTGCAGGTGCTTTATTTCCTTCTACTGCATGAATTAAGTTAATAAATTTACAAATATTGTCTGTTGTGCGTCTTTTTTTGATAAATCCAGTTTGGTCTAAATTTACCATTTTCGATACCTGTTCTGCTAATCTGTTTGCTAATAGTTTAGCTATTATCTTATAATCTGTGTTTAGCAGAGATATTGGTCTATATGACGCTGGTGAGAGTGGATCTTTCCCTTGTTTTAGTATCACTGTAATTATTGCTGTTTTACATGAATCTGGTAAGTTTTGTGTCTCATCAATCTGGTTGATTACATCCAGGAGGGGTGGTATTAATAGATCTTTAAATGTTTTGTAGAATTCTATTGGGAGTCCATCCTCTCCTGGTGTCTTATTATTTGGTAATTTTTTTATTATCTCTTGTATTTCTACTGTTCCAAATGGTTCTGTTAATTTATTTTGTTCCTCTATTTGTAGTTTTGGTAGTTCAATTTTAGTCAAAAATTCATCTATTTTCCCTTCTTTCCCTTCGTTTTCAGTTTGGTATAATTGTTCATAGAATTCTCTGAAGTTTTCCTTAATTTCTTTTGGATTATATGTAATTTGTTTGTCTTTTTTCCTTGTTGCCAATACCATTTTCTTAGTTTGCTCTGTTTTAAGCTGCCATGCTAAGATTTTGTGTGTTTTTTCACCTAGTTCATAATATTTCTGTTTTGTCTTCATTATATTCTTCTCCACCTTATATGTTTGTAATGTTTCATATTTTATTTTTTTATCCGCCAATTCTCTTCTTTTGGTTGTATCTTCCTTTATTGCTAATTTTTTTTCTATGTTTACTATTTCCCTTTCCAACTGCTCTGTTTCCTGATTATAGTCCTTCTTCATCTTGGTTGCATAACTTATTATTTGTCCTCTAATGAATGCTTTCATTGCGTCCCATAGTATAAACTTATCTTCCACTGATTCCGTATTTACTTCAAAGTACATTTTTAATTGTTTTTCAATAAATTCTCTAAAATCCTGTCTTTTAAGTAGCATGGGGTTTAATCTCCATCTATACATTCTTGGAGGGATGTCCTCTAGCTTTACTGTCAGTATTAAGGGTGAATGGTCCGATAGCATTCTCGCTTTATATTCTGTTTTTCTTACTCTATCCTGCATACTAGCTGATAACAAAAATAGGTCTATTCTTGAGTATGTTTTATGTCTAGTCGAGTAGTATGAGTATTCCTTTTCTTTTGGGTTTTGTTTCCTCCATATGTCCACAAGTTTCATTTCTTGCATTGATTTAATTATAAATTTGGTTACTTTGTTCTTCCTGTTAATTTTTTTCCCCGTTTTATCCATATTTGGATCCAAATTCAGATTGAAATCCCCTCCTATTAGTATGTTCCCTTGCGTATTAGCTACCTTCAAAAAGATATCTTGCATAAACTTTTGATCTTCTTCGTTAGGTGAATATATATTAAGTAGATTCCAAAGCTCCGAATATATCTGACATTTTATCATAGCATATCTCCCTGCTGGATCTATTATTTTCTCTTCTATTTTAAATGGCACATTTTTGCTAATTAATATAGCCACTCCTCTTGCTTTTGAATTATACGATGCTGCTGTTACATGTCCTACCCAATCTCTCTTTAATTTCTTGTGCTCCAATTCAGTTAAGTGTGTTTCTTGGACAAATGCTATATCTATTTTTTCCTTTTTCAGTAAATTTAGTAGTTTCTTCCTTTTAATTTGGTTATGTATTCCATTAATATTTAAAGTCATATAGTTCAGCGTAGCCATTTTATATTTTGTTTATCTTCTCTTTCTGTTTTTTGTAAGGTAAAACATCATGAGATGGGAATGTGTAAGGAGTTACCCTGCCCTGTACAGGGCTGTAACAAGATGTAAATGCATCCTTGTACTTACAAGATAAGAGAGACATTGATGGATTGAGAGGCAGGAAGCTAGCAGGGAAAGGATAGCAACAGTTTTAGTCATTGGACAAGTAATGATATGATGATGTTCTAAGCATGTATCCAAGGGTATAAAAAATCACCATTTTGCTGATAACGGCAGAATGCATTCTCCGACTAACATGTTTAGTCGCAAGTGTTACAATCTGGTAATAAAGAACAAAGAACCCTGATTTCGACTCAGCCTGGTGTTTGTCTCACTCATTCATGAACAAAGCAGACCTAACATTTTCCATCATTACCTTTCCTCCTTTTCCATTTCTGTTTTCTTATTTTCAACTCTTTACCAGACAACATTCCTACAACATCCAACATTTTCCTTATTCTCCTATTTCTATCTTCTTTATCCCCAATCTCCCCTTCCCCTCCTGAGTTGTCCTTTATCCCTTGTCGGACAACCACATCTCCCCTCTCCATTTGGATTTGCGAATCCACTCGCAAGCGTCAACTGATTTTGCAGTGACCGCTCTTTTCCCCCACCCCGCCCCCCCAGAAAAGATTTCACTTTTTATATGTCACAAAGGTCACTCTTTTAATTCCCTCCTTATTCTCTCTATTCCATTACCTTCCCTTATTAATTCTTGTCTATACTATCTATGTTTTCCTCTAATTACAGATACTTTCACGTATGCCTATTGTCTCTATTCACTCTTGTACCTCTTTACCCGCATACATATCAATCGTGGTCATATTTACCCTCATTACCTGTCTTCATCCCTCAGTCTATTTTTGTCTTTACCCACATACATATCAATCGTGATCATTTTTACTCTCATTACCCGTCTTCATCCCTCAGTCTATTTTTGTAATTGTTCTGCAAATTTTCGTGCTTCTTCTGGATCCGAGAACAGTCTGTTTTGTTGTCCTGGAATAAATATTTTCAATACCGCAGGATGCTTCAGTGTAAATTTATACCCTTTCTTCCATAAAATCGCCTTTGCTGTATTGAACTCTTTTCTCTTCTTTAGGAGTTCAAAACTTATATCTGGATAAATGAAGATTTTTTGCCCTTTATACTCCAGTGGTTTGTTGCCCTCTCTTACTTTTTCCATTGTCTTCTCCAGTACCTTTTCTCTTGTAGTATATCTTAGGAATTTTACTACAATAGATCTTGGTTTTTGTTGTGGTTGCGGTTTAGAGGCCAATGCTCTATGTGCCCTTTCTATTTCCATTTCTTGCTGTAGTTCTGGACATCCTAGGGTCTTAGGGATCCACTCTTTTATAAACTCCCTCATATTCTTGCCTTCTTCATCTTCCTTAAGGCCCACTATCTTTATGTTATTTCTTCTGTTATAATTTTCCATTATATCTATTTTTTGAGCTAGTAGTTCTTGTGTCTCTTTAGTTTTTTTATTAGATTCCTCCAATTTCTTTTTTAAGTCTTCTACCTCCATTTCTGCTGCTATTGCCCGTTCTTCCATCTTGTCCATTTTTTTCCCCATTTCTGTTAAGGTCATATCTATTTTATTCACTTTCTCTTCTGTGTTGTTTATTCTTCTTCTTAAATCATTGAATTCCTGTGTTTGCCATTCTTTAAATGACTCCATGTATCCTCTAACAAGAGCAAGTATATCCTTTACCTTGCCTTTCCCTTTATCTATTTCACTGTATTCTTCCTCTTCTTCTTCCTCTGGGTTGGCCATCTGTTGTTTCTTTGGTGCCCTTTCCTCCTCTTCTTTCTTGTTTCTATTGTCTTCTGTGGTCTCTTCTTGCTGCAGGTGTTCTGCAGCTGTCGTTGCCGGCTGTGGAGATCGACTCCCCAGCTGGTCCCCCCTCCCGTCGGTGTGTTTTTTTTCATGCGCATCGCGCATGCGCACTTTTACTCGGCTCTGTGAGCCATTGTTGTAGTTCTTTTTCTACCGACCTGAGGTAGTGGGCTCCTCTCTCCACAGCGGGCCTCTTCGGACAGGTAAGGCCTTCACCTTTTTCCTCCGTTGTCTTCTCTTCCTCTCTTCTTACCGTTGATTTTGATTTTTCTTCTTTTGTCTCCATCTTCTTTCCACCTTTATACTCACTTTTCTTTAACTTGTATTTCTGTGCCTTTGTATTTTCTCTTGTTTTTCCCGACTTTTCTGGAGAGGGCTGGAGTTCACCGTCCGGCCACTACTCCATCACGTGACTCCTCCTATCGAACCTTTCTTAAACTGAAATGGTGTTCCCAGACCCAAAAAATAACCCACCAAATCATACCAAATAAACACATAAAACCTAAAATAACACTAACATATAGTAAAAGCAGGAATGTTATGATAAATACACAGCCTATATAAAGTAGAAATAATGTTTGTACAGTGTAATTTCACTTACAAGGATTGGGAAGACAGTGTACTGTGGCCACTTTTTCATAAAAGTGAACACCGGTTTCTTTGTAAAAGTGAATTTACGTAAAACGAGTATTCGTAGAGCAGGGTATACCTGTTATTAGAGGTTGGCATAACCTCATGGGCCAAAGGACCCAGTATGTTTTATGTTGCAATACAATCTGTATATCAGTTAAATATATGGAAAATCGTCAAAAGCATTCAGGCAACTTCAGTAGTGAGAGGAACAGAGTCAATGTTTTGGGTCAAGGACCCTGTGGCAGAAATGGAAAAGTGAGAAGATGATGTGTTTTGAGTTGTAGAGAACTAGAAAATTGAAAAGAACAAGAAATGTGAGAAGGTGCTGTAATGGATCTGTGTTAATATTAATCCTTAGTTTAATGTTAAAACTATATTTTATCTCGATCTGAGTTAGTTAGTATGGGAGGACACGGCTTATTTACATTCTACAGAAACGTTCTTTGCAGCTGTTAGCTGACTTCAGCAAAAAGACAACACATTAGCATTTTACATACACCTGGTTCTTTGAGATGGAAGATAGAAGCCAGTTTGAGACAAAATGGCTGCTGAAGGATTTATGATGGATTTTTTGAAAACAATAGGTGTTATTTCAGAAGCACCTGTATAAACGCATGGCCATTTTAGCTCTAAGGAGAGCAGTCCTCACAGAGGCACCTTATGAACTTCAAAGACAGAAAAGATGTCACTTGTCATGTAACATGAGAGATTTGCAAGAAATACATTATCAAAGTGAGAGACAAAGAAGTCCGTGTAAGAAAACACACTGTTCTGTTCAGATGCAGAATTGACCAGCAGTTTTTTTTCCTTGAACAAGGGGAAAAGCTGCCTATGTTTACTTGTAACAAAAGGGATACACAGAATAAGTAGATTTCAAAAGTGAAGCCTACTTTTGACTGTCTCTTTAAAGAGGACAGTTCCATTGTTTGGAAAACAGATTCCAAAAGTCTTCATTCAAAAGAAGATTTGATCCTGGGAAGACGAGACTTGTATTATCCTTTTCATAGAAGATGATCAGTTCTGTTTGAAGAATATTTCTAAAGGAAATCTCATCGAAAGAATTGTGAGTTTAAAGAAGCCTGAAGATATGATGTTTAAAAGTGCTTTATAATTATTTCTGAACTGAAAATTATCAAAGACCTTCAAGCAAGACTAAAATGACACTGAAGTTTTAAAATGGACTTTTCAGAGAGGGGCTTACTCACTATGCACAAATCTAGATGTGTGTCTGTGTAAAGTTTAGAGATAAGTAAGAAATGTTATTAATAGTTTTGTAGCAGCCGAGTGGGTGCACTGTCGCCGGCACGGTTCTTCAGCGGGCACATGGAGCCATAGGACAGACAACTGGTTACTCACCCATTTAATGGACTGTACGTGTGCAGTGCTGCGTGCTGAGTATCGGCACGTTGATTTGCTGAGTCTCCTGCTGGAAGACACAGGACTTTCATGGTGCTTAATTTAAACCTGCCGGTCCCATGGATCGGCGGCAAACTCCTAATGATGTCACCACCCTGGAGCCTAGGACGTGAGGTATATAAAAGAAGCCTATAAAGTCTAAATAAAACAGTCTTGTGTTGACTAACCTGGTGTATGTGTATTGCTTTGGTAGCTCTACCAAGGTAGCTGCAACAGTTTAATAAAAACTATTTTGAATTTACCATTGTCTGGTGAATTTCCATTGCTGCCCTTTGTAAGTGCTAACAAAGTTCCTTTAGTTCCAAAATTAAAAGGGTTGTTAGTTCATAGCAGAGCCAACCAAAATTGTCAAGGTTACATTTATAGTATATTTAAAAGATTGTAAGTAATTACTGCTATATCCATGAAATCCAGAGTGTGGAACAAAAGTGGCATTAGTTCCAAGGGTGGCGAAGAACCTAGATAAAAGACCAGGTGCTTCTTCTCATTTTGGTAGAGGCAGAGGACAGGTAGGTCAGAGACACTGAATTGGTGACAGGAGGCTGGAATATTGAGTAACTGCATACTGATTAGTGGGTCCTGCAAAGCAGTCTCACAAAAGTCTTGCGTTTGCTGACTCCAGGGAAGGTGGGACCACATCATCCACTGAAGCTACCTGGAATACTGGGCATTTCCAGCAGTTGTTGTTTCTGATTTGTTCCCAGCATTTGTGATCTGCACCAATGTAGAATCTTTGCTGTGTGCCTGAAATGGTGAACTTCTCCATTTTACCATTTCATTGCAACATTTTCAATAATTTTGTCACTTCTATTCAGGTGTGGCCCATCGTGCAGAACTATAACAGTTTCATTGATTTGCAAGCCATTTACAAATTAAAGTAAAGACTAGATCAATTGTTTTATTACACTTTGCACAGCAAAAGTCATAATTTTTGTTTTTCCTAGATATCAATGTAAGATTTTATTTCTTTATATTTTGTCATAATTAAACTCCCATTAGTCCAGCAAGCTTGGGACTTTAAAAGTTATTCTGCTTAATACCTCAACAATACACATACCATTTTTTAATGCTACTCATTAGTATAATAATTTTTAGTGAGTGCACAGGTTTCATGGAAATGTGGGGAATGGGACCACAGTATGTTCATGAGAGTGTGGGAATCAGAACAGTGAGTCAGAATGCCAAACCATCAAAGTTTTCAAACATTCTAATGGCAGATTATAGATTTTACTGTGGAGATTTATATTGGAATTTCAGTAGAATATTCATGAAATGGTCTTGTGAATTTGGAAATTGATTATCTAATATTGTGCCATGTTACGGATGATTCTTTTCTTTTACAGAGCTGTTTCGCATTTCTATGGAAATGGAGATCTTTGTGATTTAACAGGAGAACCACGACAAGTGGTTGTAAAATTGAAGTAAGTTTAGTATCAGTGACTGTGTAGCAGCAACTACGGTAGATGCTACTAAATAAAGGCAAACACACACAAAGGTTGTCAACTCAAGACTGGTTTATTGCAGACAAACACAGACCTTTTATTCCCTGCCTGTTAATGAGCTTGTTAGTGAACAGCTGCTGGTCCTGTGGACCAGCAGGTTAAAGCTATGAGACATTATTGCCCCACACCTTTAGGCAGGGGCTTCATCTGATCCACTCGCTGTACTTTGGCGCCCAGCACTGCTAGCCCGTGATGTGTCAGATAAGTCTGTGAACTGATGGTGGCGATTCGCAATACCACGCTGTGCGCCTGCTACATCACCCCCAACCCAGAATTGTCACTGTAACTTAAGATGCCAGATGTGCTTAACTTAGGCGGACATCCACATCGCCTGGGTTGAGGGCACTGAACTGGTGAAGTAGGGTCCATATAGGTGGGTTTATGTCTGTCCACTCTGAATAGCTGCGGATGCCATCCTATGTCTAATATATATACCACTCCATCTTTCTTAATCACACAAAATGGTCCTTCATATGGTTTTAGTAACAGTGCCCCTGGAACCTGTCTTCATACGAATACAAATTCAGTGTTTAATAGTGATTGGGGTACTTGTTGCCTAGGTTTGCCATGCCAGTTGGTAGAGGAAGGTTTGCTGTTAGCAATACCCTTGTGGAGTTGTTGCAGGTCGTCCATGTCTGAATTACTTGTGAAGTGAATATCTCCTGGAACCATAAGGGTTATACCATACATCAATTCTGCAGATGATGCAGACAGATCTTCTTTTGGAGCTGTTCATACTCTTAGTAGAACCCAAGGTAGTTCATTGACCCAGTTGGGGCCGGTGAGTCGGGCCTTCAGTGAAAATTTAATTTGTCGATGGAAACGTTCCACCAGCCCGTTGGACTGCGGATGGTACGCAGTAGTGTGGTGCAATTGTGTACCACAAAAATGAGCCAAGGAAGCCCATAACGCCGAAGTGAACTGTGGTCCACGGTCTGAAGATATGTGTGTAGGCCTCCAAATCTAGCAATCCAATTTAAGGTGAACGCTCTATCACATGCCTCAGTATCACTGACTGGTAATGGAATGGCCTCTGGCCAGCATGTGAAGCTGTCTACTACCCTGACAATATACCTCATGTCCTATGATACTGGTAATGGTCCAACCAGATTCACGTGCACATGCTCAAATCTGTGTATTGTCGGGAAAGGCTGCAGGGGTGCCTTGGTGTAGTGTTGAGTTTTCGCAGATTGGCAGGATATACACGTTCGTGCCCATTGCCCATGCCACATGTACTTGTTTGACATTATTTTGACTGAAGTCCTGATGGATGGGTGCGATAGATTGTGAATGTCATCAAAAAGATGCCGTCCCCAAGGTAATGGGACCAATAGTCGAGGATAGCCCAGTGATACATCACAAAGGAGTTCTGGACTAACTTGTTGTGGTGCCACCTATTGAATGTCGAGTCCAGTAATAGCTGTGCTGTATGCCTGTATATCCAGATCTACGGATTGTGCCGCAGCCAGTTCAGCAATGTTGACTCTAACCTGAATATGGCACACACTTGATCTAGAGAGCACATCTGTGACCAGATTTGTCCTTTCCCGAAATATGACGTATGTCCGTAGTAAACTCCGAAATGTAGTACAAATGTCGTTGTTGACTTGCTGACCAAGGATCTGTGACTTTGCTAAAGGCAAAAATGAGTGGTTTATGGTCTGTGAATATGGTGAAATGTCGACCTTCCAAGATATAGCGAAAGTGCCTTATAGCCAGATAAAGTGCTAATAGTTCTTGATCAAAGGTGCTGTACTTCATTTCCGCTGGTCTTAGATGATGACTAAAGAAGGGGCTGATAATGGCCATTGACCTACTGTTCCAGAACTGCACCCTCAGCTGTTCCCGAGGCATCTGTGCTAAACGTCAAAGCAGCTTCAGGATTTGGATGCGTAAGCATTGCTGATTTGACTAATATCTCTTTGGCGGACATAAATGCGGCCTCTGCCTCGGCGGTCCAGGTAATGTTTTTGTTTGGAGCAGAGCTGATGTCAGACAGGGGTCGCAGGATGTCAGCAATCCCAGGAATAAATCTGTGATTAAAAATTTATCATTCTCAAAAACTTATGTACCCCTTTGACAGTGACAGGTCTGGAGAATGTACGGATGTCGTCTACCTTGCCTGCTAATGGAGATTATGCCGTCTGCTGTAAGTTTATGCCCTAAGGATTCTATGGTTGACTTGCCACATTGACACTTGTCAAGGTTAATTGTCAGACCAAAGTCTTGGAGCCATTGGAAAAGGCGGTGCAAATGCAGACAGTGATTTTGCTCATTTTGACTTGGTACAAGGATGTCATCCAAGAAAATATACGCAAAGTCTAAATCTCTGCCTGGAGCGTTCCATAAGCTGCTGAAAAGTTTGCGTGGCATTCTTTAAGCCAAATGGCATTCTGAGGAATTCAAAAAGACCAAACGGCATAATTGCTGTTTTGGGAATATCATTCTCATGAATCGGTATCTGATGTTATCCCTTAACCAAATCAATCTTTGAAAATATGCGGCAATGGTGCAGATTGGTGAAGAAATCCTGTATGTGTGGAATTGGGTATCTGTCAGGTGTAGTGACATCATTAAACGTACAGTAGTCGCCCCAGGGCGACTTCTTGAAGACTGCCTGTCTTCTTGAGTACCATATGCAAAGGTAAGGCCCAAGGGCTATTTGAGCGTCAGATGATACCAATTCTTCCATTGCTTTAAATTCTGCCTTTGCTTGCCGCAATTTATCAGGTGCCAGACAAAAAGCCCTGGCATGGACCGGTGGGCCTGATGTGTCTATGTAATGAGACACACCATGGGCTGTTCTTGAGGCATTGAAGTTAGAGGTGAGAATATGGGGAAATACGTTGCATAGAGTATATGTGTCCTTGTGTAACGTATGTACTCTGAGCTGTGAAACTCTCCCCTTGATGCACACCAGTGGATATGTCTGAAAGGTGGTGGCATGAACTAATTTTCTGCGCTTTATGTCTACCAGTAAGTTGTGGGAACGTAAAAATTCCACACCCAAAATGGGTTGGGTGACAGAAGCGAGGACACAATTCCAATGGAATATGATTCCACCTACTCCGATTGCGTCTTGTCTAGTGCCGAAACTTGGAATGGCAGTTCCATTCTCCGCTCACAGGGACAAGTGGCGTTTTTTATGCATCCTTTCAAAATAGGTCAGCAGGAGCAAACTAAGTTCAGCACCTGTGTCTACAAGGAATTTGCGCTTACCTGCATTGTCCTGAAGATACACTAGGCCTGTATGTACACCAGCTGCCGAGGCCACTACTCCCGACTACAACTGCTGTATTCTCTGTAGTCTGAATGATAGGTAATCTTTAATACAGGTTTACCCTGCTTTACGAAACTACAGCGTTCCTACGGAACTTTTCATGAGCTGAAATGGCATTTCCAGACCCAAAAATAACCCACTAAATCACACCAAATAACACATCAAAGCTAAAATAACACTAACATGTAAAAGCAGGAATTATGATAAATACACAGCCAATAAAGTAGGAATATGTATGTACAGTGTACTTTCACTTATCAGAATCAGGAAGACAGTGAGTTTTGACCACCCCGCTGACCACCCAATGATTGCCCCACCAGTTGCTTTTTCATAAATGAAATTTCTTTCGTAAAAGTGAAAACTGGTTTCTTTGTAAAAGCGAATTTACGTAAAACGGGTATTCATAAAGTGGGGAATACCTGTATTTTCAAACTTAAGATCTTTCTGGGCTGAATTTATTTTTATATGTAATACCTTTGTCACAGGTGCAAGGAATCGGAATCACCACATGCAGTCACAATCTACATGCTTGAGCCACAAACCTGTCAATACATTCTAGGAGTAAGTAAAGATTAATTGTTTATAGTATTTCACAATTACATTGTCTGTGCGTTTTTCTATTTTAGAAAAAAAACATACTCTTGTTTATATTTTTGGGCAGAAAATGTATCTGACCTATAAATGGTCTTGATGACTTTCCAATGGACACATCTTGCAAATAACCATATAACAATTACAGTATGGAAACAAGCCATATCGGCCCTTGTAGTCCACACCGATTTAAGTGAAACTCCACTAGTTCCACCTACCTGCTCCCTGCCCATAACCCTCCAACCCCCTCACATCCATGTACTCAACCAACCTCTTCTTAGATGAAAAAAATGACCCTGCTACAACCACCTCTTCCAGAACGTCATTCCACTCAGCCACCACTCTCTGAGTGAAGAAGCTTCTTCTTATGTTACTTCTAAAGTTTTGCCCCCTAACCCTTCACTTATGACCCCTTGTTCCAATCTCTCCTACCCTCAAGGGGAAGAGCCTATTCTCATCTACTCAATCTATTCCCCTCATAATTTTATATACCTCTATCAAATCCCCCCTCAACCTTCTACGCTCCAATCTACTCAATCTTTCTCTGTATTCTAGATACTGCAATCCAGGCAACATTTTAGTAAATCTTCTCTGCACCCTCTCTACCTTATTGATATCCTTCCTATAATTTGGGGACCAGAACTGCACACATTATTCCAAATTTGGCCTCACCCATGCCTTGAACAGTCTCAGCATCACCTCCCAGCTCCTATATTCTATGCTTTGATTTATAAAGGCCAGCATATCAAAAACCTTCTTCACCACCCTATCTACATGAGAATCCACCTTCAAAGAACGATGAACCATTATTCCAAGATCTCTCTGTTCCTCTGCATTCCTCAATGCCATTCCTTTTCACTGCATATGTCATGTTATGATTATTCTTCCCAAAATGAAGCACTTCACAGTTATCTACATTAAACTCCATCTGCCACCTTTCAGCCCACTCTTTTAAGCAGTCCAAATTCTTCTGCAGACCCTGAAAACCCTCCTCACTATCTACAACTCCCCCTATTTTTGTATCATCTGCATATTTACTCACCCAATTTACCACCCCATCATCCAAATCATTAATGTAAATGACGAACAACAAAGGACTGACTCAACACCAATCCCTGAGTCACACCGCTCGTAACTGGCCTCCATCCTGACAGACAGTTATCCACCATGACTCTCTGGTGCCTATCTTCCAGCCACCATTGAACCCATCTAATTATCTCAACATTAATCCCTAGTGCCTGAACCTTCCATGTGGAACCTTATCAAAAGCCTTACTAAAATCCAAATAGACTACATCTACTTCTCTACCTTCATCATCCTTTCTAGTCACTTCCTCAAAAAATTCAACAAGATTTGTCAAACATGACCTTCCCCTCACAAACCCATGTTGGGTGTCCCTGATCAGTCCCTGCCCCTCTGAATACTTATACAGATTATCCCTAAGAATACTTTCCATTAGTTTACCCACCACCGACGTCAAACTTACTGTTCGATAATTGCTGGGCCTACACTTGGAGCCCTTTTTAAACAGAGGAACAATATTTCATTTGTTTTGAACACAGTATCTTAAACATGCATGTATTTTGGTTTTTACTGAGCAAACGATTTTTACTATCATCAAAATGAGAAATAACATGAATTTAAGGTATACCCTTTCTGGAAATTAATAAATCATAGCAAGGTTTCTTGTACATGAAATCTAGGCAGGAATATTACTGTTCTTAAAATATGATTATTAATGTTGTAAATACCGTCTTCTCTACATTGAGAGGCTTTGTGCAGTGAGTCAGCTGAGATGTACAACAATATACTGTCTCAGGTTCTACTTTGTTCATTACATGGAGGATATTGATGTTGCTCATGGCATTGAACTCTGTGCCATATCCTAATTGTCTGCTACTTTATTCCTTAGGTGGAATCACCGATAATTTGTAAAATTCTAGATACAGCTGATGAAAATGGATTGTTTTCACCACCCAGTTAAACAGACTGGATTTCTGTTAGTAGAAGAAAACTGGCATTTCCAAATACTTTGGATTGGGCACATAGTATGAAAATTGAACATTTATTGCATATCTGTTCCTTTTAAAATTGGACACTTGGAAATGAGTATTTCACAGACATTTGTGTGAAAATTAACAGAGGAACTGATCTACAGTGATTGTAAATATACTATAAAAAGAATCCATTGAAATATCTTTGAATTTGTATAACATTTGAAATAATACTTGAAACTTGTACATCTGCTGTGCTAATTGTAATTTTATGATGTAAATTTTAAATTTATTTTTTTCCAGATCTTCAAGGATCATCCTTGTGTTAAATGTTTGCTTTTCTTGCAACATGGAAACATTTTGAATAGTTTATTTACTGCATCCCAGCTATTGCAGACATTAAATCTTTCTCATAAACATCTTTACATTAATTGCTTTCTTTTCAATGTTTATAACACTTTGAAAGTATTATGACATCTGATTCGCCGTATTTAAAATAAATCTCTTACCTGAGAATAATAAAATGAGCTAATTTGAATGCAACAATGTATAATTCACACTTGTATTATAAAAATGCATATAGTTTTCTTATGTCTGAATAAATATTCATGTGCAAGTTGTCAAATGGTTCAGTGGGTAAATTCATTTTTAGTTTAGTTTATTTGTGTAGCACATTTAAAATAACTCGCGTTGACCAAAGTGCTGCATAGATCATAATTACATCTCATCTTGATCAGCCATTTAAAGTGCTGTATGAAACGAGAATCCGAGGTTTAGAATTGTTCATACAACATGGTAACAATCAACAATCACCTCAAAACACTTGTGAAAAAAAAAATTACAACTTCAACCTGGATTTAAGAGAGTTGGAAGGGGCTGATTTGATAGAGGGAGGAATGTTGTTATTGAACAAATAGTGCACATTGATTATAGATTCTGCTCAGGTTGTGACAGAGATCTGTTTTAAAATGTTTGTACGTAACCTACTCTAACAACCCTTTCCCAATTTATCTCCCCAAAACATATCTATATACTCTGTCACAAGGTGCATATCTGTGCAAGCTGATTATCTGCAGATTGGGAAGTTCTGAATTCATCCCCTGGTCTATTCTTACATCACAGTGACAGTTATCAATTAGGCTCAAGGTTAGGTGAAGATTTGGTAGGAAACAAGAGAAAAGTATTTAATTCTACTGAGTAGTAGTCAAAAGGTCTTGTAGAAGCACAGAGGTGCAGGCATATGAGAGATATAATCCAGTGAACTGTGAGAAGGTGTTTTGGCTGTGACTATTATCTTCTGTATTAGATGTGGTGGGACAAGTACAGGTGAAAATAGTCAGTGCCTTTATTAGGTGCTAGGGTAAAAGGAAGCCTTATTTGGCTGAACTGAGCACTCTAGCATTTTGCCTTTTGGTTTTAAATCTCAGCAACAGCTCTAATCAGCTTTTCATATGTAATGGAAGATTTAAACCATGTTTTTTTACCTTTGCAGCTTTTGCTTCTGCAAGGCTGAGAACCTGCTTGTTTTTAAGAATCAGGAGACATAAGCTAAATTCTACCGAGGGGCCAGAGATGCAGTTATCTGACAAAAAAGACATCTGTGTACCAAGAACATTTAATCTTCCTGCTTGTTTTGGTCACAGACTGTCAGAGGCCTAGCCTTGATGCAAAATAAACCATTGTATTCAAAGTGTTAAGCTGAAAATTATGTTATTCAATAGAAGCCTAGGCATGCTAGCTTGCTCGCTTATATTTCTGTGCTGGGAATAGGTGCTTGGGTAAGCAGTTTTTGGGTAATATAAGCCATGGTCCCGCTGCTGAAGTTTGAGACTCTCCGAGAGGTGGCAACATTTCTTAGCAAGAAGAAGAACTTCTAGAGTCCAGCCAACGACCCGGTCGGGGGAGGTGGAGAAGCTGCTACCGGCGCCCCGACAACCTACTACAAATGTGCAGTCGTTGCCTCGCTTCGGCAGTTGGGACCAGTCCAGGTATTGATAAGTATAATTGGGAAAGGCTTGCATAATGTAGTTTGATATCAGCTTTAGAATTTGTAATAAAGATTTGTATAAACTGAAGTGCTCTTGGTGTGTGTGTCTATTTTCTTTTGGTAGCTCAAACACTGTGACCAATCTAAAACGAACAAAGTTAGAGGTACAAGTTTACCCAGGACATCATACTTTTCTGTCCTTTTGTTTCATCCAGCTCCATTTGTTGCTTCCTAATAAAGCAACTAGACTGCTCCATAAATAGTGGAATCACCTTGTTATCTGTACCCTCACCCTATCAAAAGTAGTATTCTTATCCTATTTATTGTTTCTACCACCTTCCCGCCCCGGACAAACACAAACTTCGTATTTCTTTTTCCAAAGAGGTCATCTAACCTGTTGAAGATTTCCAACCTTTTATTTTAGTCATTTTGATGTGGGCAGGTAGAGTTGAAAATGACAGCAAATGTTGAAATGGGAAGCAGGGCTGAAGAGATGGTGCAAGGAGGCATGAAGAGCGTCTCTTGCTTTACAAAAAGCCTAATCTAAATGACTACTAATTCTGACTATTTCACGTTGGGTAGATGCAGTATTTGTTCAAACTGATTTGCATTGAATAATATCTCTTGGCTTTTTTGATGGGTGAATTAAAACAATTTCTATTTTTTTTTAATTTAAATGTAACAAGCCAATTCGGCCCTACGTGTCCATGCCACCCAATTTGCACCCCATTAAACTACACCCCGGTGTTTTTGAAAGGTGGGAGGAAACCCAAGCAGACACAGGGAGAATGTACAAACTCCTTACAGACAGCTCAGGATTTGAACCCAGGTCCAGTCCTGAACACAGGTGTTGCAACTAAGAGGCTCCATCAGGAATAGCTGTAGAAATTTTAATTTTCTTATTAATGAATCCTGCTGAGAATGTTTTAGCATTTCAAATTGAATGTTGGAGAACTAACTTCAAGTAATTAAATCTGGAATTAAAAAAGCTATTAGAAATAGTGACCATAAAATTATAGTTCGGCTTGTATTGCAAGAGGGATAGATGGGGCAGAATTTGTCAGGCCTGTCCAAGAAGGTTTCTTTTTTTTTTAATTTTTAATTTTTCACACTAATAACCATATTAACCAAAATATACACAAACATTTCCCTCTTGAATATAGTGTCATTTTCTCCCCTTTTTCCCCCCTCCCCACTCACTCAGCATTCAACATATACAATACCATAAACCCATTAAACATTTATTTATGAAAATAAACAAGAAAATTGTGTCATCTACTTTTACACACTGGGTTATTCCACTTCGTCTTCTTCTCATTCTGTCATTTTAGGTGGTGGAGGTCCGTGGTAGGCCCTCTCTGTTGTGTTCCATGTACAGTTCCCAAATTTGTTCAAATAATGTGACTTTATTTTTTAAATTATATGTTATTTTTTTCCAATGGAATACATTTATTAATTTCTATGTACCATTGCTGTACTCTCAGGCTCTCTTCTGATTTCCAAGTTGACATACATTTTTTTGCTACAGCTAAGGCTATCATAATAAATCTTTTTTGTGCTTCATCCAGTTTGAGTTCTAATTCTTTACTTCTTATATGACTTAGAAGAAAGAACTCTGGATTTTTTGGTATGTTGCTTTTTGTGATTTTATTTAATACCTGATTGAGATCTTCCCAAAATGTTTTCACTTTCTCACAGGCGCAAATTGCATGTACTGTTGTTCCCATTTCCTTCTTACAGCAAAAACATCTATCTGATACTGTTGGATCGCATTTATTTAACTTTTGGGGCATGATATATAGCCTGTGTAACCAATTATATTGTATCATGTGTAACCTCATGTTATTATATTTCTCATAGTTCTGGAGCATAGATTTTCCCATATTTCATTTTTTATCTTTATGTTTAGATCTTGTTCCGACTTTTGTTTGGGTTTATAGCTTATTTCATCATTTTCTTTTTCTTGCAGCTGATGTACATGTTTGTTATAAATCTTTTAATTATCATTGTGTCTATAATACGTGAATCTTCTTCCAAATGTTGAGTAAATGGTGGAGTACTGGTGAACTTCTATATTGTACCAGTTTTTCATCCCACTTATAAAGTATATGTTTAGGTACCTTCTCCCCTATTTTATTTAGCCCTATTTTGGTCCAATCTGGTTTTTCCCTTGTTTGATAAAAATCTGATAGGTATCTTAATTGTGCTGCTCTATAATAATTCTTAAAGTTTGGTAGCTGCAAACCCCCTTGTTTGTACCTTTCTGTTAATTTATCTAGCACTATCCTCAGTTTCCTTTCCCCCCCCCCCACCCTTTCCATAAGAATTTCCTTATTATTTTCTTTAGCTCATTGAAGAATTTCTCTGTTAAGGGAATTGGTAACGATTGAAATAGGTATTGTATCCATGGGAAGATATTCATTTTAATGCAATTTACCCTTCCTATTAGTGTTAGTGGTAAATCTTTCCAATGTTCTAAGACATCTTGTAACTTCTTCATTAATAGCTGATAATTTAATTTGTATAGATGGCCTCGATTATTATCTAGTCTAATACCTAGGTATCGGATTGCTTGTGTTTGCCATTTAAATGGTGAATCTTTTTTAAACTTTGTGAAATCCACATTATTCATTGGCATCGCTTCACTTTTATTTGCATTAATCTTGTACCCCGATATTTCTCCATATTCCTTCAATTTCTTATGTAATTTTTATTGATAATTCTGGTTCTGTTAAGTACTATGATGTCATCTGCAAATGGACTGATTTTATATTCCTTCTCTTTTATTTTTATCCATTTTATTTTATTTTCTGTTCTTACCAGTTCTGCCAATGGTTCTATTGCTAAAGCAAACAGTGAGAGACATAGTGGACATTCCTGCCTAGTTGACCTGCTTAATTTAAATTGGTTCAATATATATCCATTTACTGTCACCTTCTCCAATGGTCCCTTATATAATGCTTTAATCCAATTAATATATTTTTCTGGTAGGTTGAACCACTGTAATATTTTGAATAAATAATTCCATTCTACCCTGTCAAAGGCTTACTCTGCGTCTAAAGCAACCGCCACTGTTAGCGTATTGTTTCCTTGTACTGCATGGATTAAGTTAATGAACTTACAGATATTGTCCGTTGTTCGTCTTTTCTTAATAAATCCAGTTTGATCTAGTTTTACTATTTTTGGTACACAGTCAGTCAATCTGTTTGCTAATAGTTTTGCTATTACCTTATAATCTGAGTTAAGTAGAGATATTGGTCTATATGATGCTGGTGTTAGTGGATCTTTCCCCGTCTTTGGTATTACTGTAATTATTGCTGTTTTGCATGAATCTGGCATGTTTTGTGTTTCTTCAATCTGGTTCATTACTTCCAGAAGAGGAGGAATTAATATGTCTTTAAATGTTTTATAGAATTCTATTGGGAGTCCATCCCCTCCCGGCGTTTCATTGTTTGGTAGTTTTTTTAATATTTCCTCTATTTCAAATGGTTTTATCAATTTGTTTTGCTCCTCTTCTTGTAATTTTGGTAGTTCAATTTTAGTTAGAAACTCATCTATTTTGTCTTCTTTCCCTTCGTTCTCAATTCGATATAACTGCTCGTAGAATTCTAAAGTTTTCATTGATCTCTGTTGGGTTATATGCAATTTGTTTGTCCTTTTCCTTGATGCCAATACCGTTCTTTTAGCTTGTTCTGTTTTAAGCTGCCAAGCCAGTATTTTGTGTTTTTTTTCTCCTAGCTCATAATACTTCTGCTTTATTTTCATTATGTTCTTCTCCACCTTATACATTTGTAGTGTTTTGTATTTTATTTTTTTGTCCGCCAATTCTCTTCTTTTTGTTGTATCTTCCCTTGTTGCTAGTTCTTTTTCTGTACTTACTATTTCCCTTTCCAGCTGTTCTATTTCCCGATTGTAGTCCTTCTTCATCTTAGTTACATAACTTATTATCTGCCCTTTGATAAAGGCTTTCATTGCATCCCCTAATATAAATTTATCTTTCACTGATTCCGTATTTATTTCAAAGTACATTTTAATTTGGCACTCAATAAATTCTCTAAAATCCTGGCTTTTAAGTTGCATGGAGTATAATCTCCATCTATATGTTCTTGGTGGGATGTCCTCCAGTTCTATTGCTAATAACAGGGGTGAGTAATCAGATAACAATCTAACTTTATATTCCGTTTTCCTAACTCTCCCTTGTATATGGGCTGACAACAGGAACAGGTCAATCATTGAGTATGTTTTATGTCTACTAGAATAATATGAGTATTCCTTCTCCTTTGGTGTTGTCTCCTCCATATATCCAAAAGTTGCATTTCCTGCATTGATTTAATCATAAATTTGGCTACTTTGTTCTTTCTGCTGGTCTTTTGTCCTGTTTTATTCATCTTTGAATCCAAATTAAGGTTAAAGTCCCCTCCTATCAATATATTCCCCTGCGTATCTACAATCTTCAAAAAAATATCTTGCATAAACTTTTGATCTTCTTCATTAGGTGGATATATATTGACCAAATTCCAGAGTTCTGAATATATCTGACATTTTAACATTATGTAGCTCCCTGCTGGATCTATTATTTCCTCCTGTATTTTGATTGGTACATTTTTATTGATTAATATAGCTACACTTCTGGCTTTTGAGTTATATGATGCTGCCATTACGTGCCCTACCTAGTCTCTCTTTAAATTCTTGTGTTCCATTTCATTTAGATGCGTTTCCTGCACGAATGCTATATCTATTTTTTTCTTTTTTCAGTAAATTTAATAGCCTCTTCCTTTTGATTTGGTTATATATTCCATTAATATTTATAGTCATATGGTTCAACATGGCCATCTCATACTTTGTTTACATCTCATTTCCGCTTCCTCACCACCACCTTTCCCCTTTTCCCCATTTCCATTTCTCAGTTTTCTTTTTTTGAACATACTGTATGACAACAATTCTAAAACATAAAATACTTTAACCACTCCCACATCCTGAATTCCCTTATCCCCAAGTGTTTCCCCCCCCCCCCTCTGAGTCGCCCCTTGTCCCCTGCTGGGCAACCACAACTCCCCTCTCCATTTGGATTGCGAACCCATTTGCAAGTGTCAACTGATTTCGCAGTGACCGTTATTCTCTCCCACCCAACCCACTCCAGAAAACTTTTATCTTCACATTAAAACAAAGCTCCCCCTCTTTTCTTCTCTTTTTCTTCATTTATTTATTTATTTTTTTAAACCCCCCCTCCTCTTTTCCCCCTTCTCCTTTACTTCACTTTTCTTCCCTCCTTTAGTTCTTACTTATACATTAATTTTACTTCTTTATATGTAGTTTGTCATCATTCTTTGTTCTTGTTACATCTCTTCATCTGCAGGCGTTCTGCAAATTCTCATGCTTTCTCCGGAACAGTCTGTTTTGCTGCCCCGGGAAAACTATTTTAAGCACCGCTGGATATCTTAACATAAATTTATAGCCTTTCTTCCTTCCTTTTCTTTAGGAGCTCCAAACTTATGTCTGGGTAGAAAAAAATTTTTTGACCTTTGTATTCCAGTGATATTTTGTCTTCTCTAATTTTATTCATTTCCTTCTCCAATATATTTTCTCTTGTCGTATATCTCGGCAATTTTACTAAAAACGGATCTTGGTTTTTATTGTGACTGTGGTTTTTGGGTTAATGTTCTGTGTGCCCTGTCTATTTCCATTCATTGCCGCATTTCTGGCATTCCCAGGACTTTTAGGATCCATTCTTTTATAAATTCTTTCATATCTTTACCTTCTTCATCTTCCTTTAGGCCCACTATCTTTATATTGTTTCGCCCACTATAGTTTTCCATTACATCCATCTTCTGAGATAACAACTCCTGTGTTTCTTTAACCTTTTGCCACATTCTTCCAATTTTCTTTTCAAGTCGTTCACTTTCATTTCTACCGCCATTACACATTCTTCCACATTTTCTAATCTTTTCCTATTTCTGTCTTGACCAACTCTATTCTACTCACTTTTTCTTCTGTACTTTTCATTTCATTAATTTCTAGTGTCAGCCATTCTTTTAATGCTTTGATTTGTTCTTGAATTTTTTTTATCTGTGTACTGTCCATTCACTTTACCTCCTATTCCTCTGTGCAGAGCTTGGTGTTCTTCTTCTGTGTCTGCTCTTGGGTTTGTGTCTTCTATTTCTCTTCCTTGTTATCTGTGTCTCTTCTGACTTTCTTGTTGAGCTGCTTGTTTCAGTTTGTTGCGTATTTTCTTTTTCATGGTCTCTTGATGTTGGTCCTCTTCTTCTGGGCTGGTTATCTGTTGTGTCTCTAGTTTCCTTTTTTCTTTCTCACCCCTCCCGTTCCCATTGCTTTCTTTATCTTCCAGCTGGGAGCCCTGCCTTCGGGCCTCTCTCAGCTGTTCGTGCTGTGGAGTTTCACTCCACAGCTGGCCCCCCCTCCCGTCGCTGTTCTCCTTGTCATGCACATCTTGCACGTGCAGTTGCACACCCGTTTGGCTCTGTGAGCCATTTTTGCAGTCCTGCGGTCGGTGGGTCATGAACCTGCAGGGTCTCCACTAACCTCAGGGAGTAGGCTCCTCTTTCCACGCCGGGTCGCTGCTTTTTCATGCAGTTACAGCCTTCACCTTTCTCTACCGGCATCTTTCTTTCTTCTTTTCTTCCCATTGTTTTTGGCTTTTCTTTCTTAGGCGCCATTTTCTCCACACCTTTATTTTTTATTTGTTGTGATTTGTGTGTCTGGGGCTTTGCTTTTTCTTCACTTTTTTCCTTCTTTTCTGGAGGGGGCTGGTATTCTCCTACTGGTCACTACTCCATCACGTGACTCCTCTCCAAGAAGGATTCTTGACACAGTATGTGGACCAGTTGACGAGAGGCCATACTAGATCAAGGAGTGGGTAAGGAACTTTGAAAACCTGTTTTCTACACTAATGTCCATTTGTGAAGGAAGTCTGCCATCCTTCCCTGCCCTGCTCTAGCTAACGTAATTGACTTAGTTGTCCTCTCAAATGACCGAGTAAGAAATTCAGTTCCCTTGGCATGATGTTTATGTTTTCAAAGGAATTAATAATGTCACCTCATTCATTCTGTTTCACCAGAAAGTCCCATTTCAGTTTCAGGTAGATTGACCTAGTATGCTCTGTAACATTAATGATGAACACAATATTCTGGAATTGTCTGAAGAATTGTGAGTGAGTTCTCACTGAGGTAAAAAAGTTCAACATTCAGATTTATTGTCAAGAGTACATACATGACATCATTCCCAACTCTGAGATTCTTTCCTGTGGTCAGCCAGAATTTCTACTTATCAGTAACTACATTGTACTTAAGAAAAAGATGCCTATACAAAAGAGAGATATGTAAACAAAGAAACAAACTGACTACAATACAGAAAAATATATTCAGTAATGAATAATGTACAAAGTAAGAATCCTTACATTGAGTTTGTTGTTTAGGAGTCCAATGGTGATGGGGTAGCAACTGTTCCTCAGTGTTGTGGTACAAATCTTGTGGCACCAATGCCTCTTTCCTGATGGTAGTAGTGAGAACAGAACATGTCCTGAGATCTTTTTTCCTGCCCAGCCAGGCAGAATTTCTACTTATCGGTGCTCAAGAAAGATACCTGTACCTGATTCCTCCTTCTTTCCCAAGGCAGTGCTACATGTAGGTTTTTTCGACAGTGGGGAAAGTTTTGCCTGTAATGTTCTGGGCTGTACTTACTGAATTTTACAGGCTTTCTGCTCAGAGGTGTTGGTGCCCCCCATACCAGGCCATGATGCAGCCGGTCAGCACACTTTCCACTACACATCTGTTAAAGTTTGCCAAGATTTCTGATGTCATACCAAATCTGCGCAAACTCCTGAGGAAGTAGAAACGCCGATATGCTTTCTTTGAGATGAAGTTAATATGTTGTATCCAGGAAAGGTCCTCCAAGATAGTGACTCCCCAAGAATTTGCTCACCCTCTCTGCCTCTGATCCCCCAATTATCATTGGAGCATCCCTTTTTATGCAGATCACGACTGTGGTATCATCAACAAATTTGTAGATAGTGTTATTAAGGTACAAAGACACACATTCATAGGTGTAAATCAAGTCAAGCAAAGGGTTAAAGACTGCCCTGTGGTGCTCCTGGTGCTAATGGAAGTTGTGAAAGAGATGTTCTTGGCAAGCCACACTGATTGGGGTCTGAAGGTAAGGAAATCCAGCATCCAATTATATAATGGGGAAATGAGGCCCAGGTCTCAAAACTCCGTTTTGAGGGGATGATGATGTTGAATGTCAAACTGTAGTCGATAAAGAGTATCCTGATGCATGCATCTTATCTTTCCAGGTGTTCCAGGGTTTTATGTAGAGCCAGTGAGATGGCATCAGCCATAGACCTTTGGCTGTGGGAAACAAATTGGAATGGATCAATGTCTCCGCTCAGACATGAGCTGATATGCTTCAACACCAGCCTCTCAAAACTTCATCTCTGTGGATGAGAGTGTCACTGGTCAGTATTCATTTAGACAGGTTAGATACTTTTCTTGGGTTCCAGTACAATTGTAGCCCGTTTGAAACAAGCGGATACCACACCCTGCACGAGTGAGATGTTGAAGATATCCACAAATACAATGGCCAGTTGGTCAGCACAGGTTTTCAGAACTCGGCTTAGTATACTCGTCCATGCTTTCCTTGGATTCACCCTCTGAAGGCAGCCTGCACATCATCTTCAGATACTGACATTATTGGATCATCAGGTGGTCAAATTAGGCCTAGAAGGCATTAAGTTCATCTGAGAGTAAAGCTGTGCTGTCTCCTACAGCACCAGATTTGGTTTTGTTACAGGTTATCATTTAAGTCCTGCTGCTGCTGACGGGTATCCTTCATTGTTTCCATTCTCCTCTGGAATCTCCACTTCAACTGGGAGATGGATTTCCATATCTTGAACCTACACCATCTGTAGTGTTCGGGATCTCTGGACTTAATTGCCTGTGATCTGGCTCTCAGCAAGTTCCAGATGAATGCATTAAGGCAGAGAAACTATGAGAAAGTTGAAATAAAATGGAAAACAAATCTCTCCTGGGCACTCTTAAAACAAGGAAGATATTAGAAAACAAGTCTTTCTGCTCTCAGCTATATAATGCCCAGACTTAAGGGATCTGAATAATTATGTAGTAGTCAGTTTAAGTGAACTTTTGTTTTATGTACAATAATGTGAAAAAATGCATACAAAAATCATATAACTATAGAAGTAAATTGGCATGATTAGAATTGTGCTGTATTTCCAGAACGGTAATAGCATTATTAAGCCCATCTTTATTTATCAGAGCCACCATTTGAGCATTGCACTAAATTTAATCTTTCCAAGACACATTTTTAGATATTTACAAATTAGACAATTTGTTCAGTCTAAGCTTTTAGATTTTCTGCAAATTTCCAACACTAATATTCTTGATTTTTTAAAATTTACATTTTTATGGTGGATTAACATCATGTATCTATAATAATTTATTGGATTTAAATTCAGCTCCCATGGCTGGGATTAAGAGCGATTGGGAATAAGCCTTGAACGTAGCATTTTCAGATGAAGATGGGTATTCTACTCTCAGCTTCATTAATGATTCCTCATTTTGTGCAAGGCCTTGCTTATTAATATTTAAGGGGGTTACACAAAACTCCTATGTCCAAACTTACACTATATAATTTTTATGCAGATATTGATCCACGATGTGAGAAATGTAAAATCTTGAAGCTTCCCTGATCCATGTTTTGGGAGTGCCAAAATTTAGAGATTCTGGAAAGATATTTTCCAAACTTTATCAACGATTAATTTGGAACCTTGCCCATTCATTTCTCTGTTTGGTTTTTCTCATGATTCAGATAAACTTTTATCGGCATCTGTGGAAAAAGTTTTAGCTTTCACCACGTTGATAGCCAGATGAGCAATTTCATTGAAATGTAAAGGTGATTCATCCCCTATCATACACAGTAGTTCTATGATGTAATTTCCTATTTAAATTTAGAGAAAATTAGATATAATATCAAAGATATAAAGTTTCAATTTATGAAATTATGGGACCCATTCTTATTTTTTTTTAATAATTGGAAGAGTTAACAATTACTGTATGTTCTGGTCGTTCATTTTCTCCGGGATCACCAGTGGTTCCACATTATTGATTTTTAATTTAATTCAAAAGGTAACCTGATGAGAGGGAGGGGTTAGATTAGAGTTAGCTTTAGTTTTTTTTTCTCCTTTATTTGATACAAGTTATTTCAATAAAACATGGATGCATGGATCAGTTCAAATAAATGTTTTTGAGGAATTACAAGCAATTATTGATCTTGTTTTGTCTACTTTTCTCATTGGCTTTTTTTTTGCATGCTTACTTGTATAAAATGAATTATGTGATTGTCAATTTTGTATTTATGCTTATTTGTGAAACTTAATAAAAATATTTTTAAATTAAAAGAATTCTGCTGTATTTCAAGAATAGTAATACCATTGCATAAGTCGGTCTGTTTATTTATCATAGCAGCCATTTTCCCAAATATATTTGTGAAAATTACAATATTCATGGAATGTTCATCTGGTGCATTTTGATAATTAGGCAAAAGTGACACAGCTGCTGACATGCAACACATTTAGCACAGGTCACTGTGAGCTTAATCATCTTCCAACTGATGGGATGGGTATTTTCATGCTCTGGAATAAAATCTGGTATTTTTTGTGTATGATCATGTATGGCATATCAACAAACTATGTTCATTGGTAGCAAAATGCCTGATTTCTGGGAAGGGCTGTTGTAAGTACTACAGCAAGTCTCAACCTTTATGCTGATCGAGTTTGAGTTATTTTGTGCACAATTCTGATCGACCAACTTTCTCTGTGGTTGAGGAGACAGCATGTAAGCTGAATTGGTTTCATAATGAGATGCTTTGTTTCTGTTCACATCCAAGCTCCCTTGACCTACTGCTAGTAACCAAGTCTTATGTTTGTAACAGCAGCAGCCCAGAGATACACATTGCCTGCACCAGAGAATTCTCTTCCTGAGTCCAGCACTGCTACGTGAATAAATAAATGGATTTAGCCCTGATTTAAACAATATTAATGTGAATCCAAAAAGTTTAAATTGATTTAAAATAAAACTGCTCTGTAGCATTGTGACATCTTGAAGGAAGGAAAATCCTAATGGAAGGCAGCAAACTATCACTGAAACTACAACCACAACACACGTTACTACAGCTCCTGAATCTTTTGTGCCTGAAATATTCATTGAGGACCCCAGTTGCAACTTATTTTCAGAAGGCCGGATGGGAGTACGTCCTTGTTTGTAAGAGTGTGCTTGAGTGTGTTGGAGCTTGTTGTAATTTTGATTTTGATAAAGAGGTTCTGTAACAGTTTGCCCTCTGTTAGTCCCTGCTCTTTTAAGCACTCTCGGACTTAATGGATCAACCGTGATGATGGCACTCTTCCTTCCATATGTATTTTTCTTCAGGGCAACAGCTATTATCATGTAGGAGACCAATACAGCACCCACACAAAATGCATAATCTGCAACATAGAGATAGAGAATGACTTTATCATCGCTACTGGTACAACCAAAGAGGGGCACACATACTCTGGAACTCTCAGGAGATGTCCAGAAGGTAGCAAGGGTACCCAGGGTAAAGCTGAGGCTCCACAGGCTGATGGTCACAAGAAGTATAGAGCGAGACACTGTTGTGTTAGGTCGCCGCTCACATAACACCATGTACAAGCGATGGAGACCAATTATGGTCACCGATTTAAGGGACATTATTATTAATGCAGCACTTGTGAGGTGAAAGGTGAAGCAGAACGCCCCAGAAACGTTGCTGTTTGAATCGAAGTATAAAATGAAAGCGAACATGGGCGTGGTGACACAACAAATGAACAGATCACAAAAGGAGAGGTTGAGGACCATGAAGTCAAAGTTCGTCCGCAACTTTCGGAGTGCTGGGTCAAAGAAGGAGAAGAAGACGATCAGGTTCCCCAGTGTTCCCAAACAGAATGTGAGGAAGAGCAGCAGGGTGCAGGCGGTCCGGATCAGCTCCTGCAGGTTCCCCACGGGCTCATTCCCCCTCATCCCAGCAGATGGGCTGTTGGTGCCCGTCGGGGCGCGCTCCGCTCCAGGCCGCCTTCTGTGCGCTCGGGAAGACCAGCGGGCGGGCCCTGGAACCGAACAGAAGCCCGCAGATGATGGAAGGCTGCAACAAAAACGGGGACACTGAGCCAGGCTGGGACCAAGCCCAATGGTGCTGTGGACCCGGGCATGGCGCTGCCTGCCACCGCGTCACCCCCTCCCAACGCCCGGCGTGGCCACAGTAACTCCGGGCCCGTCCCGTGCGCCGAGCTCCTGTCCGATTATTTCCTGCAGAGCACGTCGTGCTACCCTCGGGAGCCCGAAGCCGAGGCTTCCCGCCGCTGAGCCTCAGGACCGACCGGTTCATGAGCTGGACTGGCCAGCTCCAGATGGGCTCGAGTGAAACGAGGAACGCGGGAGCAGGAGTAGGCCCTTCCGTCCTTCCACCCTGCTGTACCGTTCCCGAGAGAAGCGCGCTCCTGTGCATACCTTGGTGAAACTGCAAGTGGAGCAGAAGCAGGAGCTACGGTTCAGTCAGGGTGCATTCCTAAACGGGCAAGTGACGGCTTCCCCAAGGAGCGGCGCAGAGCCCTGGCCAGAAGGTGCACTGACTGCATCGCCATCGAGTGCAGCAGAAAAACAGGTCAACCCCTGTCAACAGGTCAGACAGGAAACCAAATTAACCCCGCAGGCCAAAGACCCTTCATCAGAATTGTGGAAGAGAGAAAATAACGTTGTTGCAAGTTGCAGAGAGACCAGGATGGATGAACAGGACGAAGAATATTTCTGAGGATGAGGGCAAGCTTAGCACAGGCAATACGTTAAAATTAATCTGGAAATGGAAAGCATAACCTAACAGCTATCATTAAAAGGGCCCATATTCATTCAGAGTTGGAGTACCTTGAAGAAGTTGATTAATATCAATTGTACTATTCATAGAAATCCACTTTTTTTGTAAAATACTCACATTGCGGGACCAGCTGGTTGATTAAGATCTGAGACAAAAACTGTACTAGGCCTGTACAGCAAAAGTTAAAAGGGGTTGTGAAAAAGAATTACCATCCAAATAGATTTTACAGAATTCAATCATGGCGAGTGTTCCTGACAAACTGACAGGAAAGAAAATGTTAGCATAATCTTCCAACTGGACCAGCAGCCAGAATTCCCGAACGTTGAGCCACGGGTACAAGTTTGCATCTTACCATAGGAGCTATGAAATTGACATTAAATTTAAAAGTGAACCAAGACTTATTTAAAAGAATTGCACCATTTACAGTAACCATAAAACTACCTGAATTTGAATACTTGGTCAGTGGATTTGGACAGGAGTGTGCAAATTAACTCTTGACAAAACTACATCATCTCCATCTCCCAAGTCTGTGACTGAAGCGAACTAACATCAAGATCTCTGATGATGGCATCACTTCTAAAGGCAGCAGAAACAAATCTGTTCTCAGGCATGGCCATGTTACGTGACTTAATTTAGTGGAGGCATTCATTCAACATTTTGCACATGCACATCAGAACAAAGACCCTGCTGGAATTTTCGCCAGACAGCCTGGGAAACAGACCATAAAACCTACCACTGCCCAACACTGACTGGCCAAATATGGATAGGATACAAAGCTGGAGCTAAATTAATCATCTCAAAAATGTTTCAAAAGTTATTTACATGGGCAGTTTTGTTAGTGCAAGGAGTGTAATGCATTATAGCATCACTAACACCTGAAATTACACCTGAAATGAAACATCTTTCACCAACAGTGGCATAGTCAAAATGATATTCATCCACATTTAGTAAATACTCAGATAGCCTTTGGAGGCCAAGGACACTTAAATATATCAAGACAGTTTAAATATGAAGCATTAATAATGAGCTTTTCACAAATCCATGGGCTTTTCAGCCAATGAGGTGACTTAGGAATACAATATCCCCAAATGCTAGCTAAATTTTAATCTCGGGAGCGAGGCTCTACACTTGTATGATCTGGCATGTGGTGCTCTCTCTTTGAAAGACTATTTCAATTCAACAATATGGACAAAGTACCATCAAGTCAGAATTAACTATGCTGTCAATAATAATCAATTTACCTTTTCATTGGTGATTTGTCAAAGTTAAAATGGGTTGTGAAAAAGAATTATGATCCAAGGAGGTTTTACAGAATTCAATCATGGCAAGTGTTTCTGACAAATTGACAGGAAAGAAAATGTTAGCATAATCTTCCAACTGGACCAGCAGCCAGAATTGGGTATTACATAATTAATTAATTATAATTAATGGGGTAAACATTCCAAGAAAGGTTCTTATCTTGTGACCTTCACTGAGCAGTGGATTCTACACCAGTACCTTTGAACTACACAGTTATTTCTGGTCAGGTCTGGAATGTAATATTTAGTGTGAAGCTTTCTGATTACTTTTTTTGCATCCTAGGGTGCTGAAAGAGGTGGCTATGGAAATTGTGGAGGCACTGGTCGACATTTTACAAAGTTCCATAGATTCCGGGGAGGTCCCTGAGGATTGGAGAGTGGCTGATGTAGTGCCGCTTTTTAAGAAAGGAGGGAGGGAGAAAACGGGAAATTATAGACCAGTTAGCCTGACATCAGTGGTGGGGAAGATATTGGAGTCCATCATAAAAGGAGAAATAGCAGAACACTTAGTCAGTAATAATAGTATAAGGGCTAGTCAGCATGGATTCCTTAAGGGTAAGTCATGCTTGACTAACCTTCTGGAATTTTTTGAGGATGTGGTGTATTTGGACTTCCAGAATGCCTTTGATAAGGTACCGCACGGGAGTCTAGTGGGCAAGATCAGGGAGCATGGTATTGGAGGTAAGGTGCTGACATGGATAGGAAATTGGTTAAGAGATAGGAAACAAAGAGTTGGAGTAAATGGGTCTTTTTCAGAATGGCAGGATGTGACGAGTGGAGTGCCTCAGGGATCGGTGTTGGGTCCTCAGTTGTTTGTAATTTATGTTAATGATTTGGATGAGGGGATTATAAATAACATGAGCAAATTTACAGATGACACTAAACTGGGTGGCGGTGTGGGGTGTGAGGAGGATGTAAGGAAAATGCAGAGGGACTTGGACAGGCTGGAGGAGTGGGCGGCTAAATGGAAGATGAATTTCAATGTGAACAAATGTGAGGTTATTCATTTTGGGGGAAGTAATAGGAAAGCTGAGTATTATTTAAATGGAGACAAGCTAAGGAGTGGGGAAGTGCAAATGGATCTGGGTGTACTTGTTCACCGGTCACTGAAGGCTAGCATGCAGGTTCAGAAAGCTGTGAAGAAGGCAAATGGAATGTTGGCTTTCATAAAGAGGGGATTGGAGTATAGGAACAGAGACGCCCTTCTGCAGTTATACAGGGCCCTGGTGAGACCCCACCTGGAGTATTGCGTCCAGTTCTGGTCTCCAAACTTGAGGAGGGACATACTAGCTGTAGAGGGTGTGCAGCGCAGATTTACAAGGTTAGTTCCAGGGATGGCAGGGTTGTCATATGCAGCAAGGCTAGAAAAACTGGACTTGTATCCATTGGAGTTTAGAAGCATGAGGGGGGACATGATTGAGGTATACAAAATCATCAGGGGGATAGACAAGGTGAAGTCTGATTACTTGTTCCCAATGATGGGGGAGACGAGGACTAGAGGGCATAGTTTAAGAATACAGGGTAGGCCCTTTAGGACGGAGATGAGAAAGCATTTTTTTACCCAGAGAAGTGTGAATCTGTGGAATGCTCTGCCACAGAGGGTGGTAGAGGCGGATTCGCTGACTATGTTCAAAAGAGAGTTAGATAAGACTCTTGTGGGTAACGGAGTTAAGGGTTATGGGGATAAGGCTGGAAAGGGGTACTGATGGTAATGATCAGCCATGATCTAAAATGGCGGTGCTGGCCCGACGGGCCAAATGGCCTACTCCAGCTTCTATTGTCTAAAATGAGAGGTTTCTTGTGCAATATTCAAGAACGTGTCTACATGGAGGAGAAGTCACATGATGGAATAGTGGCCGGTAGAATACCAGCCCTCTCCAGAAAAGATGGAAAAAAGTAAAGAAAAAGTAAAGCCACAGACACACAAACCACAACAAATAAAAAATAAAGGTGTGGAGGAAATGCCACCAAAGAAAGAAAAACCAAAAACAACGGGAAGAAAAGAAGGAAAGACGTCGGAAGAGAAAGGTGAAGGCCTTACCTGTACAAAGAAGCAGGTACCCGGCGTGGAAAGAGGAGCCCACTCCCTGAGGTCAGTGGAGGCCCCAAGGGGTCGCGACCCACCAAACGCAAGACTACAAAGATGGCTCGTGGAGCCAAACAGAGGTGCGCAACCGAGCATGACAAAGACAACACCAACGGGAGGGGGGACCAGCTGTGGATTGGAACTCCACAGCACAAACAGCTGAGAAAGAACCGACAGCAGGGCTCCCAGCGGGAATATATAGAAAATAATGGGAACAGGAGGGAGGAGAATGAAAAAAGGAAATCAGAGACTCAGCAGATGACCAGCCCAGAGGAAGAGGACAAACATCAAGACACCATTAATATAAAAAAAATACCCAGCAAACAGATAAACAGCCCAACAAGAAAATCAAAAGAGACACAGATACAAGGAAGAGAGGTAGAGGACACAGGTCCTGGAGTGGACACAGGGGAAGAGGAGAGAGAGCATCAAGCTCTGCACAGAGAAATGGAAGATGAAGGGAATGGACAATACATGGATAAAAAAAATTTTCAAGAATATATCAAAGCGTTAAAAGAATGCTGACACGAGAATTTAGTGAAATAAAAAGAAGAATAAAAGGTACAGAAGAAAAAGTGAGTAGATTAGAGCTGGTCATGACAGAAATTGGGAAAAGTCGACAAGGTGGAAGAATGAGAAACAGCCGTAGAAATGGAAGTGGACGACTTAAAAAGAAAACTGGAAGAATCTGATAAAAAAAGTTAAAGAAAGTTGTTGACTCATTAGATGGATATAATGGAAAACTATAATAGGAGAAACAATATAAAGATAGTGGGTCTTAAGGAAGATGAAGAAGGCAAAGATATGAAAGAATTTATAAAAGAATGGATCCCCAGGGTCCGAGAAATGCCAGAATTACAGGAAGGAATGGAAATAGAGAGGGCACACAGAACATTAGCCCCTAAACCACAGCCACAACAAAAACCAAGATCCATTCTAGTAAAATTCCTGAGATATACAAGAGAAAATATATTGGAGAAGGCAATGAAAAAAATGAGAGAAGACGAAAAGCCACTGGAATACAAAGGTCAAAATTTTTTTTCCTACCCAGACATAAGTTTTGAGCTCCTGAAGAAGAGGAAGGAATTTAACGCAGCAAAATCGATCCGATGGAAGAAAGGCTATAAATTTATGTTAAGATATCCAGCGATGCTTAAAATAGTTATCCCGTGGCAGCAAAGCAGACTGTTCTCGGATCCGGACAAAGCACGAGAATTTGCAGAACGCCTGCAAAACAGACAGAGAGATGAAGAGATGTAACAAGAACAAGAATGACAACAAACTCCATATAAAGAAGAAAAATAATGTATAAGTAAGAAATAAGAAGGGGAAGAAAGGGAAGAAAAGAAGTAAGGGGGGAATTAAGAGGGTGAGCTTTGTTATATCTGAAGATAAAAGTTTTCTGGAGGGGGCTGGGTGGGAGAGAATAACAGTAACTGCGAAATCAGTTGACGCGACTGGGCTCGCCATCCAAATGGAGAAGGGAGATGTGGTTGCCCAGCAAGGGACAAGGGGAAACTCAGGGGGTGGGGGGAAAACATTTGGGGTTAAGGGAATTTTAGTGGAAATATGATTTAGAAGTGTTGTCTTACAGTGTGTTCAAAAAAAGAAAATAGAAATGAATAAGGAGGAAAGATGGTGATGAAGAAGCGGAAATGAAAGGTAAACAAAGTATGAAATGGCCATGTTGAACTATATGACTATAAATATTAGTGGAATACATAACCAAATCAAAAGGAAGAGGCTGTTAAATTTCCTGAAGAAAAAACTGATATAGCATTCGTGCAGGAAACACATCTAACTGAAGTGGACACAAGAAATTAAGGAGAGAGTGGGTAGGGCACATAACAGCAGCATCATATAATTGAAAAGCCAGAGGAGTAGCTATATTAATCAATAAAAATGTACCAATCAAAATAGAGGAGGAAGTAATAGATCCAGCAGGGAGGTATGTAATGATAAAGTGTCAGATATATTCAGAATTTTGGAATTTGATCAATGTATATGCACCTAATGAAGAGGATCAAAAATTTATGCAAGATATCTTTTTGAAGATTGTAGATACGCAGGGGAATATACTGATAGGAGGGGACTTTAACCTTAATTTGGACTCTAAAAGATGGATAAAACTGGAAAAAAGACTAGCAGAAAGAACAAAGTAACCAATATATGGTTAAATCGATGCAGGAAATGCAACTTTTGGATATATGGAGGAGGTAACACCCAAAGGAGAAGGAATACTCATATTATTCGGGTAGACATAAAACATACTCAAGGATAGACCTGTTCCTGTTGTCAGCCCACATCCAAGGGAGAATTAGGAAAACGGAATATAAAGCTAGATTGTTATCGGATCACTCACACCTGTTATTAGCAATAGAGCTGGAGGACATCCCACCGAGAATGTATAGATGGAGATTAAACTCCATGCTACTTAAAAAACAGGATTTTAGAGAATTCATTGAGCGACAAATTAAAATGCACTTTGAAATAAATACGGAATCAGTGAAAGATAAGTTTATACTATGGGATGCAATGAAAGCCTTCATCAGAGGGCAGATAATAAGTTATGTAACTAAGATGAAGAAGGACTACAATCGGGAAATAGATCAGCTGGAAAGGGAAATAGCAAGTACAGAAAAAGAATTAGCAATAAGGGAAGATACAACAAAAAGAGAATTGGCGGACAAAAAAATAAAATGTGAAACACTACAAACATACAAGGTGGAGAAGAGCATAATGAAGACAAGACAGTATTCTGAGCTAGGAGAAAAAACGCACAAAATACTAGCTTGGCAGCTTAAGACAGAACAAACTAAAAGAAAGGTATTGGCATCAAGGAAAAAGGACAAACAAATTACATATAACCCAATGGAGATCAATGAAAACTTCAAGGAATTCTACGAGCAACTATATTGAACGGAGAACGAAGAGAAAGAAGACAAAATAGATAAGTTTCTAGCTAAAATTGAACTACTGTAATTGCAAGAAGAGGAGCAAAATAAATTAATAAAACCATTTGAAATAGACGAAATACAGGATATATTAAAAAAACTACCAAACAATAAAATGCCAGGAGAGGATGGACTCCCAATAGAATTCTATAAAACATTTAAAGACTTATTAATTCCTCCTCTCCTGGAAGTAATGAACCAGATTGAAGAAACACAAAACATGCCAGATTCATGCAAAACAGCAATAATTACAGTAATACCAAAGACTGGGAAAGATCCACTAACACCAGCATCGTATAGACCAATATCTCTACTTAACAGATTATAAGATAATAGCTAAATGATTAGCAAACAGATTGGCCGACTGTGTTCCAAAAATAGTAAAACTAGATCAAACTGGATTTATTAAGAAAAGACGAACAATGGACAATATCTGTAAGTTCATTAACTTAATCCATGCAGTACAAGGAAATAAGATTCCAACAGTGGTGGTTGCCTTAGATGCAGAGAAAGCCTTTGACAGAGTAGAATGGAATTATTTATTCAAAGTACTACATAGGTTCAATCTACCAGAGAAATATATTAATTGGATTAAAGCATTATATAAGGGACCATTGGCGAAGGTGACAGTAAATGGATATATATTAAACCAATTTAAATTAAGCAGATCAACTAGGCAGGGATGTCCACTATCTCCCTCACTGTTCACGTTAGCTATAGAACCACTGGCAGAACTGATAAGAACAGAAAATAAAATAAGAGGGATAAAAATAAAAGAGAAGGAATATAAAATCAGTCTATTTGCAGTATCTTCTTTGGCTTGTCTTCGCGGACAAAGATTTATGGAGGGGTATGCCCACGTCTGCTGCAGGCTCATTGGTGACTGACAAGTCCGATGCGGGACAGGCAGGCACGGTTGCAGCGGTTGCAAGGGAAAATTGGTTGGTTGGGGTTGGGTGTTGGGTTTCCTCCTTTGTATTTTGTCAGTGAGGTGGGCTCTGCAGTCTTCTTCAAAGGAGGTTGCTGCCCGCCAAACTGTTAGGTTCCAAGATGCACGGTTGGAGGCGATACCAGCCCACTGGCGGTGGTCAATGTGGCAGGCACCAAGAGATTTCTTTAAGCAGTCCTTGTACCTCTTCTTTGGTGCACCTCTGTCTCGGTGGCCAGTGGAGAGCTCGCCGTAGGACACGATCTTGGGAAGACGATGGTCCTCCATTCTGGAGATGTGACCCACCCAGTGCAGTTGGGTGTTCAGCAGCATGGATTCGATGCTTGCGGACTCTGTCAGCTCGAGTACTTCGATGTTGGTGAAGTCATTCCAATGAATGTTGAGGATGGAGCGGAGACAGTGCTGATGGAACCGTTCTAGGAGCCGTAGGTGATGCCGGTAGAGGACCCATGATTCGGAGCCAAACAGGAGCGTGGGTATGACAATGGCTCTGTACACGCTGATCTTTGTGTGTTTCTTCAGGTGGTTGTTTTTCCAGACTCTTTTGTGTAGTCTTCCAAAGGCGCTATTTGCCTTGGCGAGTCTGTTGTCTATCTCTTTGTCAATCCTTGCATCTGATGAAATGGTGCAGCCGAGGTAGGTAAACTGGTTGACCATTTTGAGTTCAGTGTGCCCGATGGAGATGTGGGGGGGCTGGTGGTCATGGTGGGGAGCTGGCTGATGAGTATACTTAACAGAACCAAAAATATCAATAAAAGAATTACATAAGAAATTGAAGGAATATGGAGAAGTATCGTGGTACAAGATCAACGCAAATAAAAGTGAAGCAATGCCAGTGAATAATGCGGATTTCACAAAGTTTAAGAAAGAATCACAATTTAGATGGCAAACACAAGCAATTCGATACCTAGGCATACAACTAGATAATAATCTAGGCCGTCTATACAAACTAAATTATCAGCCATTAATGAAGAAATTACAAGATGACTTAGAACATTGGAAAGACTTACCACTAACACTGATAGGAAGGGTAAAATGTATTAAAATGAATATCTTCCCAAGGATACAATACCTATTTCAATCATTACCAATTCACCTAACAGAAATTCTTCAAGGAGCTAAAGAAAATAATAAGGAAATTCTTCTGGAAAGGGGATAGCGCTAGATAAATTAACAGAATGGTACAAACAAGGGGGCTTACAGCTACCAAACTTTAAGAATGATTATAGAGCAGCACAATTAAGATACCTATCAGTTTTTTGTCAAACTAGGGAAAAACCAGATTGGACCAGATTAGAGCTAGATAAAATAGGGGAGAAGGTACCTGAACATATACTATATAAGTGGGATGAAAAGCTGGTGCAACATAGGAATTCATCAGTACTGCACCATCTGCTCAACATTTGGAAGAAGATTCACGTAGAAAGGAATAAAACAAATGATAAACTACCAAAACTAATATTGACACAAAATCAACTAATCCCTTTCTCAATAGATAACCTTTCCTTTAGAGAATGGGAGAGAAAAGGGATCAAAAGAATAGAAAATTGTTTTTCAGGAAATGCATTATTATCTTTTGAACAAATGAAGGACAAATATGGTATAACTCACGGTATAATGTTTGCATACCACCAACTGAAAACCTATTTGAAGGATAAACTGGGAAGCAGGCTGAGGTTACCAGAAGGAAGCAATTTTGAATATGTGATTACAGACACAATGATAATTAAAAGATTTATAACAAACATGTACATCAATCTGCAAGAGAAAGAAAATGAGGAAACAAGCTGTAAACCCAAACAAAAATGGGAACAAGATCTAAACATAAAGATAAAGAATGAAACATGGGAAAAGCTATGCTCCGGAACTATGAGAAATACAATAAACACGAGGTTACGCATGATACACTATAATTGGTTACACAGGCTATACACCATGCCCCAAAAGTTAAATAAATGGGACCCAACAGTATCAGACAGATGTTTTCGCTGTAAGAAGGAAACGGGAACAACAGTACATGCAATTTGGGCTTGTGAGAAAGTGGAAAAGTTTTGGGAAGATCTAAACCAGGTATTAAATAAAATCACAAAAAGTAACATACCAAAAAATCCAGAGATCTTTCTTCTAAGTAATATAAGAAGTAAAGAACTTGGACTTGATTTGGATGGAGCACAAATAAGATTTATTATGATAGCCTTAGCTGCAGCAAAAAAATGTATTATGTCAACCTGGAAATTAGAATACAGCAATGGTACATAGAAATGAATTCCATTGGAAAAAAATAACATATAATTTAAGAAATAACATCATAGTATTCGAACAAATTTGGGAACCGTACATGGAACACAATAGAGAAGTCCTACCACAGACCTCCACCGCCTAAAATGACAGGGGAAGACGAAATGAACTGACCCAGTATGTAAAAGTAGAAGACACAAATTTCTTTTTATTTTCATTGAGTGATGACATTGTTTAATGGGTTTAATGTGTCGTATATGTTGAATGTTGAGTGAGTGGGGAGGGGGGTGAAGGAAGGAGGGGAGGGAGGGAAGGGAGGGGGGAAAAGGGGAGAAAATGACACTGCGTATATTCAAGAGGGAAATGTTTGTGTGTATTTTGGTCAGTATGGTTCATAGTGTGAAAAATAAAAAATAAATAAAATGTCTACATGAACAATTTTCATTCTGGTCAGGTCTGGAATGTAATATTTAGTGTGACACTTCCTGATTACTTTTTTTTACATCAAAATGAGAGGTTTCTTGTGCAATATTCTAGAAAATGTCTACATGAACAATTTTCATTGAGGAAATGGTTAGATTCTAACTGAAAAAATAAGCACCATGGAGTAAAATTAGCGGTTTGATGTTTATGGAAGACAAAACAAAAAATATCACACCCTGCCCAGCCCATTATAAAACTCCACAATTGTTTGATCTATCTTCTAGTTGTTAGTAATTATAGAGCCCCAAGGTTCAAACATATTTATACTAAATTATAGTCTTATCAAGTTTAGCTCCAGAAGAAAATGAATCTTTACTTTATTGCTAACTCTCAGCCAGTGAAGCACACCTGGAAATGGCTTTGTTTTGGTATCAGATGAATAGAGGAATGATACTTGGTTACAATGGAGCTGACATCCAGGATAATACAACATTCTCCCTCCATTTTCCAAATAATCTCCAGAACTAAGTTTTCTCCCTAGGGATAAAAAAAATAGACATCAAGCTTGGTAAGAGGCCCTTTCGGCCCACAAGCCCATGCTGCCCAATTACACCCAATTAACTTAAAACCCCATATGCTTTTTTTGAATGGTAGGAGGAAACCAGAGCACCCAGAGGAAGCCAATGCAGACACAGGGAGAAGGTACAAACTCCTTACAGACACCGCAGGATTTGAACCCTGGTCCTGGTCGCTGGTGCTGTAACAGCATTGCGCTGATCACTACACTAACCATGCCGTATAAGGAATAAAGAATTCAATTTTTATACTTAAATCTATCTGCAGTGAAAAAGGTGTTACAATGTTTTACAGATGCTCACAAGCAATACAGATGTGGTACAAACAATCCATTTATTGGTTTTAAAATATCCAGTAGCACGTCTAAAATTACTTCTTTTGGCACAACCCAACAGAGTGGTTAAGTCTTTAACACAGTACAATTGTTTGATTTGACCTTTAACCCATGGATTATCATCGTATTGATTGTACATCGAACGGTAGTACTTTTGATGCCAGTATTTCATACATTGTAACAAATTCTGAGTAATTATAAAAACCAAATAAAGATAATGGAATTTAATAAAAAGATTGAAAATGCCAAGCCATTAAAATCATCAAAACCAGTGTTGCGTGATGAACCTTCAGCAGTTTGGTAAAACAAATGACTGAAATGTATTTCTTGAAAGCATAAACCATAGAGCATGTGGAAAAGCAAGTGATCTGAAGACAGAACCACTAGAAGTTCACGCCAATACAAATATAGCTCAACAAATATCAATAACACCACGTCTTTAAAGATTACATTCTGTACAAATGTGTTATTTCATCTCCTGTTTGTACAGTTTTTACATTTCTTTTACAGCCCTAAAAAAGTTATTAAATCTGTGTCAATTAAATAGCCAGGAGTGGTCTTGAGAGCAGTCAAGAAATTAGGATGTTTTGAGCAAAAACTGTACAAGAATTTTACAAATTCAACAGAGTGATTTGTGCTTAATAACAATTTCTGTAAATCAGCCAAAAAAAACTATTGTCTTTATATTATAAACAAAGTCAAAATTCTACGAAACACATTTTTATACACACACATTTTCAGCTATGTTGTAAATTATTTACTTGGATTGAAAAGGATCTCCATATTCTTAAAGACACAAAATATTATTATTAGTATTTGCAGCTTTTCAGGTCTTCAAAGATTTATACGCTTCATGGGATTCTCAGGCATATGTACAAATGTTCTCTATTGTTCAATAGTGGTAGCATCAAAACTCCCTTCCAATGGTGTAAATAGAACTAGAGCCTAGAGAAAAAGAAAAAAAATACATTGAGATCTGAACTGATTTGTTTCTACATATCAAAGTCACCCACCAGATTAAATTTAGCATGCTTCAATTTTAACTCTTTTTCTCTGGCCTTACTTTTTCCACACTACATATTGATCTCTGCAATTAATATTTGATCTCATAATTGAAATAGATCGATGCATTTCACAATACATACACCTGTACATACTAGAAATGACAGTGACATCAAAATAGAACTGACCAGGAAGGCTCCAACAAGAGTGAGGATTAAAGAGGGAAAGTGAAAATACGAAATTCTTCTGATTTACTGTCGCAATTCAAAATAGTTCACATTGCCTTCTCAGGGATTAACTGGGACAGGTAACAAATACCGGTCTCACCAACAAGGCCCACGTGTAAAATGAATAATATATTTTTAAATTTTGCTTTCTAGAAACTTGATAAAAAATTTAAGGAAACAAATACCACAATAATTGTTGAAATCTTGTATTTTCCTTCAAATAAATTTCTGCTTATCTTTAGAAAAAAACATTTAATTGTACAAATACATCATTTCCTGAAAGAGATGACAGAGATAGACTGAGTGGTGAAGAAAGCAGTTGGCAGGCTTACTTATATTGGTCAGGGGACTGCAGGAATTGGTATGTCATTTTACAGCTGTACAGGATGTTAAGTGATGTCACACTTGGAGTCTATGTGCAGCTGTAGAAGGGTGGCATTAAACTAGAAAGAGTACAGAAAAGATTCACAAGGGTGTTGCTGGGATTGGAGGGCCTGAGTTTCAAGGAGAGGCTGCACAGGTTGGGGTTTTTTGTCCCTGGAGCATAGGAGGCTGAGAGGTGACCTTATGGAGGTATACAGGATCATGAGGAACATTCCAGGGTGAATGGTCAGAATCTTTATCTCGGGGTAGGGCAAACTAAAACTACTGACCATAGGTTTAAAGTGAACAGAAAAAGATTTAAAAGAGACCTGATTGGCAACCTTTTCACCCAGGATATATAGGATGAAGTGCCAGTGGAAGAGGTAGATCTGGGTACTACTGTGATGTTTGAAAGACATTTAGACAGTCACTTGGATTCAAAACATTTGGAGGGATATGAACCAAATGCTAGCAAATGGTCAAGCTTGCATAGACAACTTGATCAGATTGGACATGTTGGCCCAAAAGGTCTGCTTTTAAATTCTGAATAGAGCTATGGCTCTTGAGTTCTGCTTGAGGCATAATTTAATGGCTATTTGGTGACCAGTTTATTTCATGGAGTGGGTTTTGTAATATCTCAAAAGAGTAGAGAGAAATGAGGAATCATGAGGCACAAGGAAAACTTCATACTGAGGTCGATTCAAAGGACTAAAATAAAAAAAAGGATAAAAAATATTTGAAACAGAAGAACAAAGTGGTTAGAAATGAAGGTGAAGAACTTGATTGCAAGGATTTGCTGATAGCAAAGAGCAACAAAATTATAGGTGAATATGGAGGTAGAATTAAGAGGAGAGTACCTAAAACAGCATTGTAGTAATCAAGTCCGGACTGATTGGAGGTCTATAGGTGCAATGGAGGGAGACAGCAGAGCAGAGTGGGAAGGCATGAGAGAGATGAGCATGTCTTTAAGAGGTAACATTCAAAGACTGAGTTGGAACTAAGGTTTTGTAAGATGTGTATGGAAAGTCATGTCTATAAGGGATCAACTTTAGTACAAGGCAAAATATGTGTGAATTCAGAGACAAAAGTTATATTGGCTTGGAAAGTGATAACAGCATGTTGAAGTCAAAGACAGAAGGCAACAATGGGATCATTAAAAAGTGTGGATGAAGTTGATTTGTGTGATATTAGTAATGGTGCATCCATGTTTCATTTCCAAGTCTATTATGGTTAAGATGTAGTTCTAGCAATACCAGGAAGAATTTCCATGGGGTCCTAATGAACCAAACAGTTGATGAGAATTTGGAAGTCTATCACTAAGGATGATTCAATTTGGTATTTGTAGCTTTCTATTATCCAAAAGCACTAGAAAAGCAGAATCTGTGGATGTTATCGAGGACCAATAATAAAGACAGGAAAAACAATAAAATAGCAAGATAAATTGAAAAGATGGGGGAAAATGGAACTGACATGCAATTGTCTTTATTTGGTCAACCATATCATTGCTAAATAAAAATAAATTTTACTTTTTATGTCTCCCTTTATAATTGAGATCATTGATCCAGGACAATCCCAGTGAATCAAATAACAGTTTTCATTGCATTTTTACCCCATCCATAAAAGGATGACCATAACTGGACATAATATTTCAATGTTTAACCAACTTCCTAACAGCCTTCAGCAGCACCAGAGTATTTTAAAGGATGAATAAAAGAGAATAGTAAAGTTTGTGGGGTGGGCAAAAGCACAGTCATCAATGATGCAATTAAAATTGGGGTATATGCAAGTGGCCACTAATGGATGTGCATAGATATCTGAGAGAGTAGGGTGGGGGAGGTTTGGCCAAGGTAAAGGAAGGATCTGAAATGAGGAATGTGGATGTGGCAATGGCACAACAGTAAAATGACTAGATACTGGCAATTTGGGGACCAAATTCCAGAAAGAGGTTCTGAAAAAAGACATCAGATTGTTGGGAAAAAAAAACATCTTGTTCATTAATGTCCTTCAGGGTAGGAGATTTGTGCAACTTCAACCCACCAATGTAGCTGACTCTTAAAAGTCATTGTATTCATGAGTAATTGAAGATGGGTAATAAATATTGGTTGCTAACAATGCCCAGCTCAATCAGAAATGAAGCACAAAAAATACAATTTAGGCAAGGCAAAACTGTCCATATATTTGTAATCATGCCCATTTTTCCTTCACATATTTCATATCCATGTGTCCATATTCACTGAATTCCAGGGCCATAGCCTCTTATCTGGTATTACACCAATTACTTTTAAAATTCTCCAGTTACTCCAACTGCATTGCTTTTATTTCTTCAAATAATCTTAAAAACTTCCCAGGAATATGTTGTATTAAAAATAATTATAATAAATGCATATTTTTCTCCATTTTCAAACAATGAATCTTACAGCCTCAATGACAACCTCCAGCCTGAAGCCTATGACAAGCACTTACTTATTTCATTGTCTCATTAAAAATCTCCGCCTGTTCATCTATCTTGTGATATCAACAGAATTACAAAAACGTTTTGTTCTGCTTTCATTGTTCATTTAAAAAAATTGCCCATTTAAGTTTTCAGATATTTTCTTGATTTCCAATATTATTTTTTCTACTTTATTTGCTAAATAATTTATTAATACCTAACATCTCTCTATTTATGTAATTTATATTCCTTTAGTGGAATATTCTCGATTTAAACATTTTCCACCTGCAATTTGAATACTTCTCATAAACAAAGTCTGGCTATTTTTTAATTTTATTGTGCATTCTAAATGAAAATCTTTATTTCATTTTAATTTGTTTTATTTTACCAATAAAGAGTCCTGAAACATAAGGACATAAGAATTGGGAGCTGCAGGTGGCTATCTAGCCTGTAGAGCCTGGTTCACCATTCAGTAAGCTCATGGGTGATCTGGCCATGGATTCAGCTCCATGTACCCGCCAATTCTACATAACCCTCAATTCCCCTATGATTCAAAAATGTATTTAACTGTGTCTTTAATACATTTAATGAGGCTGCTTGGGTAGTGAGTAGTCTCTTCGAAATGTACTCCCCAAATCTTGAGGCAATGTCCCTTCGTTTTTGTCCCATCTGTCAATGGAAACAACTTTTCTGCTTCTAACATTAATTCTTTTCAAAATTTTATACATTTTTAGAATATTCCCCTTCTAAACTTCAATGAGTATAGTCCTTATTAGTCAAATAAGCTAACCCCCTCATTTCTGGAATCAAGCTGATGTACCTTCTTTTCACTGCTTTCAAAGAAAGTTCTTCCCTTCTCAAGTAAAGAGACAAGAACTGCACACAGTACAGCAGCAGAATCTCTGTGTTGTACTTTTTACATTTCTTTTAGTACTCTGGGATGGATTCCATCATTAGGACATTAGGACCATTAGTCTGCCCAGCACTAATTTTTTAATGATAGCAATTGATGAGATCCTCACCCGCAATTTCCTCCTTAAAACTACTGTTGGGCATGTTACCTGCATTTTCCACTGTGAAGACAGACCCAAAATACTTGTTTAAGGCTTCGGCCATTTCTGCATTACCCAAGACAATTCTTCTATTTTTAATGGAACCCAGTTATATTACGGTCATCTCTAACTTTTTGATTCTCACTTTAGTATTTAGAATCAGGTCAATGACGTTTCCATCTTTGCAAAAGTCCAACAAACTTCTGACAAATTTTCTTTCTTCACAACTGAATATATTCTGTGTTAATTTACTTATGAATGGAAATCAACAATTATGACGTTAACTCTAAGTCTGACTGTGAACTGTATGAGCGCTAAGGCAATTACTGCTAGTGGCGAATCTCTCTGCCTGCAGCAGGCAAAAAGAAATTTCATGTAATATAAACTGTTTTATTACTATGATAATAAATTGAATCTTGATCTTGATCTAATTTGTCTTCCCATGCAACATATGGTTCAACCATTGCAACTTATCAGAAAATATTTTAATGGTGTCACATATTTCAGGTTTTCTAGAAACCAGAACTTTAAGCCTTTTTAGTCCTTTTGAGAAGAATGAGAGGTAGCCTAAACAAATTCTGGCAATATTTTACAGATGCTTCAGACAAGCAATTGAAGATTATGAGAATACAATCTTGAAAATACCAATATTTAACAGCATCTAGTTAATTTACACTTCTAGTAATTTCTTCAGGCCTATCTCAGCTCACATGTTGGTTTTACAATATTAGATTTAGTCCTTTTAATGAAGTTAAAAGCTACTAAATCTTATTTAGTTAACTGAAGATCTTTTCAATGAAAATGATTTTTTTTTCTCCCTATATTTTCACTCCCTAAAAGTGCACTTCCCCTCTTCTTTAATCTTGGACATTGTAAAGAAACACAATGCACATTATTCCAGGTCTAGGAGAATGAATCAAAAGGATGAAAAATATTCTCCCATTAAAAATGAGAGCAATTAATCACCTACTTGGAGAGAATCCGGAGTAATCAGTATGAGGTGAAAAGAGAAAAATCAGGAAAAAAAAATGAAAATAAGATACAAATTGAAAATATGGAATCAAGTGACATGTATGGATCTTGCTTTCATCCATTGCCTTTTGTTATAAATGTCCAAGACTCTTCAACATAAGTAAATTATTTGACTAAACAAATAAAGTTTAACAATTGAATTAAGAATTGCAGTAGCTAAAACTAAAAAGCTCAAATTTTGTTAATTTCACCATACAGATTCACTATTCAAATTCTGTTACTCTCAGGACCAAGACCATGCTGGATTTCAGATTTCCCCAGATTTTGGATAATGCAAAAATGAAAGTTATGGAAGATAAATCTGCTATCCTTTCCATTATTTACTTCCAAAGTAATGAGAGGTGGTTTGGGCTATGATTGTTCTTGTCAGAGGAGTGAAAACTAATGTGCCACCATCAAGGAAGCTGTGATGTCCGAGAACTACCATGAAGATGCAGGCTCAGAACTGTTTGACTTTCAGACGATTCCAGATTTCCAACAGCCAGTACACGGACAGTGTATCTCTAAAAATGCACTTGAAACCAACTGTTGCTCCAGGTGTATTTTAGTACCTCCCCCCAGCCTCTCCCCCCACCACCCCTACCCACCAAAAGATGTGTAAAACACAGAAATATAATTGTTGAAAATTTTTTACTGTAGTTCAGCAGCAAACTCGGTGACGATGGCTCGGCATGATAAATATTTTGTTTTGTTAGTATTTGATTTCAATAATTGTACCTTTTCAGGTATAATAGCATGGTGACACAAGGAGGTCTGTAAGAATCACTAATTGATCATCTGTGAACTGTTGCTTATGTTCTTGCCAGTTATCGTGGTGAGTTCTTCGAAAATTCGATAATGTTTTTTTCACGGTCATCTGTGAAAATAAAAAGGGAATGTTAGTGGAATACAAGTAAAAGAAATATGCTGTAATTGAGAAACAATAATGGGCCAGAATCTGCCAACATGATATCTGCAAATCATTCCCAGTTCTGTCATTTTGTTCTGCTTCAATAGCTTGATCCCCAAAATAGGAACTGATCTTCAACCTCTCAGTAATTCATTTCCACATCAATTCCCCACACCATTGCTCTCTATTTAAATATCCCCTGAAAAAGGTAATAATTATTAATGGTTTTCAAATATTTTCCTTCACTTTAAAAATAAACATTTATAATTGTAACATTAAAACTGTTGTCTTTCTTGGATAGCATTGTGAGATATTAGTTATAGCACTGCAGCATTCCAGCTTGAAGGATCTGTGTTTGACCCTGATCTTAGGAATTCATTATTTTCTCCATAACCATTTGGAACATAATAGCAGGTTAACTGCTAATTGCAAATTACTCCTTAGTGTAAATTATTAGCAAGAAGAATCAAAGAGCTGATGCCAGTGTGTGAAAGAGAATAAATTACAAGGGTACAAGAAAATAAGGAGCAGGGGAAAGGGACAAATGGGATCCAGATTTGAACTTTCTGTGCCAAATATCTTCCAACTTTGTTGCAAGATGATGAATTCCTCTTGGAGATTTTTGTAAATGTCAGATATTATCTTTCACATTACTCTTGTTATTTCTCTTTTATTTTTCAAAATCTCATTCTTGCTCTCCCCCCTTTTATAAGCAACACAATTTAACATTTATTTCACCCAGTTTAATTCACCTTCCACCGCAGTAACTGCTGTATTTTTCAAACTGCAAATTTCATTTGTGAAGGAAATGTACTATATGCCTTGTTGTTCACCAAAGTTCTAGATCCCTTTGATCTTAATGCACTTATCAATATGTACATACAATAATTTATAGGGCAATTTGTTTTAGAATCTAGTACATTGCATCACAGAACAGACCCTTCAGCCTTATATATTCTCACCAAAAAAAAATTAAACCCATCCTATTTTGTTACCCTAATTTTTTTCATTCATCCATGTGCCTAAGAATATCTTAAATGTCCCTTATGTTTCAGCCTCCACCATCACCCCTGGCAAGCCATTCTAGGCACCCACAACTCCCTGTGTAAAAAAAAACTTATCCTTGATGTCTCACCTAAACTTTCCTCCCTTTGTATGTATATCCTCTGGTGTTTGCTACTCCTGCCTTGGGAAAAAGACACTAGCTGTTTACCTTATCTATGTCTCTACGAATCTTGTATACCTCCATTAAGTAACCTCTCATCCTTCTTTGTTCCAAAGAGACAAGACCCAACTCTGCTAACCTTTAAAAAAATTTTTTTAAATTTAGACACAGCACAGTAACAGGCCATTTCAGCCCATGAGATTGTGCCAACCAATTTTAAACCTCATTAACCTACATCCCCTGGTAATTTTGAATGGTGGGAAAAAAACCAGGGCTCCTGGAGAAAACCCACACAGACATGTAGAGAAGGTACAGACATCCTACAGACAGCGTGGAGGAAAAAACTTTTGTCAAATTTTGACTTAATGACCGGAATGCTACAATGCCTCCTTCCAGATGGCAGGAGGGAGAACAGTTTACGTGAGGGGTGTGTGGAGATCTTCAGAATGTTTATTGCCTTTCACCTGTATCATGGTAGGAAGAGAGCCCTCATTGATCTTATCCACTGATGTAACTATCCTCTGCAGGATCTTGTGGTCTGAGAAGGTACAGCTTCCAAACCAGGCAGTGATACAGTTGCATAGGATGCTCTCAATACATCCTCTAAAGAATGTAGAGAGGATGAAGGGTGGGAAATGAACTTTCTTCAGCCTTCGCAGGAAGTAGAGGCGCTGCTGGGCTTTCTTGGTTATGGAGTTGGTGTTAAGGAACCAGGTGAGATTCTCCTCAAGTGCACTCCAAGGAACTTGATACCCTTGTCGACCTCAATAGTGGAGCCATCAATGGTCAGCAGAGCATGTCCCCCATCCCCCCCCAGCCTCCTGAAGTCGACAACCATCTCTTTTGTTTTTTTTTTAAAAGATGTTCAGATACAGGTTGTTGGTTCTGCACCAGTCCGTTATCGTTGCACCTCATCTCTGTATGTTGAATCATCATTCTTACTGATCAGACCCACCACAGTCATGTCATCAGTAAACTTGATGATGTGGTTCGAGCTGTTTTTAGCTGCACTGTCATGGGTCTGCAGAGTGGTCTAAGCACAGAGCCCTAGGGGGCCCCCAAGCTCAATGTGATGGTTTTGGAGGTGCTGTTACTGATCCGAACTGCCTCAAGAATTCAATTGCAAAGGGAAGTGTTTAGACCCAGCCGGGTCAACTTCCTTATCAGGTACTGTGGTATGATTGTGTTGAATGCAGAGCTGAAGTCAATAAACAGCAATTGAACAAACTAATCCTTGTTTTCAAGATGGTGAGGGCTAATTGGAGGGTGGTGGCGACGGCATCATCTGTGGAGCAGTTGGGTCTGTATGCGAACTGCAGGGGGGGTGGTCTAGTAATGTGGGCATCAGGAGCTCGATGTGCCCCATGACAAGCCTCTCGAAGCCCTTCATTGAGGCAGGTCACAGATGGCACAGGGACAATGGTGGTGGCTTTGAAGCACGTTGGGACCACAGTGCTTCTCAGGGAGATGTTAAAGATGTCAGTGAGAATATCAATTAGCTGAGCAGCACATTCCCTGAGCACTCTGCCAGGAATATTATCTGGTCCAGCAGCTTTCTGTGGGTTGATCTTGCTTAGCTCTCTCTTCATGTCGGCCACTGCAAGACACAGCACTTGGTCACTTGGAGAATGTGGGACAACACTATAGGTGGAACATCAAGCAGGCTGATGACATCATGGGGCAGGACTTTGCATCCGGGAGAGTTATGCTTCTGGTGTGCTCAGGAGCAGCAGGTGATGCCTGCGCATGTAGATATTCACCAAGGAGAAATTAGAATAAAGCTACTCCGAGCTCAAGGTGGTTTTATTACAAACGTGTTTGAACCCAACGCGACAGAGGAGAGGCTGTCTTCTTCGCTGCAACAGCGTTTTTTGCCTTGAGGCGCGTGTATAAGTTGTTCAGTGCGTCTGGGAGGTAGGCATCACCAGCACAGGCAGATGGTATAGTCTTGTGGTTTGTGATGTCTCGGATGCCCTTCCACATGTGATGCATCCACTTTCCCATTCTTTCTGCTTTTATCCTTGTCCATAGCTATGGTAAAGCTCAGGGAGTTGAGCTCACTCACCAAAATGCTCCCCCACCAAGAGGTCTGTCACCTGATCAGATTTATTACACAGCACTTGATCGAGTATAGCCTTTCCTCTAGTTGGCTGATTCACAGACAGTGTCAGGAACCTTTCTTGGACACTTGACAAATTCTTCCCCATCTATCCCTCTTGCAGTTAGGAGGTGCCAGTCAGTATTTGGGAAGTTTAAGTCTCCTATAATAACAACCCAGTAATTCCTGCACCATTCCAAAATCCACCTGCTTACCTGTTCTTCAGTGTTCTGAGGGCTATTTGGGGGCCTACAGACTACTCCCAGTACAGTGATTATCTGTAGACTAACACAGTACTTTGGATTTCCCCTTTAAGCATTTTTGAAATTTAATCCTGAGTTTTAAATTTGTAACTTTAGCAAAAGAATTGTCAAGATTTGTAATCTCATGTTTCTTTCCCAACGTAAAAATTACATCTTAATTTGACATGTTCCTTTAAAATTGGCTTTTTCTAAGTTTACACCATATGCCATAATTTGATGCCATCATTACACAGTCTAAGATGACCCCTATACTTTACAGTGAAACGCGAACTGCAAATTCAGGGAGAACAGCAAAATCTGACTCAGACTAATTCAACTCTGTTGTGAAATTCATCCAAATCAAAATATCTTTAATTTCTATGAAATTCCTGCACAACTCCTTTATTTGGCAGCATGATTGGAGATGTGCAGTTGTAGTTCTCACACAAAATTAAACAAAGGAAATTATTGATTGAGTCATTTTCATTTCTGACCAAATTAATTCCCAATTCTACCAAAGTTTTCTTTCTTTTCTTTTTTAAATATTTTTATTGAGTTAACATAAAAATGACAATTACATAGTGATCAATTTGTATACAAGTAAACACACAAAGAAAAAATATATATAATGAAAAAGAAAAGATGTAAAACTACATCAATAGTTACTTGTATTACCTCAAACTATTGATAAGAATAATGTATGCAACTACATCAGACCAATTTGTTGAAATAATTTGATAAAATAATAACAGAAGAGAAAAAAGAAGAGAGAAAAAGCTAAAAACGACAGATTATTGATTTTTTTTCCATTACTAAAACAATAATAATAAGGAATCACTGGCAACCCCCAGGGAACAGGCAAAGAATCACTAGAACATACAGTAATTATTCATTCTTCCAATTATAAAAAAAATCTAAGAATGAGTCCCATAATTTCATAAATTGAAACTTTCTATCGTTAATAATTTTATCTTTAATATTATATCTGATTTTCTCTAAACTTAAATAGGATATTACATCATATAACCACTGTGTATGAGTAGGGGATGAATCTCCTTTCCATTTCAATAAAATAGCTTGTCTGGCTATCAATGTAGTAAAATCTAAGAATTTTTCCTGAGATGCTGATAAAGGTTTATCAGAGTCACGAGAAAAACCAGACAGAACAATTAACTGGCAGAATTCCAAATTAATCTTGAAAATTGTTGATCAGAGTTTGAAAAAGCTCTTTCCAGAATCTCTCTAAATTTGGGCATTCCCAAAACATTTGAATCAGAAAAGCTTCAAAAAATTTATATTTCTCACAAAATGGATCATTATCTGCATAGAAACAAGATAATTTAAGTTTGAACATATGAGTTCTGTGTACCATCTTAAATTGTATTAAGCAATGTCTTGTACAAAATGAGGAATCATTAATCAAACTGAGAGTACCAATCTTCATCTAAAAATGTTATGTTCAAGTCTCGTTCCCAATCCTTTTTGATCCCAGCCATGGGGACTAAGTTTAAGTCCAATAAATAATTAAAAATAGATACTATTAACCCACCATGAAAATAAAATTGTATATTAAAAAAGAGATCAAGAATCTTACTGTTAGAAATTTATGGAAAATCCGAAAGCTTGGACTGAACAAAACGCTTAAATTGTAAATATCTGAAAAAAATGTCTATTGGAAAGATTACATTTCGCTAATAATTGTTTGAAAGAGGCAACATTATTTCAAATAAAAAGATCCTTGAAACTTTGAATACTTTTTCTATGCCATTCCTTGAAACCTGAATCCAACAAAGACAGTTGAAATAGATGGTTATCTATAATTGGACTAGCCAGTGAAAAACCATTAATTCCAAAGAATTTTCTCAACTGAATCCAAATTCTCAGTCTATTTCTCATTAACAGATAATTTGTTAATTTGGAAAAGGAAAATGGTAAAAAGTCGAACTCTGGAGAACGTAGTTTCTCTAAGCATCAAGTTCTATTTACCTCTATAGGTTGTGGATCATTCAGGTGACCACTGAGGTTCATCAGAAGCTGTGGCATCCAAATGGGCACTTCATATGGACTCGATAAAATGCAGGCACTTAGTCCTAATACTCCTGCATGTCTCCGAACCAAATCTATGGAGGCCAATGAAAAGTATTGCAAATTTTATGTTAATATCTGTATTAAAAATAATCATGTGGCAGCTTTCAATGCTTGTTCACTCATTACAGTGTGACCTTTTATTATAACAAAGAAACTTGGATTCTTTTGTATTAATTATATTTTATTAACAACTCATGACCTTGTGGGGCATCCATTTTGCATCTAACCCGAGGTGGGACATCCATCGCTGACCCCCTCTAGTAGTCAGGAGGATCGCTAACTCCCAATCATCACATCCCCTTTCCTTAAAACGTTCAATATATGGTAATACAGTATTCATGTCAATTTAATGTTAAACACAAATATAAACACTAACACTAACAAACTTTTTAACTGTGCAATCCTTTTTCTTTTAAATATTCAGCCTGTCAGGAGCTTTGATAACACATGTGGATCTTCTCAACACAGGTGCATCTTTCAGCTCTGCTGGTGCACTACTGCCTAGCACTGGTGTTGTTACCTCTTGCTGTACAGACTGGTCTTCTGCATTTGTCTGTTCTTACAATGTCATTTGCATTTTCAGCAGGCTATTTCAATTCCTCCTCAGTATTTGACCATCCCCTGTTCTGACAGTGGAGGATCTTGGATTTACTTCCTCTAGAACAGTGGCCTTCTTGTCCCAGGTGTTGGAATCTCCGATCTCACAGAGTCGCGTTGTACCAGTGGCCCTCAGCTTCTTGCTGACATCATAGTTTGTTTTTTGTCTCCTTTGCAGGCGCTTTTATTTCCATTTGATATCTCAGTTCTTGTTAGGGTCTGCAGAGTAGGGAAGTGTGCATAGCCTACATCTCATCAGGAGCTCAGCGGGTGACATGCCATGTTCAAGTGGTGAAGCTCGGTAACTCAATAGAGCTACATAAGGATCTGAGCCGCTGGCTTGTGCTTTCTTGAGCAGCTATCTAACTGTGAACTCCTTTCTCTGATTTAGCATTTTACTGTGGGATGCAGAGGATGTGAAGTCACATGCCAAAAATCATACTCTTCTGCAAAGTTCTGGAATTCTCTTCAACTGTAACAGGGTCCGTTGTCACTGTAGACAATTTAAGGAATTCCATATCTTGCAAAGATTGATTTCATATATTTGATCATGTAGGCAGCAGACATGTTGGGAAACAGTGTAATCTCAGGATAGTTTAATGGAGAGTCAATAAATTCAGATAATTCTTTCCATCCAGGTGGAACTGATCAGCCCAAACTTTCTGCCATGGCTGCTCTGGCAAGTCAGTTATAATCATGGGTTCCTTTGGCTACTTTGCATGATGTTTCAGACAGGTCTCACACCTGAGACCATTCTGTCCATGTCAGCATTTATCTCTGGCCAATAAACAGTAGTTCGAGCTCTCCTCTTGCATTTTTTCATTCTAAGGTGCCCCTCATGTAATCTTTTCAGCATATCTTGTTGCAGTGATTGAGGAATGATAGTCCTGCTCTGAGTAGAAGCCCATTGACAACACTCAGCTCAGTTCTGATGTTGTAGTATGGCTGACATTCACCTCTAGACCATCCTTCATTCAGATTCTTGATGATCTTCTGAAGAACTGTGTTCTTTTCTGTTTTGGCTGTGATCTGCTTGGATTTCATGCGGGAAGAGATTCAGTGATCAAATTCAGACGGACATTCACATCTGACTCTGTGGAACTCCCATGGTGTTTCACTCTGCGTCGTTTCCCTGGACAATGCATCAGCCAGCGCAATAATTTTCCCAGGTGTGTACACCATTTCAAAGTCATAACATTGTAGCTTCATCATCATTCTTTGGATTTGTGGCAGCATCTCACTGAGGTTTTTCTTGATTATGGCTATTAATAGCTTGTGGTCAGTCTCTGCCACAAATGTTGGTAGACCATACACATAACTGTGGAATTTATCAAGTCCATAGAGATTCAGATGTGGTCATCGTCCTTGATGGGTATGCAACTGGCCTCAATTTTTCTCCCACAGCCTGAAGTAGTATGGCACCTAATCCATCTTTTAAAGCCACCATAGATATTTTCATCCTTCTGGATGAGTCAAAGAATCTCAAAATCACGTTCTGTAGTTAGAATGGTCTTCAGCTGTACCCATTCTTCCTCTTGGTTGCCCGTCCACTTGAATTCACATTTGTCATGAAATCATTTCCTCAGGTATTTGCTCTGTTTAACTTTAATCCATACTTCTGGATGCATTGTAGCACTTTGATGAGCCTTTCAGTGTGTTGCTTTTGTGTGGATCCCCATAGGATGATGCCATCCATGTACACGCATACCCCATTTATGCTTTCTATAATGTGCTCCATTGTCCTGTGGAACACTTAAGAAGCTGAGGAAATTGCAAAAAGGCTTCCTTAAACAGGAGTATTGGCCAAACAGTTTATTAAATGTACAGTATTTTGTGCTGTCTTCATGCAGTTTTAATTGCCAGAAGCCCTGGGACGCATCCAATTTAGTGAAAAACTTTGCACTCGCAATTTCATCTTTGGTTGGAATCTGATAATGTTCCCTCTTTATATTGGCATTCAAGTCTTTTGGGTCCATGCACACACATGGATTTTGGCACACTACTGAATTCACCCATTCTGTGGGCTCCTCCACTTTCTTTATGACCCCCAGTGATGTCATTCAGTCAAGTTCCTACTTGAACTTTTCTTTTAGTGGTGCTGGAACCCCGCCTTGGGATATAGAGTACTGGCTGTATGTCCTCCTATAATTGTATGTTATAGGTGAATGGTTGAACACCAAACCCCTTGAAAATGTCTGGAAATTGATCCAGATTTCCTCTACACTGTTCAGTGCATTGGCGCTGTTAATGCGGTACACCATCTTTACTAGGCCTAAGTTGTCACATGCTTTGTCACCAAGCAGTAAGTCATGTCCATCTGGGACTACTACAAACATGAGGTGGTGTTCTTTACTTTGAATTTTCCCTTGTGTCTACATGTGCTTTCATGTCAATGTGCTGTCCATTGTAGGCCTTGATCCGAACAGAATTTGGATGGATGTGTGGCTTTATCTTCATTGTCCTGATGTCACGCTCATATATCAAATTGGCCTTTGAGCCTGTGTCCCAACTTGAAAGGAATATCTGCTGCCTTTGCATTCCATTACACAGTACACATGTCCTGCTCAACTCTGTTCATGCTTGGCTGTTCAGTGTCTGTTGGTTTGAAATCCTCCTGAGCTCCCATGCCCACGAAGAATGCATCACTGAGAGCAGTTTATTCTATAATGTGCACACTTAAACTTTTGTTTTGTTTCTCTTTGGGAAAACATTGCTTTGCATAGTGATTCTGTCCTTTGCACTTGTTACAGACTTTTCCATAGGCTACGAATTGTTTTGGTGCATGTTGAGTGCCACATCATTTACACTTCAATGTCTCCCCATCTTTTTGTTGTTTCCTATGTCTTGTTCTCAGTTTATGTGTACGTCCAAACACTGTGGTTAAGGCTGTGCCTTTGTTTTCACCAGCTCTTGCACTCTCAATGAATTTTTTCGCGTCCTGCAGAGCTAATTCACTGGCGTGGCATATGTTCACAGTTCTAGCTAAGGTAAGCTGTCTCTCGTAGCAACCTTTCTCTCACTTTCTTGTCAATAATTTCAAACACAATATGATCATGGATCATTGAATCTTGCAGCAATCCAAAATTGCATGCTCTTGCTTTCAATTCAAGTCCATTAAAAAAGTATCAAAGCTCTCTGCCTGCAGTTGCGTGTGACTGAAATGTACCTTTCAAATGTTTCATTTTTCTTTGGTGACCAGTGTTCATCAAACATCTTGATAACTTTGTCAAACTTGCCTTGGACATCTGCCTCAGCAAAAATAAACATATGAAAACCTCTGGTGCTTGAGGTCCCACCACGGTAAGTAGCAGTGCAATCTTCTGTACATCCAGTTTGCTATCGAGTCCAATGGCTTGCAGATACAGCATGAATCATTGTTTGAACAACTGCCACTGATGGTCAACATTCCCAGTCTAATTCAGTGTCACGCGGCTTCACGCTTTTCATGTCTCTTGCTGATATTGACTCCTAGTACCATGTGATGTTTCTTTTATTGTAATAAAGAAACTTGGGTTCTTTTATATTAATTATATTTTATTAACAATTCACAACCTTGTGGAGCATCCATTTTACATGTAATCCAAGGTGGAACATTTGTCTCCAACTCTATCGTGGCCAGAAGGAGCACAAAATCCCAATCACCACACAGTCCAGAAAAAAAGCTTAGAATCAAAATATTAATTACAGCACTGGCTGTAAATTTATTTATTTAATTAACATAATTGTCTTTACCTGCTGCAGGAATTGATTCTGTTACAGTGCCTGGGTCTCGCTTCCTCTTCTTTGGAAGTCGAGTTTTGCAAAGCTGCTCAAAGTGCATCTGCATGGCAGAATCCATCATCAAAAAGTTACACTGCAACAGGCCACTCAAGGTGATAGCAGCCATTTCTCTTGTCTGTAAGCAGTAAAAAGATAGAACATAGAACATTACAGCACATTTCACTTCTAAATTTCACACAGCATATTCATCACACTATTCTGCCTCATTCACGAACTCCCCTGCAGTATCACAGCAAAGCCCGGAATGACTAAAACAAAAACTACAGATGCTGGAAACTTGAGCAAATAATGTGATGCTGGTGGAACTCAGAAACCATCCTTAGGTAGAAAAGGTGAGTCAACATTTCAGGTCCGTCACAACACTTTCTCAAACTAAAGCAGGAGGAAGTTATAAATGGGGAAACAAGCTGAAGAGTGCTAAGTGGTGATGGAGTAATTGACAGATGGAGACAGGTAGAGGGAGAGATCAGTGGGAGGAACAAGAGTTAGAAAGAACAGAAGTAGGTAAAGAAGGAAACTGGAGTATTGGGAGAAAGGGATGGCATCCTTACAAGAGACAAAGTGGGAAGAGGTGCAGTCAAGTGGCTGTGGGAATCATGGATTGTTTGTCTCCAGAGATGGAGACAGAGAGAGGTCCAGGAAGGGGAGAAAGCTGTCAGGAACAGTCCAGGTAAATTTTGGTTGAGAGCAGAAGTCAATAAAATTGTCAAATTTCACATAGGTATAAGAGGAGCACCAACCTTGAGTCATCTTCGTAACAGAAAAATAATTGGGGAGTGGTGCACAAGTAGGATTGGAACAGGGATTGTTCCACATACCCATCAAAAAGACAGGCAAACCTGGTGCCCATACATATGCTCATGGCTACACTGGGATCTGAAGGAAATGGAGTTGAAAGAAAAGGGACTGGATGAGAGGATGAGAGGATAGTGTCAAGATACAAGATTAGTTTGGTGGGCAATTCTGTTTGATTTTTCTGTTCGGTTGACTATTAGTGGATTCAAACATACACACCAGCTTTACATTATTTTCCTGGTACATGTGCTGTCTCTGTCCCTCCACCTGTTTTGCATGCATGCAAGTCTTTATAATCTGACACTTCTGATATCTAAAACATTAGAAAGTCAGATTTCAGATTTATTATCAGAGTACATACATGACATTACATACAACCTGAGATTCTTTTTCCTATAGGCGAGGCAGAATGATCACTTATTGGTAGTGCAAAAAAAAATGTACACAATATACACATGTTAACAAAGAACAATAAACAGATAACAAATGTAAACAAACTGACTGTGCAATAGAGAGAATTAAAAAGAACATCAATAAAGTACACAAGTCGGAGTCTTTAAATGAGTTCTTGATTGAGTTTATTGTTGAGGAGTCTGATGGTGGAGGGGTAGCAGCTGTTCCTGAATCAGGTGGTGTGAGTCTTGTGGTACCTATAACTCTTTCCTGATGGCAGCAACGAGAACAGAGCATATGGACCTTGCTGATTGCTGTTGCTCTCCGACAGCAGCAATCCCTGTAGATTTTCCCGATCGTGGAGAGGGTTTTGCCTGTGATGTCCTGGGCTGTAACCACTACCTTTTTGAGAGCTTTATGCTCAGGGGTATTGGTGTCACCATACCAGACTGTGATGCAGCCGGTCAGCACATTTCCCACCACACATCTGTAGAATTTTGCCAGGGTTTCTGTTCTCATGCCAAACTTCCACAAACCCCTGAGGAAGTAGAGGTGCTGATGTGTCTTTACAATGCCATTAGTATGTTGGGTCTAGGATAGCTCCTCTGAGATAGTGGGTCCTAAGAACTTAAAATTTGCTCATCCTCTCTACCCCTGATCACCCATTGATCAGCAGATAATATACCTTTGGTTTATCCTTCCTGAAGTCAACAATCAGCTCCTTGGTTTTTGGTGACATTGAGAGCAAGGTTGTTGTTGATGCACCATTTGACCTAGTTTTCAATCTCCCTCCTATATGCTGACTTATCACCTTTCTTTTTACAACCAACTATTGTGATATCGTCGGCAAATTTGTTATTGTTATACCAAGCCACACAGTGAGCAGGGGACTAAGATCACAGCTCTGTGGTGGTCTGGTACTAATGGAGTTTGCAGAGATGTTCTTACCAATCCTCACTGATTGTAAAGGTTCAATTTTTGTCACGCAATACTACATGTAGAATGTAACAGACATGAAATTCTTTAACTTTGTCAAAAATGAGGCCCAAGCAAGGAATGAACTCCCAGAAAGGCCTCACTTTAAAATATGATCAAATTTGCGACCTCTGGTTTACGAGACCAGTGCTCTAACCACTGAACTATCAGAGCCCTATCTGGAGATGAGGAAATCCATGATCCAATTACACAGTGGAGTGTTGAGTTCCAGGAGTTTTTTAATGAGTTTTGAGGGGATGATGGTCTTAAATGCTGAACTATAAAGAGCATCCTTAGTGAATGCATGTTTACTGCCCAGATGTTCCAGGGCTTTTTGTAAGGCTATTAGATGCCATCCCCCCCAGACCTTTTGCTACAATAGGTTAACTGGAACGTATCCATGCTGCCACTCAGACAAGAGCTGATATGCTTCAACACCAGCCTTTCAAAATACCATCACTGTTGATGTAAGTGCTACTGATCGATAGTCATTAAGGCAAGTTACTACGCTCTTCTTGGGCACCAGTATGATTTATGCCTGTTTGAAACAAGTGGGTACCACACCTGCCGGAGTGAGATGTTGAAGATATCCATGAATGCATTCACATGTTATATGAGAAATATCCGTGAATAAATCACATGGTATATGAAAGAAAATATGCAATGTCCTAGCTTGGATAATGAATTTGGTAAAATGGTTCAACATACAAACTCCCATTGCAACATAAAGTAAAAAACATTAGAATTTTAACGCTGTAGATGCAAAGGGACAGCATAATGTTTGTAACAGATAAATTAGTGGGTCAAAATTTTGCACCATTTCTCGTTATCTTCTACAGAAATAATCTGGTGTAATGCTGGACTTGACTTGCACCATCAGTAGTGAAGATCATGGCACTCTTCTTCTTTGGCTTGGCTTCGCGGACGAAGATTTATGGAGGGGGTAAAAAGTCCACGTCAGCTGCAGGCTCGTTTGTGGCTGACCAGTCCGATGCGGGACAGGCAGACACGATTGCAGCGGTTGCAAGGGAAAATTGGTTGGTTGGGGTTGGGTGTTGGGTTTTTCCTCCTTTGCCTTTTGTCAGTGAGGTGGGCTCTGCGGTCTTCTTCAAAGGAGGTTGCTGCCCGCCAAACTGTGAGGCGCCAAGATGCACGGTTTGAGGCGTTATCAGCCCACTGGCGGTGGTCAATGTGGCAGGCACCAAGAGATTTCTTTAGGCAGTCCTTGTACCTTTTCTTTGGTGCACCTCTGTCACGGTGGCCAGTGGAGAGCTCGCCATATAATACGATCTTGGGAAGGCGATGGTCCTCCATTCTGGAGACGTGACCCATCCAGCGCAGCTGGATCTTCAGCAGCGTGGACTCGATGCTGTCGACCTCTGCCATCTCGAGTACCTCGACGTTAGGGGTGTGAGCGCTCCAATGGATGTTGAGGATGGAGCGGAGACAACGCTGGTGGAAGCGTTCTAGGAGCCGTAGGTGGTGCCGGTAGAGGACCCATGATTCGGAGCCGAACAGGAGTGTGGGTATGACAACGGCTCTGTATACGCTTATCTTTGTGAGGTTTTTCAGTTGGTTGTTTTTCCAGACTCTTTTGTGTAGTCTTCCAAAGGCGCTATTTGCCTTGGCGAGTCTGTTGTCTATCTCATTGTCGATCCTTGCATCTGATGAAATGGTGCAGCCGAGATAGGTAAACTGGTTGACCGTTTTGAGTTTTGTGTGCCCGATGGAGATGTGGGGGGGCTGGTAGTCATGGTGGGAAGCTGGCTGATGGAGGACCTCAGTTTTCTTCAGGCTGACTTCCAGGCCAAACATTTTGGCAGTTTCCGCAAAGCAGGACGTCAAGCGCTGAAGAGCTGGCTCTGAATGGGCAACTAAAGCGGCATCGTCTGCAAAGAGTAGTTCACGGACAAGTCTCTCTTGTGTCTTGGTGTGAGCTTGCAGGCGCCTCAGATTGAAGAGACTGCCATCCGTGCGGTACCGGATGTAAACAGCGTCTTCATTGTTGGGGTCTTTCATGGCTTGGTTCAGCATCATGCTGAAGAAGATTGAAAAGAGGGTTGGTGCGAGAACACAGCCTTGCTTCACGCCATTGTTAATGGAGAAGGGTTCAGAGAGCTCATTGCTGTATCTGACCCGTCCTTGTTGGTTTTCGTGCAGTTGGATAATCATGTTGAGGAACTTTGGGGGACATCCGATGCGCTCTAGTATTTGCCAAAGCCCTTTCCTGCTCACGGTGTCGAAGGCTTTGGTGAGGTCAACAAAGGTGATGTAGAGTCCTTTGTTTTGTTCTCTGCACTTTTCTTGGAGCTGTCTGAGGGCAAAGACCATGTCAGTGGTTCCTCTGTTTGCGCGAAAGCCGCACTGTGATTCTGGGAGAATATTCTCAGCGACACTAGGTATTATTCTATTTAGTAGAATCCTAGCGAAGATTTTGCCTGCAATGGAGAGCAACGTGATTCCCCTGTAGTTTGAGCAGTCTGATTTCTCGCCTTTGTTTTTGTACAGGGTGATGATGGTGGCATCACGAAGATCCTGAGGCAGTTTACCTTGGTCCCAACAAAGCTTGAAAAACTCATGCAGTTTGGCATGCAGAGTTTTGCCGCCAGCCTTCCAGACTTCTGGGGGGATTCCATCCATACCTGCTGCTTTGCCACTTTTCAGTTGTTCGATTGCCTTATATGTCTCATCCAGGGTGGGAACCTCATCCAGCTCTAGCCTTAGGGGCTGTTGAGGGAGCTGGAGCAGGGCGGAATCTTGGACTGAGCGGTTGGTACTGAAAAGAGATTGGAAGTGTTCTGACCATCGGTTGAGGATGGAGATCTTGTCGCTGAGGAGGACTTTGCCGTCTGAGCTGCGCAGCGGGCTTTGGACTTGGGGTGAGGGGCCGTACACAGCCTTTAGAGCCTCGTAGAAACCCCTGAAGTCGCCAATGTCCGCGCTGAGCTGCTAAAAGCATAATAAATGCATCAGGAAGTTTCTGTGGAACGGTAAGCCTTCCAGAGTCTCTATTGATAAATTAACTTGGAATCAGGAGGATTAATGCTCCCAGATTTTAAAAAATATTTCTGGACAACCCAAATGAAGTTTGTCGCCTCCCTCTTTGACAGAGGAGACAAGTCAACATGGGTAAAATTGGAGTTGCCTAAGGTTGGTGAGAGGATACTGATAAACATATATAAATGGAATTCAAAATTATTCTCTGGCCCTAAAGAAACCTCCCACCCCTCCATTAAAGCATATAATTATAATATGAAATAAAATTAAATGGTCAAATTGGGGACAAGGAGGGTCTTTCACCTAAAACATCCCTGGCTCAAAATATATTCCTGGTCCCTTAGTTCCAGAGAGGGGTCAAGTATATTGAGGATTGTTATGAACAGGGACAATTTATGACATTTGAGCAAATTAGAAATAAATATGAAGTTTTTTCTGCTTTCTTCAGTTAAGATTTTATTTAAGGGACAAATTAGGTCCAGCACTAACTGTACCACAGTGTAATGAAATAGACTCTGGTTCGAAAGAGGAACACAAAAAAAAATTATTTCAAAAATGTATTCCTTACTTCAGACAGGAAGCCTTAATCAAGGGCTTGATAAATTAAGACAAAGGAGGGAAAAGATTTGGGTATAGAAATTGATCCATTTTGCTGGTCCAACATGTTAGGAAAACATGATTAACATGATTGGCTGGTGCAATACAACTTCTTGCATCAGCTATACCTTACTCTACAAAAGTTATATAAATTCAAATTGGAAATATCAGACCAAGGTTTTCGATGTGATCAAGAAATAGGTACTTTCTTGCATTCAACTAGGTCATGCTCTAAAGTGAGGCCTTTCTGGGAGGAATTAGGTAATCTGGAAAAAATTATGGGAATTCGATACCCTCAGGTACCTGAAATATTTTTTATTGGGGAATTTAGAAGACGCAAGACCTAAAATGAAGCTAATGAAATATCAAATAAAATTTGTTAAGCTCACTTTATCAGTGGCCAGGAAGTGCATAGCAATTACTTGGAAATCTGATTCCCAACTAGGTTTAGCCTGCTGGAAGATAGAAATGCATAATTGTGTTCCCCTGGAAAAGATCACCTATATCCTCATAAAAAGTATGATGTATTTTTAGACTGGTTATTGAGTAACGGAGAAGGGTTGATTAATAATCTTGTTGTGAGGAACACCTTGGGCAAGAGAGACCACAATATGGTGGAATTCTTCATTAGAATGGAATGTGACATGGTTGATTCAAATACAAAGGTTCTGAACTTGAAGAGGGGTAACTTTGATGGTATGAGATGTGAATTGGCTAAAATAGATTGGCAAATGGTACTTAAAGGACTAACAGTAGAAATGCAATGGCAATCTTTTAAGGATAGCTTGGAGCAAGTACAACAAATTTACATCCCAGTTTGTAAAAATAAATCAAGGAGGGTTGCACATCTGTGGCTAACAAGGGAAATCAGGGAGTATCAAATCCAAAAAGCAGCATATAAATTAGACAAAAAATAATAATATTCCTGATGATTGGGAGAAGTTCAGAGTTCTGCAGAGGAGGATTAATTAGGAAAGGTAAAAGGGATTATGAGAGGAAGCTGGCAGGGAACATAAAAAATTACTGTAAAAGCTTTTATAGATATGTTAAGATAAAGAGGTTGATTAAGACAATTGTGAATCCGTTGTGGACAGAAATAGGTGACTTAATCATGGGGAACAAGGATATGTTTGAATGACTACTTTAGCTCTGTCTTCATCAAGGAAGACATACTAATCTTCAGGAAATTGTTGAGGATCAGGGATCTAACGTGAGGGAGGGAATAAAGGAAATAATTGTAAGTCGAGAGGTTGTAATAGTTAAATTGCAGGGATTAAAGGCATCCAAGAGTGCTGAAGTAAGTAGCCCAGGAAATAGTGGATGCATTAGTGATAATTTTTCAAACCTCCCTAGATATTGGATTAGTTCCTGAGGATTGGAGGGTGGCCAAAGTAACCCCACTCTTTAAGAAGGGAGGGAAAGGGAAACTACAGACCAGTTAGCCTGACATCGGTAGTAGAGAAGGTGCTAAAATCAGTTATTAAAGATGCAATCGCAGTACATTTGGAGAGTAGTGGTATCATCGACAGAGTCAACATGGTTTTGTGAAGGGAAAATCATATCTGATGAATCTAATAGAGTTTTTTTGAGGATGTAACCAGTAGAGTGGATAGGGGGAATCAGTGGATGTGGTATATCTGGATTTTAGTAAGGCATTTGATAAGGTTCCGCACAGAAGACTAGCGTACAAACTTGAAAAGCATGGTATAGGAGGTATGATATTAAGGTGCATAGAGAATTGGTTGATGGACAGGAAGAGTGATTTGGACAAGTTAGGTGAGTGGGCCAAGACTTGGTAGATGCAATATATTGTGGATAAATGCAAGGTTATCCACTTTGGAGCAAGAACAGGAAAGAGGACTATTATCTAAATGCAATCTGTTTAGGAAAAGGGGAGATGCCAAGAGACTTGGGTGTTGCTGTGCATCAGTCATTGAAAGTGGGCAAGCAGGTGCAGCAGGCGGTGAGGAGGGAGAATTCTGCTGCAGCTGTACAGGGCCTTGGTGAGACCACACCTGGAGAACTGCATGCAGTTTTGGTCTCCTTATCTGAGGAAGGACATCCTCGCCATGGAGGGGGTGCAGAAAAGGTTCACTAGATTGATACGAGGGATGGAAGGACTTGGATATGAAGAAAGGTTGGATAGATAAGGCTTGTATTCTCTGGAATTTAGAAGATTGAGGGAGGATCTTATAGAAACATATAAAATTCTTAAGGGTTTAGACAGACTAGATGCAGGAAGGTTGTTTCCAATGCTGGGAAAAAACTAGAACCAGGGATCACAGTTTAATGATAAGCGAAAGTTTTTTAGGATGGAGATAAGGAAAAATTTCTTCTCTCAGAGAGTGGTGTATCTGTGGAATTCTTTGCCACAGGAAGTAGTTGAAGCCAGTTCCTTGTCAATATTTAAGAGTAGGTTAGATTTGGCCCTTGTGGCTAAGGGGATCAGGGGGTATGGGGAGAAGGCAGGAACTGGGTACTGATCAGCCATGATCATATTGAATGGTGGTGTAGGCTTCTCCTGCACCTATTTTTCTTTGTTTCTATTATCTTTTTCTCCCTTTGGTTCAACATGGACATTGTATTTGCATTTTTGTATTAGTATTGTAATTTTTCTTTCTTTATAATAATTGAATCCCAAGTTGACTTCTTTTTTCTCACTTTCTTTAATATCAAATATGAATCCTAAGTAGTCTTTCCAAGCAAAGCAATGAGTAATTTCTGTACAAAAAATATGCATAATGTGAACTTCCAATTATGGTGAATTTGAAAACATAAAATGTTCAATATCTAAACACCATTATTTTCCTCTGTAATTTGATTACCTTACCTCTAACTGTTCATCTTCCAGGAGCTTTATGACTAACCATCTTATTTCTTGAACAGCTTTTTTATTGTCCATAAAAGTAAACAGATTGTAGAACACCATGGTCTGGAGGTAATTTAAAACCGCGTATTTTGCATGCCAAGAACTGCTCTCTGATGTCTGTGCATATAAAAACAAATCCAAATTTATTATCCAAAATATTGCAAGCACAATGTAAGAGCCATTATTATATTCAATATATTCATCGTGCAATGGTTATCATCTTCCAATTCTTTTTTACAGTCAATATGAAACTGCTGAATTAATCTCTGCAGTTCTGTTATACAGTATCTGGTCATGAGTGGTTTTGGGCATGCACTACATGCAGGATTCAGTGGCTCTGTAAACATCTGCACATCCACAAAGCTAAAAGTAGTTTTAAAATCCCATCCAATTTTGAGCATCCAAAGAACCCATTAATCTAATGACAGTCTAACTAATTATTTAACTCTTCTGCTCTCCAATGACAGATATATCTAGAACTCCATAAATATTTACCCAATAGCTTTATCAAGGTTTGTGTGACTTAACAATGAATTCTTTACACTTGAGCTTTAAAACATTATCAATTAAAGTTATATTGTTCTTTAATCCTACGTCAATTCTCAAAATTGAGTGCAGAGAAATGTGGAGCACACATTAATGAGCACACACTTATGACATCAAATACAGTTACCTTGCTTCATTACTAATTGCATTGAAGGTAAAAACTCAATTTTCAGATTTTAAGCAATTTGAGTAATTTAATATTTCTTTTTAAATTTGATCCATGAAATCTTTTGAGCAGTCTATTTTCACTTATGTTCATTGATCTCAACATGAGAGAAGTTATTTCTTAAACTAGTAAATTTTTAAAAAGTCGGCATATCATTACCCATTTTTTTTCTTTTTAATATATTTTTATTAATTTGGAAGAGAGAAATATTATGTTACATATTGACCACACATTAACTACACTACTCAACACAATACAATACACAATATGAATCATAAGTCATTGTATACATTGTCTTGTATACAATGTTCAGATACAATGGATATTCCCTGAGGAAAACTTCTAATATTACAATTTATTCAAGTTAAATTATCTAATTAGAGTAATCTCTTCTACTATAAAGAGAATTGAGGCAGCACGCTGCTGCAGTGATCAAGATGGTGCTCTTGGCGGCAAACGCAACGAAAGGCCTGCAGCCCACGCAGCGGGACTAGCCCCAACAAATGAACCGGTGGGCGGACGGCAAGGGCAGCTTAAAGGCCAGCGAGTCTAAAATGGTACTGGCCTTGCTGCACAGCCAACAGTCAGGTACAGCGCGCAGGTAAAAAGGGATTGTTATGCAAGAATGTACCCGCACGCGGGAAACCCACTTTTATTATGCGGGTCATGACGCGAGTAAAAAGGGGAAGCGGCGGGAATGCGGCGAGTATAAGTCGGGGCTGAGCCCCTTATAAAATGCAGAGCTTAATCTGACTAAACTATGTGTGTGAGTTTTCCTTCAAGAAGCATGTGGCAACAATTGGTGACCCTAATGGTTTAGATGGCATCTTAATCCAACGATGAGTGAACGGGCAGGAGTCCACGCAGTCACTCTCAAGCTGCCGACCTTCTGGATGAATCAACCACGCGTGTGGCTTGACCAGGCTGAGGCACAGTTACAGATCCGGCAGATCAAAGCAGAGTTCACCCAGTACTACCAAGTAGTGAGCACCCTGGACCAGGAAACAGTGAGCCGGGTGGCCAACTTCATCCTGGAACCCCCATCAGAAGGTACTTTCAAGGACTTGCTTATCAAGACCTTCGGGCTATCATGGTGTGAGAGAGGGTCACGTCTGATACACCTGAATGGGCTAGGGGACAGGCCCCCGTCAGATCTCATGAACAAGATGCTGGTCCTCCTGGGCAAACATGAGTAGGCATTCCTGGAGCAACTGCCTGAGGAAGTCCAACTGCTCCTGGCAGACGCTGACTTCAGCGACCCCAGAAAATTGCAGCATGAGTGGTGTTCTGTGGAAACAGAAAAGAGAGTACTTGATGGCCCTGGTACTCGTCACTAAACTCTGCAGCCAGACCTGTGCAGACCTGCCCATAGAACAGCAGCCCCCATAGAGACAATCCCAATGACCAGTGATGCTTCTACCACCAGAGATGGGGCTTCGGAGCCTACCAGTGCAGGCCGCCATGCACATTTCAGGGAAACGCCAAGGCCAGCTGTCACTAAAGGCCACAATGGTTGCCCAACAAGACAGCCTACTGTAAGTTTGGGACCGCCAGTCTGGATGATGTTTCCTCGTAGACACAAGAGCAGAGGTCAACATCCGTCAGGACAGATTACCAGGAACTGGCAGTCAGGCCTCAGACTGAGGGCCAACTAAAGTTGGGATGCAACCTTTTCTCATGGGTGTTCATGCTGGCCACAGTTGAACAGCCACTCTCAGGGCAGACTTCCTGTGCGCTCATAGCCTGCTTGTGGAATTTAAGGGTCAGAGATTGGTCCACGCCAAGATTTTCCAACCCTTCCTCCTCAAAGACGCCAAGCTTCCAGAACTCCACTTGGACTCCATGCAACCATCGTCCAATGATACGCCAAGGTCCTGACCAAGTTCCCTGCACTGTTCACCACCAAATTCACCAAGATGATGTCCTGACATGGTGTACAGCACCACATCCTGATCCAGGGCCCATTGCTCCACGCAAGAGCAAGACACCTTCCTCCAGAGAAGCTCTAGCTGGCAAAAGAAGAATTTAAGAAACTGAAGGAGCTCAGCATCGTATGGTGGTCAGACAGCCCATGGGACTTATCCCTTGCATATGCTGCCCAAAGCAACTGGGGGCTGGAGACCATGCGGTGACCACCGCTGGCTCAACGAGGCCACAACACCAGATCAATACCCCATGCCGCACATCCAGGACTTTGCAGGTAACCTGCACAAGGCAAAGATCTTTTCCAAAGTGGACCTTGTGCAGGGATATCATCAGATCAATTATCACCCTGTTCAGCCTCTTCGAATCCCTTCAAATGCCATTCGGGCTAAAGAATGCCGCACAGACCTTCCAGCGACTAATGGACATAGTGGGCTGAGACCTGGATGGCACATTCATGTACCTGGATGGCATCCTCATGAAGAGCAAGAACCAACAAGAGCATATGGCGCACCTCCGCAACCTCTACACCCATATGAGCGAGTTCGGCCTGACAATCAACCCAGCCGAATGCCAGTCAGGTTGGAGACCATCGACTTCCTGGGCCACAGGATAACCAGGGAAGGAGCCATACCATTACCAAGCAAAGTGGAGGCCATCCAGAAGCTTCCTTGACCCAGCACGATCAAGGGACTACAGGAGTTCGTGGAGATGATCAACTTCTACCACAGGTTCATCCCCTCAGCTGCCCAGATCATGCAGCCTTTATTCACCCAGATGGCAAGCAAGGCAAAGGACATCACATAGGACGAGGAGTCAGCAGAGGCCTTCATGGAGGCCAATGAAGTCCTGGTATGTCCCGCTCTTCTGGCAACCCCAGGGCAGTCACTCTAAAGGCCTTGACGGTAGATGCCTCAGGAACGGCAATCGGCGGAGTTCTGGAGCAGCAGATCGAAGGAAGTTGGCGGCTGCTGGCTTTCTTCAGCAAGTATCTGCGGCCTCCAGAATTGAAGTACAGCGCATTCGACAGAGAGTTACTGGCGCTGTACTTAGCCATCTGCTACTTCAGGTACTTCTTGGAGGTCAGTTGTTTCACGGCCTTCACAGACCACAAGGCCCTGATTTTCGCCTTGGCTAAATTCTCGGACCCCTGGTCAGCCCACCAGCTCTTGTCTTACATCTTGGAGTATTCCACTGATGCACGTCTCCAGCAAGGAAAACATGGTGGCCGACGCACAGTCCAGACAAAGTATTCAAGCGTTATCAAGGGGAGTAGACTTCATGACACTGTTGGAGGTACAACAGAGCGACAAGGAGATGCCCCAATACAGGGCTGCCATATCGGGACTGCAGCTCCAGGACATCGCGGTCGGCACAGGTAACACCACCCTCCTGTGCGACGTGGCCACCAGCCAGGTCAGACTTATCATCTTGGTGGCTTGGAGACGGCAGGTTTTCGATTCCATTCACGGATTGGCTCACCCGTTAATCAGGACCATGGTCCAGCTGGTGGCCAGCAAATTCGTGTGAAATGGATTGTGGAAACAAGTCAGTGGGTGGGTGAAGGTGTGTACACAGTGCCAAATAACTAAGGTACAGCAGCGCACCAAGACCCCACCTTAGCACTTCGAGCCCACGGAACGAAGATTCAACCACATCTATGTGGACATAGTAGGACCCTTGCCAGTATCCCAGGGTTTCCACTACCTGTTCACGATGGTCAACCAGTAGAGGAGGTCCTGCTGGCAGACATGTCCACAAGCTCATGCCAGAGTCCTCATCTCATCCTGGGTGGAACAGTTTGGGTCACTGTCCCACATCACATCCGACAGTGGGGTCCAGTTCACCTCCAGCCTGTGGTCCGACCTCGCCAGACTGTGGGGTGCTCAGCTGCACCACACAACAGCTTACCACCCATAGTCCAATGGGTTGGTGGAGCACTTCCACAGGCATCTCAAATCCGTGCTCATGCTCAAGGATTCAACTGGGTAGATGAACTACCATGGGCGCTGCTGGGTATCCACACGGCACCCAAGGAGGACCTCAACACCTCTGGCTGAACTAGTCTACGGAGCTCCACTGGTGATCCCAAGGGAATTTGTACTGTCCCAACGCAGACAGCAGAATGACTTGGTAGCTTTCCTCCACAGGCTGAGGGAAAGAGTCAGCAACCTGGCCCCGACTCCACCTTCCAGGCACAGACACGTGAGGACCAACATATCCAAAAGCCTGCAGCAATGTGAATATGTTTTCATTCACAGGGGGTCCACGTCACCCATTATTTCAGAAGCCATATGAGGTTCCGCTCCAGGTCATCCATTACAATGGAGCCACGTTCAAGATGGAGGTAGGATATAGATTATGTTGTATTTTATATTGTATATAGGTATGTTTTAAATTAGATAAATAGTGGCAGGTTTTTAGTGTAGGCCACATACAAAAACTTCAAAACAGATCTCATTTAAAATACTGGAGCTCTGCACAAGCTAGACAGTCCGGCTCCAAGTGCCTTTGCAAAGCTTTTGGGAATGCCTATAGAGACTTCACTAATGGATTGTTGTTTTGAAAGGCAACAGATGAAAGAACTCGGAAAATTAGGCTCAGAGCCACAGGCTGTCTACGTGCAGTTTGCTGTTCTAAGAGGGTCATGTTGTTTTGCAAGCAGAGAGAAAAAAAACTTTGTTTTTCTCTGAGAGAGAGAGAGAGAGAGAGAGAGAGAGAGAGAGAGAGAGAGAGAGAGAGAGAGATTCAGTTCACAGTGCTAGAGTTAGCAGCAGCAGCTGGAACTGGAACAGGACAAGCTGGCAAGCTTGTGGAAAAAGCCCATTTTGAAGACGGGTTGTGAGTTCTTAGTTCAGCCTGGTCAAAGCTCTTGTGGTCCATACAAGAGGAGAGGATTGGCTGCTGAATGTTTCACTTGAAATAAAGGAAACAAAAAGGAACTATGTGGTGACCTGAAAGAAAGAGGTTATCATCCGGAAAACCCTGATGGGGCAAGTTTCTTTGGCAAGATACTGACGTGGCTGAGTAGAAGGAATATCTCTCTCTGAAGACTGACAAGAACCTTCCTGAGCGGTAACCATTTACCTTTCAAGCACCAAAGCCTGGTGAAATTCATTAATGTTAAATTCTGTGCACAGTATAAGAATTGCCTGGAACCAGTAAACTTGGAGGAATGAAAAGTGAAATTAGACTGCAAATTAAAGAACTTTTCTAAACTTATACATTACTTACACGTGCACTTGGAATTAGAAGGGGGTTAAGTAAGTTAATAGTAACAAGTTAGAGTTTGATCCTGTTTTCATGTTTAAAGATACTTAAAAGCAACTTTTGTTTAAGTAACCATTTGTCTTGGTGAATATCTGTTGCTGCTGGGTTTTGGAGTCTGCTGGGCTCGTAACAGAGACAAGACACGGACAGGCTAGAGCCAGCACACCTGGACCTGGTGCACCCAGTCGAGACACCAGCATTGGGCCGGAGAGGGAGGCCACCGAAGCCCACAGAGACTCTGCATCTGGAAAAGACCAAAGACCATACCACCGGTTCTTGGGGGGGGGGGGGGGGGGGTGGCGGTCATATGGCAGCACGCCGCCACAGTGATCAAGCCAGCCTCTGGCCGACGAGCTCAACTAAAGGCCAACAACCTGCGCAACGGCACTGGACCCAACAAGTGAACCGGTGGGTGGACGGCAAGGACAGCTTAAAGGCCAGCAACCCCAAAATGGTTCTGGCCTTGCTGCACAGCCAACAGTCAGGGATAGCGCGCGGAGAAGGGATTATTGTGCAAGAAGGTATGCACATACGAGAATCCCGCTTTTTTATGCGGGTTGTGACAGTGGGAACACGGCGAGAATAAATGTCGGGGCTAAGCCCCATATAAAACACAAGAGCTCAACCTGACTACATTACGTGTGTTTTCCTTCAAGTAGTGCATGACTACAAATTGAAGAAAAAGAACAAATAAAGACCTTCCCCCCATTCTAATCCAACCCCTCCCATTAAACACAGCCACCACCGAATAATATGTAAAGAATTGAGTTTCGTCTCCCAGATGACAGAGAGGAAACCCCTAGAGCATCTTTTCCTCTGTATTCAAATTATGATAATAGCCCATAAATGGGCCCATCATATCTTGTCAAATTCAATCATGAACTCTTTAATGTTGTAACTAATTTTCTCTAAGCTCAAACAAGACATAATATCCTGTATCCATTGCATATGAGTTGGTGGTAAACTGTCTTTCCACTTCAAAATTTCTTGTCTGGCTATCAATGAGGTAAAGGGTACAATTCTTTTTTGAATTAAGTTCAAGGAAATATTTTCCTGTTGAGAATAATTAAACAAAGCAATAAAGGGGCAAGGTTCCACTTTAATCCTCAGATAAATCTTTTAAGCAATCTATTTTCACTTATGCACTGACATTTACCTCAACCTGAGCTAAGTTATTTCTTAAACTTTAAAAATGTTAGCATTTGAAAATGCACCATTTACCCGTTTCATCACATCCAACACCATAATTACTTGCTCGGGATACAGTAATCCATGAGACATGAGCAATAAACACATCTTCGCATCTCTTTTAAGTTCATCATAGCTCTCATCGTTTTCCACAGGAGCAATCTAAATTTTTTAAAAAGTCAAAAAAATAATTTAATGACAGTTTTAATTCTTTATGTGGAGTAGAAAAATTTGATCTTCCAATGGGTGAAAGTGAGCATAATACTATTAATGCTCCAATGACTCTGGTTTGAATCTGGCGCTGTCTGTAAGGAATTTTTATGTTTTCCCTGGTGCTCTGGTTTCCTCTCTTATGGGGTTAGAAAGTTAATTGGACACATGGGTATATTTGGGTGGCACGGGCTCATGCGCCAGAACGCCTTATTATCATGTTGTTAAATTAATATGTCAAGAAAATGCTATCAACTAAATTACTACTTGTTGCAGGAAATTAAATTTCCTTCAACTGTCTAGAAGAAAAATTGCCTTTAATGAAGTTCAAATGGTGTTTATTTAATCACATAGATGAAATGCCTGGAGTGGACTGTACATTTTGCTTGCAAATAGGATGTGAGGCAATGGCAAAGGCAGATTATCTGCTTGTAAATAGCAGAGAAGTGAAACTAATTACAATTTAGAAAAGAGCTAGTGTAGCGGTTAGCGCATCACTGTTACTGTGCCACCGATCAGGACTGGGGTTCAAGTCCCACTCTGTCTGTAAGGAGTTAATATGTTCTCCCTGTGCATCAGTTTCCTCCCACCTTTTGAAAAGTACTGGGGGTTGTAGGTAAATTTGGTGTGATTGGGCGGCATGGACTCATGGGCCGAAAGGGGCTGTTACCGCGCTCTATGTCTAAATTTAAAATTTAAATTTAAGACAAACATATATAAGAAAGTTAAAATAAATACACATTTTCAAACAAATACAGAAAGTAAAACTGAAATATTATGAAATACCTTAAACAATAGTGGCATGAGCTGAAGCTGTTCTGCAATTGCTGTAGAAAATGATCTTCCTGCACTTGCCATCAACCATTTCAACACTATACAACAAAACAAAATATGCCACAGGTTAGGATGCCACTATCTTTATCACTAAGTTCAATTTATAACAACAGACGATGAACGCTTCACAGCTCCATTTCAACATGTCGTCATTAGGATAAAATACAAACTTGTCTTGCTCTGCAATTCTCGATTTGAAAGAGAATATAAAATGTCCAACAAATATCCATTGATATAACAATAAAGGCAGAAATGCAAGTGATGTAAAACATTTCAAAAGTCAAAGAAAAAGATTAGCTATCCATGTGAACTGTTGTGCACATGGAGGTGAGGATTTTGTAAAACTATTTAAAAGTCAGAAAAGCAACATCAGTTATCAGTTTATTAAAATAAAATGGCATTTTTAAGAAAGAATATAATATTTTTACCTTGATCCAATAATTGTAAAAAATATTACATTCTTTATTATGTTACAAACTAATAACCCTTTCAATAATTTTTGGGAATAAAGGGGCTTTGTTAGCACTAACATAGGAACAGCAATGGAAAATTCACAGCAATGGAAAATTCAAAATCATTTTTTTTAATTAAACTTTAACAGCACAACATTTCTTATTTATCTCAAAACCTACTCAACTCTAAACATAATCCCACTATGCGCAAATGTAAATGTATATGTTTATGTGTATAATTCAAAGTCCCACTCTGAAATGTCAATCTTTAAAAGTTCAGCATCATTTTAGACTTGCTTGAAGATCTAAAATTCTCAGTTCAGAAATAATTATAAAGTAATTTTAAACACTGTATCTTCAGGCATCTTTTACTCACAATGTGGCTATTTTCTTCCACGATGAAGTCACAAATCAGATAAGGGTTAAACGAAATGGCCATACACAAAAGTTGACCCAGTAGAAATTTGTCCTCTTTTCCAAAGAGACAGCAAAATGGTCTTCCATATTTCAAAAGCCACTGATTCTGTGTTCCCCTTTCCCCAGGAGTAACGAATCAACAACAGCACCAATCCTGGTTACTGTAACTCAACCCTGTCTTTCATAAGGTTTCAAGAGGTTTATTTTGACATGTACTCTCCAAAATAAACTCTTGCAAAACTGAACTCAAAACATCTGAATTTGGTAATATAGTTCTCTAAATCATGTGACTGTAACATCATTATCAAGGTGAGTCCCAATTCTTGGAAACCACATGACCATCAGTTTTATTTCTACCAAAATTCTGTTCCTTTTTCAAAACCATTCCATACCCATAACACCCTCTGACCTCATCTCTATTCAAGAGGCTTCAGTTGCTTTGATTAAAAGCAGATGGCTTCCTTCAGCAGTTCTTGAATAATTAAGACCCACATGAAATCCATTAGCTGTCTGTCCAAGATACATCGACTCCTCTCAGAAAACAATGGTTCTCTATAAATATGCTGTGACCTTATGTGACCCTGTACCAACCCATATTAACTTACCAAGAATACAGATACAATATCTTAACTCTATAATTTACTCTACTAAGATATTTTTATAAAAGAAATATAGTTTAACATTAAATTAAAAGATTAACACAAATTAGTTACAATTGAAACTGGAATGTCTGACAAAACACAGACAGCTTGGTTTTGGACAAGTTGAAATAAGCCTGAGAAATGAGAATACCAAATATTTAAACACTATAATTAAGCATAGAGATGATAAAGGCTTGCATAGTGCATCCAACTGAGCACGAGTTGAGGTAAGCAGAGGCTACATACTGTTGATTTGGAAAAGTATAATTGTTAACTGATAAAATGCAAAATTTTAAACATAGTTTGTGACAGAGCATTTAGAGGTGGTATGTTAAAGCAGCTTGCACACACACATTTTAAAACACAGAATATTTGCAGGACTTTTACAGAATGCTTTTTGCAGGAGGCAACAAAGTATTGACAGCAGTTTGCCTGGGAGAGCATGTGATCTTTGCAGGCAGAAGAGAACAGTTTTTCTCTCAGAGAGGGAGGGTGTGAAACAGAGAGAGGAGACAGAAATCAGTTCCAGGAGGACAAGTTGGCAAACTTTGGAAGGCTGCCTGGTCAAAGGAGGAGATTGGCAGTCTGAAAGATGACCTGAAAGAAAGAGGATCATCTGGAGAACCCTGAAGGGGGCAAGTTTTGTCAGCAAGTCTGATTGAGAAGGAATCAGTTGCGGATGTCCTGGAAAAGGAATCTCTCTCTGAAAACCAGCAAGAACCCTCCTGAGTGGTAACCATTTGCCTGTTAAGCACCAAAGACTGGTGAACTTTGTTAATGCTAACTTCTGTGCACAGTACAAGAAATGCCTGCAACCAGTGAGATTGGACTGTGAACCAAAGAACTTTTCTAATCTTAAATATACTTTATTCACACTTATGCTTAGTATTAGAGGGGGGGGGGGGAGTTAAGTAGTTACGTAGGTTAAAGTAATAAGTTAAAGTTTAATTCTGTTTTCTTGTTCAATTATAATTAAAAACTACTTTTGTTTAAGTAACCCTGTGTTATGGTGCATATCTATTGCTGCTGGTTTTTGGGGTCCCCTGGACTCCGAAACAAGTTTCATAAAGCTTAGTTCTACTTAAACAAATAGTGACGCAGAGGTTGTAGCAATCTAGCCGAGTTTATGGTAGGGACAAAGAATTGCTCTAGTTACTGGAAAAGAAATGCATATTTATTTGTCATTTTAGTTGGAGGAAGACATATACTGAGTCTAAAGCAAAGAACAAGTTGAGAAATAGTATGGCTGTAGGGAGGATGCAGCAGGTAGGTAAAATGGACATTGTAAATTGGGAAGTTGATTGGGAAGATATTTGGGTGCCACTCTAAGTGCAACGTTATTACAGCATTAGGGATCTGGGTTCCAATCTGAGGCTGTCTGGAAGGAGTTTGGACATTCTTCCTGTGACTACATGGGTCTTTTCCAGGTATCTCGGATTCTACCCCTCTCCAAAAATGTATGGGGCTTGTAAATTAATTGGTGCATTTAGGTGGAAGGGCCTATTGCCATGCTGTATCTCTAAAATAAAATATTAAAAAAATTAAGAAGAGAAAAATTATCAAGTTTCAGAAAAGAAACAATTTTTTTTAAATGGAAGCAGGGTCTTGGATAAGGAACATCTGATAAAATGAACACACTAATAAATCCAAAATGAATGTCAAGTGAAAAGGCCCAATGAAAGAGAACTGGACCTAACAGGAAGGAATGACAGAAAATGGGCTGATACTCATGCTCCTGCTGCCAATTTTACAACAATTCATTCAGCAGGTTTAAAAACCAGGCAAGTATTGAATAGATGCGGAACTAAGTGTTGGATCCTTATAATGTAAAGGTCATCAGATATTGCTGACAATTGCAATCATTACCTAAAAAATGAGATAAATTCAGCTGCAAATCAAATGCAGCATTGTGGATTTGTGTTTCACTGTGTCTAATTCATCCTTTTTTGCCCATCAAAGATCAATGTTTAGTACAAACTTCTGGAAGACCATTAAAAAGTATTACAAACAATCCCAGTTCCTAAGTTAAGAGGCTTCTTTAAAAATGGAAAATACCCAGTTACAGTCTCTAGAGCCTGCTTGTAGAACTTAAGAGTGAACTTGCACAATTTATCTCATAATTGGTGTGCAAGGAATGCATGCTTCACCTTAACAAGTTAATACATCTTTCACTATTCAAACAATATTGCTAGCCCCAAAAATCCCCCTCAATAACCAACTTACCGTGGCTTAGAAAAAGGTAGGTTTAGATTCATTCATGTTTTACTTCATACTGTGAACTACTCATGGAAACGTTAATCAGCTCATGACAACATATTAAACGTTTACCTGTTTTCAAAAGTTTAATGGCTTGAGTTCTTTCATCTTGTTCCCCAATACCATTTTCTTCAACAATGTGATTTTGTATCTCTCCATCAATTTCCATCAAAGGTTTAAGTTGGTCAAAGATACGGCTTGTGAATTCAGAGACATGGGGTGACAGTGTTGGATTTGAATTAGGCAGAGTAATGTCTACCATGAATAAATATGTTAGAACGCTGCAAAAACAAAATATTTGAGAAGTAAAGTAGGTGAAAGAATTGTCTATTACAAGTTTACCATTATAAATTACAATATATTACATATCAACAAACATAATTTTTATTGACATATAATTCAAGAATTTTAGAATTGCTGATGGGAACACAAATGAAAATGTGAATGATTTTTAAATAACCTATGATTTATTTAACTACTTTAACTGAATTACATGGGTCAGCATTAAAAACATATGGCGGTGCTGCCAGAGCTGTAGCGCTGCCGCTGGTGTGGATCCGGGAGAACTACAGCGCTGCTCCGCAGGGTCCTACTGCCAACCTGCACAGGGGATCAGAGAGAATACCCACTATTGGGAAGGAGAAGCATAAGAGACGAACCTACAGGAGGATGACCATTACAATGGATCAGTAAAAGCTCAGCAGTCCAAGGACTCACACAGGCTGTGGCCTGCTAATGACTTGTTGTTGGATCCACACAGGTTGCGGGATGCTGGAGACAGGCTTGGGGGAACCAGATTCCAGAACTGCAATTCAACAGGATGTTGAGGTCAAGAAGGGCTCCCTGAGGGGCCTCGGGCACTGAAGACTTGCTGATCATTTCAGAGATTTGGATCTGGAGCTCAGGTTGCCATCTTGCCAATGGTTTGAATTGGAGCTTGTGCGGCTGCAGAGGCTATGGGAGCGGTGGAAGCAAATCCACAGACACTCAGTTGCTGAAAAAGGACTATTGCTTTTCTTTCTCCTATTGTTAACGACACAGGGCAATGCTCATGGCAGGCATAAGTTGAAGGATATTCATGCTTATTACATTTTTAATATATTATAACCTTTGGATTGTAGTGAATTACTGACATTGAATGCAATTTTACAAATGAGATACAACTGGGTTACTGAGTGGGGAATCAAATTAATGGGTGTTTCCACTGTTTACAACTATTAAATAAATTTAATTCAATTTAAATCATTGAATTAAGATGAGCATTGAATCATTTAACTAGATAAAAAAACAGTCAAGGTGTTCCAAAGGGAAAGTAATAAATATAATGGGAGATAGAGAAAGGGGGAAAATTGTGGGTATAATTGACCAAGGAATCTTGAATCTTAAAGAGATGTAATTTAAGCATATACATTATTCAAGTATAGATTATAAATACTTTAATTAAAAATCATAACTTTATATAATAGATATTCTGAATTGTAAAATTTTGCAACATTGTAAACCCTCCATTTAGTAGCACTCACCTTCCTATCCTTTCTCGCACATTTTTATAGACCTGTGTGAGTTTAGGCTCAAGATATTGAAGAAGTCTATGCATCAATTCAGGAACTCTCCACTCTTGTTGAGCCAAACCACCCTGCAAAACGTATAGTCGGCTAGCAACAAAAGACAAACAGTGTGACCTTTTATTTCTTTGTACAGTACATTAAGACAAGAAAACAATTATTTGATTCTCGATCATTCATTTTTGATCACTTTTCGCAAATATATCTGCTACCTTCAAAAAAAAGACAATAGAAGGAAATACCTTCTTTTGATGAACATGTGAGTGAGTGGAGCCAGAGACAAGAAATGTTGGGACTGTCTCTAAATGTGCTGGTTATCAAGATTTATCATTTAAACCAATTATGTTCAGTGTAGATTCTATTCCACAAACTTCAAAGATTCATGGATTAATCTCCCTTGAAGTACCTGACCATACTCCTTGAGTTTGGAAGGAGGAAAAAGATCATCCATTGTTTTCAATGCCATCTCCTGTTGGGGTCTGTACTGTGTCCATGTTCTCAATGCATCCATTTGCAGTTCAACAAAATTAAAATCAAGCTAATGGCAATAATGGCATGTCCAAGCTTGATCCAGTTGGGAAAGTTAAAAGACAAAAACCCAGATAGGGTTAGTGAGGGATAGAATTATTCCAGACCAATCCTGACCTCAGGTGATATCTGTGACAGCATTGGATTCCTCTTGGTGTTACAGTTCCATCCTTCTTTTCAAAGATATGCTAGTGAGTTAAATTACTCCTTAGAATCTGCTAATTGTGAAAAGAATCAAAGGGGAGTTGCTGAGCATGTGTGAAAAGAGACACCAGTTCAGATAAATAGAATGAGGGATTGAGATTGATGGATTGCTCCCCTGGGTGAAGGCATGAACACAAAAAATTTGCAAATGCTGTGAATATAGTAAAAGCAAAGAAATGCTGGAGGAACTCAGCAGTTCTTGCAGAGTCCGTAGGAGACAAAGATATGTAACTGATGTTTTGGGACTGAGCTCTTCCTCAAAGCCCACACCTCAACAGCACACCATGATGCTGAACTCTTCTACCGTTGGCTCCCTCTATGCCTACTTTTTCCAACTCCACCCATCCCTATGACAGAACCCTTCTCCCGCCTTCAACCTTCTTCCTCCAAAAAAAACCTTGAAGAAAGGCTCAGGCCCGAAACATCAGTTATATACCTTTACCTCCTTTGGACGCTGCAAAACTGCTGAATTCCTTCAGCATTCTGTGAATGGATTCCTTCATCATTATAAAACATCTATGAAACCATGTACCACAACCCATTTCAGCAGCTTTTGGCATAGAAAGAAGGATTAAATAAAATTGCTGTGATGTCATCACTTTTCTCTCCACTTCCAAGTTAGCTAAACTAAAGGGAGTGAGGATTGTGTTTTGCATGTGCTCATGGCATTGTTCTGAAGTAACCAGAATGAATGTGATGTGCAATCCATCACACTTCTGTTGCTTGAAACTGAAATGAAGAAATAGTAAAAATTCTGCAACTTCAATTTTAAAAATAGGAGCACACAGGTGTCAAAATACTATTTGTCTTGATCGATCAGTTTAATAATTTTTATTTTAAAAAACATGCATATTTTTGCTTGTTGGCTCATGCTGTTCTGAGAGAAATGAGAGAAGAAAGTGATATGGATTCATTGGAAACAACAAAAAAGGAGATTTGGTCAGAATGAAAATGAAGGGATGGTGTGAAGTCAAGCCACAGCTGACATTTGGACATCTGGTTATCCTGAATGTAGGAAGGTAGCTGTAGTAATTTTTGAATAGCAGGTTAACAGCACTGTGAATGTTTTCTCCCACTTCTCCAACACAGAGTTACAAAGGCAGATTTGAGAAAGTGTGTACCAGGGACAGTGTAGTAAATAGTACATCTAAACTTTGATAATTGCAACCAAGGCAGCTAAAACAATTACAAGAATTTGCACAAGAAACAAGTACAAGTGGTCAGATGATGGGCTTTAAATCAAAGCAATATTCAGAAAGCTGAAAGAAACTGTACATAAAGTCAATTACTCTGGAGAACAATTCCAGAAGACTTCAATTTAGAATGTTTTCCCAAGTTCCTACTTCTGCTAGGCATTGAAGTTTTCCTCAAGTATTTGTTAGTGTTTTATCAACCTAATTTGCATTTGAATAGAATTGGTTTAAATGTTCTTCAAAAGTGCTTTGAAGAGACTGGAAAAATACTGATTATAGTATGAACATATTTCTTAAACGGTGCTCAAGCACATCTTCTTTAAATACACAGCTCTTCCTATTAAGATTCCTATGCAGAGTCTTCGATCTGGATGCATGGTATGCCTCAAATAAGGATGGACAGAGTACTTTGGAATATCTGTTTGAACAAAGCCCACCTGATATGGAAGTATTTACGCTGTTAGTACTTCGTCCAGTGCCTTTGCCATTACTTTTGAAAATGTGTACACCTCCTGCAGACATGGGGGTCCATATCTGGTTACAAAAGCAGAGAATGTTGCCTTGTTCACATTCAGAAGCAAGATTTAATTTTACTCGCCTCATTACACATTGTCAAAACACTGGAAGCAACACTTTCTGATAAGGACAATTAAATTAACGAGAATGCAACAACTACAGGGTTTCTGGTGACAGAGCAGATTAAATTGTCTTCAATGTATCAGTTTACCCTCCCCAGGCATGCAAAAGAATACTGAGTTTAAGTTAAATAATTCTTCTCTTCAAAAGTTTTGCAAGAAATTCAGACGATTACAAACAGCATTAATAATGGATTTTATTATCATAGAGTTCACTTTTTTTTGTAGTGGAGAAAATATGAATAATCGCATTATTCATTTTGCTAATTATCACTATTCGTAATTATTTCTACTCCTCATTCTCTTTAGGATTGCTTTACTTGAACCAAAAGGTTTGAGTTCTTTTCATTTGAAACATCATGGAATGATCATTGACCTTTCCCTTGGAGATTTCCATTTATTGTTTTTGTTGACAAATACAGGAAACCCCCAGACAAAAATGAGGCAATTCATAAAGTCTTCTGTAAGATTTAGATGCATTAGCAGAGACAGACAGGTAACATTTGCGATTTCTTTGAAACAAAATTACAGAACAATAGCATAAACCTAAATAGATCTAGCCTCAAGACCTTTCCGTTCAACCAAAAGACATCAAGACAATAAAACAAATAAATATTCAAGGTAGAGAAGTATACGAAGGATGGAGTAAGGCAGCAGAATGAATTTTTAGATCACTTGAGCAGAGGTGGGACATAGACAATAGTTTACTTAGCTTCGTTCTATGCATTTTCTGTGTATTTATTCTCATTTTTGACTAATGAACATGAACTCACAGGTATTTTCATATCACACAAAATTTTAAATGGTCAAAAGGAAAGTTTTGTGCACTTATCAAATTCACATATACAGCAAGCAAGAAAATAGCCTGTCATCACTTTCCCTTTCAAGCAGGAATGAAAGTAACTTAGATGTATTGTCTATACGATTGTACAAATTTCTTATTGGCCTGTTGTGTAACAAATATAATGTCAGCCACTTCTTACTAGTAGCCATAATGGCTAGTGCCAGCATCAAAGAAATTGGAGAATCTCTTCCTTGAACTCAATAGGCAAAATTTCATATCAGTAACGTTTTACATGAAGGAATTTTGGATTTAAGGTTACTTTTCCTCTATCACAAGGGTTGAATCCTACAGAAAATGCATGTAATATAATCTCAGTCTCATCTTTATACTTGGAATATAGCAAGTAACTGACTACCAACTGCATTGTAAAATTAGGAATGCTGAACAATTTCCTCACCTTCATCCTAACGAATACTTCATCCTAATAATATAAGAATGTATTCAGATCAAATAGTAAAGTGCTGCTTGATTTTCAAGGGATATTGGGGATCCGTATAGTAGGAATAGCCAACATGGAGCAAATGAGGTACTTGAGGCATATTAAAAAATGCAAGAAAAACCTCAATAAAGAAATCAGGAAGGTTTAAAAGAAGACATGAGGTTGTGAAGGGAAATCCTAAGGGTTTCTACAGTATATTAAAAGCAAAAGGATAGTAAGGGACAAAATTGATCCCCTTGAAGATTGGCTTTGTATGGACCCATAAGAGATGGGGAGATTCTAAATGATTTTTTTTATCCGTAGTCACTCAGGATATAGGCACAGTCATGGGAAGTAAAGAAAACAAGCAGTGAGGTCATGTAACCTATACAGAGGAAGTGCTTGCTTTCTTAAAGCAAGTAAGGGTGGATAAATTCCCAGGGCCTGACAAAATATTCTCTTGGACCTTGAGGGAGGCTAATGTAGAAATTGCAGGGACTCTGGCAGAAATATTTACAATCTCCTTAGCAACGGGGTGTGGTTCCAGAGGATTGGAGAGTCGCTCACGTTGTTCTGTTGTTTAAAAATGGCTCGAAAAGTAATCCTGTAAATTAGATGCCAATAAGCCTGATGTCAGTAGTAGGTAAATTATTGGAAGTTGTTCTAAGAGATGGGATATACAATTATTTGGATAGCAAGAAACGGATTATGGATAGTCAACATGGCTTTGTGCGTGGTCGGTCATGTTTAATCAATCTTGCAGAGTTTTTTGAGGAAGTTACCAGGAAAGTTGGCAAAGGAAAGGCTGTGGATGTTGTCTACATGGACTTCAGTAAGGCCTTTGACAAGGTCCCATATGGGAAGTTAGTCAGGAAGGTTCAGACACTAGGTATTCATGGTGAAGAAGTGAACTGGATTTGACAATGGCTGAATGGGAGAAACCAGAGAGTAGTGGTGGATGATGGAAATTGGAGGCCTGTGACTAGTGGTGTGCCTCAGGAATCAGTGCTGGGACTATTGTTGTTTGTTATCTATATCAATAATCTGGATGATAATGTGGTAGATTGGATCAGCAGGTTTGCAAATGACACTGAGATTGGGGGTGTTGTCGATAGCAAAAATGGTTTTCAAAGCTTGCAGAGGGATTTGGGGCAGCTGGAAAAATGGGCTACAGATGGAATTGAATGCAGACAAGTGTGAGATATTTCATTTTGGAAGGACAAACCAAGAAAGGATATACACAGTGAATGGCAGGGCACCGAGGAGTGCGGTACCACAGAGGGACCTGGGAATACAGATACATAATTCCCTGAAAATGGCATCATATGTGGCTAGGGATGTAAAGATAGCTTTTGGTATATTGGCCTTCATAAATCAAAGTATTGAGTAGAGGAGGTGGGATGTTATGGTAAAGTTCTATAAGACATTGGTGAGATCAGTTCGGAGTACTGTGTGCAGTTTTGGTCACCAAACTACAGGGAAGATATCAATAGGATAGAAAGAGTGCAGAGAAGATTTACTAGGAAGTTGCCTGGACTTCAAGAACTGAGTTAAAGGGAAAGGTTAAACAGGTTAGGACTTTATTTCCTGGAGTGTAGAAGAATAAGGGGAGATTTGATAGAGGTATTTAAAATTATGAGGGGGATAGACAGAATAAATGTCTATTCTGTGGGCTTTTTCCACTGAAGCTAGGTGAAATACAAACCTGAGGACATGGGTTAAGAGTGAAAAGGGAAAAGTTTAGGAAGAATGTGAGGGGAAACTTCCTTACACAGAGATTGGTGGGAGTGTGGAATGAGCTGCCAGTTGAGGTGGTGAATGTGGGCTCAATTTTAACATTTAAGAAGAATTTGGGCAGGTACATGGATGAGAGAGGTATGGAGGGCTATGAGCTGGGTGTAGCTCAGTGGGACTAGGCAAAAAACAATGCTTTGGCAAAGACTAGAAGTGCTGAAGGGGCCAATTTCTGTGCTATGCACTTAAGCATCATATCAAATTTGTAAGCCAACATTTTACATTACCAGAACCTATACTTCCAATAGTTCAATTTTCAAACCCATTCCAATTGTAATTATAGGTCATTATGTAGTACTAATATTTTAAGATGAAATTTTGAACATACTCATTAGGAAAGCAAGAGTACTGGAATTCCCATTATTCTTTTTATATGGAAATTAAATTTTAATTTTCCAGTTAACACACAAAATATATATGCGATTAACAAGCATCAATTCAGCGACAATAAAAGTCCAGTTTCTGAACTGCATGGCAATATTGAAATTTCTCTGATTGTTTTTAGGGGTTTTAGAGGGAAAACACAAGAACAAAGTCAGTCATTCAATATCTCAAGAGTGATTCCTATTAAGGTTGAAGTTTCTTTGCACTCAACACTTACTTTGCTCTATATCCATCAAAAACATCATCTAATAAAAATTCAAATATCCTTGTATACACAAGGGGCAGAGCTTTGAGGGGAAGCAGGGAAGAAAGGAAGAAAGGAAGCAAAAGGAAGGAAGAAAGGAAGAAAGGGGAAGCAGGGAAGAAAGGAAGAAAGGAAGCAAAAGGAAGGAAGAAAGGAAGAAAGGGGAAGCAGGGAAGAAAGGAAGAAAGGAAGCAAAAGGAAGGAAGAAAGGAAGAAAGGGGAAGCAGGGAAGAAAGGAAGAAAGGAAGCAAAAGGAAGGAAGAAAGGAAGAAAGGGGAAGCAGGGAAGAAAGGAAGAAAGGAAGCAAAAGGAAGGAAGAAAGGAAGAAAGGGGAAGCAGGGAAGAAAGGAAGAAAGGAAGCAAAAGGAAGGAAGAAAGGAAGAAAGGGGAAGCAGGGAAGAAAGGAAGAAAGGAAGCAAAAGGAAGGAAGAAAGGAAGAAAGGGGAAGCAGGGAAGAAAGGAAGAAAGGAAGCAAAAGGAAGGAAGAAAGGGGAAGCAGGGAAGAAAGGAAGAAAGGAAGCAAAAGGAAGGAAGAAAGGAAGAAAGGGGAAGCAGGGAAGAAAGGAAGAAAGGAAGCAAAAGGAAGGAAGAAAGGAAGAAAGGGGAAGCAGGGAAGAAAGGAAGAAAGGAAGCAAAAGGAAGGAAGAAAGGAAGAAAGGGGAAGCAGGGAAGAAAGGAAGAAAGGAAGCAAAAGGAAGGAAGAAAGGAAGAAAGGGGAAGCAGGGAAGAAAGGAAGAAAGGAAGCAAAAGGAAGGAAGAAAGGAAGAAAGGGGAAGCAGGGAAGAAAGGAAGAAAGGAAGCAAAAGGAAGGAAGAAAGGAAGAAAGGGGAAGCAGGGAAGAAAGGAAGAAAGGAAGCAAAAGGAAGGAAGAAAGGAAGAAAGGGGAAGCAGGGAAGAAAGGAAGGTGTTTGAAGTTTCTGGTGCAATTTGTGAGGAAAAACAACTTTCTTCTTTATTTCAATATAGCATAGTTCTAACCATACGATTATGTCAATTTATTCTTTAAACATGAAACGATTTACATACATTATCAAATGCTTTTTTTATGGTTTAACCAATTTATTTCACTTGTTCTAACCTTTATGCATTCCAAGATATATGAGACAAAGACTTATTCTTTATCTCAGTTTCTTTTTCCCAAATCTCTTCTCCACTCTACAGTAGGCCACATTTTTATAAAGTACTGCAATCACCTTTCTCGGGTCCAAAATGGATGGTCCTACAATTGCAAACACTGACCTCCACTTGCTTTTGTTCTCTAGTTACTCTGTTCTCATATTTATTTTGTCATGTTACATTTACAATCTTTTTTTTTAATTTTTTTATTTTTCACACCATAAATCACATTAGCCATGATATACACTATTTCTTTTTCACACATATACAGTGACTTTTTCTCCCCCCCCCTTTCCTCCCAAACCACCCCCCCACCCCCCCTCTCATCCATTTTAGGTATACAATCTAGGTTGCATTAAGCCAGTCAGACAATGTTGTCATTCAACAAAATTACACCAGAAATTCTACTGAGTCCATTCTTTTCTTTCCTTCTCCTTCCATCAACTTAGGTAATGTTTGTCCCCGGTAGGTTTTCGCTATTGTATTTAATGTAAGGCTCCTATACTTGTTCGAATATTTCAATATTATTTTTTAACCTATATGTTATTTTTTCTAATGGAATACATTGATTCATTTAAATTTAGTAGTTTCTTCCTTTTAATTTGGTTATGTATTCCATTAATATTTAAAGACATATAGTTCAGCGTAGCCCTTTTATATTTTGTTTATCTTCTCTTTCCGTTTTTCCATCATTACCTTTCCTCCTTTTCCATTTCTGTTTTCTTATTTTCAACTCTTTATAAGACAACATTCCTACAACATCCAACATTTTCCTTATTCTCCTATTTCTATCTTATTTATCCCCAATCTCCCCTTCACCTCCTGAGTTGTCCTTTATCCCTTGTCGGACAACCACATCTCCCCTCTCCATTTGGATTTGCGAATCCACTCGCAAGCGTCAACTGATTTTGCAGTGACCGCTATTTCCCCCCACCCCGCCTCCCCCAGAAAAGATTTCACTTTTCATATGTCACAAAGGTCACTCTTTTAATTCCCTCCTTATTCTCTCTATTCCATTACCTTCCCTTATTAATTCTTGTCTATACTATCTATATTTTCCTCTAAGTACAGATACATTCATGTATGCTCATTGTCTCTATTCACTCTTATACCTCTTTACCCGCATACATATCAATCGTGATCATTTTTACTCTCATTACCCGTCTTCATCCCTCAGTCTATTTTTGTCTTTACCCACATACATATCAATCGTGATCATTTTAACTCTCATTACCCGTCTTCCTCCCTCAGTCTATTTTTGTAATTGTTCTGCAAATTTTCGTGCTTCTTCTGGATCCGAGAATAGTCTGTTTTGTTGTCCTGGAATAAATATTTTCAATACCGCTGGATGCTTTAGTATAAATTTATACCCTTTCTTCCATAAAATCGCCTTTGCTGTATTGAACTCTTTTCTCTTCTTTAGGAGTTCAAAACTTATATCTGGATAAATGAAGATTTTTTGCCCTTTATACTCCAGTGGTTTGTTGCCCTCTCTTACTTTTTCCATTGTCTTCTCCAGTACCTTTTCTCTTGTAGTATATCTTAGGAATTTTACTACAATAGATCTTGGTTTTTGTTGTGGTTGTGGTTTAGAGGCCAATACTCTATGTGCCCTTTCTATTTCCATTTCTTGCTGTAGTTCTGGACATCCTAGGGTCTTAGGGATCCACTCTTTTATAAACTCCCTCATATTCTTGCCTTCTTCATCTTCCTTAAGGCCCACTATCTTTATGTTATTTCTTCTGTTATGGTTTTCCATTGTATCTATTTTTTGAGCTAGTAGTTCTTGTGTCTCTTTAGTTTTTTTATTAGATTTCTCCAATTTCTTTTTTAAGTCTTCTACCTCCATTTCTGCTGCTACTGCCCGCTCTTCCATCTTGTCCATTTTCTTTCCCATTTCTGTTAAGGTCATCTTCATTTTATTTATTTTCTCTTCTGTGTTGTTTATTCTTTTTCTTAAATCCTTAAATTCCTGTGTTTGCCATTCTTTAAATGACTCCATGTATCCTTTAATAAGAGCAAGTATATCCTTTATCTTGCCTTTCTTTTCTTCTTCTATTTCCCTGTACTCTTCCTCTTCCTCTTCTTCTTCCTCTGGGTTGACCATCTGTTGTTTCTTTGGTGCCCTTTCCTCCTCTTCTTTCTTGTTTCTATTGTCTTCTGTGTTCTCTTCTTGCTGCAGGTGTTCTGCAGCTGTCGTTGCCGGCTGTGGAGATCGACTCCCCAGCTGGTCCCCCCTCCCGTCGGTGTGTTTTTTTTCATTCGCATCGCGCATGCGCGAAGTATCGCGCATGCGCGGTTGCGCACTTTTACTCGGCTCTGCGAGCCATTTTTGTAGTCCATTATTTACCGACCTGAGGGAGCGGGTTTCTCTCCGCAGCGGGCCTCTTCGGACAGGTAAGGCCTTCACCTTTTTCCTCCTTTGTCTTCTCTTCCTCTCTTCTTACCGTTGCTTTCGATTTTTCTTTTTTTGTCGCCATCTTCTTTCCACCTTTATACTCACTTTTCTGTAACTTTTATTTCTGTGCCTTTGTGTTTTCTTTTGTTTTTCCCGACTTTTCTGGAGAGGGCTGGAGTTCACCGTCCGGCCACTACTCCATCACGTGACTCCTCCTCTGCTACATTTACAATCTCTTGTTGCCATCTTTTCTATGTACTCTCCTATTTCCTTTTCAAAAAAGTAATCAAACCTCATCTTTTTACCCCCCCCCCCGAGAAAAATAAAACAGTGGAGCCTGAGGGGGAATCTGATAGTTATACAAACTTGAGAGCAAATAGATACAGTAGATTATGCAAAACCTTTCCCCAAAGGAGAGGTATCCAAGACCAAAGGGCATAGTTTAAGATGAGCATCAAAAGATTTAAAGGGAATCTGAGGATGATTTTTTTTCAACCAGAGATTGGCTGTAATCTGGAACACATTGCCTGAGGTGGCAGTGGAGGCAGGATCAGTAACAATATTAAAGAGGCATATGGATAAGCATTTAAAATGCCATGTATGGTAGATTACAGGGCAAATGCTGATAAATAGGATTAGTGTAGATACTTGATTGTTGTCATAAACATGTTGGGCAAAGTACCTCTGAGTTTTGTATGACGTTGCTGGATTTATTTTTGAAAGAATAAATTCCTTCTCTCAAAAGTGAAGTTATGAATCACTTACCATGCATCTGCAAATGATCCTCCTTCCCCACTCAATGGTGCATCCATTAGCAATTCAAAAAGCCAGTGGAGTTTACGGGGATCTCTGCTCTCCTAGGGAAATAAATTAAGTTTTTTTAAAAGATCCCATGGCACTTCTTTCTGAAAAGAGCAATATGTTCTCCTGGGTATCCTGACCAATATTAACCACCAAAAATTCCAAAAATCAAATTGGCTTGTTGTGTAACTCAAGTGTTTGTTGTGAATTAGCTGATTGCCTTACAAAACAGCACTGGCTACATTTCAAAAGTAATTAGCTGTAAAATAATGTTTTGATGACATGAGAGGCAGGAAATGTAGGATTTTTAAAATTAATTCAAATTAGACTATTTTCTTGGTAAAATAAATACTTTAATGCATTTTAAGTTACCAAATTAAAATGAAGATCATGTAGAAAAGCATGTACTTTGCTCAAGGCTTTCTATATTTCATACAAAACATTTTCAAATATTCACATAAAGCATAGTACAGATCATTTTGAGATGCAAACTTACTGAATTCAATAAATTTGCTTTTGATTTGTGATTTATTATTAGTGAAATTAATGAATCTAACTGATGTGCTATCAATAACTCAAAAGATTGGAGTTACAGAACAAAAGGCTTTTATTTACATAAACTTGAAAGTCATCCTGTGCTGTAACCCATGCTTTCTGGGGAGGGGTTATGGTGTTGGAGCCTTTATACAGGGTTAAGAAGGAGGAGCCATGGATACAGTCACAGAATGGGGCAGAGCCAGATAAATGAGTATACAGCACTAACCATGTACAAATATTTTACGTTTTTCAGATGAATTGTTTGACAATTTTAAGGTTCATTTTAACATGCACCAAGCAGAATTTTTGTATAGTTAATTTAATTATCACAAGCAAAGATATGGATTTTTAATTTGAAATAAAACAAATATTAAATTTGAAATATATGGTCTGGAGTTCAATTGAACAATTTGCCATTCTTACTTACACAAGATGTGGCAATGCATGTTCCCCAGTCACTGTATGTCTCTACAGTGATGCTGGACAAGGCAGTTCTAAGAAGAGGACGGAGAATTTCCCACAGCTGCTCTACCTAGAATCAGAAAAATAGTTCAATGATAATATGCTCATATGCACCAACATTTTTACTTAATGCAACTGAACATGTTTTTTTTTAAAAAACAAGTATACTTAAATTAAAAAGTGACAATAAAACAAAAAAAATCATTAAAATTCAGTTATCCTTGTGGAAAAACACATGATTTTGTGCTCGTGCAGAGAATCGTTTTGCAGTTCAAGAGAACTTTACAAAAGTCTCATTGCAATTATAAGAATTTTGCAGAATGGATAACCCAAGATTAAATTTCAAATCCCTCGTCCTAAGCCATAATTGCCCAATCATTAAAAAGCGCCAATGCTTCAATGCACAAATAGCCTGAATCCTTTCCTCTCACCATTATTGCCGACTACTATTATTAAAATACATCCTCTTAAATAAAAAGTCAGTTCATTCTTTAAAGGACACTAAAGCATTCTCACAGAAATGAAGTGGGGAATTTACAAGAACAGTGGAAACTTATTTTTCAAGCCAGATAAAAAGGAAGAACACAATTTGCAAATGGATTTGTGCTAATGACCCAAAGCAGGGCACCAAATTTGTTTCAATAGAAATAAATTATTCTGACCATTAACTCTCCATTTAAAATACTGGAATTTAATTCTGCACAAAGAGATGCAAACAAAGTCAGTGTGCAGAGTAAATAGGAGCTCAGGTTGCCATTCATCAAACCAAAGTCTGTGCAACTGCAGAGCCTTTGGGAGTGCTGGAGAATCCACAGACACCCAGTGACTCTGAAGGGACTCTTTCTCTCTTTCTGTAAGGCAGGCAGGCAGATGGCAATTTCATATAATATTACATTTGTACTATTACAAGACAATAAGAGAATCTTAAATTTCTAACTATTACCTTTTCATATGACCAGTGTTTACAGCCTCGTACTAATCCTGCAATGATTTCAGCTCCACACCGCTGAGCACTTTCATGAGAATCTGAGAGGAGACGTTCCAAATGCGGTGTTAAAACTGGTAAAAAAGCTGTGTCAAAGTTCCTAAATAAGCCCTGCCGTGGAAAAGTGAACAAAAACAGATCAAATGATCAAATGCAACATCGAGAATGATTGAAATTATTTTGCTTGATTTCACTTAACTGAGAAAAAATGGGGCAGGTGGCGAGGTTTAACAAATACTCCAACTTTCCCCTACTTCCCCATCTTGAAAATATATAACTAGATATGACATGGCAAATTCCTAGTTTTACACTCAAATATGATAATCCAGGTGATTTTAAGAGAGGGCCATGTGTATTTTGAAATTCAGAATAATAAACAGCAAAATTCACACTGAGGATTTAGAAATGATGCAGTGGTGTCTATCTCCCTTTCTGGGAAGATAAAGAAATGATTCCTATTTTAAAGACTTGAGTACATTACCTAGGTTGACTTTCAGTGGAATCCAAGCAAACTTCTGCCCTTTCAAACTGCTGTGTAAAATGGGGTTAACCGGGCAATTTGCATGGTTAGCACCCCAGTTACATGGCAGTTTGAAAGGGTCCAACTAGGTCAACCCTGTCGGAACCCAACCAGGTCCCTGACCTACCTCAGAGATAGTCAGGGAACCCAGTTAATCTTACCTAGGTCTCGGCCAAAATGAAAATGGCTGACCCGCTTATTCCGGTGACGTCAGCGCTTGCATGTGTGCATCACTGGGCAGCCAACATCTGAACATCTGGCAGTACTTCCGGTGAGTGCGTGCTGCATCATTGCAGGGGCAGGAACCTCCTTAAATCGCCAGGTTGTCGATTTAATGGGTAGATCCCCCCACGATTTGAAAGGTGCTTTCAGCACTTTTGCCCCAGTAATCGCACCCAAGGCACAGGAGGGGTATCTAGGTGCTGCAATTTGAAAGGTGCTATTGTCTTAGAAGAAGTGTTCTGTCTTCCAAATGAGAGCATCTCATCAGATTTCTCAGTATTGTTTTAAGGACCAAATTTTTCCACTCAAAACAAAACAACACTTATTTCACTACTAATAAACACATTCTGTGCAATGCAGTATCATTCGAGTAACTTGCTGTTAATTTGCACATCCTGAGGTAATGAGAATCATTATATTAATGGAAATTATTTACTAAAATCAATATTATTGTCATATTATTCTTAATACAACTTTTGCAATAATGGATCTTTTTAAAAAATACTGGTTGTGGCAAATGTAACATTGGAGAGATTTCTCTAGAATACAATTCTGGTTGCTATTGGGAATTAAACACATTATCTGATGGCTCAGATTTGCTCATTCATATTAGGCACACAGCAAGACCCATTTACCTTGAAGAGGCAAAACCTTCGTGGATTAAATTTGTCCCTTCCTTTGCGGTCTTCCAAGGATAAAAATTTAACTAATTTTTCAATGAATTGTGGGTCAGAGAAATAATCATAAACTACTTGCTCTGCCTATAAAGAAAGATATTCACAGGTTATAACAGAGCCTTTGGCCAAGCAAACCAAAGGATATAAAATATGTTTAATTAATACACAAAAAATAGCCTTACTTCTTGCAGAAAATCTTCAAATGAGACTCTTATGCAACAAAAGTTTGAAATAATAGATTTTGATGTAACATTCACTGGCATTTAACCACAATAAATATATTTAAATTCTAGCCTTATAAAAAAAATGTGCAGTTACAATTCTACAACATCCTAATGAGCTGCTTTATAAAACAAATGCTAGGTCCTGGAGAATGCATTACAATCTTCTAGCCTCTTGTGGGAAAAATACTGTAGATGTAATGAAACTACTGTAAAGAAAGCAAGTTGTAAGAGGGGGGGGGGGGTTGGGGGTGGCTTGGGAGGAGGGGGGGGAGAAAAAGTCACTGTAAATGTGTGAAAAAGAAAAAGTGTATATCATGGCTATTGTGATTTATGGTGCGAAAAATAAAAAAATTTAAAAAAAGAAAGCAAGTTGTATGAGAATGGATAGATGAAAGACAGGCATTTTAAAAGTGACCAATTAGTTCTGCTATTAACATCCAGTAAAACACCAAAGTTTACAGATGCTGTGATGGAACTAAGAACACAGACATGGCTGGAGGAACTTAGCAGGTCTCGCAGCGAGTTCCTTCAGCATTTCTGTGTTTTTTTTACTCCAGTTATCATCCAAACCAACATAGAACGTGGCCATGCTGAGGACCTAAACAGATGTAGGTTGGAAGAGCTCTCTAAAGATTGATTAAAAGACCAATTTAAAGCCATCAAAATTTTAAAAATTGTGTTTAAAAAAAAAAGGATTGTTGGGTAAGGAAAACATAACCGAAGAAGCTAAAAAATGGCCAAGATTGTCAACAGAAAGTCCACAAGGGAGTGGTGAAGAAGTTGCAGCCACAATATCAGCACAAATCCAAGGAAATGGGGGAGCGACATAGGATTTTCAAAAGATAAAAAATCTATGGAAGTTTTGAGTGAACGATTAATTCTCCAAGGTGGAAAATGTGCTAAGAGGTGGCAAGAAAAATAACAGTAATGAGGTCAGTGAGGACCTGACTACTTGGATGGGCCAGGTTGAAAATGACCCGATAATGACTCAAAAACAATTAAAAACCCTGGAGGAAAATGCAAAGAAGTGGAAAGCAGATCAATGGCTGATGCTGAACTAAATTGACCACATGGAAAATTTCAGGAGAAGAAATAATGCAGGGAAAAGGTCTGGTGAATTTCTTTAAAGAGTGGATCCCACAAGAGCTGGGAGTGGAAAAATTCAAGGAAAAACTAGAGAGCTCATCAAACCATTGGCCCCAGGAGAGTGCATGTCCAAAGACCATGACCTGTCCTGTTAAGATTTTTGAATTACCAGGATCGGGAGGCAACATTGAGAGAAGCAGTGGAGTATGCCGGGGAAAATGATGGCCCAGTCGAGAAGGAAGGAGGAAAGAGACTATTCTTTCAGGACTTAAGTGCTAATTTGAAAAGAATTTGATGATGTTAAAAGACAATTAAGAACATCGAATATAAAATATCCAATGCTGTACCCAATGATGCTTAGGATCAATGTAACAGAGGGACCCTAAAGATTATATAAAGCACTAAAGGAAGTAGTGAGATGTCTAGAAGAAAAATAACAAAGAAGAACAAGAATAAAGACAAAGTGAACTGTAAATGCTAAAAATTGGAAAGAAAGTAAAACGATAATGATATTTTTGAACTATTTATTATTGGTTATTTAAAATAATATTGAAAGGTATACAGAGAGTTCAACAGAGAAATAGCAAAATAGTAGCAGGATTGAGAGTCTGATTTAATGGCTCTGGAGAGGGAGTTTTTTTTTTCAAAATGGCACCGAAGCTAAGGAGGTGGGTTCTCCCTCAGATAGTACTGCGGGCTTTTCTCGTTGGCTTCCAAGGTTTCTTGATTACGTCTCTGTCAGAACAGGGGCAATACATGTGTTTGTTAAAAGGGGAAAATCACTTTATAAGTAATCAAAAGGGTCAAATGAGAGAGCTGAATAAGTACAGATGTTAATATGAATAGAACGTTAAAATTTATTAGTTATAATATTAACGGGATAAATGGACCATAAAGAGGAAAAGCGTTTTGGCACAAAAAAAAAATTAAAGGCAGATATAATTTTCCTGAAAGAAACACACCTTACAAAATCAAAACTCACTAAGTTAAAAAGGGACTGGGAGGTACAAGTCATATCCTCCTCTTTTAACACTGAAGTAAGAGGAGTAGCAATTTTAATAAACTAAAATATACCAGTGGTGTTTGAAGACAAATCCATTGACTCAGCGGGAAGGTTTATAATGGCCATTGTCAGATATATGCAGAATCCTGGATGCTCATGAATATTTATGCTCTAAAGATGATGAACCTTTATACAAAATGTCTTCTTTAAAAACGGTAGAGGGTAAACAAAATGTATTGTTAAGGTAGCCCTGGTTGTGGCCAAGAAGTGTATGGCAATCACTTGGAAATCTCACTCTTCCTACTTATTGCTCGATGGGCCGGGGAGATGTGTAGTTGTATACTCATGGAGGAAATCACTTATAACTTAAAAAATAAATATGACACTTTCATTAACCATATTTAGATTATGTAAGGGTCCAATTGTAAACCTGACCCTTCAAGATATCCCAGAAAAAAGAAATATGAAAGAAATGAAAGCTCTGACGGTACGAGAAGTTATATTCTTATATTGGGGGATGGGGAGGGAAAAAGAGGAAATTTTTCTGTTTTCTTTTGTTTGTAAATATTGAATATATATTTTAAATATATAAAAGTTTAAAGACTATCAATATTTAAGGAAAAAATTGAAATAAAGTATTTCAAAATAACACCAGCATTAAAATTAACACAATTAATGGATTGTTCATTGATGATAGGAGGCAAAACAGTAGCACGCATGCCTAACGACAAAGAACAGCTACCTAAATACACCTAATGTCTTATGAGATTAACTTTTCTTTTTTGATGCTATCTGCTATCCCTTTAGTCATAAACCTGAAGTCAGTAATATATATTAAGCAGCCAATAATAATTAAATATTCCCATACACAGAGCAAACCAGGAAAGAAAAATAGGAACTTTTCATTTTATAATTTAATTTTACAGAGCATGATAAAATTGGAACTTATACACAAGCTTCAAAGTTTCAACTAAATATTGTAAGTATCAAAATATAATTTTGTTTTGTAATTTGAGAGAACTTGCCCCAAAGCTCTTTAATAAATCTTTCCATTCACAGAAAGAAAGAGCCAAGGGGATAATAGAAAACCTATTTTAATCTGGAAGGATAAACACAGAAGTGCTGGAGAAACTCAGCAGGTCTTGCTGCATCCATAGGAGGTAAAGATATACAGTAGAACAACATTTCAGGCCTGAGCCCTTGAGGTATCAGCACCCATAGGAGTTAAAATTTTTAAGCATTTTTTAAGCTAAACGCATCAGAATATCAAACTACCTTCAAAATTAACTCTCAATATGGAAAAGGAAGAATTTTTCGAGGAATAGAGGTGGATGAAGTACATTCATGGAACAATAAAGTCATGCCACCACAATATATTTAGCTTCACAGAGAAATCAAACTATGAAAACCAGTTTCCTTTTGAAAGCGAGCACATTAAGTTTTGAGAAACTGCAAAACTTTTGGATAGAAGTAAAGTCATTCAAATTTCTCTCACAAAGCAATTTCTGAAAGTCACCTGGAAAATAAATCAAGAATAATCTTCTAATCAGACAATTTCTTAATAAGTATTATTTAACACAATTTAAAATCTTGATTGATAGCTTTGTTCTGCTAACCCATTAGCTATATCAATTTGTTTTTAGTGTGTGATTTTGACTTTTGACCCCAGATTAAATTTGTTAATTTCAGGTTAATCCCAAATTGAATACTAGGAAATCCTAACAAAATATTAGACACCTTTCTTACCTCTGACATTTCTTCTTTACTTCTTCCTAATTTAGGCTGTTGATCCACTGGGGCATATACAAGCATCTTCCTAATCGTGAGAAAAAATAACAAGATTTTAGCCATTTAAATTGTTCTTTTAAAAACATTCTTTCACTATGAATGCTTTGCTAGAGCTATAATGGCACTTGCGTAAACAGTGTTTTAAATGACTTGGAAGTTATAAACGGATATCAAGAAAATATTTTAATTTATAAATCAAGGAAATCAAAAGCACCAACTTTGTAAAGCATATTTGCTGAATAGAAAAATCTTTTTGTAATTTACATTTTCAGGAACACAAAAGACCTAACTTGTTCTTCACTTACCGAGGCCATGTATAGTATCCCCAGTGTGTTTTTTCCACAAATAAACAGGCTTCCCATTCATCCTTGGTCCTTGGCAAATTAGAGCTATTGTAATGAAGCCACTGGTTATCAAGCCTATCTCCTGGCTGAATTGTTGACGGTCTTGATCCATCTAGTTGAGACATTCACAGATTTTAAAAAATGCATTTATAATTGACTTAAAGTTAAATAAATAAGTAAAACGTGCCTTTCACAGAAAAATAGCTAAAACAATAATGAATAACAATTTGAGGTATGATGTTTAATGCACTTGGAAAAAAAATTATTTTTCAAGCTATAGAAAGGGTTTTAACCAATGAGCGTTTAACTTGCTGTAAGAAAAAAAGAATGATCATAAAATTGTTGTATCATAAAGCCATCTGAGTGACAGATAGCCAAATAGGCCATTCTTCCCCAACAGTATCTCTTCAAATTTTATTTCTTGTTCAGTATATTTCAGTTAACTTGAAAAGTCTAAATAAAACTTTATTAATCATCAATAAAATATTCTTGAAGTATCTTTGGCAAAATGTTGGCAAATAAATTTAAGGACTTTTTGGTTGTGAATTCTAGAAAACGTCGCCCTAGAATTTGCAATTATGCAAATAAAAACACCAGGAAAGAGAATTCGGGTTGGTGACACTGGCTGAATCCACCCAGCAGTTCTGAAGAGCCAACCCACAGACAACAGAGGACTCTGTCTTTAAAGAAGGTCCAGTCAAATGCAAAAGATATCAGAAAATCTGGAAACCAGGTCGAAGCTCATTTGTGAAGCACAGATATGATATGATGAGAAGACAAGCAAATGAATTTCATACTCAGCCTGGCATTATACCAGGATGATTTGACATATGAATGGCATCCCATGGATATACGTTAAGTGAAGATAAATGCTTGAGTTCTTAAAAATTATTTGTTCATATTTAATGGTGAACACTTACATTCATATTTTTTTCTACACATAAATATTTAAATCAATTGTTTATCAAACAGTTTGAAAGGATTTGATAGCAGTGTGTGGTATTAGGGGTGGATCAAAGATACATTGCCCAAATCCTCAGCACAGCTTGGAGTTCAATGCAATTCCAGGTGCTCATGGACAGCTCATCCAACCTTGTGTCAGACATTAGTTTGGACAAGCAACAAATCTGGGGATACAAAGCCAGATCCAGGACAATGTGGCTCATTAACTAGGTTGGATACCACCATCCAAGCACTACTTAAAAATATTTCTGCATTCTAAAACCATCCATAATTCTTGAATAGAAAGATAGAAGTTAAATATGTGGCAGCCTGCTGCTGCAGCGGTTTAACCGGCACTCCGGGAGCTGAGCACAACCAAAGGCCAGCAGCCCGCGCAGTGGCACTGGCACCAACAAGCGAACCGACGGGTGAATGGCAAGGGAAGCTTAAAGGCCAGCACTGGCCTTGCTGCGCAGCCAACAGATAGGGACAGCATGTGAGGAAGAAGGTCATTGTTATGCAGGAAATTCACTTTCGTTATGCATTATGTGGCGTCAGCCAAGGGGGGCCATGGCGGGAACAGTGCAAGTATAAAAGTTGGGCCTGAGCCCTAATAAAACTCAGAGCTTAACTATTATGTGTGTGTCTTCTTTCAAGTAGCGCGTGGGTACAATTGGTGATCCCGACGGTTTAGCTGGCATCTAAACCCAGCGATGAGCGAACAGGCAGCAGTCAACATGGTCACTCTCAAGCTGACGACCTTCTGGATGAATTGACCACGCATGTGGTTTGACTAGACTGAGGCACAGTTCCAGCCTTGGCAGATCACAACAGAATCTACCCAGAACTACCACATGGTGAGCGCCCCGGACCAGAACACAGCAGGACAGGTGGCCAACTTCATCCAGGAACCCCCAATCAGCCTTCAAGAACTTGCTGATTGAGACCTTTGGGCTCTCACGGTGTGAGAGAGGGGCAGGTCTGCTCTATCTGGATGAGCTGAGGGATAGGCCCCCCCCCCCCCCCCCCCCCGTCAGCCCTCATGAACGAGATGCTGGCTCTCCTGGGCAAACACGAGCCCTGCATCATGTTTGAGCAGACATTCTTGGAGCAACTGCCCGAGGACATCCAACTGCTCCTGGGTGACGCAGATTTCAATGACTCCAAGAAAGTCACAGAACGTTCTGTGGAAACAGCAGGCAGAGTACTCAGCATCTGAGGGGCTCCTCACTAAACCCTGCAGCTAGACCCACACAGTGCCACCAATAAAACAGAAGCATCCCAGAGGTGGTGATCCAGATAACCAGTGATGTTTCTACCACCAGAGATGGGGCGCCAGAGCCCGCTGGTGCAGGCTGCCATGCACGTTTCAGGGAAACACCAGGGCTAGCTGTCATCAATGGCTATGACCGCTGGCCACCAAAACAGCCTCCTGTATGTTTGGGACTGCCAGTCCGGATGACGCTTTCTCGTGGACAGGATATCAGGAATAGGAAGTCGGGCCCCACACTGAGGACTGCCAACAACAGCACAATTCGGACATACGGTACCCACAAGGTCCAAATATAATTGGAAGGCAGCCTCTTCTAATGGGTGTTCACGCTGTCCGCAGTGGAATGGCCGCTCCTCAGGGCAGACTTCCTGTGCACCCACAGCCTGCTCGTGGACCTCAAGGGAAGGAGATTGGACCACGCCAAGACTATTCAAACCTTCCCCGTCAAAGACGCCAGGTTCCCAGCACTCCACCTAAACTCCGTACAGAGATTGGACAATGAGTATGCCAGGGTCCTAGCCAAGTTCCCTGCAGTGCTCCCACCAATTCACCACAGTGATGCCCCAACATGGAGTACAGCACCACATCCTGACCCAGGGACCGCTGCTCCACACAAGGCCAAAATGCCTTCCTCCAGAGAATTTCCAGATGGCGAAGGAGGAGCTCAGCATTATACAGCAGTCAGACAGCCCATGGGCTTCTCCCCTGCACATGGTACCCAAAGCAACTGGGGGCTGGAGACCATGTGGTGACTACTGCTGGATCAACGAGGACACAATACCAGATCGGTACCCCGTGCCGCACATCCAGGACTTCACGGCTAACCTGCATGGGGCAAAGATCTTCTCCAAGCTGGACTTCGTGCGGGAATATCTTCAGATCCCGGTACACCCCAATGATATTCGCCATGACCACAATCATGACCCCGTTCGGCCTCTTTGAATTCTTGTTCGACCTAAAGAATGCCGCACAGACCTTACAGCGACTCCATGGACACAGTGGATCGAGACCTGGACAGCACCTTCGTCTACCTGGACAACATCCCAGTGGTGACCAGGAACCAACAGGAGCATATGTCGCACCTCCACAACCTCTACATTCAAATGAGAAAGTTCTGCCTGTCGATCAACCCATCCAAAAGCCAGTTCAGATTGGAGGCCATCGACTTCCTGGGCCACAGGATAACCAGGGAAGAAGCTACACCACCACCTAGTAAAGTGGAGGCCAACCGAAAGTTTCACAGACCCAGCTTGACCAAAGGGTTACAGGAGTTCATGGGGATGATCAAGTTCTATCACAAGTTCATCCCCTCAGCTGCCTGAATTACACGGTCCTTGTTCGCCCGGATGGCAAGCAAGGCAAAGGACATCACCTGGGATGAGAAGTCAGCGGAAGCCTTTGGAAAGGCCAATGAAGCTCTGACAGACGTCGATCTCATGTCACATCCCAGGTCAGAAGCTCCAACGGCCCTGATGGTGGACACCTCAAGAACGGCGATTGGCGGAGTTCTGGGGCAGCAGATCGAAGGAAGTTGGCAGCCGCTGGCTTTCTTCAGCAAACATCTTTGGCCTCCAGAACTGAAGTACAGTGCTTTCCAGAGAGAACTACTGGTGCTGTACTTAGCCATCCGCCACTTCAGGTTCTTCCTAGAGGGCAGGTCCTTCGTGGCTTTCACAAATCACAAGCCCCTGACTTTTGCCTTGGCTAAGATCTCGAACCCCTGATTGGCCCTCCAGCATTGTACGGCCTGACACCTGTCTTGCATCTCGGAGTACACCACAGATGTAAGGGACGTCTCTGGCAAGGACAATGTGATGGCCGACGCACTGTCCAAGCAAAGTGTCCATGCACTATCAAGAGGAGTGGACTTTGTGACACTAATGAAGGCGCAGCAGAAAGATGAGGACATACACCAATACAGGACTGCCATATCAGGACTGCAGTTCCAGGACATCCCAGTTGGCACAGGTAACACCACTCTCCTGTGCGACGTGGCCAATGGTCAGGTCAGACCCATCGTCTCGGCGGCTTGGAGATGACAGGATTTCGACTCCATCAATGGACTGGCTCACCCATGCTTCAGGACCACGGTCCAGCTGGTGGCCAGCAAATACGTGTGGCATGGATTGCGAAAACAAGTCATCGAGTGGGCAAAGGCATGCACGCAGTGCCAAACAACCAAGGTACAACAGCACACCAAGACCTCACCTCAGTACATCGAGCTGCAAAATGAAGGTTCGATGACGTCCACATGGACATAGTAAGACCCTTGTCAGTATCCCAGGGTTTTTGCTATCTGTTTATGATGGTCGACCACTTCACCAGGTGGAAGACACGTCCATAACCTCGAATGCCAGTGCCCTCATCTTGTCCTGGGTGGCACTGTTCGGGTTACCGTCCCACATCACATCTGACAGCGGGGCCCAGTTCATCTTCCTAGAGTCTGTGGTGCCAAGCTGCATCACACAACAGCTTACCATCCACAGTCCAATGGGTTGGTGGAGTGCTTCCACAGGCACCTCAAAACCGCGGTCATGACCTAACTCCAAGGACCCAACTGCGTAGACGAGCTACTGTGGGCACTGTTGGGCACCTGCACGGCACCCAAGGAGGACCTCAACACCTCTTCGGCTCAACTCGTCTACAGGAGAATTTGTAAGCAAAGTCTCTGCAGCCTTCGGGGGCCTACATCTTCAGCGTGGAGCTGGTGTCTTGACCGAGTGTGCCGGGTCCAGGTGATCTGGCTTCAGCCTGTCTGTGGTGAAGACCTCCGTATTGGCTCTGACCTCCAGCGCGGATAGCAGGAACGCTCTGCAGTGTTCCTCAGCAAGTTAAGTGAAAGAGTCAAAAACCTGGCCCTGATTCTACCTTCCAGGCTCGGACACAAGAGGCCCAACATATCCAAAGACCTGCAGGACTGCGAGTATGTTTTCATTTACAGGGGTCCACATCATCCACTGCTTCAGAGGCCATACGAGGGTCCGTTCCAGGCCATCAGAAACAACGGGACCACATTCATGCTGGAGGTCAGAACCAATACAGAGGTCTTCATCACAGACAGCCTGAAGCCAGCACACCTAGACCCAGTGCACTCGGTCGAGACACCAGCACACTGAAGAAGCAGGCCCCCGAAGACTACAGAGACTTTGCCTCGAGGCACCAAGGACAATAACAAGGACAATACTCTCAGTTCTGGATGGGAGGGTCACATGGCAACTTGTCACCATGGCGATCGAGCCGGTGCTCCAGGCAGCGAGTGCAACTAAAGGCCAGCAGCCCTCTGGCCCCAAAAAGCGAACCGGTGGGTGAATGGCAAGGGAAGATTAAAGGCCAGCGACCCCAAAATGGCTCTGGCCTTGCTGTGCAGCCAACAGACAGGGACAGCATGCAGGGAAGAAGGGAATTGTTATGCAGAAAAGTACCCACACATGGGAAACCCGCTTTTGTTAAGCATGTTGTGAGATCAGCCAAGGGGGGCCAGAGTGGGAACAGAGCAAGTATAAGAGTTGGGCTTAAGCCTTAATACAATTCAGAGCTTAACCTGACTATACCACATGTGTGCATCTTCTTTCGAGTTTTATGTTAGATACATACACTTTTGATTGTTTTAAGACAATCTTAAATTAAAATAACAATTGAGCTATAATAATACATGTATATATGTGTATATATATATTTCTCATTGAAAATTTTTCCCTTTTTGGACAATTATTCTTACAAGTTAAAGCAAAATGCAAAAACATATCGGAATCGTTTCACACAAAAGTCAGACATAAATAAAATTAGGCAATCATGGGGTTTTGTAATTTTCATACTTGCATTGCAACTTGTTTAGCTTTTAAATATACAGTAAATGGTATCAAAAAAAGTAAGCTTACTAATAGTATATGGATCAATCTCTATTTTTTTGTGAGGTCTCTTCAACTGCTTCATGATGCCTGCAACAGCATATATTGCCATCTACAAATGAAACACAAAATATATCACACAACAATGATACTTATGATTTTTTTTGGAACCTCTGAATAATTTAAGCACTTGGGTATTTCTGGCAACACACAAGACACAAAGAACATAATTGAGTATCATCCCCAGTATTCAGCACCAATGTGGATTGGTAGATGCCAGATAAGTGAATTTTCTGATTGCTTGATATTGCATGTTGTGGTGAACTAACTGCTAGGGGCTGCCAATTTTTAACGTTCGTATTCTCTATTTATCTATTTATTTATTTATTTATTTCCCCAGTTGCTTGATTTTTGCATAATGGGGATTTTACTATATTTAGGTGCATGTAATACATAGTTTTCATAAGTACTATTCATACCCGAATGAACTTGCATCTTTGCAGTGACTCACAGTTCCACTTTCAAGGAGATTTACCTCACCATCTCTTTTTTTTTGCCATAGTCATCTCACGACTATGACGCTCGATATTATGAAGCAAACAAGGAATCGTAACATTTCAACTTTTAAAAACATTAATCTCAACTAAATGAAAATATGTGCTCCTATAATTTTACACTAATTGCGAATGTACAAGAAATTAGATTTAATTATTTGCTAAATTTTAAACAATGATTTGGCAGAAAAGCTGCAAAACAAAAAGTTACCATCTACATTATTTTTCTTTTCTGCCTTTCAACTTCCACTCTTTCAGGTGCTTTACGGATTGAATCTCCATACATCCTGGACATTTTTTCCAGTTTTTGCTATTTTATCCTTCAAAAGGGGCAAAGATTCTCGGCACTGCTCCCATTCTGTGCCTCTAGATAATTCAATTTTGAAAAATACAATTGCTATGGAAAATATGTAACATTTTATTTATCTTTTAGATCTTACATTTTGTTCTTTCAATCTACAATAATTCCTAAGATTGGAAGGCCAGATGATCTGTGATATTTAACAAGAGCAGGGAAAATATGTGCTTAAAGTTTACAGAAAAATTTTCATAATATTTCAGTTTGTTTTTTGCACCACTGATTTGTTTAACCATATAGTTTCCATTTTTTTGTTTTTCAAAACATAGTCTGAAATTCCTCTGTGTAAGACAAGCTTTATATTTAATTTAGGCACTATGGACCCTTGCAGACCCACCGTTTTGTTTGGGAACTTATGACAGACCCACTCAGAGTATCATTTTAAGACCATTGGTCATTTTATCACTCCTTTTTCATGAATTTGATGAAATGTCAATATTCAAACAATTTTATTCCTGGTCATTAGAAAGGTGAAATCTGGTATTACAATACATAAAATGAAAATTTTACCTTCCGGACTACCAATGCATCATGGTTAAGACTCTGAATGAAGAATTTAATTGCTCTTGTAGGCAAAGGTACATCATCTCGCAGCAAGAGAGAGAGGAAACCAATGGCTATTTGTTCAAATTTCCATGGTCTAAAAAAAGTTAAGAATTAAGGTGTTACAATATTTAAATGGCAACTTGTTTGCCAGTGGTGAAGTTTGAATTTTCAGAAATAACTTGATCATCATGAAGTTCATTGCTGTCAAGATTCAGAGGCTGGTCGTGGCCAGAATTAACACGTACCTAAGTAAAGATCTGGATCCACAGTAATTTGCCTATCGTCACAATTGCTCCACAGCAGATGCAATATCGTTGGCTCTCCACTCAGGTCTAGAACACCTCAAAAACAGCAACTCATACATATGGCTGCTCTTCATCAACTACAGCTCAGCTTTCAATACCATTATTCCCTCAGTGTTGATCAAGAAGCTACAAACTTTGGGCCTCTCTGCAATTGGATCCTTGACTTTCTCATCAGAAGACCACAGTCAGTACGAATTGGAAGCAACGTTTCCTTCTCATTGATTATCAACAAGGGCGCACCCCAAGGATGCGTGTTTAGCCCACTGCTCTACTCATTATACACCCATGACTGTGTGGCCATGCACAATTCCAATGTTATCTACAAGTTTGCCGATGACACAACAGTTGTCAGCAGAATCACAAATGGAAATGAGGAAGTGGAGAGAAGGGAGATAGAGCAGCTTTTTGAGGTGTCACAACAACCATCTTACACTCAATGTCAGCAAAATCAAGGAGATGATGGTGGACTTCAGAAGGAAGTCAGGGGAACATGACCCAGTTCTCAATGAGGGGTCAACAGTGGTGAGGGTCAAGAACTTAAAATTCCTGGGTGTTAATATCTCCAAGGATCAGTCCTGGAGCCTCCATGTGGTTGCATCCCAAATAAGGCCTGGCAGCGGCTATACTTTGTGAAGTGCTTGAGGAGATTTGGTATGTCACCAAAGACGCTAGAAAACATATAAAGGTGTACTGTGGAGAACATTATGGCTGGTTGCATTATTATGGAAGCACCAAATCTCAGGACAAGGGAAAACTCCATAAGGTTGTTAACTTGGCCTGTGACATCATAGGCACCAGACACTACTTCATCAAGGACATCCACATGAGGTGGTGTCTTAAAAAAGAAGCCTCTATCCTCAAAGACCCCCACCACCCAGGTCATACCCTCTTCACTCTGCTACCATCGGGAAAAAAGTACAGGAGCCTAAAAATGAGCACTTCCCTGCTATCATCAGATTCCTGAATAATCAATGAACAAAAAACATGGCCTTACTTACATTTTGTGCACTATTATTTTTACTTTTCTTTTTATATTATTTTTGTAAGATGTTTGCATTATTATGCTGCTGTAAAAAAAACATTTTGTGACTTGTTCGTGATAATAAATTCTGATTCTGAGATATAATAAATCATGTATGATGATCTCATTTGAAGCACATCTAATATTGCACACAAACATTACAATTCTCATAGAGATGGAATGCATAGGTCTAGTATTGTACTTCCATCCCTTAATGCTTTTGGAATGAGTTTCTAGTGCACGTGTTGGAAACTATAGTGAACTGCATCTTGTACTTTTTCCAAATTTTGTCTCATTTTTCTTTTAACAATGAAGGAGAATAGTTTTGGAATAGCCCCACAAATGTCAGTGAATTCCACACCCCCACAACAGGACCCTATCTAAGCTGAACCCAACCTATAAACAAAGACAGGCTAAATTATCTTTGGATTTCCATAGCCAGTTTCAAACAAAAGGAAGTGACTCAAAAATAAATCAAACTGAAAACAGGAATTGTAAAAACTTACAAGTTTCTCTCATCGAGAAGATCCAACAAGCAGTTGATTAGTTTTTCATAACTCCTGAACAACAAAAGTATTTTCATTAAGGAAAACAAGTTCACCCCCAAATTTTATGTCACTACAGGTTCAACTGAGATGGTTTTACACCTACCGTAATGAATCATTATTTTTTGCAATTTGATTCCTGATTCCTTTTTCAATCTCTTCAGCAGATGGAGACACATCAGCATCTGACCCTTGTGTCTGGTACAAGGATGCAGAAGACTCCACACAGCGATCTGAAAGCTAAGCATAGGAGTTGGTGTAAGTAACTTGAATCATTATCCAATATCATTGCCAAATAGGGTGACGGTAACTGGACTAAATGACTGGCACCTAGAGGCACTGACCTCTACAATTACGAAATGCTTTGAGCAACTGAGAATGGAACAAATCAATTGAACCTTCCAACAACATTGGGACCCATTCCAGTTTGTCTACCATCCAAACCAGTCCACAGATGATGCTATAGTTTTGATCCTCCATTCCGTCCTGACCTACTCAGAGAACAACACTTGCCTATTGTTTATTGATTTCACCTCGATATTAAACACAATCGTAACTGTCCTCACTGGGACTTAACAACCCTCTCTGCAACTAGATTCCAGATTCCTTGACTGAACGGAAACCTCCGGGTTAGAAGCAAAACCTCAAGTCCCATCACGCTGACCACTGCACACTTCATGGTTGTGTACTCAGCTCACTCCTATTCATGCTGCTGAAGTTCTTTGGTGTGCATATAAAAGGATGACCTATCCTGGGTCCATAACACCTCCCTATTAGTCAGGAAGGTGCAGCAGCGCTTACATTTCCCAAGGAGGCAGAGGAGGGCAAGAATACTAGCCCCCATTTTGACAGCTTTTTAGAGGAGCACAATTGAGAGCATCCTGTTTAGCTACATCATTGCACGGTATGGTAGATGCAAAGCATCAGAAGTCAATATAGAGGATCATCAAGACGACCAGGAAGATCACTGGGGTCTTCCTTTCCTCTATTGTCAGCATTTACCAGGAGTTTAAATAGGGCTCAAATAATTTTTTTAAAAACATACATAGAAAAACTCTACAATATTTTTATAAAACTTTTTCTTTCAAATACCCAAAACAAACCAACCCCTCCCCCTCCCTTTCACAGAGTAAATCCACATACCATCAGGGCACTCATTTATGTTGATCGTCAAAAATTCTATATGGGGAAGTCATTTACATTTATACTAAGGCAGCATTTATTATTAACCTTTTATTATTGTATTTATAATTATAATTAGGCCCCTATATGGTCCAAATATAGCTCCCATATCTTAAATATGTCATACTTGTTCCTTGAGTTATGTGTATTTTTTTTCCATAGGTATACAACTATTTATTTTAACAATCCATCGTGCTATATGTAGAGGGGAGTTGGATTTCCAAGTAATCACAAAACATTTCTTAGTCACTGCTAAGGCTATTTTAACAAATGAAATTTGGAATTTAGTTAGTTTATCACTTATTTCATCAAAATTGTCCAAAAGATAAAGCTCCAGGTCACCCGTGAAGGCCATCCCTGTTAATCTGTTAATATATCAGCAATATCCTGCCAGAAAGGTCTCACCTTCACACATGACCACATAGCATGTAAGAACATTCCTATTTCTGTCCCACACCTGAAACACATCTCCAATATTTCAGATTTTGATTTAGTCAACTTCTGTGGTGTGAGATATAATTGATGTAGGAAATTAGATTGCACTAATCCATATCTTGCATTAATAATTGATGTCATGCTATCCAAACAACAATCAGACCAACATCTTTCCATTCAACATCTAGACCCATCTCTCTCTCGACCTCTGTAAACCTGGTTTCTCACTTTCATTCTGGAAAGCATTGTACATCTTAGCTATAAATTTAGGTGTATTTCTCAGCCAAATCGTTTGCTCTATTTCACTAATTTCAGGTGGTGTGAAATTTGGCCCCCATCTTTCTCTTAGGAATGATATTAGCTGGAGAAAACAAAAGAAAGCCCCATATTTATTTCTTAATTGTTCAAAAGCCATAAGAGATCCCTCCATAAAACAATCATCAATATATCTTATTCCTTTGTCATACCAGCAATTCAATATTTTGTTGTCCAGATTCATGGGCTGCAATACATTTTTACATAATAGTGTTCTTAGTCATATCTCTGCTTTTTTACCAATACACATTTATTTCTTGCCATATTCTAATCATATGTATTAATATAGGGTTATCAGTCTTTATTGTTATCAACGTAACATTCCACTTATAAAGTCCTTTGCTGTCCCGACTTTTATTGATACAATACCATTCGGATCTAAGAAGGGGGACTGATTTGTTCAAAGAAACATGATAAAAATTGAGCTTGTGCTGATAAATAATATTCTAAAGTCCAGAAGTCTAAGTCCTCCCAATTTATGATCCCATGTTAGCTTTTCCAATGAAATTCTCAGCACTTTTTTATTCCATAGGAATTGCCTTATGTAATTATCAGTAATTTAAATACATTTTTAGGTTGTGCAATGGGCAACGATTGAAAAAGACACTGTAATATTGGCATCCCCTTCATTTTACTTTAATTTACTCTTCCCACTAGAGCAGTGGTTCCAAACCTTTTTCTTCCAACTCACATACCACCTTAAGCAATCCCTTTTCTAATCATAGAGCACCAATGACATAGAGAATACTTAAAGTGGTATGTGAGTTGGAAGAAAAAGGTTGGGAACCACCTGCACTAGAGTAATCGGCAGGTCTTTCCGTTTCTGTAAATCTTTCTCTATTTTTTCTAAAAGAGGAGTGTAATTGAATTTATATAGGTACTGTAAATTATTATGTCATTATTCCTAAATATTTGTTTCCATCTATCTTCCATTTAAATCTACTACCTTTTTGATATCTTTCATAATCAACAATTTTTCAATGGCATTATCTCACTCTTATCCATATTTATTTTATAACCTGATATTCTTCCATATTTTTCTGTTTGTAATTTTATCAAGGATTCAGCCAGATCAGACATATACAATAGCACATCATCAGCACATAAATTAATTTTATGTTCTTCCTGTCCAACTTTGAAGTCGTTAGTATTTGGATCTCTCCTTATAATCTCCACCAGTTGTTCAATAGCTGGGATAAACAGCACTGGAGACAGAGGACACCCCTGTCTATTCAACCTACTCAAGGGAAAACTGTTGACATCTAATTGTTGGTTATAATTTTGGCTGTGGTTTATGATAAAGACTTCTTATCCAATTTATAAATTTTCTGCCTATACCAAATGTTTCCAATGTTTTAAATAAGAAAGACCATTCTAATTGATCTAATGCTTTTTCTGCATCTAGGGAGATTGATATACTTGGATTGAACTTTGATTTTGCCATATGTATTATGTTAAATGGTCTACTTAAACTATTTGAAGAATATCTTCCTTTGACAAATCCCACCTGATCTGTATGTATGAATTTTGGTAGATATTGTCCTAGTCTATTAGCGAACGCCTTTGCCAATATTTTATAATCAGCATTAAGGAGTGATATAGGTGTATATGATGAAGTTTTTAATAGGTCTCTACATTTCTTCATTAGTACTGTAATTATAGCAGTTGAGAGAGAGTCTGGGTCTCCACCGTCCTGTCCAATACATCCATCATAAGAGGTATCAATAAATCATTAAATTGTCTGTTCTCCCTGGAGATTTGTTAGCTTGTAAATTACCCAAGGCTTTCTTGATTTCTTCTCTTGTGAAAGAGGCATCTAAATCAATTCGTTCTCTTCTAATCTTCTAATTTTGGGTTCATCTCCTAATAATTCTGATTTATGTAGTTACATATAATACTGTCTAAAAATATTATTGATTTCTTTTTGATATGGGCCTCTGTTTTTACTGCATTTATCATTCTAGATTACTCTTCTGCCTTTAACTGCCAGGATAAAACTTGATGTATCCATTCTCCTAATTCATAAATATTTTTGTTTGGTTTTTAATATATTTTTTCTGTTCTATTCATTTGTAATATGTTATTTTTTCAAAATTTTCTAACAGTCTAGATTTTTCTTGTGACCTTGTTCTCTGATACAGCAGTGTAGCACATTTCTATTAAGATTTTTTGTACAAGAAATAATTGTCCTCTTAAATAAGGTTTAAGGGTACCCCATATTAAAAAGCTATTATCTGTAGGTTAGATTCACAAAATAGTTCTATCTTTCTCTTAACATACAAAAGTCCTTCCTTCTCAACAGTGTGGCATTGAGACGCCATCTATACATGCTTTCTTCTTTTTCCATTATTCCAATAGTTAAAGTTAATAGTGAAAGATCTGATAAAATTCTCGTCAAATATTCTGTTTTTACCACTTTACTTTTTACTGGACAGACATTAAGAGCAAATCAATCCTTCTATGTAAATCATGCACCCTTGAGAACAGCAAATAGTCTCCTCCATATATCAATCAAATTTAAATCTTTCATAAATGATAGTGTCATTTTTGCAGCTTTTCCTCTTATCATTGTTCTGGCTGATTTATCCTGTATTGGATCTAGACAGAAATTGAAGTCTCCTCTGACCAGTATATTTTGTCTTCCCTCTGGTGTTCTTAAAAAGATATCTTTCATAAAGGTTTCATCACCATAATTTGGTGCATAGATATTCATAAACATCCATGATTCTGCATAAACTTTATAATGTCCCATTACAAATCTTCCGCTTGGTCAGTCAGTGTCTTTTCTATTATTATTATTGGTATGTTTTTGTTAATTAGTATCGCTACTCCTCTTGCTTTGAGCCAAATGTAGATGATATCACTTGTCCCACCCATCCTCTTTTAAATTTAGCATGTTCTGATTTAGTAAGATGTGTTTCTTATAGAAAGAAACCCATCTGACTTTAATTATTTTTAGGTGTGCCAAGACCTGCCTCCTTTTTACCGACCCCTTCATCACATTAACATTAAGTCTAATAAATTTTAAAGTTCTGTCCACAATGATTTTTTTAAAACAATAAAACATTTTTAATTGTTTAAATAATAGTGAGCTTTCATCTTTAAAAAAATACATACAATGTCCCTGCCCTGATGGTGACATAAACAGGAAGCTACGAATAAAGCCCGTGGAATCTTTCAAGGAAGATTTAGCGCCATATTTTATAGATACTCCTATCTGGGCACTATTCTCCCCCTTAAATGGAGTTTCCAACTTATTACTGCTTTTCCCAAGTTTTCTCTGTTAGCTCTCCATGAACATTTCAATAAAAGTTACTTTTCAACAATAAATATTGGATGTTTTTTCAAAAAATACAATTTTACTTAATCCCATGTAAACATTCTTGATGATCTTCCTCTTTGGTAGCCTTAGCCTTTTCATAAATCTCGCAGGAAGTCTTCCACCTCGTTCTTAGTCTTGAAAAACCGTGGATTACCTTCTGCTACTTCGACCCTTAGAGTTTCATGGAATATATTCGAATATTTCATCTTTTTTGGAACGCTGTTGTCTTTCTACATTATCAAACTCTTCCTTTCCTTAATCAAAGTAGAGCTAAAATCTATGAAAAAATAGTACTTTTTCATGGTCAATCTCAGGCAGACCATTATTTTGCTTAGAGTATTCATATGTTCCTCCCAGAATATCTCCCATTCCTGGTAATTCAAAAGTCTTATCAGGACTAGTCATGGTCACTGTTCGCTGGCTCTTTTGGGTCCGAGGGTCTGGTGAGCCCTTTCGATATGCAGTTTTTCTTTGAATTTGTCTTCTCCCAGCACTCGTGAGATCCATGTTTCAAAGAAGTTCACCAGATCGCTTCCCTTGATTCCTTCTTTCAGTCCAATAAATTGAACATTGTTTGCTAAATTGAACATTCGTCTGCTAAAATTCTCCAAGTGGAGAATCTTGTCCACCTGACCTGGTCTGTCTGACTTCCATTGCATCTTTCTCCAAAGCTTTTAGCTTATCTTGTGTTTTTCCAAGCCTACTTCTGTTTGGTTCACCATTTCCATTAAGTCTTAAATAATTTCTTTAATTTTAGTCATCCTTTCAGTCATGTCTCTCATTACATTTTCAACACCAACAAATCTGTTGCTCAAGTTTTCCATTTTCTCGAAGATAATATTTAATTCTTGTCCCAGTTTCCTAGCTCTGATGGAGTCCACTGATCCCAAGGCCACTCTTGTGCTGCTCCCTTTTGGGTTGTCGCCCGATGTTCCTGGCTGAGTAAAAACTTCATTTTTTTGTTCTTGGCTGCCTTGGTTTCTTAGTACTTATTTTGTCCATTTTTTCATGAAAAATTCTTAATTTTAAAATTTTAACAATTTTTTTGATACCCTTCACAGAGAGCTCAATCAAAACGCATCTGTCTAAGTTCTTTGCATGGCCACACTTCCCTCGGGCTCAAAGAATTATTGAAATGAAGACCCTTTCCATCTAGCACAGAGCATCCTTGATCCACTACTATCAAGTAGGAGATACAGGAGAATCTTCTTCCACAGAAGCTTCTTCCCACAGGCTGAGATATTGATGAACATTATCCTATAACCGAGCAAATCATCTCAAATATGCATATATGTACTTTAATTTTTATTTTCATGTATATATGTAATTATATTGTGTGTTTGTTTGTGTGTACACCATGGTACTGAGAAACACTGTTTTGAGGTTGTATGTATGCAGTCAGGTGATAATAAACTTAAATAATAGCCATAAATACAGATTAGTTGACGTTTGTTCAGATTTTAGTCATTAGACAATATCTTGGAATTACATATTCTGTTTTTTTTTAAAAAAAAGCACAAACCAACATTTCAATGCCCAATAACATTTCAAATCAAGAACACAAACCACCATACCAATCTAAGGCAGCCATTTTTTTTAATCTAAGTCCCACCTGACCTGACAGAATGTCACAAGAACAGGTCAGCCTTGAGTTGCAACATACTTTTCTCCTAAAACATACATGGAAATATAAATATTTTGCTGCCTCAGGTCATAATTCTACACATTTGGTAAAAGCATTAATTAAAACAAAAACCAGCCAGAGGATTTCAGTCATGAGATGATATCTTTTACCTGTATGGAAATAACATGCATTGTTTTGTTGGCTTTAGCTTCTCGCTGCTTCTTTCCTTTGACCTGAAAATCTGAAGGTGATTGAGCACAGAGCCAAGGTCCCACTCTTCCATGGAAGAGTTCTAAATGGTCAGCTGCCTTGTGTTAGGAAAGAGAAACTTCAATCGCTTTATTTCCATGGCTGCTCTGCTCAACTATCAACCCACACTCCCCAAGAAATCAAAATAAGAAAAAAAATTCAAAAGGAGATGAAAATTGGCTTTCACAATTTGTGTGCTCAATAACAGCATTACAAATTACTTACTTCAAAATTTAGGCCAATGGTTTCATACTGTCTATTGATTTTTTCTGCAAGGTCATCAAACAGGCGGACGATGGAAGGTTTCTCAAAAAACATTGCTTTGCTGAGTCCTGAAGAAACTATAGCTGGCCATGTTGCAACAATGCAGTCCCAGTCATGGAGACTGGCCAGGCAGACTCCATTATGGTTCCCAAGAAGACAGTACAGAGCACCCTAGTTTCAAAACACAATAAATGAAAAAAAGGTAAGGTGGACAAATAGGAGAAATTTGAAGGAAACAATGAAGAAAAAGTAAATTATTACAAATTAACTATTTTTAAATTGGATCAAGAAACAAATATTTTCATAATTTCAAATCAAGGTACAGTCCCAGATTCCATAAATGTTTAATTCCTGACACTGACTATTAACCAATTTCTCCTCAAGTCAAAAACATCCAATTTCCATTACAGGTAGATCCCTACTTACGATGGGGTTCAGTTCTGCGACTCACATCATAAGGTGAAATTATCATGTTGGGGTCTAATTGACCAGGTAGTTTTCTGAGCAGCTTCTGCTGGGAGGCCAACCCACGTATCCGCTCCTGTCGGAAGCCTCCTGCCAGGAGCGGGGACGTCAGCATCCCAGTGTGAACGGGCACATTGGCCTCCCAGCAGCCCGAGGTGGAGCCTAGTAACTAGGGACAGCACCATTATTTTGCAACCTACACATGCGCATGTTGCTTTTGCTCTCTCCCCATCTTCAATCTCTAACAAAGCACAATTCCTTGATGTCACTACAAGAGGAGCACTAAAATGATGATGTTTAGGTGGGGAGGGGGTAGGGTGGTGGCGGTGAGAAGCGATCTGCGAGCGCAGATTAGATGGAAGCATTTCCTTCAGAGAAAGAAAAGCAACCACATTGATACAGGTAGACCCCGACTTACCTTTATACAAAACAGATTCTGATCATCGTAACTTAGAACATCGTAAGTCAGGGTCTATCTGTACTACCCATATCATATCTTTCCACATGCATTTCCTATAATTAACCACTCTAACATTATTCATAAATAAATTAATGGAATATATATTGTATGCAGCTGTTAATGAATACCATAAAATAACCTGAAAAATGCTTTAAAAATATTTACGGAAGAATTTGCATTAATTTATATTACTGTAAGTCAGGTCATTCATTACCAGTATACCTTGAACAAGGGCTCAGGGTAGTACCTCCTATGTACTCTGCGAGATATGCTGAGTTCCTCCAGCATATCTGTGTTTTTTTAAACTGCAATCACTGTATCTGCAGACTTTTGTAATTCCCTAACATCAGAATACAACAAGGTAACATGCTCAACTATGAGGAAAAAAAGTGCAGGAAATCTGATGACCAACTTAACATTTCACAACTAACCAATAGACCAATAAAACAGGAAGGTATTTATTGAACTCATGAATGATGACATTGATAACAAGTTTATCAAGCATGCTATAAGATACAGGTTCTCTTTATAACATATTTTAAAAACAAAATTATAATTTGAAGCCATTACAAAGTCATTTCTATCACAAACTTGCCTAAATGGTGTACTAACAACAGCCTCGCACTCAGCGTCACCAAGACCAAGAAGCTGATTGTGGACTTCAGAATGGGAAAACCAGAGGTGTACAAACCAGTGATCATTGGGAGAATCAGAGGTGGAGAGGGTGAGAAAATTTAAATTCTTGAGGGTCACTATTTCGGAGGACCTTTGCTGGAAAATGTCATCGTGAAGAAAGCATGTCAGCGCCTCTACTTCCTCTGGAGTTTGGCGTGTATTTTCCTTTTGAAAATAACCTCACTCGAGAGAAACTGTAAGCATCTTTATTTATGCCAAGATGGTGCCAAACTGAACCTCCCCATACAATGTAACACCGTATATATGACGTTGCGTGCACATGCACGTTCCCATAACACTCTCCCCTCTCCAAAAAAAATGTTTTGTGCTTTCTGGTAATTAAGTATAAAGTTAAATTTAACTATGTTACTATTATAGAGAATTTAAGCACAACTTCCACTGATCACAGTAACTATAGATTCAGCGCAACTTATCTTAAAATGTATTAACTGGAAACATAAAAAATCTTTAAGTCACTGCCCACAGTCTTTGAGATGTTCTGAATAAAGTCTTTAAGTCACTGAACATGGTCTTTTAAATGTACTGAAGGATGTCCTTCTTTCTTGGATCTTCTCAGGGATGAAGAACACTGAAACAGAGTACAACTTTTCTGGAGGCTTGTTTCTTTTTTTTAATTTAAGGCTTGTTAAGGAGGTTTATTTGCCAAAGAATCACTGTCCTTACCTCGATTACCTCGATCTTCTATCAATCCTTCTCATCTGAGTGGTGTATTTTGAATGGTTATCTCCATCTTGCATTCTTGAAACTCTCCTTCCTCCATCGAGTCTTGCTTAGATTCCCTGTCATCCAAGTTTTTCAAACATTTCCCATTAACCATTTCCTCCTGTTCTTGCCATTTCTGCCTTCCCATTATCTACATACCTTATCTTATTCCTCTCACTGCCATTTCCTTTGCTCATGTTCCCTCTATTTTTACTTATCTTTATCCTTCCCTTTCATGTTTTCCCATTTCTTTGCTCATTTCCTTGAAGATTTTAAAGTTCATCTCATCTGCCTTAAGTGCCCTGAAGACATTAAATTCTTTGAGTTTCTTCATTTCTACAAATTTATCACCTGCATTTCTTTTCTTCATTAAGTGAAGCAATGTGACGACAAAATGCACCTAGCTATTTAACACTGGGGACAGCATTATAATCAATGGAGTAGCCTGTAGTACACAATAGATCACAAAGCTCTTTATCTTCCTCCTTAAGGCACTTTAATGTTGTCATCCTCTCTTTCTTCTCCTTCAATAGGATCTCTAAACGTGTCTGCAAATCTTTTTCAATCTGCAGCATTGTGCAATCTTCTTCTGGCAGAAATGCATCCAAACCGAATTCCTGACACTCTGCATGGAGGTCTTTAGGGCACACAGCAATGCTCTTTTTCAGTCACTTCCTTACTTCCTCTGCAATCATCACATCCAAAAGGTCTTTAATATGCCTTTTAACAACTTTTGTTCTTTGCAGTCTTTCTTGATCTTCTGAAATTCCAATCTCTTCCCAGATATTCCGAAGATGGGAAAGTGCTGCATTGAAACAGGTAACTACTTGCTGGCTAATGTATCAATTTTCTCCGCCTGGCAGCGTTCTGCCACGGCTGTCCCGGTCCGGCTGCCCAGCACCTCTGTGGGCATCCTGTTCCCGACTGTCCTGCCCCTCGCTGGCCATCCTGTCCCTGTTGTCCCAGCACCTCGCTGAGAGGCTTGCCCCAGTCCTGGCTGTTCAGCCCCTTGGTGGATGTCCTGTCCCCAGCTGTTCAGCCCTTTTCTTGGCATCTGGCCGTACAGCTGTCCAGTCACTCTCTTGGGGTCTGGCTCCCATGGACCCTATCCCGGATGCATGGCCCCTCAATTGGCATCTGACTCCTTTTCTCTCACACCTTCTCCCTCCTTTTCTCTCTTTTCTCACTATTTTGTTGTCTTCCTCTTGTTTCTTCCTTTTCCCCTGCTGCCAAGCACGTGTTTGCAGCTCAACGTCATTCCTGTCATCATTTTCTTTCACTAAATTTTCATCTCCAACGTCCTTTTTACCTCAAATCTTGTAGATCCTGTCGTCCGGTGTGGAATTTTTCATCCTTATTGCCATTGTAATGCATTTTCCCGTTAAAAATAACCTCACTCGAGAAAAACTGTAAGCATCTTTATTCACACCAAGATGGTTCCAAACTGAACCTCCCCATACAATGTAACTCTGTGTACCATATTTTCACTCATATAACACAGACAGGCATGAAACATGCAGAAAATCATAAACTGAGTAAAAATATTTTCGTATAACGGATATACCGCATGGGTGTAGTATTCTAAATTCCGACTGACAAAATCAATTTGCATTTAAATGGGACATAAGACAAAACATATACCGGTTATCTGCCACAGTTAATCTCCCACAATTAACACACAATTAATTTCCCTCAGATTTGTCAATTGCCCATTATATAGATGATATCCTGCTACCACACATTAACAAGCTTTGGAGAGGAATCAATTAAATAGATCAAAGGCAGGCTTCAGAGTTAAGCAGGATTTTAATTCTAATGTTCTCTCAAATCAGAGGCACTTGATATGCTAATCTCCTCCCTCAGGGATGGGTCTGGGAAATTAACATTGATGAGGCGCAGTGCCCTCGCCAGAATGTCCTGTTTATAGGAATACCATGGCATTCAGTACAAAGAGATATTCCCAAGATCAAACTTTCCTATGCCCGCTATAAATTGTGCACACTCTTTCATTGCCGCTATTACATTCTCATGCTGAGTCTAACAATCCCATGCTTGCTATAAATTGCTGGCGCATCTTTCCCATGGCCACTATAAATTGTACGTGTTCTTTCAATGCCACTATTATATACCCATGCTCGCTACAAATTCCCACGCTCGCTATAAATTGCCGGGGCATCTTTCCCACTATGAATTGTGCACGTTCTTTCAACATGTAAAAATATTCTCGTATGGCATGCACATGTATATAATGCAAGGAGGGGAGGTGCCTGGTTTGTAAAACAAGCATATAACACATGCATTATATGCATAAAAATATGGTATATCACATCACGCTTGCATATGGATGCCCATAACAGATTGCAGAGGTTCTGTATGACATTGGAAACCTTGGCAAACTACTACAGATATTTATAAGAAAGTGTGCTTGACCAACTGCATCTCAGCCTGGTATGGAGGCACTAATATCTATGAATGGAAAGCCCTGCAAAAGATTCTGGACACAGCCCAGTACATCACAGGAAAAATTCGCCCCTCCATAGAGAAAATCTACATGGAATGCTGCCGTCAAACAGCAGCAATTATATCAGCAGCAATCATCAAGGATCCACACCACCCAGGATATGCTCTGTCCTCACTGCTGCCATCAGGAAAGAGTTATAGGTACCACAAGACTCATCACACCATGCTTAGGAACAGTACCCCTCCACCATCAAACTCTTGATCAACAAACTCAATCAGAGGCTAATTTAAAGACTCTTACTTTGCACATTATTTATGACTAAATTATTTTTTCTGTATTGCTCACTTTGTTTACATTTCTCTTTTTTGTATACATTTTCTTGAGTCCAGTTTGCACTACTGATAAGTAGAAATTCTGCCTGGCCTGCAGGTAAAAGAATCTCAGGGTTCCATGTGATGTACTCTGACAATAAATCTGAACTTTGAACCAAAGAACACCATTTATGTTCCTAGACAAAGATTTACAATCTGACGGCTTAATGTTTGCAGAATAGGAACAACTTCATGCATCTTTAGCCTTAGAACTCTTTCCCACCACAACTCCTCCTCAGTTGGCACTTAACTGCATGAGAATTGGCATTAAAATCAGTTAAAATTTGTGCGATTGAGCATTAAACGCTGCAACATGGTTATTGTATAGTTTGTTTCATTTCAGTAGATTTTTGGCTTGTATGACCAAAATTGAATATTAATTAGATATTGTGAGGACTACTTATAATAGGAAACAATTCTTCTTTCTTCCCACCACTCTTAACCTATACATACAATGGATTATACCGGAGGCAATCCAAGACAAAGGGTATTTATCCTTTATTTATAGATGCAGCAAAATCATACTTCATGAAGGCCCATCTCATCTTGAAGATCAGATGAATTTGAAATAGGGTGTTCATCTTCAAAACAAAATATTCCTCCAAAAAAAACCTCAAGATCTGCCCAATCTCAAAATTTGACAAGTGGTTGAAAAAGGTTACAATTGACACAGCAGAGTTGAAACCATATCAGGAATGATTTCCAGCCCAAAATACTAACTCTGAACGAGTCAATTAAATGAAAAAAAAATTGATTTTTCATAATGATGACAATCACAAAGCGCACAGTCACCTTTAATTTGAATTTCTCATTCTAAAAATGCCTGAACCTTATCCAAACACACAAGTACTGAATGTTCCAAGTGATGTACAAAATTCATGAACAAGGTTTTGACTTGCCAAACAGATTATTTCCCCACCCTGATCTTGCTTTGATTTTGTTTATTTGATTTGTACTCTGGTCAACAGGTATAAAATTATATTACCATCTCAAATCTGAAAAGATCAGAATCAATCAACTCCAATCCAGTGCATTTGAACCATCAGGCAAAATAGTGAACTGTAAAGATAAGACTATCAAAGATCATTTAGCAGTGCCAGATTAGATCAATCATCCCATTAAAAGTCTGCTGCCAAGAGAAATGTATAATTAATAACTGAACTAATTTAAGATTCTGAAGATTTCAGAGATAAAACATCTAAGTTAAGCTCTCACACAAGATTTTCCAATATAATGGTCCTTGAATAACAGAAATTATGCCAGACAAAAATTAATCACAAAAACCTGAATTTCAAGAGATTCTTGTTAATAGAAAACCAATTCAATGTCAATGGTCCAATATTATTTAATTCTTTATCAAGCAACAAGTACTTACTTTCAATTGTTGCTGGGTTGTGTTCTGTTTGTCAGGCCGTAAGTATTCCAGCACCAGTGGAATAAGATCTCGACAGCAAAAATTGTAAGTCCCCAAGGCTTTGAATAAAACAAGCTGGGCTTTACTTCGCACCTGCAAATATATGCACAATTTTAAAAGAAAATTGTTTTTTTCCCCCAAACATTAAATAGAAACACAATAATGTAAATGTGGTACCAATACAATTTAAGCAAGACAAGCTAGCTTTTGTTCGCTCTTATACATTCAACTCTTCTGCAGTAAATAACATACCAAATGACTTCCTGAACATTTCTTATGAGTAAATGTTAACTTTCAGCATCAAGTGTGCAAGCATTTGTAAAGTTACAACAATCCACATCATCTATCCTTGATATTAAATGACATCACTATCAAAATGCTAAATCAAATCAGTCATTTATTCCAGTTTTAAAAGAGGTTAAGTAGAGTGCAACAGGTGAAACACCACTTGAAACCCCAAAGTTCCACTATTTACATGCATAGCCAGTAGTATAAGAAAATTCAGTCCACTAACCCAGATTATAACAGTTCCAACTCTCAAGAAGGTCAACTTCAAATAAAGCAATCCACTTGATTAGCAGCCATCTGCAACTCTGAATATTCACTCTTTCCACCACTGGCACACCTTGGCTGCAGTGTGTGCAGTTTACAAAATGCACCACAGTCAAACACCTTGGCTATTCTGTCAGTTCCTCACACTCAATTCTTCTTCATTAAGGAGGACAATAGCAACAGCTGCAAGTGAGGAGATGATGTGTTTAGTGGACTCCGAGGAACTAGGTGCTCTCCACTACCGAGCTATTAATAAGTAGTAAAGGGTGGTCATCTCTGGTTGTCCTGAAGTCCACAATCATCTTTTTTTTGTCTTGTCCACATTATTTAAAGTCATGAGACTCAGGTTGCTATTCTCACACCACTTTATGAGTTTCCAACACAGGAGACGTTAGACATTTGCTTACCTTCATTGGAGGAGTGGAGTGAGAGTGTCAGGATAACCTGTGTGACAGTGAGCCAATGAGAAGGTCAGAGGAGTTTAGCTCGATGGTATTTGGAGAGTTAAGAATGTAATGTTGTGTCTAGTAAACTAAAAAAAATTGACTTCAAGGTGTGCTGAAAGAATGTATCCTTTATTTGTTTGTAAGGTGTGGTAAATCAGTGTTGTTACAGTGGTGACCCATGGACAGTGATGAGGATAAACCCCTTACAGGAGCAGTTGGGGAGGTCAAACTGAAAATTCCCCCCCCCCCCACATTTTATTAATAATGCACCAGCATGGTTTATGATCCTCGAAGCATGTTTCTCTGCCTCAGTGTGATGAGTCAAAAGACGAAGTATGGTTTACTTGTGGAGCATCTTCAAGAGCAGATTACCTGTGAAGCAGAGGATGATAATCTCCCAAACGATGTGCTTAAGGCAGCTAATGTGTGGCATACTCAGCCATCGAGGGAGACTCGTATTGCCCAATTTCTAGCTAATGACAACCTAGGCGATAGGCAACCATCACAGATGTTGAGGAAGTGACACAGGCCTGCTGCAACAGATCCTGTTGATGATTATGTTTTTGGCAACAGAGGTTCCTTTGATGTTTACCTCGTGGTGTTCAAGAGCATTTTGTGACCCAAATTGAAGCTGTCCAAATATCAAATAGAACTTGTTAAAATTGCATTGGCAGAGGCCAAAAAATATGTATAGCTGTTGTATGGAAGTCTGATTCACATCAAGGTATGGCACATTGGAACGCAGAGATACATAGTTGTATTTCCCTGGAGAAGATTACCTACAACTTAAGAAATAAGTATAACATATTTTTACAAATTTGGCAACCATATTTATTAAATTATGGTGTAAATCCTTAGATAAATTCTTCCCAACCCTTGAGACCAGCATTTGGTATTCATTGCTGCAAACGTGGCAAATCCATTTTGGGCGCAGATTTTTTGTCACATTTTTCTTTTTTGATGGATTTGAAAAATCTTGTATGCCAGTGAGCTACATCTGTCATCACTCCAATGTTGTCAGCTGCCTGATGAGCCTTCAACCTGGCTCCTGCCCTTTCCAAGCCCTGCTCAAGTGTTTCCCTCACCTAGTATCGCCACACAGACATTAAACATATAGAGATGAGGTCCTCCAGGATAGTCTTAAAATTACAAAATCAGAATTCAACCACATGCAAGAGTTGGGCATAGTCCGCAGATTACTGTTGCATATGGTTCCAAAAAAATCTCCTGAGCATTGGTGGCCACGTGGTGTTTATCATGCCCTGAACAATTCTACTATGCCTGACCAATATAGCATCTCCAATTTATAAAACCTTTCAGCAAACCTCCATGGCAAAAATGTATTTGCGAAAATAGATCTAGATCGTGCTCACTATCAGATTCCAGTTGAACCTTCTGATGTCGCGAAGACGGCAGTAATCACCCCTTTCAGCATGTTTGAGTTTCAGAAAATGCCATTCGGTCTATGGAATGCAACACAGACATTCCAGTGGTTTATGGACCACGTACTTGCCAGCCTTGATTTTTGTTTGCAAGTGTGGATGAAGAACAGCACAAGTGCAACCTTATCTCATTGTTTCAGAGGCTTGATGAGTTTGATATTGTGATCAATCCTAGTAAATGTTTTTTTGTCACAGCTGATCTTATATTTTTAGGACATAGAATTATGCAACATGGATTTTGCCTAATGAATCAAAAATGTGAGAAATTCGAGAATTTCTTACACCCATTACGTTTGGCCTGTTGCAATGTTTTTAAATCTATGATGAATTTTTATTGCCAATTCCTGTCAAATGCTACAGCATCTCTTACTAAAAGGATCTGATAAGTCTATGACCAAAAGACCATTAACTTTGGGAGATGATGCCGTGCATGCTTTCAATGATGTGAAGACTGCGCTTGCGAATACCACGATGATTGTACATCAAATGCCAAATACCTTGCTCTTTCTTACCACAGGTGCATCTGTCAGAACTGTGGGAGCAGTGTTAGAACGAGTCCATGGGCAATTGGAACCTCTGGTGCTTTTTTTCAGTCAAGCTGTCACTGGTTCAGGCAGGCAAAGTATAGTACATTTGGTCGAGAATTCTTGGCCATCTATCTTGCAGTGAAACATTTCCACTTTTTATTGGAAGGTCATCTTTTCCTCATTTATACAGACCGCCAGCCTCTTATGCATACTGCGAGTACAAACACACATTTCTATTCGCCCAGAGAGATTCAGCACTTGGACTACTTCCTACAATTTTCATCGGACAAACGGCACATCCGAGGAAAAGCAAATGCCGTGCCGACACCCTGTCTAGATGTGACATGGATACCTTACATACAACTACTGCCATCGAATTTACGCCATGGCTCATGCAAAGCACACCTATCCCAATTTTATCTGGTATTGCTGGATTAACGCTGGATTCCATCTTCAAGATGTGACCCTGGATGAATCAAGTGAAAAGCTAATCTGTGATTTTTCCACAGGAAGGCCTTGGCCCTTTGTGTCAGTGGCTATAAAGCAGGAGATTTTTGAGTCCCTTTTTCAGAATTGATCGCATCCCGTTAGAAGAGCATCAATCAAACCAGTTATGGAAAGTTTTACCTGGCCTCATGTTAAATGGGATGTTGGATAATGGGCAAGGACCTGCTTGCCGCGTCACGCTCTAAAGTCTCCAGACACATGATTTTTGTTGTTCTGGATTCTCATTTCCAGCACATGTTCCTAGATTTGGTAGGCTCACCTCTGCTATCTCAGGGATATACTTATTTGCTCATGTGTGAAGGCTGGATTACCAGGTGGCAGGATGTCATTCCTATCACTGACATCTCTGAGGAGGGAGTCGCTAGGATTTTCGTGGATCAATGGATTCCATATTTCAGTGTTCCGGTCACTATAACAACAGATCAAGGGTCTCGCTGATCTTCTGCGCACTACCCATATTCGCTTACCATCTGCAGGCCAACAGCCTCGTTGAGCGTTTCTGTCGACAATTGAAGGCACCATTAACAACAGGTGGTGATGCATCTACATGGAATGAACGTTTGCCAATGGTTCTCCTTGGAGTGAGTACTCCTGTTAAGGACGATCTTGGATGTTCAGTGGCAGAACTAGTAATACAGCACTACTTTAATCTTGCCTGGTGGAAGGAGTCACATGATGGAGTAGTGGCAGGTAGGAGAATACCAGCCTCCAATCTCCAGAAAAGGAGGAAAAAAGTGAAGAAAAAGCAAAGCCCCAGACACACAAATCACAACAAATAAAAAATAAAGGTGTGGAGAGAATGGCACGCAAGAAAGAAAAGCCAAAAACAACGGGAAGAAAAGAAGAAAGAAAGACGCCGGAAGAGAAAGGTGAAGGCCTAACCTGCACGAAAAAGCAGAGACCAGCCGTGGGAAGAGGAGCCCACTCCCCGAGGTTAGTGGAGACCCCGCAGGGTCATGACCCACCGACTGCACGACTGCAAAAATGGCTCACAGAGCCAAATAGGAGTGCGCAACTGCACAAAACAAGGAGAACACCGACGGGAGGGGGGACCAGCTGTGGAGTGAAACTCCACAGCACGAACAGCTAAGAGAGACCCGAAAGCATGGCTCCCAGCTGGAAGATAAAGAAAGCCACGGGAACGGGAGGATGAGAAAGAAAAAAGGAAACGAGAGACACAACAGATAACTGTCACATTTGTGGCCCGAAATGTGAAGTTAATAAAACATTAAACACAAGTTTTATCAGGTAAACTTCTCAGTGGCTTTATTTTCCCGTTTCCTTTGTTCTCCTGCTTGTGTTCTTATCTCTCTCTCATACCACGTGACTTCTGGTACATCTCATACATATTCATTATCATGACAATAACCAGCCAAGAAGAAGAGGACCAACATCAAGAAACCATCGAAAAAAAAACCAAAAAAAACTGAGACAAGCAGCGCAACAAGAAAGTCAGAAGAGACACAGATACAAGGAAGAGAAATAGAAGACACAAACTCAAGAGCAGACACAGAAGAAGAAGAAGAAGAAGAAGAAGAAGAAGAAGAAGAAGAAGAAGATGACCAAGCTCTGCACAGAGGAATAGGCGGTAAAGTGAATAGACAGTACATAGAAAATTTTTTTTTCAAGAACAAATGAAAGGATTAAAAGAATGGCTGACTCGAGAATTTAATGAAATTAAAAGAAAAATTAAAAGTACAGAAGAAAAAGTGAGTAGAATAGAGCTGGTCATAACAAAGGTAGGGAAAATATTAGAAAATGTGGAAGAACGTGTAACGGCGGTAGAAATGGAAGTGAACGACTTAAAAAGAAAATTGGAAGAAAGTGACAAAAAAATTAAAGAAACACAGGAGTTGTTAGCTCATAAGATGAATATAATGGAAAACTATAGTAGCCAAAACAATATAAAGATAGTGGGCCTAAAGGAAGAAGAAGAAGGCAAAGATATGAAAGAATTTATAAAAGAATGGATCCAGGGAATGCCAGAAATGCAGGAAGGAATGGAAATAGAAAGGGCACACAGAACATTAGCCCCAAAACCACAGTCACAACAAAAGCCAAGATCCGTTTTAGTAAAATTCCTGAAATACACTACAAGAGAAAATACATTGGAGAAGGAAATAAATAAAATTAGAGAAGTCAAAAAACCACTGGAATACAAAGGTCAAAAATTTTTTTTCTACCCAGAAATAAGTTTTGAACTCCTAAAGAAGAGGAGGGAGTTTAACGCAACAAAATCGATCCTATGGAAGAAAGGCTACAAATTTATGTTAAGATATCTAGCGGAGCTTAAAATAGTTATCCCGGGGCAGCAAAACAGACTGTTCTCGGATCTGGAGAAAGCACGAGAATTTGCAGAACGCTTGCAAGACAGAAAGAGAGATGAAGAGATGTAATAAGAACAAAGAACGATGACAAACTACATATAAAGAAGTAAAAATAATGTATAAGTAAGAACTAAAGGAGGGAAGTAAGGGAGAAGGGGGGGGGGGGAAATAAATAAATAAGAAAAAGATAAAGAGAAGAAAAGAGGGGGAGCTTTGTTGTAATGTGAAGATAAAAGTCTTTTCTGGAGGGGGTTGGGTGGGAGAGAATAACAGTCACTGCAAAATCAGTTGACACTTGCGAACTGGTTCGCAGTCAGAATGGAGAGGGGAGTTGTGGTTGCCCGGCAAGGGACAAGGGGCAACTCAGAGAGGGGGGGGGGACACTTGGGGTTAAGGGAATTTTAGATGTGGGAATGGTTGAAATATTTTTTGTTTTAGAAGTGTTGTCATACAGTGTGTTCAAAAAAAGAAAACTGAGAAATGGAAATGGGGAAAAGGGGAAAGGTGGTGGTGAGGAAGCGGAAATGAGATGTAAACAGAGTGTGAGATGGCCATGTTGAACTATATGACTATAAATATTAACAGAATACATAACCAAATCAAAAGGAAGAGGCTATTAAATTTACTGAAAAAAGAAAAAATAGATATAGCATTTGTGCAGGAAACGCATCTAACTGAAGTGGAACAGAAGAAATTAAGGAGAGACTGGGTAGGGCACGTAACGGCAGCATCATATAATTCAAAAGCCAGAGGTGTAGCTATATTAATCAATAAAAATGTACCAATCAAAATAGAAGAGGAAATAATAGATCCAGCAGGGAGATACATAATGTTAAAATGTCAGATATATTCAGAACTCTGGAATTTGGTCAATATATATGCACCGAAAGAAGAGGATCAAAAGTTTATGCAAGATATTTTTTTGAAGATTGTAGATACGCAGGGGAATATATTGATAGGAGGGGACTTTAACCTTAATTTGGATTCAAAGATCGATAAAACAGGACAAAAGACTAGCAGAAAGAAAAAAGTAGCCAAATTTATGGTTAAATCAACACAGGAAATGCAACTTTTGGATATACGGAGGAGACAACACCTAAAGGAGAAGGAATACTCATATTATTCTAGTAGACATAAAACATACTCAATGATTGACCTGTTCCTGTTGTCAGCCCATATACAAGGGAGAGTTAGAAAAACGGAATATAAAGTTAGATTGTTATCTGATCACTCACCCCTGTTATTAGCAATAGAGCTGGAGGACATCCTACCAAGAACATATAGATGGAGATTAAACTCCATGCTACTTAAAAGACAGGAATTTAGAGAATTTATTGAGCGCCAAATTAAAATGTACTTTGAAATAAATACAGAATCAGTGAAAGACAAATTTATATTATGGGATGCAATGAAAGCCTTCATCAGAGGGCAGATCAAAAGGAAATGTAACTAGTTATGTAACTAAGATGAAGAAGGACTACAATCGGGAAATAGAACAGCTGGAAAGGGAAATAGTAAGTACAGAAAAAGAACTAGCAACAAGGGAAGATACAACAAAAATAAGAGAATTGGCAGACAAAAAAATAAAATACGAAACACTACAAACGTATAAGGTGGAGAAGAACATAATGAAAATAAAACAGAAGTATTACGACCTAGGAGAAAAAACGCACAAAATACTGGCTTGGCAGCTTAAAACAGAACAAGCTAAAAGAACGACATTGGCATCAAGGAAAAAGGACAAACAAATTACAAATAACCCAACAGAGATCAATGAAAATTTTAAGAAATTCTACGAGCAATTATACCGAACTGATAACGGAGGGAAAGAAGACAAAAGAGATGAGTTTCTAGCTAAAATTGAACTACCAAAATTTCAAGAAGAGGAGCAAAACAAATTGATAAAACCATTTGAAACAGAGGAAATACAAGATATATTAAAAAAGCTACCGAACAATAAAACACCTGGGGAGGACGGACTCCCAATAGAATTCTATAAAACATTTAAAGAGTTATTATTTCCTCCTCTCCTGGAAGTAATGAACCAGATTGAAGAAACACAAAACATGCCAGATTCATGCAAAACAGCAATAATTAAAGTAATACCAAAGACGGGGAAAGATCCACTAACACCAGCATCGTATAGACCAATATCTCTACTTAACTCAGATTATAAGATAATAGCAAAACTATTAGCAAACAGATTGGCCGATTGTGTAGCAAAAATAGTAAAACTTGATCAAACTGGATTTATTAAGAAAAGACGAACAACGGACAATATCTGTAAGTTCATTAACTTAATCCATGCAGTACAAGGAAACAAGACGCCAACAGTAGCTGTTGCCTTAGACGCAGAGAAAGCCTTTGACAGAGTAGAATGGAATTATTTATTCAAAGTATTACAGAGGTTCAACCTACCAGAGAAATATATTAATTGGATTAAAGCATTATATAAGGGACCATTGGCAAAGGTGACAGTAAATGGATATATATCGAACCAATTTAAATTAAGCAGGTCAACTAGGCAGGGATGTCCACTATCTCTCTCACCGTTTGCTTTAGCAATAGAACCATTGGCAGAACTGATAAGAACAGAAAATAAAATAAAAGGGATAAAAATAAAAGAGAAGGAATATAAAATCAGTCTATTTGCAGATGATATCATAGTATACTTAATAGAACCAGAATTATCAATAAAAGAATTACATAAGAAATTGAAGGAATATGGAGAAATATCGGGGTAAAAGATCAACACAAATAAAAGTGAAGCGATGCCAATGAATAATGCGGATTTCACAAAGTTTAAGAAAGAATCACCATTTAAATGGCAAACACAAGCAATCCGATACCTAGGTATTAGACTAGATAATAATCTAGGCCATCTATACAAATTAAATGATCAGCCATTAACGAAGAAATTACAAGATGATTTAGAACATTGAAAAGATTTACCACTAACACTGATAGGAAGGGTAAATTGCATTAAAATGAATATCTTCCCAAGGATACAATACCTATTTCAATCGTTACCAATTCCCTTAACAGAGAAATTCTTCAGTAAGCTAAAGAAAATAATAAGAAAATTCTTATGGAAAAGGGGGGAAACTGAGGATAGCGCTAGATAAATTAACAGAATGGTACAAACAAGGGGGTTTGCAGCTACCAAACTTTAAGAATTATTATAGAGCAGCACAATTAAGATACCTATCAGATTTTTATCAAACAAGGGAAAAACCAGATTGGACCAGGATAGAGCTAGATAAAATAGGGGAAAATGTACCAGAACATATACTTTATAAGTGGGATGAAAAACTGGTACAATATAGAAGTTCACCAGTACTCCACCATTTACTCAACATTTGGAAGAAGATTCACGTAGAAAGGAAAAAAACAAATTACCAACTACCAAAATTTTATTGACGCAAAATCAACTAATCCCTTTCACAATAGATAACCTTTCCTTTAGAGAATGGGAGAAAAAAGGGATCAAAAGAATAGAAAATTGTTTTTTGGGAAATAATTTATTATCTTTTGAACAAATGAAGTACAAATATGGTATAACTCACGGTACAATGTTTTCATACCACCAACTGAAAACCTACTTAAAGGACAAATTGGGAAGCAGACTGAGGTTACCAGAAGGAAGGAGCTTTGAATATGTGATTACAGACACAATGATAATTAAAAGATTTATAACAAACGTGTACATCAAGCTGCAAGAGAAAGAAAATGACGAAATAAGCTGTAAGCCCAAACAAAAGTGGGAACAAAATCTAAACATAAAGATAAAAAATGAAATATGGGAAAAGCTATGCTCTGGAACAATGAGAAATACAATAAACACAAGGTTACGCATGATACAATATAATTGATTACACAGGCTATATATCACGCCCCAAAAGTTAAATAAATGGGACCCAACAGTATCAGATAGATGTTTTTGCTGTAAGAAGGAAACGGGAACAACTGTACATGCAATTTGGGCATGTGAGAAAGTGGAAAAGTTCTGGGAAGATCTAAATCAGGTATTAAATAAAATCACAAAAAGCAACATACCAAAAAATCCAGAGATCTTTCTTCTAAGTAATATAAGAAGTAAAGAATTAGGCTTCAAATTGGATGAAGTGCAAAAAAGATTTATTATGATACCCTTAGCTGTAGCAAAAAAAATGTATAATGTCAACCTGGAAATCAGAAGAGACCCTGAGAGTACAGCAATGGTACATAGAAATGAATAAATGTATTCCATTGGAAAAAATAACATATAATTTAAAAAATAAAGTGACATTATTCAAACAAATTTGGGAACCGTACATGGAACAAAACAGAGAGGGCCTACCGCAGACGTCCACCCCCTAAAATGATAGAATGAGAAGACAAAATGCACTGACAGTGTGTAAAAGTAGATGACACAATTTTCTTGTTTATTTTCATTGTGTGATGACATTGTTTAATGGGTTTATTGTATTGTATATGTTGAATGTTTAATGGGTTTGGAGGGGAGTGGGAAGGAGGGAGGGGAGAAAATGACACTGTGTATATTCAAGAGGGAAATGTTTGTGTGTATTTTGGTTAATATGGTTCATAGTGTGAAAAATAAATTAAAAGAAACGCCTGGTGAGTTTCTAAATTCAAGTCTAAGCACAACGCTCTATGATCTGGCTAGTTATAGAAACATAGAAGATAGGAGCAGGAGTATGTCATTCGGCCTTCCGAGCCTGCTCCGCCATTCAATGAGATCATGGCTGATCTTAATGTTCAGTACCCCGTCCCCGCCCTCTCTCCGTAACCTCTAATTCCCTTAAACTGAAGAAATATATCTAATTCCCTCTTAAATATATTCAATGAACCTGCCTCTACTGCCCTCTGTGGCAATGAATTCCACAGATCCACCACCCTCTGGGTTAAGAAATTCCTCCTCATCTCGGTCCTAAATGGTTTGCCTATTATCCTCAAACCATGGCCCCGGGTTTTGGACTCCCCCACCATTGGAAACATCCCTTCCGCATCCATTCTGCCCAGTCCTGCCAGAATTTTATATGTCTCTATGAGATCCCCTCTCAATCTTCTAAACTCCAGCAAGTACAATCCCAAATTGCGCAACCTTTCCTCATAAGTTATTACTGCCATTCCAGGTATCAGCCTGGTGAATCGCCTCTGCACTCCCTCCATTGCAAGAACATCTTTCCTCAGATAAGGCAACCAAAACTGCACACAATACTCCAAGTGTGATCTCACCAAGGCTCTGTACAGCTGCAGTAAGGTATTTTTATTCCTATACTCAAACCCTCTTGATATGAAGGCCAACATACCATTTGCCTTTTTAACCGCCTGCTGTACCTGCATGCTCGCCTTCAGTGATTGGTGCACAAGAACCCCTAGGTCTCTCTGCACTTCCCCATCTCCCAATCTATTGCCATTCAAATAGTAATCTGCCCTCCGGTTTGTATTACCAAAGTGGATAACCTCACATTTTCCACATTGTAGTGCATTTGCCATGTATCTGCCCAGTCCCTCAATTTATCTAAATCACACTGGAGCTTCCTGACCCCCTCTTCAGTGCACACAACCCCTCCTAGCTTAGTGTCATCTGCAAATTTGGAGATATTACAATCAATCCCCTCATCTAGATCATTAATGTAAATTGTAAACAGCTGGGGTCCCAGTACAGATCCCTGTGGCACCCCACTGGTCACTGCCTGCCAAGCCGTTTATCCCAACTCTCTGTCTTCTATCTGCCAGCCAGTTCTCAATCCACATCAATACCTTGCCCCCAATCCCAAGAGCCTTGATTTTGCATGCTAGTCGTTTATGTGGGATCTTATCGAAGGCCTTTTGGAAGTCCAGGTACGCCACATCCACTGGCTTTCCCCCATCTATTTTACCTGTCACCATCTCAAAGAATTCCAATAGATTTGTCAAGCATGATTTACCTTTCGTAAATCCATGTTGACTCTGTCCGATCCCTTCTCTGCTAGTCGTATGCTCCGCTATTACATCCTTAATAATGGATTCCATCATTTTGCCCACTACTGATGTAAGGCTCACCGGCCTATAATTCCCCGCTTTTTCTCTACCCCCCTTTTTAAATAGTGGGGTAACATTAGCTACCCTCCAGTCCATGGGTACTGATCCTGAGTCTATCGAGTTCTGGAAAATAATTCTTAAAGCATCTGCTATCTGAATGTCCACTTCCTTAAGTACCCTAGGATGTAGATTATCAGGCCCTTGGGATTTATCGGCCTTCAATTTCCCCAAGACCATGTCCTTAAAGATACTGATTTCTTTCAGCTCCTCCCTTGCATTAGTCTCTGTGTTTCCGAACATCCTTGGGAGGTTATTTGTATCCTCTCTTGTGAAAACAGAACTAAAGTAAGAATTTAATTGGTCTGCCATTTCCTTATTCCCCATTATATATTCCCCTGATTTTGACTGCAAGGGACCTACTCTGGATTTCACCTATCTTTTCCTCTTGACATATCTATAAAAGCTTTTGCAGTTGGTTTTTATGTTTGCCGCAAGCTTACTTTCGTAATTTATTTTTGCCCTCTTGATTAATCCTTTTGTCCTCCTTTGCTGCATCTTGAACTGTTCCCAGTCTTCGAATTTGGCCCATTTACAATGGTCCTTTTCAGGTCTCATTTGAGGACTTTTGTGATTGACAGGAATGGAAAAGCTGACACAGTTTCCATCAACAGGTTGAAGCCGGTGCACATCGATGGTCCATGTTCAGAATCAGAGGACTCGTCATACCCTTGCCAGTCAGACCGTGCATCGCCTGTCATGCACTATCGTACGAGTCGGCTGAGCTGTCAACCCTCTGGACCGCTATGTAGCGGGACAGTGCCAATCAGTCACCTCCTTGCACAGCTCAGAAGCTGAGGGGGGAGGCTGCCATGGTCGTGTACTTACCTTCGTCAGGAGAAGAGTGAGACTGTTAGGACCACCATGTGGTAGTGAGCCAATGAGAAGGTCAGAGGAGTTTAGCTGGGTGGTGTTTGAGGAGGTGAAGAATGCAATGTTGTGTCTAATGAATTAAAAAAACAGGAAAGTCGACTTCATGAAAGAAACAAGTGAGTGCATTCTTTGCTTGTAAGCTGTGGTACATCAGTGTCATTACAAAATTCTAATGAAAGGGATTCATCCAAAATTTGTAGTGTGCGATACAACATCTTGATGATACCAATAATACAGAGAATGATACACAAATTTGATTGCAAGATTAAAGATCTTTGAAAGGTACCAATGATGCATGATAAGAAAATTAAGCATTCTCAACTGGAAAATGGATATTAGGGATATATCTAATGATCTATCTATGAGTATGTAAATTGTGACAGTTAGCTTGAGGTACACAGTTTAACAAGCTGGGGGTAAAAAAAAATCGTAAGAATGCATACGCATCTGGCTCCATTTATAGGTCATCTACTACATCCAGTGGTACTGTTATGGTCTCCTCTTCATCAGTGAGACTGGGCGCACTTTGTTGAGTATCTTGGCTCTTTCTGCTGCAATATCAGGGATCTCCCACTGGCCATCCATTTCAATTCCTCACCCCATTCCTTTGGTGACATATAGTATATGCCCATGGTCTCAAGCATCACTATACTAACACCACACACAAATGAGAGGAACAATGCTTGTTACAGATTTGCGTTAATCTTTAGTTATAAAATATATATTTCTTAGTGAAGTAAGTTAAAGAGTTAAATATATTTCTTTGTAAATTATTTTGAGGGATTGGTTTAGGGAGCACAAAGATCACACATTTGCATTTTAAAAACAGAGAGAGAAAGAGAGAAATTCTTTCAAGATGGCAGCTGACATCATCTCAGAGACTTACTATCTCAGAAAGAGTTTATAGCAAGACTGGAAACAGCAGCATATGCTTGTATTCAGAGATGAAACACATGGAAGGAAAAAAGAATTTGCTGGTAAAATTAGGAAGGATCAAAGGGTACAGTTTCATTAGAGGAGGGATCTCCACAGGTAACAGTGAAAATGCTCAGATAGTGGGGCAGCTCAGTCATTTGTGTTAGTCAGTGTTTTGAAGTTTCGCAATAAAAACTGACATAGGTGAAATAAATTTGATTCGCGGTCGGGGGTGTAATTCGGAGTCAATTCCTTTACTCAAAACAATGTTGAAACTAGAATTAGTTCATGGACTTGTTAAAATAGGGATCAGATCAAATTTACCAGTAGATGGTATTTTGTTGTTATTAGGAAATGATTTGGCAGAGGGTAAAGTTGTCCCTGCAGTGAAATTAACATATAAGCTAGTCATTGGTGCATATCCAGCATGTGCAGTTACAAGGGTGATGGGGAAAACGCCAGTGAAACCAGTGATGTACAAATTGATTTAAAAGGGTCAAAAGTCTGTGACAATGCACAACAGCTGCAAAAGCATGTCATTATCCACAGCATAATTAATAGAAAGACAGAATGAAGATACTGATCTTGCTGAAGTTAGAGATAAAGCATGAGGAAATTAAGAAAGTGCCAGTTGGATATTGTTTTAATGACGGTTTATTGATGAGAAAATGGAGGTCACACGAGATTCCTGCTAATGAAGAATAGGCAGTTGTTCATCAGGTTGTAGTTCCTAAAGATTATATGGATGAAATTTTGACTTTGGCACACAGCACACCCGAAGGTGGGCATCTTGGAGTAAAGAAAATCACCTATAAAATTATGAAACAATTTTATTGGCCCAATTTAAGAAAATTTGTTAAGACATTTTGTAGGACCTGTCACACTTGTCAAGTTGTGGGGAAACCTAATCAAGGTCCACCAGCTGTACCTTTAAAACCTATTTTTTGTTTTCGGAGAACCTTCTTCTTAAGTCATTGTGGATTGTATTGGTCATTGCCTCAAACAAAATCTGGAAATGAATATTTGTTGACTATGATATGTACATCTTCCAGGTTTTCCGAAGCCATACCACTTAGGAATATTAAAGTGAAACTGTGTCTGAAGCTCTAGTGAAATGTTTCACTTCGTTTGGGTTGCCTAAAGAAATACAGTCAGATCAGGGAAGTAACTTTATGCCAGATGCGTTACAGCAGTTAGTAGCTGAACAAATTACATCATCTGCATATCATCCATAATCTCAGGGAGCTTTAGAGAGGTTCCATTCAACTTTAAAAACTATGATGAGGACTTATTGTTGTGAGAATGAGACAGACTGGGATGAAGGTGTTCATTTACTTTTGTTTGCAGAAAGGGAATCTGTTCAAGGATCATTAAGTTTTAGTCCTATTTGGACGAAGTTAGGGGACCTTTAATGTTGCTAAAGAATAGTGGTTATTGAGGATGTGCAGTTGAACTTGTTGGATTACGTTTCAAAGTTTAAAGATCATTTACAAAAAGTATGTAAATTAGCTGAGGAGAATTTAAAAATGGCTAAGGTAATATGAAGGTTTGATACGACAGGAAAATCTCGATAGAGAATTTTTAAACCGGGGATAAAGGGTTAATTCTGTCCCCAACAATTTCTAATCCTCTTAGAGCAAGATTTTCAGGTCCTGATGAGATAAAATCCAAGGTAAATAAGTTAACTACATAGTTTAAACACCTGATAGGACACACAGACTTGCATTGTCAACTTGTTAAAACTTTATTTTGAGAATTTGGATGTTAGCCAGAAACAGCCTTTACCAGAGGTCTTGATTGTAAAAAAACTGAAAGGGTTGAGGATCATGAAATAATACAAGCAGACTTTTCTGCGAGTAATTTTAAAGAGAAATTGTTTGATAAACTTTTGAAAGCCAATCTTACTGTTAATTTAACTAAGAGTGAATTTTGTCATGTTCAAGTGACTTAACTTGGTCATTGTTGTTGGCCAAGAAAAATTGGAGACTGTTCAGGTCAAAATTCAGACAATTTCTGAATTTCCTGTACCCACGGGTAAGAAAGATGTGAAGAGATTTTTAGGAATGGTAGATATTATAAGAAGTTCTGTAAAAACATTGCTGACATTGCTCTTGCCCTAATTTTTTGAAGAAGAGTGAAAAGTTTATTTGGACAGCAATGTGTCAGGAAGCATTGACAAACTGAAAGACATATTATGTCATAAACTTGTACTTAAATCACCTCATTTTGAGAAGCCATTTGCTTCCGGCAGTCAATGCCAGTGAGGATGCAGCAAGTTCTGTATAAGGGATGATGGTGATGCTTACTTATCTAAGAAATTCAATAAAGATCAAAACAATTATTCTACTATTGAGAAGTAATTATTGTCCCATATATTAGCTCTGCAACATTTTGAAGTATTTCTTTGCATTGCTATGGGACCAATTATTGTGTACACTGACCATAATCCCTTGGTGTTTTTGAGTAAAATTAAAAGTAAGAAGAGATAGTTATTGAATTGGTTTAATTTTGCAACAATATAATTTAATAATGGTGCACATCAAAGGCAAGGATGATGTCATTACTGATTGCCTTTCACGATGTTAGATTTGCAATGTTATTGAAAAGATAAGTGTTATATTTGCCTGTATTGCATTGTATAATTTTAGAGTGTAGTATTTACAAGAAAAATTGAAGTTTTTAAAATTTTGACCTTTTGGAAGTTCAAAATTTTCTCTGTGGGATGGAGGTGTAAAGGATTTATGTTGATCTTTAGTTATAAAAAATATATATCTTAATAAAGTAAGTTAAAGATTTAAATATATTCCTTAGTAAGTTATTTTGTGAGATTGGTTTCAGAGGCACAAAGACCAGACATTTGCATTTTTAAAACAGAGATTCTTTCAAGAAGGCAGCTGACATCATCTCAGAGACAGATGTCTGCTGTGACTAAAGCTGAACCAGAGAGATGAACAATTTTATGATGGTTCTTGAAATACTGAGAACAATGTACTGTTTACTTACGAAGCATTTACCTGGTCAACCTTAGACTACTCAGAAGCAGGAGAGAAACATCAAACAATTACTTTGATTTTAAGTTTGGGAAGACAAACATTCAATTATGCTTTTTAGCATGAAGATGTTAAAAGGTTCAGAAGGATTTCAAAGGCTGTTATGATATGATATCATATGACATGAAAGATCTGTATGGAATATATAATCAAAATCAGACATTTTTTAATCAGATGAAGAAGAGAAGGTCATCCTGTATTAACAGAATTGGAAAAGCAACCACAAATTATTTTGAAAGAAGGAATATGGTGAAGGTGGCGGTGCTGCCAGAGCCGCTGTAGCAGCAGTGTTGCCGCAGACCCACAAGGAGTGAGAGAGCGGAGATGCAGCACTCCCGTGGGGTCCAGCCACCCAGTCGACTGCCGTTGGCACTGCAAGGGGTTTGAACGGCCCACTGAGGGAGCCGTCAGTGGTTTTAATTAAAATTCTGTAGCCGTGGGTCTGCACCCAAAATGGCGGCATCCACTAATCGGTAGCAGACACGAGGGGCTGCAGACTCCGGGGAAGCGAAGGACTGGAGCAGGGCACCAGAGGACAGGAAGATTGCACCCATCTGAGAAGGAGAAGCAGAGGACACTCTTTGGGGGGGGATGGTGACCACGGTAGCGGACTAGTAAGGGGGCTCTGCAGCATGCAGAGGGCTGCTGGTGACCTGAGCAGAGGAATCCATGGAAGACGTGGGCTGCTGGAAACTACTGTTGGGAGACTCGCTCTGGAGCTCGGGTTGCCAATGATTGGGACTGGACTCTGTGTGGCTACGAGGACTCCGGAGGTGCTGGAGACAAATCTACAGACACTTTGCGACTCTTGTGGGGGGGGGGGGAATACTCTTTTGGTTCTCTTTCTCTGACTGTAAGACTTTAAGATGCACTTAGTCAATTCCTGCCGATGGTGAATCTGTCTGCCTTGCAGCAGACAAAAAGAAATTTAATGTAATATGTCTCTGTTTTATTACTATAATAATAAATTGAATCTTGATCTTGAAGGCTGCCTGTGTTTTCCATAATAAAATGAGGAACAGCAAAAGTGGTATTTTAAATGAAATAGCCACTCCGACTGCCTCTAAGAGGGCAGCCTCATGAAAAAAGGTCACTCTTGCTTAAGAAAGAAATCATCATGAAAAGCAGATTCCATAATAATATAATAATAATAACAATTACAGCACGGAAACAGGCCATTAGGCCCTTCTAGTCCGCACCGAACCAAACACCCCTTTCTAATCCCACCTCCCTGCACAATGTCCATAACCCTCCATCTTCCTCTCATCCATATACCTGTCCAACCTTTTCTTAAATAATACAATTGACTCCGCCGCCACTATTTCTCCCGGAAGATCATTCCACACAGCTACCACTCTCTGAGTAAAGAAGTTCCCCCTCATGTTACCTCTAAACCTCTGCCCCTTAATTCTTAACTCATGTCCTCTTGTTTTAATCTTTCCTCCTCTTAACGGAAATAGTCTATCCACATCCACTCTGTCTATCCCTTTCATAATCTTAAATACTTCTATCAAATCCCCTCTCAACCTTCTACGCTCCAAAGAATAAAGACCCAATCTGTCCAATCTCTCCCCATACTCCAGATGCTTAAACCCAGGCAACATTCTGGTAAACCTTCTCTGCACTCTCTCCACTCTGTTTATATCCTTCCTATAATTAGGCGACCAGAACTGCACACAGAACTCCAAATTAGGCCGCACCAACGTCTTATACAATCTCAACATCACCTCCCAACTCCTATATTCCATGCAATGATTGATAAAGGCCAGCATACTAAAAGCCTTCTTCACCACCCTATTCACGTGAGTTTCTACCTTCAGGGAACGATGTACCGTCACTCCTAAATCTTTCTGCTCTTCTGTATTCCTCAATGCTCTCCCATTTACCACATATGTCCTATTCTGATTCTTCTTACCAAAATGAAGCACCTCACACTTATCAGCATTAAATTCCATCTGCCATTTTTCAGCCCACTTTTCTAAGCAGCCCAAATCCCTCTGCAATCCTAGAAAACCTTCTTCATTATCCACTATTCCACCTATCTTAGTATCGTCTGCATATTTACTAATCCAATTCACCACCCCATCATCTAGATCATTAATGTATATAACGAACAACAATGGGCCCAATACAGATCCTTGAGGCACACCACTGGTCACCGGCCTCCAACCTGACAGACAATTATCCACTACCACTCTCTGGCCTCTCCCTTTCAGCCAATGTTCAATCCATTTGACTATCTCAAAATTTATACCTAAAGACTGCACCTTCCTAACTAACCTTCCATGTGGTACCTTATCGAAGGCCTTACTGAAGTCCATATAGACAACATCCACTGCGCTACCCTCATCCACATTCCTAGTCACCTCTTCAAAAAATTCAATCAGATTGGTCAAACATGACCTTCCTCCCACAAATCCATGTTGAGTACTCCTGATCAGACCCTGTCTATCCAGATGTTTATAAGTACTATCTCTAAGAATTTTCTCCATTAATTTACCTACCACAGACGTCAAACTTACAGGCCGATAGTTGCCAGGCTTCCTCCTTGAACCCTTTTTAAATAACGGAACCACATGCGCAATGCGCCAATCCTCCGGCACTATCCCCATATCTAATGACATTCGAAAAATTACCGCCAGAGCCTCTGCTATTTCCTCCTTCACTTCTCTCAATGTCCTGGGGAAGATCCCGTCTGGTCCTGGAGACTTATCCACCTTTATATTCTTCAAAAGCCTTAAAACTACACCTTTTGTAATCTCTATATTCCCCATATTTACCCAATTTGCTTTTTTTATCCCACATCTCCCAATATCCTTCTCCTTAGTGAATACCGAAGAAAAGAAACTGTTCAATATCTCCCCCATTTCTCTAGGTTCCACACACAGTTTTCCACTCTGATTTTCTAAGGGACCAATTTTGTCTCTAGCTTTCCTCTTACCATTAACATATTTGTAGAACTCTTTTGGATTTGTTTTCACCCTACTTGCCATAGTTTTCTCGTACCTTCTTTTAGCTTTCCTAATTCCTCTCTTAAGATTCCTCTTACATTCAATGTATCTTTCAAACATCTCCTTAACTCCATGCTTCTTATATCTAATGTACGCCTCCCTTTTTCTTCGAACCAAGTTTCCAATATTCCTTGAAAACCACGGCTCTCTCAAACCTTTTGCCCCTCCTTTTAACCTAACAGGAACATAAAGCTTTTGCACTCTCAAAATCTGATCTTTAAAAGACTTCCATCTCTCTACTACATCCTGCCCATAAAACAAATTGTCCCAATGCACACCCTGCAAGTCCTTTCGCATCTCCTCAAATCTAGCTTTTCCCCAATCAAAAACCTCAATCCTTGGCCCTGATTTCTCTCTTTCCATAATGACATTGAAGCTGATGGCATTATGATCACTGGACCCGAAGTGCTCGCCAACACTAACCTCCGTCACTTGACCCATCCCATTTGCCAACAGTAGATCTAACACTGCTCCTTCTCTGGTCGGCACCTCTACATATTGTTGTAAAAAACTATCTTGCACACATTTCACAAACTCTAACCCATCCATTCCTTTCACAGAATGTGTTTCCCAATCTATATGTGGAAAATTAAAATCTCCCATAATTACAACCCTGTGCTTATCACAAATATCTACTATCTCCCTACAGATTTGCTCCTCTAGGCCTCGGTCCCCTCCGGGTGGTCTATAATACACCCCTACAAGTGTAACCTCTCCTTTCCTACTCCTCAGTTCCACCCAAATAGCCTCCGTGGATGTGCCCTCTAATCTATCCTTCCTAGGCACCGCTGTAATATTTTCCCTGACAAGCAATGCAACCCCACCTCCTCTTGCCCCTCCGACTCTATCACACCTAAAACAATGAAACCCAGGGATATTCAGTTGCCAATCACATCCCTCCTGCAACCATGTCTCACTAATCGCTACCACATCATACTTCCAAGTATCAATCCACACCTTCAGCTCATCCACCTTTTTTACAATACTCCTGGCATTAAAATATATGAATTTCAGGGATTTCCCATTTTTTAATCCCTGTTTTCCCTCATCTTTAAGAACAACATTATTTACTTTTCCTGACAATTGCCCTTCATCTTCTTCCAGAGCATTTCCCTTCTCTATCACCTGCCCATCCATATTCAAATACTTACTACAAACTTTCATTGTTTTCATTCTAACCTTCTCCTTACTGCTCTGTACTATTTTGTTCCCTCCCCCCAACCATTCTAGTTTAAAGGATCCTGAGTAGCCCTAGCAAATACCTCTGCCAGGATTCTGGTCCCCCTGGGATTTAAGTGTAACCCGTCCTTACTATACAGGTCACATCTCCCCCAAAAAAGGTCCCAGTTATCCAGAAACTTAAAACCCTGCCCCTTACTCCACCCCTTCAGCCACGTGTTAATCCTCCACCTCATCCTATTTCTATTCACACTGTCACGTGGCACAGGGAGTAATCCAGAGATTACCCCCTTTGCGGTCCTTCTTTTTAACTCCCTACCTAACTGCCTGTACTCACTTTTTAGGACCTCTTCTCTAATTCTCCCTATGTCATTGGTACCTACATGTACCACGACCTCTGGCTCCTGTCCCTCCCACTTTAGGATATCTGGGACACGAGCAGCAACATCTCGGACCCTGGCACCAGGGAGGCAAACCACCATCCGGTTCTCCTTGCTGCGTCCGCAGAATCCCCTATCCGTCCTCTTAACTATGGAGTCTCCTACCACAATTGCCCTCCTCTTCCTTTCCCTCCCTTTCTGAGCTACAGGGGCCGACCTCGTGCCGGAGGCACAGCCACTGTCACTCCCCCCAAATTAAACCTTCTTAGGCACGATAAGAGGGAGTTTGCAAAATCACTTGTATGAAGAAACATTGCTCTGAAAACGGCTCTACAAAAGAAGTTCTACATAAGATGTTTGATGCTGAAATTTAAAATGGACTTTTCAGAATTATGCCTAAACTGTAATAGTTTGGGATTTAATCACACATACATAATTGTTGAAACTGTTCCAAATGAAAGGAATATCATTAATTACTGAAAAAATAATTATAATAATGAAAATGAGATGTGGATACATTCAGCTTTCATACAGAAAGTATAAAAATAAATGTTAAAAGAGCTCATAAATATAATCACAAGCATTTAAAAAAGGTTACCTGACTGTAGGTACTTGTTGACAATAGCAGGAGATCTTGCATCAGATCACGGTGAACTGTTTTGTATTCACAACCTTCAATTGTCAAAGTTCGTAGCTGTACACAACAGAATGATAAATTAATTTTCATCTCATCACATTCAAATATTTCAAATTTCTCTCAAATGCTATTCCATTAAAATTATTCAACCTAGTGGGATAAACACCCATCAGGATCAGTGATGTGGAATGGACATACCTCATGCTGCAGCATAACTCTATCAATTAGCAGTGCTCGGATGTGTTGTTTTTTCCCATGAAGCTGTATGTACACAAAAATAAAAATAATACTCTAGAAACATACAATACCGTAAAATGTACGTATTTACCTTTTCAATATTTTTATTGGTTTTATCAAATAAATACTCTATTGGTACATAACAATAAAATAATTAGCAATTCTTGTATAGCAATACAAATAGTAAAAAGAAAGATAAAAAGAAAAACACTATACTAATTATCCGATTCAATCCCCTTCCTTTGGTGGCTACTGACTAACATAAACAGTCCACAACTAATAATAAAAAAAAGGAAGGTAAACAAAAACCAAAAACTAGTTAATCTTACTCATTTTGAAAATAATTAAGAAAAGAATCCTATAAAGAAGCCAAATTAAGATTCATTTCAGTAGTGGAATATCTAATTTTTCCTAAAGTCAGACATGCCATCATATCGGACAACTATTGAGTATGAATGGGAGGGACAGCATCTTTCCATCTCATTAAATGGCCCTTCTTGCAATAAGGGCAACTACGTGGGATTGTGAAGCAGTCAGAATTAAACCAGATGGCCCATTTATTCCAAAGAGAGCAATAAAAGGATTTGGAATCAAATTAACATTATGAACTAAAGACAAGATACGAAATACCCCTTCCCAAAAATTAGAAAGAAAAGAACGTAACCAAAACATGATACCTTCTTCAGTAATAATATTTATCACATTTAGAAGAGAGATTAGAATAGAATTTAGCAAATTGAACTTTGGAATAGTGGGCTCAGTGTACTACCTTAAATTATAATAATGAATGTCTAGCACAAAGAGAGGATGTATGTACTCATTTCAGAATAGAATTCCCTGTAGTTTCAGAAAACGGCTGTTGAAAATCTTTTTCCCACAGTTTTTTAATTCTGTCCAGGGAAATATCCCTAGAATATAAAAGTAATTCATAAAGGTCAGATACCACCCCTTTATAATTAGGATGAAAATTATAAATCATCCCTAAGCTTCGAAATGAAAGAATTTTAAAAGTTCCTAAACGTTAAATAGCAAAAAAAAAATGTCTAGGTATTTTAAATTTGGTGGACAATTGTTTAAAAGAAGCAAGATTTTGGTCAGTAAAAATATCTGTAAAAGATTAGATACCTAACTGATGATAACCGCTATCTTGAACGAACGTTTTTAAAAAAAGGAATGACCTAAAAAGGAAGGACCAATTAATAAAAATCTATGATACCCAATATGTTTTCTAAATTGAAACCAGATTCTCAATATATGTCTAAACAACAAAATTATCAGTTAATTTGGATGCCAAAAAAGTAATCGAAAGAAAAGAATATTTTTTAGTAGGTTTGATTTCTAAATTAATCCAACTTAATGTAGTTAAATTTTCCATATGATGAATCTAAAAAAGTAATGTATCTAACATTAGCTGCTCAATAATAAAATATAAAGTTAGGTATTGCCAAACCCCCATTTTTAAATATATTTTGAAGGAAGATTTTCCTAAGATGGGCATTTATTTGTTTAAATGTATATATTTACATGATATGGGATTGGATAAAGAATTAGCTGAGTTAGGGGAAGTGGCAATGATTTGTTAATGGGAATGGTTACAACTTGGAGAGATGTACTGATGTTTTGAGATGTATCAGGAAATCATGCCCAGGATTCTGATCACAATCCAAAACATAAAATAAGTTAATAACTGAGAAAATACACAAAGTATTGGTGACCTAGAATTTGATGAAGCTGGTGAAGAATTAAATATTTGGACAGGATTACCAAATGAGCAATTTGAAGGCTACTTAAATTCAGTAAACAGAGTAGCAAATTTTAAAATATGGAGCCATGCTTCAATATGAGAGGTGGTAAAAGAACTACAAAACAGGCTGAAGAGATTAAAAGTATACTCATATGGTGACTGCTTACAGACATTGTAGTATGACATTAAAAAAATTGAACTTATACAACCCTTTCAACCATGGTAGAATGCCCAAAGGGCACTCCCAAATTAGATGGGGCAAAAAGAATCATGTCAAGTGAAACAGTTACAAACAGTTTAATGGAAAAACTAAACTTGGATTAAAAAATATAAAGCAAAAAAAAAAAAATGGAAATTCACTTGGGAATTCCAGAGAAGGATCAAGGTTTAGTTATAAAGTTTCCCATACTTCTGGGCATCCCTGACTCAACCTATTCTGGTAAATCCTTTTAAAATCCACTATTAAAATCCTCCATTAAACTTCTCGGGAATGCAAGCCTTATTCATACCATATACACAATATCCACAGCTATACATTTTCAATCCTGAAAGTCTACTCATGTTGGAGGTCTGGCTGGCATTAGTTTCAAAAACAGTATGGTCCACAAGTAATAACCAGAAGGCAGATCCTGAGGACTTGCTCCCAGACAACCGTGGAATTTAATGTTAAAAGGTCCAAGGATTGTCCAGAAAATTTACCTTCTATTGGATGTCTCTATGACTGAAATTTCTCATTCTATTTCATCTATTACCTGTATTAAAGATTCTCTATCAAAACTTCACTGTTGGCTTTCTGATGGATCACTGATGATCAGAGGTAGTTCAGAAGAGTTAAAAAAAAAACTTAAAACATGTTAAAAGTTTAGGAACAATGGGATTTTAAAATTAATTATGAATATTTAAACTCAGAGGAAATATGTTAGAATAAACTTGAAATAAGCTGTACACTTAGGAACAGAAAAAGGTATCATGAAGAATAATGTGGAGAAAAATTAAGACTGGATGTGAAAACAATGTAAGAAAAGTTTTAGAAGTTGTATGTCAAATGGGCAGAGGTGGAAATCTATAAGGGGCATGGCTATGATTTAAATGTACAGGTAATTATCCAAGAGAACATGACAGTTTTGCACATATTTAAGTTCTGATCTGAAGCAAGAAAAATGCAGAGTCAACAGCATGTGCTGCTAAATATGGCTTTAGTTCTTTCCATTTCTATTTAAGAAGACACTTCTTACGATTAAAATTGAGCTAAAAAAATAAATAACAAAAAGAAACCATAAAATAATTCACTGCTGTTTGGCCTAAGTAATTCTGAACTAGTAAAGTAGTACAGAGTTTTGAAGAAGAGAGTGGAAATGATAAATGATGTAATAATAAATGATTTGGCCTGTGACAACATAGGCACTAGACTTCACTTCATCTAGGACATCTACACAAGGTGGTGTCTTAAAAAAGCAGCCTCTACCCTCAAAGACCCCCACCACCCAGGCCGTGCCCTCTTCACTCTGCTGCCATCAGGGTAAAGGTACAGGAGCCTAACGACGAGCACTCAGCAGCACAAGGACACCTTCTTCCCTGCCGCCATAATATTCCTAAATAATTAATGAACCAACGACACTGCCTTACTTTTGGTGTACTATTATTATTTAAATTTTATTTTTTATATGTTTGCACTTTGATGCTGCTGCAAAACACTGAATTTCATCATTTGTTCATGACAATAAATCCTGATTCTGATTTCTGAAGAACGTCAAAAGGTAATTCTGCAGGAGTGAGAAGCTGCAGATGTGAATAGAGCATAAGCAACATGGAAAATAATTGCATGCCAAATTTCAGAGGGCAAGAAGGATAACCAGTAATAATACATTACAATCCTGTGGATTTTATTTGTAAATGACCAGAGCAATCTCAATGAAGCAAACAGCACTAAATATATTTAACATATTTAACTCATCCTGCATCCAATGTCATCTAACCTTCTTGACCAGCTATTCATGAAGGATCTTGTCAAAGGCCTTCCTAGTGTCCATGTAGACACCTACTGCCCTACTCTTGTCATCTTCTTGAACACCTATTCAAAAGAATCTAATTTAAATCAATTTTCTTTGCAAAAATCCATGCTAACTATCCCTGTTCTAACCTTGCCTTTCCAAATGGAGATCCTGTCTCTCAAAGTCTCCTCCAGAAACTTTCCCATTATTGGCTGTCATTATCTGTTTTGTTGCATACAGAACTGCACCTTTCTAAATGAGGAGATGCTCTCCAACAATAAATATAACATTCAAACATGTGATATGTCAGAATTTGGACATTGTCGAAGGTGAGGCAGGTATTTGCACCATCACAGAATAACTAAGTAATGCCATTTGAAAGAAACACTGTAAATACAATTGGCAATTTTCTCATCATTATTATATTTGAGGAGTTAATAAATGTTATGGGTGCAAGCCAGAGCTTTGGTTTGCTACGTATTTGGCTCCAAAAATCTTTCCACAAATAATGACTTAATTCTTGACCATTCTCCACCCAACCAACCCACCAAACGATATTCTTCTCCAGTCAAATTAACGAATGTAGTTCCAAACAGTCAAACAGTCCACCTGAATTATACCAAATATCCTTCCCTAAACTTTTTCTCCCCCCATCAGCTAGTATTCTCTGACCACACCCTTCAAGCAAATAATCCCAAACACAGAGAACAATGGTGGACGATATTGTGACTGACAACCACATTGCTTTTCCTTCATTATTGCTGGATCTGAGCAACATAACTCATTATCTAGTAACACATGAGAATTATTAATAACATTAAACTGCAGTTCAAGAAGGTGGCTCAAAAACCAACTTGTCAAGGGCAAATAGAGGTAGGCAATTGGTTCTCATCTTACAATGATGCCCATCTCCCAGATGCATAGAAAAGAAGTACTCTGCATTTTATTACAACTAAAACAAAATCTGAGCTATCCAAGCCTTTGATAATAAATAGGACACATATTTCTATTCAAAGATAGTTAAAAACCATGGGTGGCATGGTTCACAGAACACTATTACAGCGCCAACAATTGGGACGGGGGTTCGAATCCCACACTGTCTGTAAGGAGTTTGAATGATCTACCCATTTCTGCATGGGTTTTCCCCAGAGGGTCTACTTTCCTTCCACATTCAAAATGTAACAAGGGTTGTAGATCAATTGGGAGTAATTGGGCAACATTGGCTTATGGGCCGAAATTGCCTGTTACTAAATTTAAATGTCATCCTCACCCTGTTTTCCATGGATTTTTTCACAAGATTAAAGCTTTTCCATCTGGAGTCAAACTCGTGCTTATAAGAACCTCGAAACTGCAGCAAGTCTCCTATTATCTGAAATTAACATAATAATACTTGTTAACAGCAGTAAAATGCAGCCATTTCCTTTCCTCATGTAAGAAGTGGTTCCACATGCATATTACCGACCCCTCTGTCCTGCAGCATTCTTCAAGTGATAAGCTACATGGTGACACTCAAAAAATAATCGTGGTTGTGCACATCACATACATGACCAAACCACCGTAAGTGCATAATCTCCATCAATAGAAATTGGGAAAAAAAATGTGGGGAACAACTTGACTGAATTTGATGATGACAAAGCCAGAATCCAACTGATATAAGCAATGAGATCAAATATAACTAGAAATAAACCAAGATTCTCAAGCAATATGGTTCCATCCATAAAACAAACAAAAATGATTTTCACTCTCACCTTAATTATTACAAATAAGGATTTAGTGTCATCTTCAGAGTTATCCAACATGTGATCTAAAGAAAAGAAATATATATTGAATATTGCTTGCATAATTTTGATGTTTGTATTATAATTTCTTGTTAAGTAGGAGAAATAAAAATATATTCTTCTTCCTGACCAGTTGTGATCAACTTGGAATTTTGGAAAGAACCTTTTAGATCATGGAGAATTTCAAGGAAAAATTAATGCAATTACCATTAGCCCAAAAAGCAAAATAGACGGTTGACATTTAGAAATTTAGTTAATGTGGCCATACATCAAGATGACAGGAAAAAGAGGTCATAAACTGTGCAGTTGCACATGTCCACACATGCTATTCCAGTTGTTACGGATTGGGTTAACAAAATTACGATAATTTTTTTTAAAAAAAGGTGTAGATTGTGGAGGCTTAGTTTAGGTACATGAACATTTCATAAAAGACATCCCTCATTTAAAATGCAAGAGCTATGCCTAAGGTGGAGCCTACAAGTCTACAGTGACTTTGCAGAGATAATGGAACTGCTTTGGAGAAGGATTTCACAAGTAGGTGTTAATTGGACTGATGTTGATGGAATTGAAATGGACTATTGTCTCTAAAAGCAACAGATCTCTAGTTGGCATCAGGAGTTAAGTCTGGTTGAAGTTAGCTGTTCAAAGAGGGGTTATGTTGTTTTTGTAATCAGAAAGAGGATAAACAAACATGTGATTTCTCTTTGGAGAAAGGAAGAGAAGTCATTTACAACAGGAGTTGGTGTTGGAGGGTGCAAGTTTTGCACTTCCGCTATAAAACCCCATTTGAAGGCAGGTTTTGAGTTCTAAGATCAGCTTATTCTAAACCCTTTTAATTAATTACAAGAGGAATTGACTGGTTAATGTGTTTCTCCTGAAATAGGGGGAAAAAAAAAACCCTGTGGTAACCTGGAAGAAGAGGTTATATTCAGCAAGACACTGAAGTAGCTGATTGAAGGAGATCAGTTTGTCTATGTCCAACAAACGATTAATATCTCTCTGAAACCAACAAACCTTCTGCAGTAACAATTTAAGTTAAAGCACCAGAGCCTGGTGAAGATCATAAATGTTAAATTCTGTGCACAGTATGGAAAATTGCCTAATACCAGTGAACTTGGAGAAGTGAAAAGTGAATGGTTGGACAGTGAAACAAAGAACTTTCCTGAACATATACACATTGCATACACCAGAGAATTAGAAAGGGTTAAGTTAGGTTAATAGTAATAAGTTAAATATTGATCTCATTATTGTGTATGAAGAAAATTGTTTAAGTAACCATGGTGAATTTCTATTGCTGCTGGTTTTTGGAGTCCTTTGGGCTCGTAATACAGTGCTGCTATAATACTGATCCCCAGCTAACATGGAACATTAACCAGATGCAGCCTATCCACAAAATTTAAAAAAAATCTAAAAACTTGCAAATCAATGCTAGCTATCTCTCTTTATGATACATACGTAGCAGTTTTCTCATGACTTGAGCAATCACTTCCCTGTAATTTTCTCTTGAAGAATCTATAAAGTAGAAATTTGAGCACAGATGAGAATTGGCACCATTATTGTTCTTCAGGGGCATAAAATTAATCATTGGGTAGTTTATGTCATAGAGCTATTTTTGAAATTGTACACAATCTGAAAGTATAACATAATTTTGGTTGAGTTTCAGTCTCAACACAATTACAATAAGCTTTTCCTGAGCATTATCCCAAAACGATCAGACGCTCAAACACAAATTTGTGAATGTATACAATAAAACAGAGTAATGGAGTTTTTAAAAAAATCTACTTTTACACATGCAGAGAGACAAAAATAGAGATTTCTATGAATTTCTTCTGACTGTAGTTAGTGTGATCGAATCTGCCTTTAAATTTAGACATATTATTTAATTTAGTTTAATTAAATTAAATTAGTTTAATTTAATTTAATTTTAATTTAACATGATAACAGGACATTTCGGCCCACAAGTCCATGCCGCTCAATTTATACCCAACTGAGCCACAGCAACCCCCCACCCCCTGTACGTTTTGAATGGTGAGAGGAAACTGAAGTCCCTGGGGAAAGCCCACACAGATACAGTAAGAATGTACAAACTCCTTATGGACAGCTCATGATTCAAGCCCCAGACCCGATCACTGGCACTGTAAAGGTACTGCACTAACTGCTACGACAACCATGCCGCTCAAATCTATTATTACATGAATCTTCCAATTCCACTGTACATGATAATTTGAAATAAATCACGATTAATTTAATTTCTGCCATTTGTACACTGTATAAATTATTAAGGAAAATCATCAATAGAATTTTCAAGTTCAATTTTTATCAAGCAAAATTATTTTCCAACATAATGCACAAAATATGTGGTTCCTTTACTTCTTTATTTGCAAATTATGTTAAGAGATCCTGAAATTAAAATGAAGAAATGCACATTATGTACTAACAAATACTTATATAATATGTGTAAGTTCTATTTTAATTTTAGATTCATAGCATCTACTAAATTAATTTACTTTACAACATACCATAATTAACACCAGTGCAAAGTTTGGTTTCATCCAAAGACATCAAAGTTGGAGCTCTGCAAAACAAAAAATGTAAATCTTTAAACATTATAAAGAACATGCACCAAAACCTGAACACAGATATCAGTACTTCATCAGAAACATTCTGACAAGAAATGGAAACATCAGCATAATTTAATAAACCTGTGACTCAAAAATGAAAAAATACAAATATCAAGATTAATGAACAGGAATATTATATTCAAATAATTGCACAAATTATTTTGCATAACTCACTTGCATAGAATGTTAAAGGCAAGGAAAATCCTGCACTCTCAATGAAACTCAGCATTTCAAAATACTGTACTTCCACTTAAAACATTTCAATGCACACTCCATGTAGCATTGGAGTATTCATTTTCTGACAAATCTTTGCGTAAAATTTTAACTATCTTGAGCTCAATCTACAGTTTTCCATTTTAGAGTAAACTGTTTTAACATATAGAACATTACAATAAACCTGCTTTATGACAACAGATTAAGGGAAAATATGATAGATTATTCTGAGTGACATCCAAAAGACTCAAAATGAAATAAACAGTCACTGATAGCAGGTAGCTACCTGATTCAAATGTAATCTCTTCTATGCCCAAATAGTCTCGGACTTGTTTTTTTGCTCACAAGTGAAAAACTGATCCTTACAAACTTTTACAGAACATACCCAGCACTCGCAGAAAAATATTAATGTAAATAATGGGAAGAAACAAAATAAAGGAATATATTGAAAAAGCAAGCAACAGGTTTCGTACAAACAAAAGACAAATGATATTTAATTCTAAATTTCCTTACAAGTCATGAATGGGGTCACCTCCCAGGAAAGGCAACAGACTCCCTGAGCCCATCAGGCAGTTCTGTACAATACACAAACTCTGGTGAATATCATCCCTGAGGAGAAAAGTGGAAGCAATTATACTTCTTAAAGAATGTAAATATTTGTCTAAATAATTATACTTAACCATTCAAATGTAAGTTTTTTTATTTAAAATTCTTTCACATGATTCTGAAGCACTGTGACTAGACAATTAAAACACACAGGGCAGAATCAAGTAATTTGCTGAGTCAATCTGGAGAGATCAAAGTGAAATAATGGAAATGCAACCAAGAGATGACAAGATCTGCTTAGATATTGTTCTACTCAACAATATCAAAGACTGCAAACAAATTAAGATACTTGAAACACATTAATGACTGATGAGAACTTTCTCTGGATATGGCAGGGGTATTCATAACAGGGCATGGAGGGATAGAGAGAGGATCTGATCAGAGGAATAAATGGAAAAACCAAGCAAAAGGATTTGCACAAAAAAAAACAATTGATATTCAACTCTAAATTTTCTTACAAGTCACGAATGGGGTCACTTCCCAGGAGAGGTAACAGACTCCTTGAGCCCAATGAGTGGGTTCAATGGGTGCAGGAAAGAAATTAATTTGGTAGATCACAATATTTCTGAAGATTTCAGAAAAGTAAGTTTTTGACACATTCAAAGAGAACTCAAAATTTTCAGCCAATTCTGTGGAGTATGAGAAGTAAAATTAGTGCTGTATGTACTTTGAAAGTCTATTTCATTGTGATCAATGAGACATAAAACTAATGGCACATGTAAATGATAACAAAACGCTTTTAAAAATTGGCCTTTTAATATTGAACGCAATCCAAAAAAGGGTTGTGAGTTTGAAAATTGTGTGGAAGAGATAAAACAATATTTGTCGGGCTAGCAAATTAAACAACAAAAGAATCAATGACGAGTCATGGGTCGAATCAGAATCTGGCAAATTTGAATCTAAACACAGGATAAAACCAAGTTGAAAACCATTAGTTTTTGAAGAAACAACTGAGTGTCACAATGAATATTGGGGTTTATTGGGTTGAAGAATGGATCCTAGAAATATTTGATAGACATCCTAAATACACAAATGAGCTGAAAGTAAGAGTGAAAATCAAAGTCAGAAAACAATGGATTTGGGTGTACAGTTTCAAGATTTATAAAATCTTGCTGGTAACAAGTCATGGCAATATTCATCAATTAGTTCAAAGATGCAGCTTTACACTGGATGTTCTCATCGTAGACATAAAAGTTGTGACAGTAAAAGACAACAAGGGGCAGAAGTTTGTCGCTGGAATTCACGCCATTTGTATTTTCTTATACATTCATATTATAAATTAAAATACTGAAATAAAGCCACTGTCATGTGAATGTTAAAAGGTAGTATATGGATGTTTGAGCACAGAAACAGTTAATCCAGAGACAACAAAATTTCCTACCATTATTCCTGCCAATTTTTCAGCAGTATTACCTTTTTAATTACTGGAAAATATTACACTTTCATACCTCATCTTCACTTTATATCAGACAGAAGTTGTCAAAGGGTCATGACTTCATGTTTACATAACCCATATACACCACTTTGTTAAGCCAACTAAAATAATTAGATCTTAATAGAAAACCAAGATAGGTACTGAGCTAGGTACTGAGAGAAAAATATGTATCCTATGTAAAATTGACAGGGTAGAAATAACATCAACAAGAAAAAAATCAATGTTATGAGATTATTTTTTTCTATTAGATCATCTTTCCCTCTCATTACTCTCAAAAGGAATATCTTTTTAATTAATATAATGACAAACCTTGACATTTCTATTTCTCCATCAGCACACCGTTGGAGCCTGGAGAGCTCAGGCTGAAGAAAGTTATCCAACAAGTAGTAAGCAAAAGTAATCTCCTCTTCAGAAGGTACATGCCACTGAATCCCTAACTTCCATAGATCTCCTGGTTTCCCCCAATCCTTCAGACATATTTTGGGTCAAAAGAAGACAGTTGAATAGAATTACTTAACAACAATATTTTTATTTCTATTACGCACTCAAATTGGAAAAATGCTTCAGTCATTTGGTTAAACCAAAGTACAAAGTCAGATAACATTTTTTATCATATTAATAACTATTATACCTTAATGGGAAAGTATTCTGTGAATGGTTTATCAAAACCACCTGGCACACTGCAGTACTCTGTTGGATAGATTAATGTAGTTGAACGAAGAAGATGATGTAACAAAGTTCCAGCAAGAGTGTATCCTTGTTTACACTTTAAGTGCAGTGTTCGCTGCAGAATCTTCAAAAGTTGATCCTTGTACAGCAGCAGCTTATCACCATCTACACGTGTTACCTGAAAAAATAGATATTTAAGTGTTGCATTAAATATTCCTACCTTGGAATTATGGACATAGCATCTTACAAACTTAATTTTTTTTTAGCTAATTTTGTGTTGCTGAGAAAATGTCTCCTTTCATTTTGGTTGATCAGATATCAAGCTTTGATTTGGTCCTGGCCTGATAAAAACTTCTGATGATATACAATAAGAGATGATTAGTTGTTACATTTTCTCACTCAAAAACTGGAAATGAGTAATGGAGGTACAAAAAAAATTAAAACATTAAAGCATTAAAACACATTAATCTAAAGAAAACAACAAAACTCAACTAAAAATATATAATTTTAAACACTGCATTGTGATTGTACAAGTGACGTCAACTACATATTCTGTCAGGAGAATCTCAAGTTTTTCACCTTTTTGATCATGATCTATTTTGAACCATCTTAGGTTTACCTCAGACAACAGCTGGAGATTCCAAAGCAGATCCTTATCCAATTCCTGTTCCTGTAATACATCATCATCTATAAAGAATGAAAAATAATCCTGATACATCTTATTATTTTGTGTTCCTCTTTCCCAAACAGGCAGATTTGCAGTCAATCACAGATCAAAATTCCTATGATGGACAAAGATGACTATGTTAACGATTGTGTTTTCCTCCCTTCTAACTTGCAGTTTCTCTCCTTGTTTTATTTTCAGAAACATGACCATTCTCCATCTCAACTGTACCCGACTTTCAGTCTACCATGAGAACTTACTCTTTCATGTTTAACATACACATGTTTAACTGTCAAAAATAGACCTAAGACTAATTGGTATCATCAGTAAGTTACAGGTACTATTCACTCTCAATTTTTGGACAGTGTCATCACAAATAATCATGCTTTATTCTCTGAAAATTTCAGTTACCGCTGCATTTGCTTTCAACTCTCCAGCTCGCAGAGTTTTAGAAATTTTCTATTTCTTTTAATTCTAAACATCAAGTTAGGTCTTCTCTTGATATACCATATGATTTTTTTTAATCCAGAAACTACATCCATTACATTTATTCTCTAATTCTTCTCAGAATTTTGATGATAAATACAACCCTTCACAAAGCAATCCATACTGACAAACCTAAAGTTATTTAGGCTCATCCAGTGATTACATTGAAATCATATTTATATCGAAACAGAACAGTACTGTATTTCTCTATTCCAGCACTTAGATTCATCTCTGCAATTTCCCAGATGGTGAAGCTGCCAGGTTTGATGATAACATAAATTTCTAGGAGAATGAAGCAAACAATCATATACCTAATGAACCTGCACTGATATTTTTCCATTCATGGAGGATAGAGTTGAAGGGTTATTTGTTAATGACAGTACAAATAAACAGGGTGGGGAAGACAGCATTTAGCACACTTGCCTTCATCAGTGAGGACATTAAATACAGGAGTACATCTGGACAAGACATTGGTGAGGCTGCATTGGGAGTATCATAAGATTCATGAGAATGTTGCCAGGACTGGAGGCTTCAATTATAAAGAAGCTGAATAGGCTGGAACTCTTTTCCCTCAAGCAATGGAGGCTAAGGAGGGACAGTACAAAAGTTTATAAAATCATGAGTGGCATAAATAAGGTAAAGAGACAAAAAGTCTTTCCCCCCTAGAGTAGGGGAATCTAAAACTAGAGGGCATAGATTTAAGGTGAATGGGGAAAAAAAATTAAAAGGGACCTGAAAAGCAGCTTCTTCACCCCTGGAGAGGAAATGGAATGAACTGCTAGAAGAAGTGGTAGTAGCCTGAAAAATTATAATGCTCAAAAGACATTTAGACGGGGACATGGATGGGAAAGGTTTAGAGGGACATGAGCTAAATACAGCCAAATGGATTAGCTTGGTGGGTAAAGACAAGTTGGTCCTAAGCGCCTATTTCTGCGCTGTCGAACTCTATGACTCGTATTTGGAAATATCGGCTTTGAAACTACCAAAGGGCCTTCCTTAAATAGTTCATTCTAGTTGCAGCACTATCAAATTTCTGCAGATACTTAAAACTAAATTTGTATATTCAACATACCACAGTAGACTGCAAACAAGATTAAACGTAAAAACTGTAAAAAAAAATAACAGTACCAAATTAAAAGTGAAGAGAAAAATAGACTAAAAGAGAAAGCAACACTCGCAAAGCAATTTTTAATTTTAATCGAAAGTGAGCACTGACATAGTGGCCAACATTTAACTATTTTCATTTTGTAATTAAAAAATGTTTATTTGGAGATAACAAGCCCTTCCAGCCCATGGGCCCAAGCCACCCAAATACACCAATTAATCTACAAACCCCATACATTTTTGGAGGAAACCCTTTCTGACACTGAGAGAATGTACAAACTCGTTACAGACAAAACTCGAAACAAGGTCGCGAGCACTGAAATAGCACTACGTTAACCATGCCAGTCTGTAATTTCAAACCATTTTTTAACCATCACATTGTGAACTGATATCTGAAAAAAATGGTCATAGGACCAATAGTGGAACTATTTTTGGACAAAACACTGAAGTACCATACATATTCGCTTCAATCCAGATTCTATGTGGAAAAGTAAGATTAGGAATTATCAAATAAATTGGCAGATACTACTGAAAGAACATGAAGGGTGAAAGGAATTCAACACAAGCTAAATCTATGGTGAAACGAAACCACATTTGCCTGTTTCGAGGTTTTTAGACAGATTCATTATTCTTCATACCAATTTATAGTGAATTTTGGAACACAAGATTAAATGTTCAATTTCACTATTAAATCCACTGATCAATTTATGTGAAAGCTACAATGCTTACTGATGGTTAGTTGAGTTATTAGACTGCAGCAATGTGGCACAAATCGCTTCAAAGCTGTTGCTGGATGACACTAAAAATAAAAACAAAGACAATGAATTCAAGAGAATATCTATTTTTAAATATTTTTACTTTTAAAAGATGGAAAGCCATGACCAACATTCAGGACTTTTTCCAAACAGTTGGGTGTAAAAAATACAAAAACGAGAATAATTGAACTATTAGTAAATGATCCCTCAATCATTCTTAGTGTTCAAACAACTATCGAATGAATTGAAGCTATTCAACAAACATTGATGGGCAATTTACATGGAGAAAGTAATTACAATAGATGAAATGGGATTCTACAAGTCTTTTTAAAGGAAATTCAACATCACCCTACAGAACACAGCAGATACAGATTAGATGCAGTATTCATTCATCAACACAGTTAAAAATCAGGCAGCAGATTTTTGGACTAATAGCCCAAAAGCTCTCACAGAGAGTCAGTAAATTTAACAGTAGTCCCAAGGCAGAACACCACAAATCAAACAGAAAAACTGAGTTAGAACCTGGTTATCTTATCAGGTCAAGGGCATTGCAAGGGGATTTTGAAATACAATAGGGAGGAAGAATGACTTTAAAAATACTGGTGCAATAGCAGATTTGGAATCCAGTACAAGTTTACAATTGTGAATGTAAAACCTTTTCCCAAGTCAAACTTCTGATGCTAACCATTTTAGCCTTAAATGCAGATTTAAAAAATCTTGAATAGATAAGTATAACGTTTAAAAATAATCTCAACTCATCAACCTTTATAGCAAATGTTTGGTCTTTTGATGTTCTATTGACTGAACATCTGTGCACGGTTTGAGGAGAGGAACAGGATGACACCAAAGAAAGCTCCATGTCCCCCTGATGAATGGGCCCCCTTCACTGTCTGCTGCCAAGGTGAGGAGAACCTATCCAAGGTGAACCCACACAAGGTGGCAGGACCAACCAACATAACTGTTCAGGTACTGAAGGACTGCAGACTAAATGACAGAGGACTTCACAGACATCTTCAACACTTCAATGCAGCAGTCCATTGTTCCCACAGGTTTCAAGATAGCCACCATCATCCCGTTACCCAAGAGGAAAATAATAGGCCTCATTGATTACTACCCTGTGGCAATGACCTCCATCATTATGAAATACTTTGAGCGTATGGTGATGGAACACATCAAAGCCCATATCTCAGAGACAATGGACCCATTTCTATTCGCCTAGAGAAGAAACTAGGTCTCATATGCCAGACTGCTGTTCATTGACTTCAACTTGGCATTTAATATGATCATTCCCCAGAGGCTGGTGGAGAAGGTATCTTTGCTGGAACTCAACAACACTCTCTGTAACTGGATCCTAGACTTCCTAATGGAAAGTCCAGAGTCTGTTCAGGTCGGTAGCAGAACTTCGAGCACCGTCACACTGAGCAGTGGTGCACCTCAGGGCCATATGGTCACCCACTCCTGTTCATGCTACTGAGCCATGTCTGCATCACCAGATCAGCTCCAACATTGTCATCAAGTTTACAGATGACAAAATAGTTGGCCTCATCAGCAACAACCAGGAGTCACACTACAGAGAAAAGGTAGAAAATGTCATGATATGGTGTGAGAATAACAACCCATGACTCGACCTGGACAAGATGAAGGAGATGATCAAAGACTTGAAGAGGACCAGGAATGACCATCCTCAACAACACATCAACAACTCTGTAGTAGAGAGAGTGGAGAGCACCAACTTCCTTGAAGTTCACTTAACTAGTGGCTTATTGTGCACACTCAACATCTTCTCACTTGTTAGGAAGGTGCAACAGCACTTCCTGAAAAGAATGAAGCAGACAAGGCTACCGGCCACCATTATGTCAACCTTCCATTGGAGCTCTTATCAAAAAAGTCCTGCTAGCTGCACCACAGTGTGGTACAGTTTCTGCAGAGAACTGGATCAGAGGTCATTCCACAGAACCATAAAAGTGGCAGAGAGGTTCACTGGAGTTTTCCTTTCCCCCCCCCCCCACCCGGCAAAGACATGATCTACCAGGATCTTTGTCTGAAAAGGAGCCTCCCACCAGGGAAGAGATACAGGAGTTTCAGAGCCAACATCATTCGGCTGAGGAATAGCTTCTTTCCACGGGCAGTGAGAATGCTGAACGACCGAAGGAACTGCTCACACTAAACATCTGTGATTCTCATTTGTACAAAATGATATTTATTTATTGTTATAGATATAATATTTGTCCTGCATATGTATTAATCTATATGTGTGTTATGTCTGGTTGTGTGACTTCATGTTTTGCACCAAGGACTGGAAAACACTGCTTCATTGGGTTGTACTTGTACAATCAGATGACAATAAATGACTTGACTATTTCAGTACTTCTATAACTGTTGCCATATTTTAGTTTTAATTGCATATTACAAAGATTAAAAGTACACAATAGTTTAAAATATTGTATCACATTTTTAGCCATAGGTATATTATGCAAAATTCCAGAAGTCTCAAACCTTAGATGTTGCATGGCACATGTCTGCCACCATCCTGCCAGCCACACGCGTTTCAAAAATATTGGTTGTAGCAAAATTAAACACCTTGTCCAAAGCAACCTAAAATTATAATAGATAGCAGATTATATTATATAGTTATTTATTTTACTGAAGCAAGTTTACCTTCTTAATTATTTGCTTCTTCTTTTGCCACCCAATACACGGTAAAAAGTTTTGTTTCAGTCCTTCTCATGAATTTCCACAGAAAATAATTAAACTCTGAAAAATCTCACAATGAAATGTGAAAATACTATATTTTCAGCTAATTAAAACAAATACTCATAAATATGTAACAATTTTGATAATAATCTAGACATGCAGAAGAGATTCAAATGAACATGACCAGGTTTAAAAAGACACTTGAAACCAGATTTCAATGTTTAAACCAGTGGTTTTCAAACTGCCCCCTTAAGATCACATTCTACTTTAAGTATCCCCTATCCCATAAATGCTCTGTGATTAGTAAGGGATTGCTTAAGGTGTTATGTATGAGTGGAAAAAAAAGGTTTGAAAACCACTGTTTTAAATGTATCTAATTGACTTGTTATGTGCACAGTTTCATAATTCCAAAGGAAATAGGACAATGACAATTTTTCTCAAGCAAAATATTTCAGTAACAATTGGGACTAGAGCAGTGGTTTTCAAACTTCCCTTCCCAGTCACATACCCCCTTAATCAATCCCTTACTAATCTCAGAGCACTTATGGCATTGGGATTGCTTAAGGTGGAATGTGAGTTAGGGGGGCAGTTTGAAAACCACCAGTCCACCAACTGGTCTGCAGTTCGGTTAATTTCAAAGCACATGGTGCAGGTTGGTGGAAGAACAATTGCATTGCCAGATCCAGCTCCAATAGTGTCATCTAGTTTGCAGATGACACAACAATAGTTGGCCTCATATCAACAATGATGAGTCACTCTACAGAGAAGAGGTGGAAAATCTTGTGATATGGTGAAAGAATAACAACCAGAGTCTTAACCTGGAAAATACAAAGGAGATGATCATGGACTTCAAGAGGACCAGGAACAACCACCCTCAACAACGCTGTGGTGGAGAGAATCAAGTTCCTTGGAATTCACAACTAGACACTTATTGTGGACACACTGCAACTGCACTTCCTGAAAAGACTGAAGTCAGCAAAACTACTGGCCGCCGTTATGTCAATCTTCTACATGAGCTATATTGAGGGTGTCCTGACTGGCTGTGGTACAGTTGCTGCAGTAATGGATTGGAGGTGAATCCACAGAACCATGAGAGTGCTCACACCAACCACCTGAAACTCTCATATTCATGAAACAATACTTACCATATTTGACGGCATATAAGACCCACTCTTTTCCCAAAAATTGGCTCATAAATATCCCCCTGGTCTTACAGGCAAAGTTGAAACTAGGCTCCCGCCAGTAGCGCAAGACTGTGCTTTCCGGAGCCGCTGCTACCACAGCTCACTTCCGTGCTGAGAAGGCCGACCACTGCGACCCCCGCTAGCAGTGCCAACCATGCTTTCTGGAGCTGCGATGCTCACTTCCCTGCTGAAAAAACCAACGACGTTGCCCTTGCCAGCAACGCCAACCGTGGTTTCCAGAGCCGCTGCCACCGCTCACTTCCCCCCTGATAAGACCGACTATGCGGACCTGACCAAAGCAGAAGAGGTGCAGGAGGAACCCATTCGTTAACTTATCCATAAACTCACTAAAAAAATTCTTAATATTCCCTGCTGAATTGGGGGGTGGGTCACATAGGGTATTTATTTATTTTAAATATGAATACGCCATGCATATGCATTGATTGTCTGCATGTATATTATATTTGGTTGTGTGGCTACATGTTTTGCACCGAGGACCAGAAAATACGTTTTCGTCAGGTTGTACTTGTGCAATCTGATGACAATAAACTTTAATAGATTTGACATTGTGGTGGCAACTAAAGCTCCCTGGGTATAAAGCAGAAAAGCCATTCATTCAAGCATGGCAGACAAACCTCATATATCTCTCAATTATAATCAGCACACATCAAACATAAGATGTTTAAATCAAATGACTGAATTTGCATAATGTAAAAATAATCTACATTGTTGAGATAATTTTTGCAATCAATTGTATTCCAGAGCAATTCATCAACTTCAAATTGTGACAGTATTTAGAGGTGGTTTGGGAGAAATTGTTAGAGCAGCTTCCACTTACACATTTTAAAACACAGAAAATTTGCCAAACTTTTGCAGAACACTTTTTTCAGGAGGCAACAAAATATCGACAGCAGCTTGCCTGGGAGAGCATGTGATCTTTGCAGGCAGAGGGGAGAACAGTTTTGATCTCAGAGAGGGAGGGTATGAAACAAAGAGAGAGGAGACAGAAATCAGTCCCAGAAGGACAAGCTGGCAAACTTTGGAAGGCTGCCTGGTCAAAAGAGAAGACTGGAGGTCTGAAAGGTGACCTGAAAGAAAGAGGATCATCTGGAGAACATTGCAAGTTTCATCAGCAAGACTGATTAAGAAGGAATCAGTTGCAGATGTCCTAGAAAAGGAATCTCTCTCTGAAAACCAGCAAAAACTCTCCTGAGTGGTAACCGTTTGCCTGTTAAGCACCAAAGACTGGTGAACTTTGTTAATGCTAACTTCTGTGCACAGTACAAGAATTGCCTGAAACCAGTGAGATTGGACTGTGAGCCAAATAACTTTTCTAATCTTAAATATACATTACATACACCTGCGCTTAGTATTAGAGGGGGGATTAAGTAGTTAGGTAGGTTAAGTAATAAGTTAAAGTTTAATTCTGTTTTCTTGTTTAAATATAATTAAAAACAACTTTTGCTTAAGTAACCCTGTGTTGTGGTGCATATCTATTACTGCTGGTTTTTGAGGTCCTCTGGACTCCATAACAAAATCAACAATAAAAGGAGCACCAAGTAAAAAGAACATTTTAAAAGTTATCTGCAATCTGTCTAAATTTATAAATCATCAACTGAAGATGAATATTAATCAATATACCTGAAAAATTTCTTTGGAACACTGTGTGAGGACTGTACTGAAAGTTGATGAGAGTCCCAGTTCCACCAAGCTTTCCACATGTGTCATCTTCTCAGTTTCTGTCTCCTCTCGTGTTTGTTCTAGTGTGCTCATTTCAATCAGCGCAAAACACCTAAATCCAAATAAATCACAATTTAAACACAATGAAATATGCAGGTATTCAATTCACTCTCTCCACTTCAGGAAGAAAATTCATTCCCAAATTTCTCCATTAGAAATATAGTTCAATCTCAGCCTAACCCAAGTGAACCACGAATATAAAAAATTACATAAATAAATCAATTGTGAAAGCTATGTGGCTTTTAAACTGAAGTACTGAAAAAGAAAGGAAAATTAATTTTATGGCAATGGGCATTATTATGGGTGATCAAAGCTAATTGATGAAATGTGAGCAAATTGAAATGATGTTGATGCAGTGCCCTTACTCAAAAAGATGAATAAAACATGGACAGGGGCACATAACTATAAATATGGATTATGATGTAGCCTGTTGAGTTTTTTTCTTCCTTTCAATGAAGATACATCAATCATCTAATACAAAATAATTTTCAACTGCTATTTCAAAGTTTTGAGATTTGATTAAATGTAATTTTAGTGCAGCACCGTTTCCTCATTTAAAGGACACTGAAAGTATACAACTTAAATATTGGTAACTGCTGTTAAAATTGTTTATAAACAGCAAAGAATTCCATTCAAGCCTACAGTATACATATTGACCATAGAAAATGTTAACATTTATTATTTGTTGTAATATGATTTTCAGAAAACAAAATTGTCCACGCACTTCCTTTTCATTTAATTATGGATCAAAGTCCAAAGAAATATTTTCACAGTAATCATTAATAAATATCTTAAATTCAATAATGGTGCTCTTCATTCTGAAATAATCTGAGAACTTCACCATCTGAGCTTGTGTGTATAGAATACCCATCTGGTAAAGTCAGGGACCACCTCGAATCAGATTGTACCATTTAACCCATTAAATTCAAAAATTTTATTTGTGTGAATTTAGATGCTTTTACATTCACTGTTGTGCAGATCTAAAAATTTACATAATTAAAATATTATTCATCCATTATCCAAAGATTATTTTCTATATCATCAGAATTGTAGGAATATCAGAAGTTCTTGGTTGATTTAACAAACCAAAGTTGTTGCTTGAGATTTTTAAATCTCCCTCTGAGCATATTTTTATAAATATACTATTGGCAAATTTCCACAACTTGAAAAGCCAGTGAAAGTTCCATTGTTGATTAGTCAATAAATGAACCCGAGAAAAATACCTGTCCATAAACTGAAGAACAAAATCTTCAAATTCTGCTGTTGTTGAACAAAGTTGCTTTTCTACCTGAAACAGAATAGAGCACAAATATTACTTCAACAAAACTATCACGTGAAAGGGTTTTGTAAATGCAGTTCAATTAAAATTATAATACTAATAAGAAGCTCTCAGTTCATTTTCTACTACATCCTACAAAGCTTATTTTTGATGAGCAATATATTCATGCAGGTTTCCCAAAAGAAAATTCATCATGCCAGAACAGTCAAGAGTGACAGTAGGTGTTTTTTTTTAAATTGCAAGAGCTGACTCAATGAAACCCAGCCCTGAACTGTGCATTTTCATGCAGCATTTCAGTTTTCTCTCTACCTCAATTATAATCTAACCAGCTTCACCAAAGTTGCTATTAATTGTGCAATCAATGACACAACCAAACTTTCATCATCCAATAGGTTGCAAGAACAGGAACCAACTTCATTATACTTTACTGCAGAAACAAATATAAACTTGTATTTATGTATTAGTTAGAGCAGCCCAGGAGCAGGCTCTTATTATTTCTTGCTTTTCTAGCATTAAAAGTTTCTGAGGTAAAAAGAAAACAGACAGAGGAACAGGATTAAATCATTGTGAAAACTAGAGCTGCTAGATTCTATAGTGTGAAATTCTATTAACTGAATAAATGTTAAAATATTTAAGAGAAAGATTATTGTTTATATTTCTTAAACAAACCTACCTGAGAGAGATTATTTCCATCTTGCAAAACAGATGAACAGTCCACCAAAGGCACAAGAGTAGAAAACGTGGCTATGAATTGGAAGGTAATCTTCAAGGAAATAAGATATTATATAAAAAAAAAGACAATTAAAAAAATTCTTAGTTTTCCTGAAAAATTAGAAGGTTGGAAAAAAGACAGTTACCAAGTCTCCTTCAGCAATTTGGTTATTATTTTTGGCATGATTTAGGATAATTCAAAGACAATAGCCAATAATTAAAAATTACATATTTTAAAAAATCAATTTCCTCAAAACTTGCATTTGGAATTGATCAAACCCCAATCAGCATACTCATTAACAAATCTTTTAAACCACAATAAGTACCTACTGTTCACACTGCTAACTCATGACCAATCTGCTAGGTTCAGCTCCAACAGAATCACAAAATTTGCGAATAACACAACAGTATTTGGCCTCATCAGTAACAATGATGAGTTGGCTTACAGGGAGGAAGTTGATTGGCTTGTACAATGATGCAAGAGCAGCAAGAGTCTTAATGTGGACAAGACAAAGGAAATGATTGTGGACCACGAAGATGAAGGAACCCTCCCCCACGACATAGCAATGGCTCTGTCGTTAAGAGAGTAGAGAGCACCAAGTTCCTTGGTGTCTATTTAAAGGATGACCTATCCTGAACCCACATCTCCTCATTAGTCAGGAAGGTGCAGCAGCACTTACACTATCTTTGGAGTTTGAGGAGGTCAAGGCTACCAGCTACCACAGTAGAGAGTGCCCTGGCTGGCTGCATCATCGTGTGATATGGTAGCTGAAAAGTATTCAATTGGAGGTTAGTATGGAGGTGAATAAAATTGCTGAGATCACTGGGTCTCTATCAATGTCATCTACAAGGATTGATGCTTAAAGAGGTCTCAGAATACCACTGAGGACCCTTACTATCCAGCCCGCAGCATCTTCCTGCGGTAGTTGATACTGTTGAACAATTCTAGAAACCAGTAATTATTTTGACATAAAGTACAACTCCGATTATCCAAAATGGTCGGAACCAGACCTATGTTGGATAAACATTTTTTTTTCCGGATAACTGGTCATTTTTAGAAAACTCCCCAGTCGCAACAGCAAATCACTTGAATCAATATTTAAACAACAATAAGCAACAGGGAAGGCCTTTTAAGCATTAAAATAATGTTTAATTCTCACCAAAAAATTGCTGGCTGGCTGTGGTTGATCATCAAGACCTCCCCACCGTCGCAGCTGAACCCCAACACGAACCCAATACCACCACCGATCACTGACACGAACCCACTGCTGCCACTGATCCCCGTGGAGGCTTCCTGAACTGGTGGAACACTCAATGGCGAGTCGGCAGGCTCCTGTCTCCCCAGTCATCAGAGCTCTCAAGACCAGAGTCCCAACTCCGAACTCTCCCCTAGGCCTATCGCACGCACGCACATCGGGGAGTCTAGTGTGCTTGTGCTGTAGTAGGCCAAGGGGAAAGTTTGGAGTTGGCGTCAGGTGTGCCAAGGAGGGAGGGAGGGGAGGGAACGCCACTGAGCCCAAGTTCCTCTCCTGCCTGGGAGGCTGCTCTCCTTGACACCAGGACAAGGGATTCTTCCGACCGCTTGCATTTTGAGGGAGAGTTGGAGAGAAAAGGGGAAGGTAAAGAAGAAATGGAACGAGAGGAGGAGGGAGTTACCTGAAGCGAGGATAATCGTTCTTCTAATTTCATGTCGAGTGAATTTTATTTTCAACTTGTGAGGTCAGTTCAGCCTCAAAAAAATTTTCAGATAAATGAGAATTTCTGATTTGTTTTGGGTATCCTCATTTATCCAAAATTTAGAAAACTTTTCTGATAAATGAGGATTTCGGAGAATCCGATTTCAGATCATCAGAGTTGTACTGTATATGTATTTTGGATCCCAATGTATGTGTCATTTGTGTGTATGGCATACTGTGTGTCTGGGCGTGTGCACTCTGGTCCAGAGATATGCTGCCTTGTTCGGTTGTATATGTACAATCAGATGACAATAAACTTTAACTTAATTCCCAGTTGTATTATTGTGCGATACTATAACTCATTCCTTGGCATACAGGTCTGTTTCCTGGCACTTGAAATTCAATGGATAAAAAGTTAAAATAAACAATGTACAAAGGAGACATGTACACCATAACTACCAGAGAAGTAACAATTTAAAAAATGATTATCTACCAACAAAGTTAAAATGGTAAACCATTGCAAATGAATAAAGATCTGGTCATTATTTATTTGGCTACATTTTAGCACACAAAAGTTAATTCAAGACTGCTGATATGGGGACTTAGTAGTGTTAATGTCACTGTGCATAGCTGATTATTACCTGGCATTTTCTTCTTGCCACTTAATCAGCCCATGCCTAAATGTTGTCTAGATCTTGCTACATGTAAGCATTGACTAGTTTACTTGCTGAGAAGTTGCAAGTAGAATTGAACACTATGCAATTAGCAGTGAACACCCCAACTTCTGATCTTATGAAAGAAGGGAGGTCATTGATGAAGCAGCTGGAGTGGAAGGGTTTTTTTTTCCCCTTACTGATCCACAAATCCACACTATAACCCTAAAATATATAATCCCAAGATGGACACTCAAAGTTGAAAGTCAATTAAAATTTTGTATTTAAAACAGAGCTGCTCCAGGAGGGGCATAATCAGTTCACAAAAAAAGATGAACACACTGAACAACAGAAATTCCTTCAATCTACAAATCTAACAAAGTATATACCATGCACTTGCTGAAGTCATTTGGGTCCACGCCAGGTAAAGCTCTCATTAATAGTGGCAGCATATGTGTTGGGCCTTCTGGGAACTTTCTGCCTCCAGATACTAGGCTGCGAGCAACTCCAATCACACAGGTCAGCATTGCTGTGAGTTGGTGAGGTTCTGTCAACGTTTGCAATGCAGGATATGTTCTAAAAAGGAAAATATAAAAGGAACATGATACATTTAAATACTGGCTCTCAAAAATAATTCAAAACAAGTATATTGCACAATACATAACACAAGGAAACAGAATTAATCTCACATAACTAAGTATGTTAATGGATGACAAATTCCAACTTGCTTAAATGTTTAAGGAAATATTCATATGCAACTATAAATAAGATTGTCTAAAGAGAGTAAGTGGAGGTTTAAATCTTACTTGAAATATTCTCCTTTAATAGTTCACCCTCCACTTCAATATGCCTTGCAACAAAACCTAACCATACAAAATTTAATGCTGAATATCTTTCATTTTTTAAGGCATATACTAAAATCGCAGATTAAGAAAGACCTCATGCAAATTCAAAAAATTATTTAAAAAAAACTAACAAATGGAGCAACAGTCATGATTGGACTCACTCATTCAGTGCAACACAGAATAATGAATAGATTACTCTTTTCATTAGTGGGCTTTATTTCTGGACAAATAATTTGTTTTCATCTTCTCACAATTCTGCCTTTGAATTTCACAAAAGCTTTCCCCACAATTTTCTGACATAAAATTTGAGTGGCAGTGAAAATTCCCACCGTCATTTACGTCTCTGTTTACATTCTGACAAAGGAGGAAAAACCCAACACCCAACCCCAACCAACCAATTTTCCCCTGCAGCCGCTGCAACCGTGTCTGCCTGTCCCGCATCGGACTTGTCAGCCACAAACGAGCCTGCAGCTGACGTGGACTTTTACCCCCTCCATAAATCTTCGTCCGCGAAGCCAAGCCAAAGAAACATTCTGACAACTGCATTTTATCAAACTGCAGCAGCTTGGCTGTTTTAAATGCAAATGATTTTACCAAATTTTAATTTTATTGTATTTAAAATGTAGTCGTACAAGAACTCAATCATGTGAATCAATATTTTTAAAAATTACTGAGGAAAGCATCACTTCATCAACTTTCACAAATGTTAAATTTTCCCAACAATACTTACTTTTCAAGCACTGGTGGGATGACAAGCTCTGGACGCATCAGTGCAAGGTTTTGAAGAGCCTGAGCAGCCTCCAGACTTCCAGTTTTACTGAACATAGCAAGTACTACAGGCTGTTTAATACTTTCCACAAAATCAGTTATGTCCTGATCTGATAGTTTATGGGTGTCTGGTATCGTGTTTAACCAGGATTCCTTTTTGTACCGTTCTCTGTGCAGTCTTCTGACAAAACTAGTAGGCAGCCGTTGTAACAATTTCATCAATTTCATCTGATTTCAAAAAAAAGTTTATTAGTGACCTACAAAATGTGGGAAGAACATGTTGATAGAACTGGGGAACAGGAAATGCAGGGAAAGGGGTGGGATATAAGAGAGAGGTAGGGGAGGAAATGCAAATTCATTGCACTGAAATTCAACTCCTCATGTGATTTTTTAAAATTAAATGAGAAAAATACAGAGATGAATCCTACCTGGAGCTTTGTGTACAAAATTCGGGGATGTAATGCATTGAGCAGCTACTGAACACAAGCCCATCTCAATGCACAATACATATAATGCAAGTCACTGAATTGTCTTCAATAGTTACTCAATTCAGTGTTTGGGTCCATCACTTCAGCAAACTGTTAATGTGTGCAAAGAATTGGGCTAACCCCTTAACAGTGAAATTCTTCTGCACCTGTTCTTCTCCTTCTCAGTTTCCTTTTCCCTTGCCTCTTCTTCAGCTATTCACTCTTGCTCTAGTTCCAGCAACTATTTATTTGTTAGTTCTTCAGGAACCACCTCTAGGAGTTCTTCAATGTCCTAATCATCTATGTCGAGGTTCAGGTTGTTGTTTACCATGTCGACAACAGCACTATTAATCCTTGCAATCTCATGATTTTTTAAAAATCCCTTAAAGTCATGCACATACCGCTTCAGTATTTTTTCAATATACCATCCATGACATATCATCAATATACCTTCCTGACTTTGATCATATCATCCCAGGCTCAACCAAGGTTTTTTATGTAGTGGAAAATGTACTCCTTTCAGAACTGCACCAGTGTCTTGCCAGTATCATCAATTGCAGCATCAGCCTGAGCAAAGGTCCTCCTCAGGTAGTAGGCCTTGAACACTGCAATAACTCCTTGGTCCATTGGCTGGATAAAAGAGGTGGTGTTTGGTGGGAGGAACACCACTTTAATGAAAGAGGGATGTCCTGGAGCATTGTCTACAATTAGCAAAATCTTGAAAGGTATTCCTTCTTCCAAGCAGTATTACTCCATTTCACTGGCATAGCAATCGAGAAAGGCATCCTGAAACAGCATTTGTGTCATCCAAACTTTGGCTTTTCACTGTGCCAAGAAATGGCTTTAACGTACCCAGTAACATTGCCTCCTAACAACACTGTTACTCTGTCTTTAAAAGCCTTAAAAGCCTGACATTGACTCGACTTTCTTATGGATGAAAGTTCTTTCAGGCATTCGCTTCCAGAATAAGAAGGTTTCGACCAATATTAAAAATTTGCCGGGGCAAACAACCTCCTTCTACAATTAGTTTATCTAAGGTTTCAACACATTCTTCCTCTTCCTTGGCATCAGCACTCGCAGACTCATCACTCACTTTCACATTATGCAGCGAAAAATTTTGTTTGAAGCACCTGAACGACCCAGAGTTATCACTAAACATATCATAGTCTGGTCCTACTTTTTCTTTAAGCACCTGGAATAAGCTTCGTGCCTTTGCAGTAATCATCAACGTGCTGAGAAGTGTAAGGTAAAAACATCATGAGATGGGACCGGAGAAGGAGTCACCCAGTACTAAGGAGTAACAGAATGCAGATGTGACCTTGTACACTCAAGATAAGCTTTGCACTAACAAGAATGATGTGCAGCAGACTAACAGAGAAGGATAGCAACAGTTTATTCATTGGACAATGTCATGGTATGATAATTTACTAAGTACGTATCCTGAGGTATAAAAAAAACACCACTTGCTGATAACGGCAGAATGCGCCTTCTCCAACTAACACTGTTAGTTGCAAGTGTTACAATCCGGTAATAAAGAACAAAGAACCTTGATTTCGACTCAGTCTGATGTTTGACTCACTCATTCATGAACAAAGCAGACCTAACAGAAGGCAGCATTTTTGTGTTTGGTCCTCAATCCACATTATTAGCAATTTCTCCGTATCTCACATTTTCGTGAGCCTTGTAACTTTCAGTGGAACCGATCCTTTAACAGCTTGGAGAATTTTTTCTTTGTTTTTGTGGGTCGACATGATTGTCGAGGGCGACATGCCTAAATCGCGAGCAATAGCATTCACTGTTTTTCCATCTTTGTGTTGTTTCATAACCTTTTGTTTCCCTTCCAAATCGATACTTCTACTTTACCTCTCGCTACTGCTATTACTAACACTGGTTTTGCTGTGCTTGGGAGCCATGATAGATAGAAAGTACAGTACCTACATTCATAAGCTTTTGTATAGAAAAGACATGAGATTATACGTGTTGCGTGCGGGAAGCTGTGTTCATCCGGTTACATCCACTACATCCCGTACTCTGATCGGGATTTCTCAACTCTATTATAACCTTATGGGATCAAGGACAATATATATGCAGTCAGACGTTGCCTGAATGGATGTCAAGATGGTGTGTGTGCGTGCGTGCGTGCTTGCGTTTAAATGGAATGAAAAGCCTTAAAGAGTTAATTGATTTACAGTTCATAATTCAACCAAAAAGTCCCAAATTATATAATAATTTAAAAGATTCAACAAGGCTATGAATGATTAATCCAGATATCCAGATGGAAAAGTTAAGCATTCCCAAATTCCTGATTATATCAGGACATCTACAGTACAACTCCAATTATCCGAAATGGTTAGGACCGGGCCTATGTTGGAAAAAAAAATCAGTTTTTATGGATTAGTTTAGTTTATTTATATAGCATTGACTAAAGTGGTATATAGATCATAATTACATTTCAACTTAAGCAGCTATTTAAAGTGCAGTATGAAACGAGTTCCTGAGGTTCACAATTGTACATACAACATGGTAACAATCAGCAATCACCTCAAAAAGCTTGTGAATAAAAATACAACTTCAACTTGGATTTAAAAGAGTTAAAAGAAGGGGCTGATTTGATGGAGGGAGGAATTTTCTTCCACACTTTGGGACTGTAATAGTGAAGGCGTGATCTCCCCTGAGTTTATGATTTGAGCACGGAACAACCAAGCTCCCTAAATTGGCTGATCTGAGGGGTCTTGAAGTGGAGTAGGGAGTTAGAAGAACAGTGATGTAAGAGGGGGCTAGTCCATTAAGGGCTTTGAAAACAAATTGAAGAACTTTAAAATCTATTCTGAGCTGTACTGGCAGCTAGTGAAGGAAGGCCAGAATAGGAGTGATATGGTCCCTCTTCTTGGCTCCTGTCAAGAGCCTTCCTGCAGCATGCTGAACCAGTTGCAGACAGGATAATGATGACTAATTCCTAGAGAGAGAGTTAGAGTAGTCTAAACAGGAGAAAATGAGCGTGTGGTTAACTTTCTCAAGGTCTTTCAGTGAAGGAATGATTTGATTATGGCAATAGTGTGGAGCTGGAAAAAGCTAGTGCATTGACTTGTTTGTCAAACTTGAGGCTGAAATTGAATATGACACCAAGGGATTTGTCATGTGGTTTAATGAGAGTAAGTTACCAAGGATATTAGAGGTAATTCTGGTGGAGTTGGGGGGGGGCACAAAGAGGATGATCTCATATTTGGCTTCATTTAGATCAGTGATCAGTGGCTTTCAAACTGCCCCCTTAAACTCACATTCCACCTTAAGCAATCCCTGTGCCATAAATGCTCTATATTAGTAAGGGATTGCTTAAGGTGGTATGTGAGTGGAAAGAAAAAGGTTTGAAAACCACTGTTTTAATCGTACCTAATTGACTCATTATGAGCACAGTTTCATAACTCCAAAGGATATTTCATAATAATTGGGTCTGGAGCAGTGGTTCTCAACCTTTCCTTCCCACTCACACACCACCTTAAGCAATCTCTTACCAATCACAGAGCATTTATGGCATAGGGATTGTTTAAAGTGAAATGTGTGTTTTGGGGGGAAATTTGAAAACCACTGGTTTAGATGCATGATTTTTGAGCCATCCAGCACTTTATGTTCTCCAGACAGTCATTGAGGCTGGTTTTCTTTGCTTGGTTATTAGGCTTCAAGGGGAGATAGAGCTGAATATCATCAGCACAGCAGTGGAAGGAGATGCCATGTTTTTGGATGATATGGCCGAGGGGAATCATGTATAAGGTAAAGAGAATGGGACTCAGAATAGACCCTTGTGGGAACCCACAGGAAAGGGTAGTACAGTAGGACAAAAATTTGCCCATTCTGACTGAAAAAGTCCTATCATTAAGATAAGATTTAAATCAGTTCAGGTCCGTGCCTTTGACACCGACCCTCTGCCGGAAGCAATCTATTAAAATAGCGTGATCCACAGTATCGAATGCTGCACTAAGGTCCAGGAGAATTAGAATGGTGAAGTGCCCTGAGTCCGTAGCAAGGAGCGGGTCATTGTATACTCCGAGTAAGGCCAATTCTGTGGTATGGTAGGCCTTATAACCTGACTGGAATCTTTCGGATATTGATGTAGGTTGGGCAACAACTTTTTCGAGAAACTTTTACAGGAATGGAAGCTCAGAAACAGATCTGTAATTTTTGGGTGTGGTGGGGTCTAAGTTGGGTTTTCTCTGAACCACAGCATGCTTGAAACAAATTAGATAGTCCCAGTGGCCAAGGAACTGTTAATAATAAAAAGGATGCTAGGCCTGGCTCTGCTGAAAACTTCCCTCAGGAGGGGAGTAGGGATAATGTTGAGGGGGCAGGTTGTCGGCTTCATGGCGAACACATCAAGGGTGGGTAATGTGATAGGGATAACTGGTCATTTTTTGAAAAAAAAACAGCCCAGCAGCAAAAGCAAATCACTTGTATCAATGTTTAAACAACAACAAACAACAAGGGAATGCTTTTTAAGCATTAAAATAGTGTTTAATTCTCACCAAAAAACTGCTGGCCGCAACGCCACAACCAATCATCGAGACCTCCCAACCGCCGCCGTTGATCCCCGACACATCCCCACCACTGCTGCTGATCCCCAGGAATGCTTCCCGGGCTAGTGGAACACTCACTGGTGAGCTCCAGTCCCCCGAAGCCCCGACTCCGAATCCTCTCCTTGGCCTGCCAAACAAGCACCAGTAGTAGGCCGAGGGGAGGGTTCGGAGTCAGCGTCGGGAGTTCCAATGTGCCAAGGAGGGAGGGAGGGAGTGAAGTGGATAGGAGGAAAGGGGAGGGAACCTACTGAGCCTGATGTTCTTCTCCTGCCTGGGAGGCCGCTCTCCTTGATGACACCAGGTCAAGGGATTCTTCCCAGACAGTGGTACGCAGTTTGAGAGGGAGAATGAAAGGAGAAATGGAGAGAGGGGAGGGAGTTCCCTGAAATGACAATTGTCGTTCTAATTTCATGTCGAGTGAATTTTTTTCAACCTGCGAGGTCAGTTCAGCTCTGAAAAAAATTTCAGATAAATGAGGACTTTGGAGAACCCGATTTTGGATAATTGGAGTTGTACTGTATTTTGTATACTAATAAAACCTACAAGAAATGAAACCCTCATTTATGCTCCTTGTACTCCTTCCATCTATGATACTCAATACCAAATATTTACAGGCACGATGTAACAGATGAATCTGTTACTTGATTTGTCCAATGATATTTGTAGTTCAAGACATTTGAGGAAATAATGCCATCCTGCTGATGAAAAGCACACGTTAACATAAGAAACAACGGATGCTGGAATCTGGAGCAAAATACAGTCTGTTGGAGGAGCTCAGCAGGTCGAGTCACATAGTGGGAGACAAAGAAAGGTTGACGTTTTGGGCCTCAATGCTTAATCATGACTGCTTCAAACTGCATGGAACTGTTATATTTTGATGAATACAAAGTTTCAAAGCAGTTAGAAAGAAAATGTTTAAGTATTAATTTGCTGATAAGCATGTCTGATTTTGTCAATGATGTTTCAAGATTTTTTATCTTATTACTTCAAAACATCTTGGGATTAGAAGAGTTCCCTTCTTATTAACAGTTAACCTATTGCAACATATCCTTTGAAACATGCTTTAGAAATAAATTGCTCCTGTAATATGAACTGGATGTTATGGGCAGGTTCAAACTTACATTCAAATAAACAAATGAACAGATAGTATCTTGACATTCACGATTCCAGTGTTAATTCTTTTAACATAATGTATTTAAAAAATGAAATACCTACCAACCATCTCCCATTATTAGATGGATGATAGAAAGATGCAATGCTGTTAAAAAATCCACTAAGATGCTTCTGTGCAAGCTTACTTGGACCACCCTATGAAATTTAAAAAAAAAAATCTTTAATATATGTTGGTGGCAGACAAAAATAACTTGCAGATTACATTTTTCACAAAGTTTCTTATTTATTCTATCCTATTCTGGTAACAGTAGTCAGGCAGTGCTTCCAGAATCTAATGTGAAATATTACCTCAATTACTCTACGATTCTATCAATTCTTCTATCAATAACCATCAATCGATAGCCCTTATTTATTGGTTTCTTTACCAAGGAAAATAGAATGAACAGGAAAAATGCATCTTTATCTCCCAATTTTCTCCACTCCCCAGTTTCCTTCATTCATTGATTATTACAACAAATGCTATTCAGCCCATGAGGTTCATGCCAGCTTAAAATGATTAATTCCATCATTCTCACTCTCCCTCTCCCTTCCCTCCATAATCTTGCAATTTATTCTTCTCACATTAACTACTTTTGCCTCTTACCTGTACTAAAGACTAATTGAAGATTGCAATTAATAGATCAGTACATCTGTAGGAAGTGGGAGAAAACAAGAATTTATGTAGTCACGGGAGAACTTGCACAGATACTCGGGTCATTGGAGCTACATGGTATCAGCATTAACTGCTGAACCATTCTTCTATCCAACATCCAAATAAACAATCACAATATGGATAATTTAACTTCATAATTAAATTTTTAAAGCTTGTCAACATCTCTATGTAACTCCTGAGTATCATTTGAAGGATTTCTGAGACAATGACAATCTTCATGCTAAGTGCAATGGGGGCAGAGGAGCTATGAATAATAAGAACAAAAAACAGGCATCATTAAGATAGCCACAGCTCCTTAAAACAAGAAACTATTAGTGCCCTTAACATCTTGTTAACCCTCATGAGCAGAAAGACCATTGTGAAGGTTTCAGGTAAAAGCAAATACACAATTGCTGCAGGACCCATGATCCTACAATTCTGGACCCTTTTGGCACCAAATGCAAATTCAGTAAACTCCTTTAACAAGGAAATACAAGCACAAAGCAGTGCAAAAGTCTTTCTTTGAATTACCATTGCTGTCCTACCCCACTAACCATTCATTTTTGCCAGAGCATAGGGATGAAACTTATCTAGACTTCTGCCTAGGCTTTCAGATTTTGGAAAAAAAAACTCATTTCATTTATTTTGTATAATTTCATGAAAAGTTTGCAGTTACTCAACAAGCCTGTGCTGTTGGGATCAGCTATAGTCAGACATTATAGCCCCACCCACAACAAACTGACACATATCTTGCCCCTGAAAGAAGAATTACAATGTTGGAAACTAGCTCTGAATAATTAAAAAATACTTTCTCTCTTACAAATGAATTCTACATTAACTGTTTTTTATGTTCTATTAGATCAGACAATTATAATAAATTAAAATTTACAAAACTGATTTATAATCATTTACATACAAATCTGTTCATCACATTGATCATCAGATTAATTAAATGTAAAAAAAAACTTCGTCTGAATAGCCTAAAATCTATAATTAAATACTAACCAGCATAGAAGTGATCCAAACCACCACATGGCCTACTTCATACGCATTTGATAAATATTTGGCAGTTGAAACTTGGCTGCTTCCTACTGGAAGATTTAAACTTCTCAGAAATCTGGTAAAAATCTGTAAGAGAAATTCAGTAATGGAAAATAACAATTTCATTTTAACTAATATTGTTGGGAGACTATAATATTTCAAATGCCTTTTCTTCATCTATTTTGGACAACTGATGACTGAAGATCAAATTAATATCACAATCAATGTTCTGCTATTTTGAAGCAACCACATCTTCGATGCCCTGCAATTATGTTTCAGTAATGTCAAGGATATGACCAGTTTTAACCATCATTAATCCATGAAACAGACAGCAAACGATGGGATTTATGTACAGACATGATTTAACTTGAACAATCCCAGAAATATTGACAATTCATTGCAACCCTACAATTTACACATCAGAACAAGAATCAGTAAGGATGATCAATTTGGCATCATAAAAGCCTTTGCATATATAGCTTGCCTGCCCTAAATTTTGCAATAGGCCTGAAGAATGCTTTCCCTTATCAGATTTTCGCAGAAAAGAATCACTATGAGAACATTTTTTAAAAAGTAAATATTTTCTAAATACTTGTTTCAAAATACTTAAAAACTCTCTCAAATCAATTAGCATAAAAGATTTCCCCCAAATTATCCCCAGAATTTCAATTTTAATTTTTTTTAAATGTTATAGAGTCTTCATATGTAAACAGACACTTCAGCCCAATTTGTCCAAACCAGCTAAACTGTCTATCCAAGCTTGTCCCAATTGCCTGTGCTTGGCCTTTATCCTCCAATTCTTTCTGATCCATGTACCTGTTTATATATCTTTTGAATTTTACCAATGCACCCAGTTTTACTACGCAGCTTGTTCCATAGACCCACCACCATATGTGTGAAAAGAGTGTCCCTGAAATCCCTTTTAATCTTTCTACTCTTAAATCTATGCCCTCCCCACCTTACACACCAGGAAGAAAAGTCCCAGTCTATCCAGCTTTTCTTTATACAGGTGCTCCCCTACTTACAATGGTCCGACTTATGATTTTTCAAAGTTACGATGGTACAATAGCAGGACGGTCATTATTTACTTTCATGTAATATGTTAAAGTAAGGTATTCGCGAGCATCGTTAATTTTTCCATTATGCATTGATAATTCCTCCAAGGTGAATTCTTTTTAGCCTCCTTGGTCAATCACTTCTTTTTGTTCAGTTGGAAAGCTTGCAATGACTGATACAACACTGTTGGGAGAGAGCAGGATCAGTGAGGGGACTGATACAGCGCTGTTAGGAGAGAGCTGAGCAGTGGGATCAGTGTTGGGAATGATAAAGGGCTGTAGAGAGGGAATGGGGGAGTGGAATCAGTGTGGAGACTGATATAGCACTGTCGGGACAGAGCAGGGCAGTGGAATCAGCATGGGGAATGATATGGCGCTGTCAGTGCCAAGGGGGGGCATTTGTAGGCATTGCCCCCCCAAGCAAAGAGCTGTGCCCTCCATATACTTGTGGCATTGCTCGCTGTCAGACCCACCCCCGCCCATGTCACTAGCATGCGTCAAGCGTCACTAGCGTCTAGGTTGATGCACACTAGTGACTCCCCACGCAATAAAATCAGCACTTTCGGCTTCTACATCAGAGGGATGGAGCTGGTTTACATCTGTTCAACAGATAGGCCACCAGCACCCCCTCCCGTTGAGTGAGTTTACGAATGTCGAACTGTGCCCCCCACCCAGGTTACCCTAATGCCCCCCTCTAACATTCGTTCTGGCGCCAACCTTGGCGCTGTCGAGAGAGAGCAGGGTAGTGGGATCAGTGTTGGGAATAATAAAGGACTGTGGGGAAAGAACAGTGCAGTGGGATCAGCATTGGAACTGATACAGAGGTGTTTTACAAGGTATACCTGTATTCTTTTTGACTCACAATTTTTCGACTTACGATTAGTTTGCCAGTACACAACCCCATTGTAAGTTGAGGAGCACCTGTAATTCATGCCCACCAGTCATGGTAACATTCTTGTGAAGTTAAACCTGGCAGTTTGCATTAGCTTACACGACATTTTCTAAAATTTGCAGGTGAGGCTACAACAATGCTCACCACATCACTGGTACAGATATACAAAATAATGATGGTGCAGGTGTTGTCTGCCTACACAAATCAAGGTTGCGTCTTAAAATTGGAAAGCCACAAATAACTCATTATTAAAGTTTAAAATAAAAATTCAATTTACCTTTGGAATGTATTCATCCCAATCTATGTACCCAATGTTATCTGTAGCCAAACGAGCAAACAGGTTTACCAAATTCTGTCAACACCAGAAATAAAATGTTTAAATTCTAAAACATTAAGGTACGACAAGTGAATTCAATACAGATATTTCAGAAAAATTGAAAAATGCTATTTACTGAAAAATAGAACATGTTCTTTAAATCACAATTATTAAACTATTAACCTCCAAGTGTTCAAGATGTTAATTTTTCACATTAATAAGTTTCACCTGACAGGTCCGTATATTAAAATGTGTTGGTAACTTTTCAATTATTCAAAAGTGAAAAATTTGAGCAAATGAAATTATATGACCTCACATTTTATATTTTTGTATCATTGCAGCTACTTGCAAAATAATGGATACTATTCCAAAAGAGAAAACATTAGGAGGTACAATTAAAAATTGCTTAAAGAATTGGGCTTCTAGTGAGCTTCAAAAGCAGGAGATAAATAAGGGTTAGCATGTAGTGGACCATGCACAGAGACATGACTGGCCCACAAAATAGCCAACGAATGCAACAACTGCGCAGACAAGGGGGTGATACTGGCCATCGTCCCAGGTGACCTCCTGCATGGCGGGAAGACGGTGAATTGTGGCAGGAATGCCGGCCAATCGCAGGCCGGTGCTCCAAAGATACGGTGCCCTGACATCAATGCCTGGGGCCCATATAAACACGATGGCCAGTTCAATAAACCAGTCTCAACTTCAAGGCTTTGGTGTGCATGTCGTTCTTCTCCACGCCCGTGTAGCGCGAACACAACATTGGTGACCCTGACAGATCCAACCAGTAGTTGGACACGAAGTTGACAGATGAGGTGGAGCCAGCGACCATCCACACGATCTCACTCAGGCTCCCAACGTTTTGGGTGTCACAGTCACATGTGTGGTTTGAGCAGGCCAAGGCTCAGTTCCAGCTTTGACACATTGCTGCCGCCGACACCTGATATTTCTATGTCGTGAGAGCACTCAATCAAGACACAGCAGCAAGACAAATACGCAGCTGTCAAAGAGCTGTTAACCTGCATTTTCTGGCTCTCCAGGCCAGAGCGCACTGCTCAAATGCTGCATATAGACAGAATGGGGGACAGGGCCCTGTCCATCCTAATGAACAAGATGCTCACTTTGACTGAGGGCCATAACCTTTTCCTGCTCTTCGAACTGATCTTTCTGGAGCAACTGCCCGAGGATATCCAACTCTTGCTCACAGATGAGAATTTCAGTGACCCCTGGAGAGTTGCAGCCCAGGCAGACATGCTCTGGAGAGTGAAGAAGATACCAGTGCCATTGTAGACCACATCAGCAAGCTCCATGTCAATTCTGCTACTATCATCAGAGATGAGGCGCGGAAGCCCGTTGATGCCACCCTCTCTGCAGGTTTCTAGGAAACGCCCTGGCCAACCGTCATTGATGGCTGCGGCAGTTGGCCCACGTGATAGCCTCCTCTACATTTGGAACTCCTTGTCAGGCAGGCTTTTCCTGGTCAACACCAGCACCAAGATAAGAGTCCTGCCCCCGCAGGCCTCAACACCGCAATGGTAAGCAGGGCCCAGCTCTGAGGGTAGTTAACAGCACCTCCAACCGGACTTTTGGTATCCGCAACAACTGCCTTCGATTTGGCAACAGCCGGTTTACATGGCATTTCACCCTCGCAGCAGTGGTGCAATCTCTCCTGGGGGCTGACTTCCTTTATGCCCACTGCCTGCTTGTAGATCTCAAGGGATGACACTTGGTGCACACCAGAATTTTTCAAACTTTACCTCTGGGGAAAGCCAAACTACCTGCCCCCCACCTTGACTCTATAACATTTTCAGATAACAAGTTTGCCCATATCCTGGCAGAGTTCCCATCAATAGTGGCACCACAGTTCTCTGCGGCTGAGCCAAAGCACGGGGTAAGACACCACATTTTGACTGAGGGCCCCCTGCTCCACGCCAGGGCATTCCGGCTCCCTCCCAGAAAGCTCAGCCTAACGAAGGAGGAGTTCAAGAAAATGGAGGAGCTAGGGATTGTGAGGCATTCCAACAGTTCCTGGGCTTCCCTCCTCCACATGGTGCGAAAAGCAGCAGGGGGTGGAGGCCATGTGGCGACTACCGCCACCTCAATGAGGCCACCACACCCATCAGATATCCCATTCCCCACATCCAAGATTTCGCTGCCGTCATGCACGGGGTACGGGTGTTCTCCAAGGTGGACCTCATCCGGGGGTACCACCAAATTCCAGTTCCCCCGCAGGATGACCCCAAGACCGCAATTATAACCCCCTTTGGCCTGTTCAAATTCCTACGCATGCCCTTTGGTTTGAAAAACATGGCACAAACTTTCCAGCGGTTGATGAACGCTTTGGGCTGAGACCTCCCATTTGTGATCATCAATTTGGATGATATCCTCATCGCTAGCCGCAAAGACCACGTCACCCACCTGAGACAACTATGCACCCAGTTGAATGAGTTTGGTTTGACAATTAACCCCACAAAGTGCCAATTCGGCCTGGACACTATTGATTTCCTGGGGCACAGAATAAGCAAACACGGGGCAACACCCCTCACCAAAAAGGTCAAGATGATTCAGCACTTCTCCAAGATATGTATAGTAAAGGGGCTACAGGAATGCTCCAGTTTGATAAACTTTTACCACAGATTGATATGCCCACATCAAGGGTCCCCTTTTCGTGCTGATGGCAGGCAAGTCAAAGGATATTACCTGGGACGATGAGTCTTCGAGGCCATTCCAGAACCCCAAATACATGATGGCCAACGCCACCCTCCTGGTACACCCCAGACCAGAGGCACCTACCGCTCTGACAGTTGATGCCTCCAGCACAGCGGTAGCAGGCGAACTGGAACAGCTCATTGCAGGCCAGTGGCAACCCCTGGCTTTTTTCAGCAGACACCTCCACTCCCTACAACTCAAATACAGTGCTTTTGACCGAGAGCTCTTGACACTGTATCTGGCAGTAAGACATTTCCGTTATTTTACAGGTTGGTAATTTAAGGTCTTCACCGATCACAAGTCGTTGACCTTCGCCTTCCACAAGGTATCGGACTCATGGTCAGTCCGTCAGCAGACACACTTGTCCTACGTGTCCGAATTTATCACGAGCATACAGCACATTGTGGGGAAAAGCAATGTGGTAGCCGATGCTCTGTTCATGCCCTGTCCCAGGAAGTCAACTACATGGCCCTCGCCAAAGCACAGCAGCAGGACCCTGAGATCTCCACATATAGGACAGCTGACTCTGTCCCCGTCGGCCCAGGTAACAACAGTGTGATGTCTCCATTGGCAGCCCTTGCCCCGGTTGCATGGATGCGCTAGGTTTTCGACACCATTCACAACCTGGCGCATCCGGCAATATGATCCACAATCAAGATAATGGCTGGCAGGTTTGTCTGGCACGGCCTCTGTAAGCAGGTCAGCCAGTGGGCCAAGACCTCCGCGAGCTGCCAGTCCTCAAAAGTGCAGACTCACAACAAAGGTGCCCACACAGACTTTTGAACCAGCGCAGCGCAGGTTCAGTCACATACATATTGATATAGTGGGGCTGCTACCAGTTTCCCATGGGGGAAATACCTGCTGACCATGGTTGACCACTCCACGAGGTGGCCTGAGGCGGTCTCGCTGGCTGATACCACCACAGAACCGGTCAGGGCACTCATCGACGCATGGGTGTCCAGATTCAGGGTCCCAGAGCACCTAACCTCAGACAAGGGGTACAATTTACTTCTGGGCTCTGGGCAGCACTGGCTGACTTCCTGGGACACAGCTCCATCACACTGCAGCATACCACCCTCAGGCCAATGGCTTGGTGGAGCAGTTCCACATCCTTGATGGCCCATCTCAAGGGTCCTAACTGGGTAGATGAACTACTTTTGGTACTGCTGGGAATTTGCACTGCACCAAAAGAAGACTTCAATGCCTCGGCAGCAGAGATGGTCTATGGCACACCCTTAATCATTCCAGGGGAGTTCCAAGCCCCCAACAAACATCCAGAAGACTCCATGGCCACCCTTGAGAACTTGCGGCAAAAACTGGGATCCCTGGTCCCATAACAACCCCTTCTGCACGGCCAGTCCAAACAAAATATCCCTAAGGACTTAAGGACTTGCCAGTATGTGTTTATGCAAAGGGATTCACCCCAGCTGCCCCTACAACAACCATACGAGGAGCCCTACAGGGTCATCAGGGACAATGGCTCCACTTTCATCCTCGACATCGATGTTAAGGAGGAGACCTTTACTGTCGCCTGGTTGAAGCCATCACATCTGGACTCCACTCCTCCCCCGCGACGCAAGGGCTGACTGCCCAAGTCAACGGATAATGGCCCGATTGCCAGTTCCAGGGGCGGGGGGGGGATCATGTGGTAGCCTGCGAACGGAGACGCGGACCAGCCCACAAAATACCTGACGAACGCGGTGACCGGGCAGTCCTGGGTGTGACACCAGCCATTGTCCCAGGCCGGCACTCTGATGATGCAGTGCCCTGACTTGGGCCCATGCAAACGTGAACGCAATAAACCAGTCTCGACTTCAAGGCTTTAGTGAGCGTGTCGTTCTTCCCCACGCTCTGTAGCGCGAATGCTACAAGCACATGAATTCAGACTATGGGCACATGCAATTATAGCACAGCTGTCAATGACATTGCCAGGAGGAAAGATATGCAACAAAAAAAAATCACTGAAAAAATGCAGAGTTCTTGATCATTTTTGATCTAGAGAACACTGTAATTACAGGAAGACTGATAACATGAATGATATGAATAAACTTGAAAATGTAACATACTGAAGCTTTCAAGACCCAGAGACCAATGTGCATTAGCAAGGAGTGTATGCATCTTGGGGAGGATATGACAGAACATATTTTTTGATGAACTAAAGATTATGGTGAGTGGAAACAAAGTTTATCCAGGAGAGCATCAAAATCATCAGGACTTCCAGCAACAAATGGGGAAAAAAGTAACAAAGCTTCAGAGGCAAAATCAAGCATTCCTTCTAATAGAGGACAGAGAGATGGGGGGTAGCCTTGGAATTTAGTCATAAACAAATTGCAGATGGTTGGGCTCAGACTATATCCAAATGAGAAATGTTACCAATTACAGATGAATGGGAGATCTCACGCAGGTTGAAATACTTGTTTGGAAAAGCATGCAACTCAACTAAAATTCTACGCCCAAGAAATTGCAAAAAGACAACGAAGGGATTCAGGGATCATGAAAAGTTGGACAGAGGTATTGTCAGTGTATCACAGATTCTTGATGAATTCTCATTCTGCAAGTCAATTAGGACTGACTTACCCCTTCCCACTGTGGAAGATTCTGAACTGTGATATAAAGGCCCATAAATTCATCAAACCAAAGTCTGCAAGACAGTAAATATGATATATTCATTAATAAATGATGTGCATTAAAAAAATCACATTTCTTTTATAAAGTATATTAAGCATGTGGGAATCCAAAACTTATTTAAATTATTTAACTCCTGTGATGCTGAATGTGGGGGAGTTTAGATCAGGAAAGACAATAGTAGCAGAAGTCATTGAGTTGAAAATGATTAATAATATTTTCATTCCAGGTATCTATTTTTTACATTTTAATGGAAAGTTGTCATGATGTAATTTCATCCTCATATCAATGATAACTTCCTTAATAAAAAACTGGAGAAGGCTATTCAGCCCTTAGGGTTCCTGCAGTCTCGTTTCCCTGTATACCTATGACCTATTTGTTCTCATATCCCCTTTTTATTGATCCTTTTTGCACCTATCTGCACTACCTTGAATGTAAACTTACAGGTTGAAACGTGGGTGAAAAAGGCAAATGCAATGCAGACATTCATTTCAAGAGGAATAGAAGATCAGGGATCTGATGTTGAGGCTCTATAAAGCACCTCACTCACAGTATTGTGAGCAGTTGTGGGCTACTCATTTAAGAAAGGATGTGCTGACATTGGAAAGGGTTCAAAAGGGGTTTATTAGGATGAGTCTGGATAATGAAAGGGTTATTGTATGAGGAGCATTTGAAAGCCCTTGGCTTGGATTTGTTGGAATTTAGGAGAATGAGGGGTATCTCTTTGAAACATTTTGAATGTTGAAAGGCATGATCAGAGCAGATGTAGAAAGGTTGTTTCCCATAATGGGAGAGTCTAGGACAAGAGAGCACATCTTCAGGATTAGAAAAGATCCAAAGGATGGTAAATCTGTAGAATTTGTTGCCACAGGTAGATGTGGAGGGCAGGTCATTAAGGCTGAGATTAATAGGTTCTTGTTTACCCAGGGAATCAAGTTTATGGGGAGAAGGCCAGGCAGTAAGGGTGAGTGGGAAAATGGATCAGCTCATGATTGAATGGTGGGCAGACTGGATGGGCTAAATAACTTATTTCTGTTCCTATTTTTTTTTTGATCTCTTATGGTCTTATTTCAGTGAACACTCAACTAACCAGCATGCCTTATGAAATTGGGAAAAAAATAAAGCACTCATAAAATGCACGTGGTTATGGGTCCAATATGAAAACTCTACGAGAATATTGTTATGCCTCACCAACAGCAATTGAAAGACACATAAAGAGATTGATTAATTTAACCCAAATTTTATTAACAATTGTCAATAATTATCTCAATAAACTCAACATCCAACTATATACTAACAATGGTTATTTAGTGTTGTGTTACAATATTAATATTTGGGGAGAATTTATAAGATTTAGAGTAGGTCACATACATACACACATTTTAAAACAGATCTTATTTGAAAGACTGAAGAATTCACATTGCAGGATCTCTGGAGAATGTAAGCACCTTTCACAAGTAGGTGCTAATTGAACTGATGTCATAAAATGCTTGACCATTGTCTTGCTGAAGTCATGCTGTCTATCAGTACCCTTTCTGCAAAGCTCACAGAAAGGTCAATTCTAGATTTTGATTACCTAAGATAACAACTTGAGAAGAAGAAAGAACTCCTGTTGTTTGCTGGAGAAGGTGAGGGTTTTGCAAGACATGAGTCACATGCTCTCTTTGGAGTTCAGTTGGAAAAGAGAGAGAGTTGAGTTAACAGCTCAGTCAGTCAGTGTGTGGGACACTGACAAGTAACTGAAAAGTGCAATCCAGGGAGAACTGTTTGAAACTGATGAAAGCAAGTTCCAGAGCAGTAGATGGCTGGAAGTACTATCTGTCTGATGTTTCTCTTAAAATAGAGGAAGGAATGGAAATCTGTGGTAGCTTGAAGAGGTTACCATCTAGAAGACCCTGATGGGGCAAGTTTCATCTGTGAGACCCCGAGGTGACTAGTGGTGGTACCTCAGTTGTGGAAATCCTGAAGCAACAAATATCTCTCCTCTGCAAACCCTACAAGAACCTTCCTGAGCAGTAAACATAAATTCTGTGCATAGTATGGTGATTGCCTGGAACCAGAGAATTTGGAAGAAGTGAGATTGAACTGTGAACCAAAGAACTTTTCTTGAATTTACACACACACACATTACATACACGTGCACTTGGAATTAGAAGGGGGTAATTTGGGTTAGTATAGAGTATAGTGTAAGAATAGAGTTAAGTTAAAGTTTGATTCTATTTTCATGTTTGAAGTTAATTAAAAATAACTTTTGTTTTGAAAGCCACTTGTCTTGGTGAATGTCCAGAGGAACCCAAAACCCAGCAGCAATAGAAATTCACCAAGACAAATAAATTCTTAAATAAAAGTTGCTTTTAATTTTCTTTAAACATAAAAACAGGATCAAACTTTAACTTATTACTATTAACTTAACCTACCTTAACCCCCTTCTAATCCTAAGCGCACTTGTATGCAATGTATATGTGTTCAGGAAAGTGCTTTAATTCACAGTCTAATCATTCACTTTTCACTGCAATTCTTATATTGTGCATAGAAAACATTTATGAATTTACACCAGGCTCTGGTGCTTAAAGGTAAATAGTTGCTGTTCAGTAAGGTTCTTGTTGGTTTCGGAGAGATATTTGGTGCTTGTTGGACACACACAAACTGATTTCCTCCGATCAGTCTTTTCAGTGTCTTGCCGAAGAAACTTGCCCCATCATGGGTTTTCCAAATGATAACCTCTTCTTCCAGGTCACCACAGAGTTCCTCTTGTTTCCCTTATTTCAGCAGAAACACATTTCAACAGGCTGAACTCAGAACTCACAACCCATCTTCAAAATGGGGTTTTCAACAAGCTGCCAGCTTGCCATGTTGCAGTCTCAAAAGCTACTGCAGAACTGACTTTCTCTCTCTCTCTAAGGGAAATCCTGTTTGTTCTTTCATCCCTCTCTCTACTTATATAAACCAGAACTTCTTACAGGGCTCCAAACCAAATCCTTGAAAGATCTTTATCAGCACTTGAGCCCAGACTTTTCATTTGCAGCTGCTTTTGAAATTCTTTCCAAAGCAGTTCCGTTGTTTTTGCAAAAATCACTGGTGTCTAATGTTTAGCTCCAGCAAAGCTCTTGCATTATAAATGAGATGTGTTTTGTTACTCTATTTGTGAAGTGACCTACACTGAACCCCCCACAATCTATCTCTTTTCAAGACATTTATTTATAATATAAAATATAATATAACCTGCAACAGTGTGTATGTGGAAAAAACTCAGACCATATCAGTCTAAACCCAAATGCCCTAAAATAAATTCCCAAATCAAAACCACAAGTCAGTCTCATCAAAAGAATTGTCCACAGAATCAGGTCTCCAGGCTTTAAAGTCTTTTTTAAATTATTGATTTAAAACTTTCTCCATATATGTAGTAGTCAAAGATTAATATAATACAAATTGCAAAAACAAACTAGAAACTACTATCCTCCAAAACCTCCCCCCCCCCTCCACCACCACCAACCTTCAAAATAATTGATATAAAGATACAATATAGTTATGTAAAATAAAAGGAAAGAAGAGTCAGGATTGCACATTTGATTAAACAGAATTCTTTAATACAATTCAGAGAAGATTCTTGCAGGTCCAGAGGCACAGGAAGCAGAACAGTACAAATGTAAACCTAATATTTGAGTATACGGGCAACAAATTTGTAAAAGCGTTGCATATTTATTTCTCAAATTATGTGTAATTTTTTTCCAAAGGAATACAACTTTGAATTTCTGCTAATGCAACTTTAACAAATTCCAATTAATATATTGAAAGTTTTAATTTAGGTCTTGTTCCTTCAGTATTTCCTAATAAAAATAAATCTGGATTTTGCAGAAATACAACACCTGTAACTTGTTCTAAAAAATTCCCTAAATCCACCCAAAAATGTTCCTATATCCTCACCACACCTACCACATCAATCTGATAAGTCTGATTTCAATCGATTCAATTTTTGTGGTGCAAGATATAACTAATGTAAAAATTTATACTGAATTATAATCTTACATTAATAGTGTTAGTCAAACAATCACTGCAAATATCTGCCCATCCTTGCTCATCAATTGAAATATTCAAATCTAGCTCCCACCTCTGTCCAGATTTATGAACTCCGCGTTTAGGAGTTCCTATATGTAATAAAGAATATATTGTCAAAGTAAACATTTTAACAATTCCTCTCCTCATAAGAGTTTCCACTTCACTACAACCAGGTAACAACATGGTTGGTCCTAGCTTGTCTCTCAAATAACTTGCCTTTCCATAAAAATTTCCTAATTAGTTTATTCAAATTTTGAAAGAATTTCTGTGGTAGTGGTATCAGGAGGGTCTGGAAAAAGTACTGAAGACGTGGAAATATATTCATTTTAATGCAATTCACTCTTCAAATCAATGTTATCGGGAGAGTGATCCATTTATTTAAATCCTGTTTAATTTTCCTAAGCAAGGGGAGATAATTCAATTTATATAAATTTTTAAGAGCATTATCTACTCTAATCGCAAAATATTTGATCCCATTTGCCGGCCATTTAAATTGTGTATTTCTTCTGCAATCTATGTAGTCTCCATTTGTGAAATCTATTATTTAAATTTTTAATCCAATTTATCTTATATCCTGAAACTTTCCCGAAGTTAGCTAGAATCTCTATGGAAAAATTAACTTAGAAATACAATAAGGATTACAACTTCCCAACTTTAAATATCATTATTGGATGGCCCAGATGAAACTTGTCACTTCCTTCTTCGACAGAAGAGACAAGCCTTCATGGGTAGAAACTGAACTGCACAGTTCGGGGAAAGAGTGGCAGAAGACAAGCCTTCATGGGTAGAAACTGAACTGCACAGTTCGGGGAAAGAGTGGCAGAAGATTTTGTGGCGGCCTGCAATTGCGGAGATCAGGCCAGCACATCGCGCGGCAGCAGGCGCGGACAGAGATCGCTAAAGCGACTCTCAGGACAACGAACCAGTGGGGGTAGAAGCTGGGGCAGCATCAGACCAACAGGCCTAAATGGCATTGGTCAAGCTGCCCAGCTAACCCAGCAGAAACAGGCTGGGAAAGAAGGGCATTCATATGTATTGATGTTCTCACCCACTATTGTTATTCATATGACTGACTCAGTTAATCAGCAAAAACGGCGGGAACTTGAACAGTATAAAGGCATTCTTTCCAGCCCTAATAAAGTGAGCTTAACCTGCACACTGTGTGTGTTTCTTTGTAGCAGTCAGCTACAATTGGTGACCCTGATGGTTTAGAAGGAATCTAAACCTAGCGATGGAGAACAAAGCAGCAGTCAGCGCAGTCGGCCTGAAGCTCCCAACCTTCTGGACAGTTCGACCCGGCCTGTGGTTCGACAAGACGGAGGCTCAATTCCAAATCTGAGACATCACACCAGAGACCACCTGGCCATGTGGTCAGTGCCCTGGATCCGAGGACTGCAGACAGAGTGGCCAACTTTATCCACAGGCCACCATCGGAAGGCACTTACACTGCCTTCAAAGAGCTATTAACCGAGACGTTCGGACTCTCATGGCGAGAGCAAGGAGCACATTTACGCCACCTGGATGGGTTTGGAGACAGATCCCCATCAGCACTCATCAACGAAATGCTGACCCTTCTGGGAGATGAGCAGCTTAGCATCATGTTTGAGCAGGTGTTCCTGGAACAGATGCGTGAAGACATCCAACTACTCCTGGCAGATGCGGATTTCACCGACCCCCCCCAGAAAGTCGCAGGACAGACAGACATTCTGTGGAAACAGAAACAGAAGTGCTCGGCTACTGTGGGGCTCATAAAGAAGTCCCAAGCAAGGAACAGCAGACAAGAGGCAGGAGGAGCAAGTCCAGCAACAGATGGTGCTTCTACCACAGGAGATGGGGCACCGAGGCCCGCTGATGCCAGTCCCCCCTAAGAGTTCCAGGGAAATAACAAGGCCACCCATTGCTGATGGCCACCAAGAGGGCCTCCTGTACATCTGGGACTCCCTGTCCAGCAGACGCTTCCTGATGGATACAAGAGCAGAGGTCAGCGTGATACCCCCGAAAGGGTTGGACACTAGGTGCAGGCTAGCGGGACCCACATTGAGGGCAACCAACAACAGTAGTATTCGAACCTATGGCACTCGTAGGGCCGAGCTGCAGTTGGGGGGCAGTCACATCGTGGGAGTTCGCACTGGCTGCAATGGAACAACCACTCCTCAGAGTAGGTTTCCTGCGAGCCCACAGCCTCCTAGTGGACCTTAAGGGTAAGTGACTCGTCGACACCGAGACCTACCAGACCATCGCACTGAGGGGTGCTAGGTTTCCAGCAGTGCACTTGGACTCTGCCCACAGCTTGGAGGAGCTCCCAGGTGCTAGCAGGATTCTCGGCAAACCTTTCCCCTCAGTTCATAATGGAGATGCCTCAACATGGCGTCAGACATCACATCCTGACCAAGGGCCCACCTCTCCTCGCAAGGTCAAGACAACTTCCCCCAGAGAAGCTCCGACTGGCCAAAGAGGAGTTCCACAAGCTCGAGGAGTTGGGTGTGGTTTGATGGTCAGACAGTCCATGGGCCTCGCCACTCCACATGGTGCCCAAAGCAACATGGAGACCACATGGCGACTAACGCTGGCTCAACAAAGCCACCACCCCGGACTGTTACCCCGTGCCACACATCCAGGATTTTGCAACAAACCTGCACGGGACAACAATATTCTCAAAAGTAGACCTCGTGGGAGGATATCACCAGATCGCAGTACAACCTGATGACATCCCTAAGACGGCCATCATCACTCCATTTGGGCTGCTTGAGTTCCTGAGGATGCCATTCGGGCTCAAAAATGTGGCAGACATTCCAGCGACTTATGGGCACAGTGGGCCGAGTCCTGGACGGCACTTTCATCTTCCTCGATGATATCCTTGTGGCAAGTAGAACCCGACAGGAACACAGTCAGCACCTCCGAAATCTCTGTAGTCATCTGCAGGAGTTCGGCCTCACCATCAGCCTGGCCAAATGCCAGTTTGGCTTGAACACCATAGACTTCCTGGGCCACAGGATTACAAAGGACGGGGCCACACCACTGCCCGACAAGGTAAAGGCCATCCGCAGCTTCCCAAAGACCAGTACAACCAAAGGTCTGCAGGAGTTCGTGGGTTTGTTAAACTTTTATCGCAGATTTATCCCAGCAGCTGCTCGAGTGATGCACCCTCTGTTCATCCTGATGTCCAGCAAAGAGAAGGACCTGACCTGGGACAACAAATTCGCATCTGTGTTTGTGGAAACCAAAGAAGCCCTGGCCAAAGCTGGACTCCTGACCCACCCCAGACCAGATGTACCCAAGGCCCTCACAGTCGATGCCTCAGGAACAGCGATTGGTGGAGTCCTGGAGCAGCAGATAGAAGGAAGTTGATACCCACTAGCTTTCTTCAGCAAACATCTGCAGCCCCCTGAACTAAATTACAGTACTTTCGATAGAGAGCTGCTGGTGCTGTACTTAGCCATCCGCCACTTCCGGATCTTTCTTGAGGGAAGGGTTTTCATGGACCACAAACCACTGACTTTCACCATGGCTAAGATCTCCAATCCCTGGTCAGCCCACCAACAGAGACACTTGTCTTACATCTTGGTGTACACCACCGACATCAAGCACTTCTCGGGCAAAGACAGCGTGGTCACGGACGCCTTGTCAAGACACAGCATCCACTCCCTGGTCAATGATCTGGACTTCACAGCACTGGCAGAGGTACAGCACCAGGATGACGAGATCCCACAGTACAGGATCACTGTCATAGGCCTTCGGCTTCAGCAAAAATGGCGGGAACTTGAACAGTATAAAAGCATCCTTTTCAGCCCTAATAAAGTGAGCTTAACCTGCCACACTGTGTGTGTTTCTTTGTAGCAGTCGGTTACAATTTTATATATAAATGGGCTGTTAATTTTATTATAGCTGGAAAAGAAACACCAATAATAAAACACATTTTGAGTACATGGTATAAAATGAATAATTTAATTGGTACAAGAAAAAAAATTACTCCAAAAACGCCCTTGTTTCAGAATAGACTAATTCCTCCAACTATGGATAATTTAATTCTACATACATGGTATCATTAAGGGATCAGGTATGTCTCAGATTGTTTTGTAAAAGGGCAATTAATGTCATTTGAACAATTTAAAAAATACAATATTTATAACAATACAATCTTTTGTTACTTTCAATTGAGATTTTCTTAGAGAAGAATTAGGTTCAACTATGACATTACCAGAGTGCAGTAAAATGGAGATACTAATTCGAAAGGGGACCACAAAGAAGTTCATATCAGTTATGTATTCTTTAATCCAATTGGGTACTCTTAAACAGTAGTTACGTATATCAAAACAAAGATGGGAATCAGACTTGAATATTATTATTGATGAGAAGACCTGGTTGAACTTATGCTACGATTGTACGACCAACACAATTAATGTAAGCTATAGATTGGTGCAATATAATTTTTTGCATCAGCTATATCTCACCCCGTAAAAAATACATAAATTAAATCCTAATTTTTCTGATATATATTTTAGATGCAGGGAAGAAAAGGGTACTTTTTTTACAATCCACCTGGTCATATTTCAAATTGAAACCCTTTTGGAGAAACTTAAGAGCTTTATTAAATCAAATTATTAGGAAACAATTGCCTCTAAGTCCAGAATTGTTTCTTTTAGGAAATATTATGGATGAAAGACCTAAATTGAGGCTGTCCAAACATCAATTATAGTTTCTTAAAATTGCATTGGCAGTGGCCATGAATGTATTGCAGTTAACTGGAAGTCTGATTCTCTCTTGGAAATAGCCCATTGGAATACTGAAATGCATAGTTGTGTCCCCCTGGAGAAAATTACTTACAATTTAAGGAATAAATGCGATATGTTTTTGCAGGCATGGGAACCTTATTTACAAAATGTAGGGTTGAATACTTAATAAATAGGATACTTATTCTATTTTGTTTCATTCCCTCTATTTTTTCTGGCTTTTATTGAAATTTTGATAAAAATAATTGGGCCTATTTTTTGTTGAATTGGATTCAGATTTAGATAGCTCTTTCTCTTTTTTCTTCTCTTTTTCTTCTTTCTCCTGTTTCCTTCTCTTTCTTTTACTTTTTTCCTTTTTTTTCTTCATTAGGGGTTTTGTTTGGGGAGGGGGAGAGGGTAATATTTGAAACATGTTTTAATGATTCACATTTAATAACTTATTCATGATGATCATTTGGTATTGTTTGGTAATAAAATTAAAAATAAAATATTCAAAAGAATATGCTCTCAATTGAAAATAACATGAGTATTTTGGGGTAGAGATCCACTGAAAGTTGGTTCATATAGACCGATTTCTTTATTAAATGTAGATTACAAAATAGTAGCAAAGTTTTAGCTAATAGATTAGCTAAATATTTGCCACAGTTGATTCATGTAGATCAGGCTGGGTTTATTGAGAATAAATATTCTGCAGACAATATTGCTAAATTAATTTCTCTGATTAATGTTTCTAGAAAGCAACCCAACCAACCAATGATAGTAGCTTTAGATGTCAAGAAAGCTTTTGAAAGAGTGGAGTGGAATTTTCTATTTAAAGTTTTAGAGAAATTTAAGTTGGGACCATTCTTTATTGGTTGAGTTAAGGCTTTATATAAGAATTCATCAGCCGGTGTGGTGACAAATGGACAAATATCATCCTCATTTACATTAACTAGATTGACTAGTGTAAGGTAAAACATCATGAGATGGGAATGTGTAGGGAGTTACCCTACAGTAACAAGAAGGGGAGGTGTCCTTGTACTCCTGTTAGGTAAAATGTGTAGGGAGTTACCCTACAGTAACAAGAAGGGGAGGTGTCCTTGTACTCCTGTTAGGTAAAACATCATGAGATGGGAATGTACAGGGCTGTAATAAGATGTGAATGCATCCTTGTACTTACAAGATAAGAGAGACATTGATGGATTGAGAGGCAGGAAGCTAGCAGGGAAAGGATAGCAACAGTTTTAGTCATTGGACAAGTAATGATATGATGATGTTCTAAGCACATATCCAAGGGTATAAAAAATCACCATTTTGCTGATAACGGCAGAATGCATTCTCCGACTAACATGGTTGGTCGCAAGTGTTACAATCCGGTAATAAAGAACAAAGAACCCTGATTTCGACTCAGCCTGGTGTTTGTCTCACTCATTCATGAACAAAGCAGACCTAACACTAGACAAGGATGCCCTTTGTCACCAGCCTTATTTGCGTTGGTAATAGAACCATTGGCACAAGTGATTAGACAAGACGTTAATATTCAAGGTATTAAAGTAGGCTTAGATTAATATAAAGTTAACTTATTTGCAGATGATGTTTTAATATATTTAACACGTCCTAAGGAATCCTTGGGCTATAATCAAAAGCGATTGGAGCAGTATGGTGAAATTTCAGGTTATAAAGTTAATTGGGAGAAAAGTGAAATACTGCTGTTAGCAAGTGAGTAAACAGATTGACACAAACAGTTGACACAATTTCGATGGTCAAATAAGATTAAATATTTAGGAATAGTTATTGATGTTGATTATCAAGCTAAATTATATACCTTTATTAAATAAAATTAAATTTGATTTAAATAGGTGGAAAGATTTACAACTAACTTTATTGAGACGTGTGAACTGTATTAAAATGGATATTTTTCCTCATATACAGTAGTTTTTTCAATCGATTTCTTATAAGCTTCCAAAGGAATTTTTTAAAGAACTAAATGCTTCAATATGATTATTTTTATGGAAAGGTAAATTATCAAGAGTATCGTTACAAAAATTGACATGGAAATATGCTTTAGGGGGACTTCAATTGCCACTGATATTTGACATAGATCAACCTCCTATTTGGGCTCAGGTTGAACGAAATATCAAAAAAAAACCTAAAAAAAGAGTATTTTGGGTTATTCCATATTTATTCTCAATTGTTCAAATGACATTAATTGACCCCTTTCATCTTCAACATTTATAAGCCCCTTACAAAACCAAATATCTAAAAATTTATTATCTTTTAAAAAGGTATAAGAGAATTTTGAGACAAAGGTATTTTGGGCACTATACGTCCTCTTGCATCAATTTCATCACTTACTTTCTTCTAGATATTAACAGGTACTTCAACAATGTTGTTTCTTTTTCACCAACCATCAATGTTGTATCCTATTTGTATATGAATTCTGCTTTTCTCTCTCTTGTATTTATTCTATTATAACCCATGCTGGTTTTTCTTCTCTTTCAAAAACGGAAGTAAAAAATTTAATTTGTGCCGCTCGATAATAGCTTTTGAAATTTGGAAGCTGTAGGCCTCCCAATTCATATTTCCATGTTAACTCTTGACATTTTACCTTTCCAGAGGAATTTCCTTACATATTTGTTCAATTTGTAAAAAATTATTTGAGGTATTAAAATAGGTAATGTTTGAAAAAGATATTGTATTCTTGGAAATTAACCCTTCCTACTAAAGTTATAGGTAAATTGATCCATTTTTAAAATCTTCCTCAACCTTTTTAAGTAATGATAAATAATTTAATTTATTTAAATTCTTCAGATTATTTTCTGTACAAATCCCTAAATATTTAATACCATCTTTTGGCCATATAAACCGGGTATCTCTTTGGCAGTGACTATAGTCTCCTTCCATTAATAGCATAATTTCACTTTTATCCCAATTTATTTTATAATCCAAAATTTTCTGATATTCTTCCAATTTAACATATAGTATTTGTAAAGAAGTCTCCGGTTCAGTGAAATATACAGAAACATCATCTGCAAATAAACTAATTTTATGTTCTTCCTGACATACCCTAAATCCCATAATTTCCAAATCACTCTGAATTGCTTCTGCAAGTGGTTTTATAGCTAAAGTAAATAAAGCTGGAGATATGGAACATCCTTGTCAATCTGACTTCGCCAACTAAAATGTTGCAGATACTTGTCTGTTAGTCATTATTTTAGCTTTAGAGTTATTATATAATGCCTTAATCCAGTTTACAAAGGTCAATCCAAATCCAAATTTATCCAACACCTTAAACAAAAAGTCCCATTCCAATCTATCAAATGCTTTTTCTACATCTATAGTCACTGCAACACTCGAATCTCTTTTTTTGGACTAAATGGATTATGCAAAGTAATCTGACCACATTTTCAGCCAAATGTTTCTTTTTTACAAAACCTGACTGATCCATATTTATTAATTTAGGTGGAAGTTTAGTCGTTAGATTTGCCAAAACTTTTGCAACAATCTTATAATCTATATTTAATAATGAAATAGGTCTATAAGATGAAGGTTTTAAATAGTCTCTACCTTTTTCAGGTATCACTGTAATTATTGTAATCAAAAATTATTCTGGCACATTATGAGTTTTTGAAGTCTGATCTAATACTTCCTTAAAGATAAGAATTAATAAATCTTTAATTTCTTTATAAAATTCAGGCAGGAATACATCCTCTCCTGAAGATTTATTACTTTGTAATAAACTCAAAGCCTCCCTCACCTCCAACTGAATAAAGGGAGCACTCAATTTAATTTGCTTTTCTGAACATAATATAAGCAAAATTGTCTTTGATACAGAGCTATTTATTTTACTTTTGTCTTTTAGCGATAAAATTTTTAAAGGATTTATTTATTTCTTGATACTTATCAGTAATAACATTAATGTCCTTTTTAATTGCATTAATTGTTCTTGAAACCTACTGTTTTTAATTGTCACACAACTACTTTATGTGATCTTTCACCTAATTCGTAATATATTTGTTTTGCTCTTGTTATTGCTTTCTCTATTTTTAGTGTGTAATACTGAAGTTTTTTTATTAATTAATTGCCTACGTTCATCTTCAGAACCCCGTTTTGAAGATCTTTTTCCAAAACTGTAATTTCTCTTTCTAACTGATCAATCTTTCTCATATACTCTTTTTAGAAGTAAAGCTTATTTGACCTCTTAAATATGCTTTCAAGCATCCAATATAATAAATTTATCATTTACTGAGTTCAAATTTTTATCACAAAATGTCCAAATTTGTGTTCTACCAAACTCACAAAAATCTTTCATTTTCAATAATAATGAATGCAATCTCCATCCCTAAATCATTTTCTCCTTGTAGGCATTTCAATTGTTATTAATAAAGGTGAATGATCAGATAAGATCCTGGCTTTATAAATAACCTCAAGAATCCTAGTTTGCATTTGTGCTGAAATTCAAAATAAATCCATTCTAGAATAAGAATCATGCCTACTCGAATAAAATGAATAATCTTTCATACATCTATTAAATTCAAGCCTCTCATTAATACCAATGTAATTTTTGTTGCTTTTGTTCTCATCGCTATTCAAGTGGATCTAACAATCAATGAACCTAAATAGAAATTAAAATTCCCTGCAAAATATTTTCATATGCCTCTGCTAAATTAAGAAATGTTTCTTGAATAAATTTCTCATCACCAATTTTTGGAGCATACAAATTTTTAAAAGTCCACAATTCAGAACATACTTGACAATGTACCATTACATATCTCCACGCAGGATCCGTCACAACATTTTGAATTCTTTTTGGCAAATCTAATGAAGATTCTTTTTCAAATCAAAATTACCACACCTCTTGCATTAGAATTAAATGAAAAGACACTATATATGCAACCCAGTCCATTTTTAATTTCAGGTGTTCTTTTTCAGTTAAATGTGTTTCTTGGAAAAAAGCCAATTCAACTCGCATTTTCTTAATATGTATTAACACTCTCTTCTTTTTTACAGATCTGTTTAATCAACTAACATTAAAATTTACAAATTTTATTACCATACTCATCTTTGTAAACTATAATCATATTACCTCCCCCTGCCGCAAATCTCCTCTTAATTTCATTGTCAGTATGCATCTCCTCCAGCAGTACAAATAGAAGAAAAAAGAAAATAGATAAAACATTCAAAAATATATACCACTCCTAGTCACGAGCATGAAGACCACACCTCCGAAGCCCTCTTTGGGATTGCACCAGGTGACCCTCTGTCACATGATGTCTTCCTCGACCAAAACCTTGCCTTGGGTTACACCAGGTGACTTTTATCACACAAAGTCATCTTCTTGAAAGGGGGCTGGAGAAGCACAAGTTGGACACACACTCTGGGAATCAGAGTGTAAAATCTGCTGTCAGAACAGCAGTGCTGGCACCCACGGCAAAGCAGCTCAGCCTCCTGCCTTTTAGCTGGAGCTACCGGATGAACACACTGACAGTTCGTTCCTCAGCGCGCTGGATGGTTTAACTGCCATAGCATGTGTCTTCGGCACTCTTGATTGGAGGAGAGTGGTGGACAGCAGCAGGCACGCTCAGTGAGCCCACTGTATTCAGCGCAGGGTTCTTGCACTCCACACAGCTGTTCACTCTCCCAGCTTGCTGCTCCAGCGCTCCATACAGCACTTCTCCTTTATTCCACTCCACAATCATTGTCCCTGGTCAGAAATAAAACTGACCATGGTCCATAACAATATCCAAGGCCAGAAATGAACATGCAACCCTAGAACTGAGATAAAAGTACTAAACTGCTATTCGGACATGATACTGCAGTGGCTCCCCAAGAGAGGGTACAAGTGGAATATGTTTTCATGTTTATAAATAATAATTAGAAATATTTGGCAAATGTTTCATTTTTTATATTTATTTTAATTTAGTCATACAGCACCGTAACAGGCCCTTTCAGCCCAGAAGCCTGTGTCACCCAATTAACCTACTACACCCCCCCCCCCCGGACATTTTTTAAGGGTGGGAGGAAACTGGAGCCCCTGAGGAAAACCCACACAGACATGGGGAGAACATACAAACAGTGGGGGATTTGAACCCCGATCACAATCACTGGCGATGTACAGGATTGCACTAACCACTATGCCAACCATGAATCTTCAAAGAATTTTAGTAGTTTTATCAAGTGTAATCTTTTTCCTGAAATCTCTATTGGTTGTTTCAACTCATTTTGTGAGATTCTCAGTCATGGTCAAGAACTGTCAGACAATAAAGCCTGGACTTTTCCCTAACAGAAGCAAGATAACAAAAAAGAAAGTATTACAATAGGCTAGTCACCTTCAGTCACTTTGGTAGTATTAATACAGAAGTAAAAGGTGAAGTTAAAGAAATTAAAGAAAACTAAAGACGGGTAAATAAACAGCTGCAAACTGACCTGAATCCTTTATGATGCAAATGAGGTGGAAGAGAGGTAGGGAGGAACATTTCAAAATAGCTGATTGCTTTCTGCATGGTGACATCAAAGGGACACATCAATGGTTGCCATTCATCTAACATCTCAGCTGTAGCTTCATCTGGAAAATATCTAACACAGGAAATTATTTCTGTGCAATCAAAATTCAAAGTTGTGTTCTAACAAATAGCCGCATGCAAATACCTACAAGCATACAGTATATTTGATTAACTCAGAAACAATTTTTCTCCAATATCTTTGTCCGCAAGCTTTAAAGCACATCATGGATCAAATAACAACATGAGACAGTGTGAACACTTTAGTTTAACTGCATGTAACATAAAATGGAAATAACTGTAACTCAATTAATCATTGGAGAAAAAAATAGACTTGTACATCTAGTTGGGAGTTAATTAACCTATAATTTAAAGGAAATCTGAGATTTAATATGAACATTTCTGTCCTGATATTCTAGATTTGTTTTTGAACAAGGATCAGTTTGTCAAATTGAAAACTCAACCTTAAGATCATCAGGGATTTCAATAGGTATCTAAAGAATCAAAGCACATTCTAGTAGGCGATGATGATCATACTTAAGAATAAAGCCACAAACAAACTACAGGCACAACGACTCATGCATGCATTCTGAAGCCAAAAGTTTGAAATTATTAGGGATGCTAAATATGCAGTGTCAAGTCATGAATACAAGTTGTTTCTTATACGGTGATCCCTGCATTAGCCAATTTGGTTAACACTTTCTCATTCACAAATCACCACCAAAAAAAAATCAGCAACACAATAAAAATTAGTTGCTATGAAATTTAGGTGAAAATAAATGGTTTTTTTTCCAACTTGCCTTTATCTATGTATGTGCAGGTATCGTGGCTTTGCATTACACAAAATCATAATATATAGACTGTTCTCTGGGAATATATCATCCCCCTAAAGCAGGGGTCACCTGTACTTTTCAAAGAAATAATTCCACAGTAACCAAAGTTACATATAAATTCCAACTGTTCTTAGGCAAGCTACCAAAAGCAGTGTCTTGAAAGGTATGATACTTGTATCATTTTCCCAATACTTATTCCCAAGTTTTTTAACCATATAACCATATAACAATTACAGCACGGAAACAGGCCAATTTGGCCCTTCTCGTCCTCACTGATCCAAGTACACTCCTGTAATCTCACTTACCAGCACTCTGCCCATATCCCTCCACCCTCCTCCCATCCATATACTTATCCAACACTTTCTTAAATGACAAAATTGACCTTGCCTCCACTACCTTTCCCGGAAGCCCATTCCACACAGTAACCACTCTGAGTAAAGATGTTTCCCCTCATGTTACTCCTAAACCTTTGCCCGTCATCTCTCAACCCATGACCTCTTGTATCCATCTCTCATACTCTCAATGGGAAAAGCCTTTCCACATCAACTCTATCTATCCCTTTCATTATCTTAAATACCTCTTTGAAATCTCCTCTCAGCCTTCTAAGTTCCAAGGAATAAAGACCTAATTTGCTCAATCTCTCCTTGTATTCCAGATGCTGAAACCCAGGCAACTTTTTTGTAAATCTTCTCTGCACTCTCTCTACCTTGTTAATATCCTTCCTATAAATCAGTGACCAGAACTGCACACAGTACTCTAAATTTGGCCTCATCAAGGCCTTGTACTGTTTCATCATTACTTCCCAACTCCTATATTCTACTATGCACTGATTTATATTGGCAAGCATACTAAAGGCCTTCTTCACCACCCTGTCCACATGTGCTCCTACCTTCAGGGAACAATGCACCGTTATTCCTAGATCTTTCTGCTCCACTGCATTCTTCAATGCCCTCCCATTTACCACATATGTCTTGCTTTGATTATTCTTTCCAAAATGAAGCACCTCACACTTATCAGCATTAAACTCCATCTGCCATCTTTCTGCCCACTCCTCTAAGCAGTTTAAACCCTTCTGCAATCTTTGAAAATCCTCTTCATCATACACAATTCCCCCTATTTTAGTATCATCTGCATATTTACTAATCCAATTTACTGCCCATCCTCCAGATCATTAATATATATGACAAACAGGGTCCCAATACCGAACCCTGAGGTCCACCGCTTGTCACCGGCCTCCATCCTGACAACCAATTATCTACTACTACTCTCTGGCACCTTCCTTCCAGCCACTGTTGAATCCATTTGACTATCTCCAAATTAATACCCAAGGACTTAGCCTTCCTAACTAACCTCCCATGCGGAACCTCATCGAAGGCCTTACTGAAGTTCATATAGACAACATCCACTGCTCTACCCTCATCAACATTCCTAGTCACCTCTTCAAAAAATTCAACAAGATTGGTCAAACACGACCTTCCACTCACAAATCCGTGTTGAGTGTCCCTGATCAGACCCTGTCCCTCCATATACTTATATATACTATCTCTTAGAATGTTTTCCATCAATTTACCTACCACAGACGTCAAACTTACAGGCTGATAATTGCTAGGCTTGCTCCTCGAACCCTTTTTAAACAAAGGAACCACATGCGCAACACACCAATCCTCCAGCACTATACCCGTCTCTAATGACATTTGAAAAATCACTGCCAGAGCCTCCGCTATTTCCTCACTAACTTCTCTCAAGATCCTGGGGAAAATCCTGTCAGGACCTGAAGACTTATCCACCTTTATATGTTTCAAAAGCTCCAGTACTATCTCTTTCTTAATCACTATAGTCTCCATATATACCCCCTTTGCTTCCTTTACTCTGCACAGTTCAATATCCTTCTCAGTAAATACTGAGGAAAAGAAATTGTTCAAGACCTCTCCCATCTCTTTTGGCTCCACACTCATTTGTCCTTTCTGATTCTCTATTGGACCTATTTTGTCTCACTTTCCTTTTGCTATTTACATATTTGTAGAAACCCTTTGGATTTATTTTCACCCTGCTTACAATAGCCACTTCATACCTTCTTTTAGCTTTTCTAATTTCTTTCTTAATATTCTTTTCACATTCAATATAATACCCAAACATCTCCTTTTTTCCCTATTTCTTATATTTATTGTAGTACTCCCTCTTTTTTCAAACCAAGTTTCCAATATCCCTTGAGAACCATTTTGACCTTACCTTTCAACCTAACAGGTACATAAAGATTTTGAACTCTTAAAATCTCTCCTTTAAAAGACCTTCATTTCTCTATTATATCCTTCCAAGAAAACAAATTGTCCCAATCCTCCCCTTGTAAATCCTTTCGCATCTCCTCAAACCTAGCTTTTCCCCACACAAAAACCTCAACTCTGGGCCCAGACCGATCCTTTTCCATAATTACCTTGAAGCTAATGGCACTATGATCACTGGACCTGAAGTGACTTCTGTCACCTGACCCATCTCATTCCCCAACAGTAAATCCAACACAGCTCCTGCTCTTGTTGGTACCTCCACGTATTGATGTAAAAAGCTATCCTGCACACATTTTCCAAACTCCAACCTATCCAGCCCTTTCACGGAATGAGTTTCCTAATCAATATTTGGAAAATTAAAATCCCCACAATCACTAGTCTGTGCTTATTCCAAATATCTGCTACCTCCCTACTAATTTGTTCCTCTAATTCGCGTTCTCCATTCAGTGGTCTATAATACACCCCTATAATTGTAACTTCCCCTTTCCCATTCCTCAATTCCACCCAAATAGACTCCCTGGACAAGCTTTCTATTCTATCGCACCTAAGCACCACTGTAATATTTTCTCTAACAAGTAGTGCACCCTCACCCACCCACCCCCCACCCTCCCCAGTTCTATCACACCCAAAGCAACTAAATCCAGGAATATTTAGCTGCCAGTCACATCCCTCCGGTAACCATGTTTCACTTATTGCTACCACGTCATACTTCCAAGTGTCAATCCACACCTTCAGCTCATCCACCTTCCGTACAATGCTCCTAGCATTAAAATATATGCATTTTAGAGATTTCCCACTTTTTACTTCCTGTAAGCCCCTATCTTTACCAACACCTCTCTTATGATCTTTTGCAATCGACCTCTGTCCATCTTCGTATAGAGCATCCCCATTTTCTCTAACCTGCCTTTCCCCCCCCAAACACTGTCAACAAGCTTTCTCTGATTGCACTTAAACCTTCTCCTTGCTGTTCTCCCTCATTTGGTTCCCTCCCCCCAGCCATTCTAGTTTAAAGTCTCCTGAGTAACCCTAGCAAACGTCCCACCAGAATCCTGGTCCCCCTGGGGTTCAAATGCAACCCGTCCTTTTTGTACAGGTCACACCTACCCCAAAAATGGTCCCAGTGATCCACAAACTTTAATCCCTGCCCTTTGCTCCACCCCTTCAGCCACACGTTCATCCTCCATCTCATTCTATTCCTGCTCTCACAGTCATGTGGCACAGGCAGTAATCCCAAATTACTCCCTTCGCGGTCCTTCTTTTTAAACTCTCTACCTAACTCCCTGTACTCACTTTTCAGGACCTCTTCTTTATTCCTCCCTATGTCATTGGTACCTACATGTATCATGACTTCTGTCTCGTCTCCCTCCCCCTTTAGGATGTCCTGGACTCGAGCAGCAACATCCCGGACCCTGGCACCAGGGAGGCAAACCACCATCCGGTTCTCCTTGCTCTGTCCACAGAATCCTGTCAGCACTCCTGACTATTGAGTCCCCTATGATTATTGTCCTCCTCTTCCTTTCTCTTCCCTTCTGAGCCTCAGAGGCCGACCCAGTGCTAGAGGCACAGCCACTGATGCTTTCCCCAGCTGGGCTGTTTCCCCCAAAGAGGAGTACCTGTTGTTGAGGGTCACAGCCATTGGGGTGCTCTCTACCACCTTACTATTCCTCTTCCCTCTCCTAACCGTGACCTACCTGTCCTCCTCCCGTGGCCCTGGCATGACCACCTGGCTGTAACTCCTATCTATGACGACCTCACTCTCCCTGACCAAAGCGAGGTCATCAAGCTGCAGCTCTAGTTCCCTAACGCAGTTCCTGAGGAGCTGCAGCTCAGCACACCTGATGCAGATATGGACGTCAGGGAGGCTAGAAGACTCCGTGACTTCCCACATCTGACACAGAGAACAGCAAACTGCTCTCACACTCATCCCTTCTCTCTCCTCCTTCCTCAAATAAGTAGAAATTACTAAAGAATAAGAACGCAATTAAACAGTCTTATCTTAATTTGACAAGCTCGACCTCAGCCTCTGCTCACCGAAGCCTCTTGAGCCAAAGCCTGAATTCCCCATTCCTTCCCTGTCCATTCCTCGCTGGCCGCTCTTTTACCTTACCCTATTTTTATTTGCCCTCTTCCAATTAACCCTGTCAGTCACTCCTCGCCCTGCCTCCCCAGAAGCCTCTGAGCCTGACTCCAATGGCTCCCTGCTCGACCCGCTAGGCCCGAGCCCTGGTAAGTACTTTAATTACAGTACTTACCTCTCCTCTTGCCGACCTCTTGCTCCTCCGACTCCTCGACACACAAGGCCCGACCACCAGTAAGTACAAGGTTATGTACTTAACTCTCTGTCAGTCGCTCCTCGCCCCGCCTCCCATGGACGCCCCTGAGCCTGACTCCAATGGCTCCCTGCTTGACCCGCTAGGCCCGACCTCCTGCTCCTCCGACTCCTCAACAATGCCAATGGTGATAACTACAAGATCATGATCCCTTGTTCAGATTCACCATAAGAAATTCTTTCTCACTGACAAAGCTACTTTTAAAAAAATATTAATAACCCAATTAGATCACTCCTCAAAAATAAAGACAAACCACCTTCAAGCAATCTCTCTCCATGATTCATGCCATGGTATCTTTCCAACAAATTTGGGCCATTCCCCTCTCTACAGCCAATCTATATGGCCTGAGGTTCATTGCTTCTTCCTGAATGCAATATTCCATACTGTGCCAGACCAAGAAACTACAAATGAAGCATCACAACCACCCATAGGAACTCCAATCCAACGGAAAGGCTGCGATTCCTCTTGCCTTCCTGGTTACTTCTTATACCTTTGCACCAGATTTTAATGGGTATATATCTGTACCCAAATCCCTCTGCTCCTCCATGGATACTAGTCTATCATTAAAAAGATGTTTTCCATCTGTTTTTACCTTATCCAAGCACAGACATGATAAGCTCCATCTACCAAAGGAATGCTCCTCCTTTGAATAGTTTATCTTTATTCATGAGACTTACTGCTACACTTACACAACATAATGTGCTTCCTAACTTAATTAGTTTTTGAGATCTAGATCGTGTAGCTCTGAGCATGTTCTCTAAAAGAATCTGAACACTGTATGCAGTGGTAACTAATTACCAACCTACAACACTGTTACTTCCAATTCTAGAGCAAAATAACGAACTGCTGGAAGGACTAAGCAGGTGAGGCAGCATCTATGAAGGGAAGTGAAGACCATGTTTCAGGTCAAGGCCCGTTGTCAAGACACTTCAATTGTGCGGCTCATTTTTTGGTTAATTAAAAACCTCTTGCATGAACTTTGCCAAATCTCAGATAACAACCATTAATGGGGGAAAAAAGAATGGTTAACCTTTGGGCTGAAACCTTTTGACAAGACTAAGCATGTGAGAGGTTGCAGTAGGGCCAGGAAGGGAGTGGTGAAAAGATAACACAAAGGGAGAGTTGATTAGCAAGTGCCAGACAAATGGAGCAAGAGGCAGAGAAAAAAGGAAGATGGATTATACAAGGTTAGCTGGTAAGCAGTCAACAAAGATACTCCAATGCACTTTGTATTTAAAATCTTGAAACTAATAGAAAATATGATCTGATTAAATTGTGTCTGAACCACACATCAGCCTATCAAATTCTGAATGTCCCAGCATCACCATCAAATGGTGCCAAATCCCTAAATAACTCTAGCCCCAATTGCTAAGGACCATAATGACAATGATGGAAAATCAAAATCAGTGAATGCAAGTCATTTTTAAAAGCTAAATGACAGAGTCGTTTAAGCTATGTAATCTACTACAATTTAGTTGATCCAGGACAATGATATCTATTGATTTCTGTTTCCACCGAGTGGATCTTAATATAAACCTTCCACCTATATCAATTATTGCTAAAACTGTCCATTAACTTTGAGATGCATTTCTTATAGCTTCTGCAAAAGCCACCTGTTCAAATTAATGAAACAAAATACAAGCTGTTAAACTTTTAAGTGCTACGTAGTAATACCTAGTGAACACTATCTCACTGCTGACGCACAGGAGACTGTAAATACAGGAATATGAAGCTAAATAAACTCTGCTGGAGATGATCGTTTCAGCTCAAATTGTTGACTTTTTTTTCCCCCCCCAATGGTGTTGCTGGACCTACTGAGTTCTTCCAGCAGAGCATTTTTAGCTTCATTAACTCACTGCTAATTGTCGTACAATGAAAAAAAGCTTCGTAAGACAGAAGAAAAAAAATTATGTAACTTGAAAATGCTCAAGATATCTTACAATTGTGTCAGTACTTACGGTCGACAACACTTTACCACAGTCTTCAGCACATTTTCTATGGAACTAAAAAAAAGAGAGCTAAATTTACTAATTGCCATCAAAAATATAAGTAGCTAAACAGTGGAAGTAATCCAGAAATGTGGTGCATATGAAGACTTAAACACTCAAACATAGTTTATGCACATGCACAGATGAATCCACAATGTTCACACAAAGCCAATCAAGATGATTAATACCACACATCAAATTCAAAGATTTACTCTATCCTTGACATCTATTTAGAATGTAAATAAACATAAAATACATATAGATTGGGATCTCCATTCTTTCAAAAATCCTATTCCCCCACTTAGTTTTATCTAAAATGATCTTCATAAATCAAATAACATAATTGAGACAAAAAAAATGTAGGACTTATTAAAGCAGATTTTCTAATCTCAAACAGTTAGCAATCACAAATGTGGGCAGAACTCCCTACATTTCAAAATGATACACCCTGATCACTGCAACTAAAAACCATTCATTTAGTCAACTGAGTCAAGAAAATAACCTTTGAGTATTAACACCAAGATTAATTTGAATGAGCTGTTGACTATAATCCAATCAAAATGCAAAAATGAACATAATTAAAATCATGTGTATATTTAGAACATACTCAAGAGAAAATTTTCTACTTTATTTTTGCTATTTATAATTAGATGCTTTAACATTTTAGTTCTAATCAAAAATATTCTACTGTATGATTAGTAAGTCACTTGAAGCACTTTCACAAATAGCCTCAAACAATCACAAAGGGAAATTACATTGCAGTGCGACATTCTCAATAGTGGTGCAACGTTATCATTCTATTTTTAACAAAATACTGAACATGAAGAGATGCATCTTTTAGTAAAAATGTTACATCTGTGTGATGACCTCAATATTTTTTAAAACATGCATTATTGATCGGGCAAATGTATAAACATTCTTACCACCTATGCAAAACACTAAGCACACACGATTTAGAGGAAGACAAGCCTTGTCGGAACGAACTGAATAATAAAGAGAAATACGTCAAACAGGGCACAGAAATCAAAAGATTTACCAACATTGGTGATAACAGTAAAAAAAAGTGATGTCAAGGCAGCCTTTGATATTTAATTTTTTTAACGTAAACATACAGCACAGCAACAGGCCATTTCAACCCACATGTCCATGCCACCAATTTACACCCAATTAACCTACAACCCAAGATGTCTTGTACAATGGGAGGAAACTGGAGCACCTGGGGAAAACCCAGAGACACGGGGAGAACACACAAACTCCTTACAGACAGCACAGAATTCGAACCCCAATCCCGATTGCTAGCGAACCTCTACACCAACTGTGCCACTCATACAGCAAGTTACACTTCATCCCTAGTTGGATATGCATTTGATATAATTTGAAAACAATGCTCCCACAACACCATTGAGAATACATCGCACTGCATGTCAAGAGACAAATGATCAAAATTGAAGTTATCAAGTGAAAAATGGAGCTGACTTTTTTATGCAGGCTCAAAGTATCATTACAAATACTTGCCATGTGAAAATGATCAAGAAAAATTAGAATTCAAAGTAATATAAAATACGAAATAACAATTAAAGTTGAATTTACAAAAAAATGTCCAGCTTAATGACTTCCATTGTATATCTGTCTGAATCAACAGCGCAGTTACAATTATCTCAGTATATTATCTGTATTTCACATACAGGTTTAATTGAATCATCATCACTTACATCAGTTAACTTATTGTGAACAAATTTCCATGAGGGTCAAACATCAAGAACAATTTACCCTTTCCACTGATATCAATTGCAAAGGTGTTGCTTGGACCACATTAAAAACAAGGTGATTTTGAGCAATTCATTTTGCATCTCATCTTTTTATCATGCTATAATTATATTCAACTTATTCCAGGGTTATCAGAGTCTTTGGGGTAAATGTACATAGTTCAATGAAAGGACAACAACAGGCAGACAGAATGTGAAAAAGGCATTTGGCATGGTTGCCTTATTGGCAAGGGCATTGAGTACAGGAGCAGGATCATCATGTTTCAACTGTCCAATACATGGGTGATGCCACAATGGGAATACTGTGAACAGATCTGATCATCCACTGATGGATAAGATATTAAACTGAAAAGAGAACATAAAAGATCCACAAGAATATAACCAGAAACAACAGGTCTGAATTAAAACAAAAGGATAGGCTGGGACTTTTCTCCCTGGAACATGCGAAGCTGAGAGGGATTCTTATTAAGAGGTTTATAAAATCAGAGGGCCAAAGATAAGGTAAATAATCATAGTCTATCTTTTTTTCATTGTAGGATAAAGACTAGAGGGCATAGAAATAAGGTGAAAGGGGAAAAAAATAAAAAAGGGATCAGAGGGAAACCCTAAGCACAGAGGACAGAGGATGCATGGAATGAGTTGTCAGAGGAAGTGGGTGGAAGCATGTAAATTATGTATAAATGACATTTAGACATGTACACAAATAGAAAAGGCTGAGAAGGATATATGACAAAAACAGAAAAATGGAACCAGCTTGTGCAGATAACTTGGTCGGAGAGAATAAATTGGATCAAAGAGCTTTTTTCTGTGCTGCAAAACTCAACGACTCTAACATCTATTTTATGATGTTCAAGCAAGTTTTACAAAATTAGATTTTGCAGGTACGAGCTGTCATCTGATGTGGTAAACAAAGGGTCACTCCCAAGTTTTAAGAATAAATTGTAGTAGTGCTCTATGGTTCTAGGTAGGTATAAAATAAAAAGACAGCATTCTCCTAACATACAAATTGAGTTTAAAGTGACAGAATCAAAAATGAAGCAGTTACTTCAATCTATTTGAGGGAGAAAATGCTTAAAGAAATGAACGTGGAGTGGTGCCTGCTGCGATAATAGGTTTGTGCTCCCCATTCTCTTTATTCTTGTGAAGACCTTTCACTATTATAAAAAATATACACTGTCCAACACTGAGAGGTATCAAGGCTTGATTAATGCCATAAAAGCTATCATTCATGCCACGTTTAATTATACTCCAAATAACATGCTCAAGGGATAAAACTTTATTTCTTCAAATGATTGCATTCACCTTGATAAGAATCAATGAAATATATCAACAAAAGTGCCAGACCAATACATTGGAAAGGCAATTGAGTGATGCTGGCCATCAATAATACCAGTTAACAGCCTTCTTCATGTCATTATTGAATACAGACTATAAAATTGTATCAAAATTGTTAGCTAATATGTTAGCTGAATTTTTGCTAAAATTAATAAATTTAGATCAAACTGATTTTATTAAAAATTGAAAAGCAGCAGATAACAGTTAAATTTTTAAGTTTGATAAATATAGCACAAAATAGGAAGATTCCCGCAGTAGTGGTGGCATTAGATGCAGAGAAGGCATTCGATCGATTGGAATGGGAATTTTTATTTGGAGATAGGGAGAAAAATATAAAAGTATTTTTTTTAATCATTGGATATGGATATTTGATTAATGTTTTATTCATTTTATTTTCCTGTAATGATGCAAACAATTAAATAAAAATTTCAAAACAAAAAAATTATATCACTTAACAGAAGCACATATGCAAATAACTCAGGCTTCTCATTCAGTAATTTCAGCTCTGCAAATAAAAAGATACACTTACTTTGGAAACCAATTTAATCCAAGGTGCTCAGTCTTGGAGTACAAAATTCTTTCCACTGTTTCATACAATGGCCTCCATGGCAACTGCAAATCCTCCCTTGATAACAGTTCTTTCTTCCTGGTAGTAATTAGAAAAATCCAAAAATTTACATCATTGAAATGTAACAGGTAAATACACTGGATAAAACTGAATAAATACATTAAAAACTGCAATGCAACATAATCTACAAATTAAAGTTTTATAATCACCTAAATTACATATTTATTCTTCAATACTGTTGGTGATTAATAGCATTAATTATGATGAACAAAATCAATCATCTGCACCCATTTTCCTGATCCCCCTGCACCAACAGAATAAAGCCCAATGCAAGACCAAAGAATCTTCATATTCTGATTAGGTTCAAAGCATGCTTCTCATTATGCTTCAGTAATTTCAGGTAATACGCAGATCTGGCTTTTGTATCTTAAATTTCTTTTTTCTCCCACTTTTCTTCTGGTAATTTTAAATATTTATTCGTCTTGTCTCCCATATCTCACCTTTTCCTTGTCAATTTTTTTTGTATTTATGCATGACATTAACAGATTTTCATTTAAGAAATACTGCATGGTACTGGGCCCTTTTGGCCCACACCACCCAATTACACCCAAGTGACCAACAAACCTTTTAACCCATATATTTTTGAAACATGGGAGAAAACTGGAGCACCCCGAAGAAATCCATGCGATCATGGAGAGAATGCTGGATTTGAACCCCAGTTGCTGACGCTGTAAAAGCATTGTATTAACTGGTATGTTATCCGTTATGCCATTAATAAATGAATGTTGTAGGTAAACTGGAATAGCTGGCTAAGACACACATCCAATTTTGAAGCATGTGCATTCAACACTACCATATAACTTTTGTCAGATTCCGTAAATTTTGCTGTATCCAATTCTCTCAATTGGGTCATGAATGGATTTGGCTTAAGCTGGCTCCTACGAAGCTGCAGATATCGGAAAGAGGCCAAGATTGATCATTCATTCAGTATTCTGGACACGGATGACTGCAAAAGCTTCAGCGTTACCTTCTGAATTCACATGCTGGGCACAGTCCATCATTCAGGATGAGGACATGCCTGAGCCATCTCCTTCCATTTGCTTTTTTAACTCAGCTGTCACAACTAAATCAGGCAAAACTATTGAGCTTTGATTTGATTCAATGGTTATCCATCTCTTAACATTCTCTTTCCATTACTTATTCCACAGGTAGTTACATCAAATTTTAAGATGGTAAACCTTGTCAGAATCCATCCCATTTATCATAACAATACGACACAAAACAGAATGGAGGATGGGTCTTTTGTCTCCTCAAGAACTTTGCAAAAGCCACTCTTGTCAATGCAACAATGGTCAAGTCGAATGAAACATTTTTATTAAACTACTGGTGACAGAACCAATTATGCAACAGTGTTGTTCAGTACATAACCAACTCAGTCATTGCTGGTGCTATTAAGCCATTCTTGATGGTAGACCCTGAAGACCCCACACAAAGAATATTCCATGCCCTTGCTACCCTCAGTGCTTCTTCCTTATGGTCTTTGGCCATAATGGGTTAGGATGCCAGATTTCCTTTCCTGAGAAGGACAATCTACCAGCGGAGTTCCACAGTCATCATTTCTGATAATAGTTTTTTTTTAATTTCAAATTAAGTAAATTAATTAAATTGCCTTGGCTGCATAGCAGTCTTATGAATACCAGCTGGATGGCATAATCACTATGTTAGAAGTAATATTTTAAGAATTTTTTTTAAAGTGTGTCACATTCCCTTTGTCACATTTCATTTCAGAAAATTAACTGAACTACATTTACTTTGTGTTTGTTTATTTAACAATCCTCTCCACATTTGTAAGCCCATCCAGGCAATTATTTATCCTATTCCAAATTTTACATCAAATGCAAACATTTTGGTTTATCCACATCAGAATCAATTTATAAAAGAACAATCTTCTCAAAGCTGATGTGCGGTCCTTAAAATATCCAAAATAATTTTCTTTAAAATACCATCCATGATATGAAAGTTTAAAATGATTCATTGCTGGTCATGGCTTGTGGTTAAACGTCGTAAGGAATCCAGTTGGAACTTACTTGAGCAAAGTTATTAATAATCGTGTGAATCCTTGCATCATGCTAATCTCAAGTTTAGGCATGACAACCAATTCATAAATCAACTTAACAAATATTATATGATCATCTTTGCTGAATTTTCTCCCATATAATCGGATATATCTGAAAAACAAAACAAAAAAATGGATTTCAAGTCTGTATCCGGAACTTTGAAAATTTTAAGTGAATGAAAAAACAATTGAGCAAATATGGAGGCATCAATTAGCTTGTATCTGCTTCATATGTCTTTTATTCTTATTGTATATTATGTATTACTGCTTGAATCCTACACTAATATCAATTAAAGACACAGAATTATGCCAATGTTTTCCTAACAATCCATTAGCGCAAATACAGTATTTATACGATGTTGGAACTCATTACAGCTTTAATCCAAACACAGAGGACATGGGAGAAATAGAACCAAATTCTTGAAGTGAGGTGAGAATGACTTCCCTTGACATCAAGGAAAGATTTTTCCATAAATAAAGAGGAGCAGGGGTGGCCCATTTGACCCACAAACCTGCTGCAATATTCAATTAGATCACAACTGATGCTCAACCTTAAATTCATCCTCTTGCCCTAGTTCCATTATTACTCCAAAATCCAGAAATTTATCAATCTCAGTTTTTTTATAAATATTTTATTTGAAAATTTTAAGAAAAAAAACCACAGTAAGTTCAATTAATAAAAGACTATACATATAAAAGCATACATGTGGTATATCCACACTCCCTCCCCACCACCCACCTCCCCCCAACACCCCACAGAAACAAGAAAGAAAAGAGATTATCAATGAATATATAAATTCCTATTTACTGGCGTGGAGCCGAGTACCATCGAGGACAAGTCACGAGAGTCGAGATTTTAAACCTACCTGTTGTAAATAATGATATTTATTACTTAAATTATGTTTTTTTTTTCAAGAGGGATACAAGATCTCATTTCAATATGCCATCTTTGCATCCCCAAATCAATTTCAGATTTCCAAGTAATGAATATACATTTCCTTGCAACAGCCAACGCCAGTCGTAAAAATTCAATTTGATACATAGTTAACCTTAATTTTAAACTATACATTTTAATGATTCCTAACAAAAATAACATTGGATCTAATGAAAATTTAACCTTTAACATTTTCTCTAAAAATAATTTAATTTGTATCCAAAAAGACCTAACTTCAATACACTAGCAGTTGAATGGAAAAAAGTACCTATTTCTTTATGACATCTAAAACATGAATCTGAAGAAATTAAATCTTTTAAATCTTTGAGGTGTTAAATATAACTGATATAGAAAGTTATATTGTACTAATCTATATCTTACATTAATAATTTTAGTCATATTATCTTACATAATTACTCAAAACTCTCCAATCATCTTGATCTATTGCTCTACCTAAATCATTCTCCCACTTTAATCTTGATTTATGTTTATCCAATTTAAGCATTTTTATTTAAAGTAATTTATACATTTCTGAAATAAATTTATCAATACCCCCTTTTGTAAGGAAAATTTCTAACTCCAATTGTCTAGGTAATCTTAAACTTTGACCTAATTCATCAATTTAAAAAAGCTTTAACTTTATAATAACAAAAAAAGAATTATTTGAAACATTATATTCCTCTTTCATTCATTGAAAATAAATAAAACAACCAGCTTCAAAACAATCTTCTATCGTTTTAATCCCCATTTGACTACATATCTTTAAAAACTGATTATTCATAGTAAAAGGAAAAAGTTTATTTTGATATATGGTGTTTTACGAGAAATTTTACCTTTCCCACCTATCTCAATCTATTTTATTCCACAATTCAATTAAATGTTTCAATCTCAATGTTGAATGCAGTCAATAAGTGAACCTACACAGACAGCCCTCCAAAATTAAGTTTGTGTCATAAAATACATCATACAGTGAGAAGAGTTCTTCAATGAATAGACCAACAGGTGATCTCCAGCATAACATACTGCCATGTAATAGAGCACAATTTATAGTGTATAGGATTACATTGAAAAGAGGACTGGGAAGAAACTGTCTTTGAGATTGTTGGCGCCTGTTTTCACACTCTTAAGATTTCTCCCTAATGGGAGGAGGGAAGAGAGTGTGTGCCATGTAGAGAGGGAAGTTTTTATGTTCTGAGCTGCATTCACGACTTCTTTTTAAATTATTTTTCACACTATGAACCATATCAATCAAAATACATACAAACATTTCCCTCTTAAATATACAGTGGCATTTTCTCTCCTTTTTTCCCCCCTACCTTCCCTCCCTCCTTCCCACCCCCTCCAAACCCATTAAATGTTCAGCATTCACTACTTTTTGTAGTTCTTCTGACCTTGACCAGAGCATCACCCATACCATGTTGATGTGATGCATCATCTAAATATGCTTTTGATGTTGGAGGTTGGGGGGAGGGCAATGTGCTGAACTTCTTTAGTCTCCTGAAAAAGTAGAGGCATTGGTTGGTAAGTTTTCTAAATTGTCAGGTTGATGTGCTTGCTCCAGGTTAGATCATTCATATATTTGTTCTTATGAATTTGGAAATTATCTACACTTTCAATTTCTGCACCATTAACACGGGCAGTGATGTGAACTCTGCCCCCTCTCCTGAAGGCAATGACCATCTCTATCTTATTGATGTTAAGAGAGCGATTGTTATCTTGGCACCATACCACTGGACTTTCAATGTCTTTCATGTATCCCGACTCATCATTATTTGACATGATGCCCACTCATGTGAATTCGCTGGCCAATTTGTAAGTTCAAGTGGAACCGTATTTAGCTGTGCAGTCTAGGGTGTGAGCAGGGGTGCCCAAACTTGCTTAACATAAGAGCCACATATGATAAACTTCAAATATTTGAGAGCTGCAAGACATAAAAAAAATTACATATATAGTTTTACTCTTTGTAATGGAAGATTCTAACCTGCTTTTTTTTTTAAAAAAATTGCAGCTCTTGGTTCTGCAAGGCTGAGAACCTACTTGTTTTTAATTTGCAGCTCTTGGTTCTACAAGACTGAGAACCTGCTTGTTTTTAGAATCATGAGAACCTGCTTGTATTTAGAATCAGCAGACATAAGCTAAATACCACCGAGGGGCCAGAGATGCTGTTATCTGAAGAAAGGACATCTGTGTACCAAGAACATTTAATCTTCCTGCTTGTTTTTGTCACAGACTGTCAGAGGCCTAGCCTTGATGCAAAATAAACCATTGTATTCAAAGTGATAAGCTGAAAATTATGTTATTCGTTAGAAGCCTAACATGCTAGCTTGCTCGCTTATCTTTCTTGCTGTGCTGGGAATAGGTGCTTGGGTAAGCAGTTTTTGGGTAATATAAGCCATGGTCCCGCTGCTGAAGTTTGAGGCTCTCCGAGAGGTGACAACATCTCTCAGCAAGAAGAAGAACTTCTAGAGTCCAGCCAACGCCCCGGTCAGGGGAGGTGGAGAGCTGCTACCGGTGCCCTGACAACCTACTACTAGTGTGCAGTCGTTGCCTCACTTCGGCAGTTGGGACCAGTCCAAGCGTTGATAAGTATAGTTGGGAAGGGCTTGCATATTGTAGTGTGAAATCAGCCTTTAAATTTGTAATAAACATTTGTATAAACTGAACTGCTCTCGGTGTGTGTGTCTATTTTCTTTCGGTAGCTCAAACACTGTGTCCAATCTAAAACGAACAAAGTGAGAGGTACAAGTTTTCCCAAGACACTCTTACATGCACATTTTGTTACAAAATTTTGTATAAATAGTAAGAAATACATCTCACTCCACTTTAAGTCCTTCCTTTGAGCAAACATGAGCAGTATTACTTTGTATCATTGACAAATATGGAATGACCAATGATTCATTTTGTTTTATTCTCATTTCAAATCCGACTTGCATGTTAGTTTGAAATAGAAATTTGTATTTCACATTTATTTTTGGATTGGTCCCACCACTGTCAAATCAGTTTATTTTGATGTTGTTGCCTATTACATTAACTGTAAACAGCCTTTTGCAAAAGGTAAATTGGATTAAATACTGCAAACAATATTTTAGGAAGCAACCTTTTGTAATGTTTGATTTGGTGTCAGCTCATTTATTGCATTATTCGATTCTGCAGAAACCTGTCTTTTTACCTGGAATATAGGAGCTAAATTTCATCTGATCTTATAGTTTATTGTTTTTGATAGTAGTCGCGGGTGTCAGCAACAGCCTGGGGTCTGAAGGTTGTGCACATTCTGATTCACTTGAGGCACTTTCAGGTGGCCAAAATCCCCCGATGTAAAGCAGCATTTTATGCCATATGCGACTGTCAGGAGGCCACTTGAAAGTGCAGGAGGCTTATGCTAAGTGAACTTTGTAACCCTCCTCCGGGAGGGATAATCCCTGGCACCTGAAAGCGGCTAAGGGAATAACAATCAGCTGGCTAGCTCCTGACAGCCCCCCTCCCCGCTGATTCTGCCCCCCAACCCCCCCCCCCCCCCACCCCCAGGGCGGGACGTCAGGGCAGGGGCAACCGGCGTGGGCTGTCAGCGCTGGGGAGACCGACGCGGGCTTTCCCCATACTGATCGGGGAAGTGGGTTCTCTCCCCACAGCCCCGTGTCGATCCCGACACTGATCTTACTGCCCCACTCTCTCCCCATAGCCCCATGTCGGTCCCGACACTGATCCCACTGTCCCGTGCTCTCCCCACAGACCTGTATCAGCCCCCACACTGATCCCACTGCTCTGCCCGCGCCGGCCTCCCCAGCATCCCGTACCTGCCGCCCACGCCGGCCACCCCACAGTGTGGGGAGTGATACAGGGCTGTAGGGAGAGCACGGGGCAGTGAGATCAGTGTGGGGACGTCCCATGCTGGCCGTCCCAGCTCTGACAGCCAGCGCCGGCCGCTCCACAGTGTTGGGACTGATAGAGGGCTGTGGGGAGAGCACTGGGCAGTGGGATCAGTATGGGGACGTTCCGCGCAGACCACCCCAGCTCTAACAGCCCGTCCCGGCCACCTCACAGTGTGGGGACTGATACAGGGCTGTGAGGAGAGGAGAGCACGGGGCAGTGGGATCAGTGTGGGGACGGCCCACGCCGGCCGCCCCAACTCTGACAGAAGCCGGAGGGCACTCTGAGGCACCTCCGTGAAGCTGTCCCTCTCAGATGGCCAGCGCTGCGCTTTCAGCGCTGCCACCTGAACGACCATTTAACAGGTCTGAATCCGTTTCTGGCAGAGAATGCACCTGAAGAAGCCTTTTGATTGTTGGTGCATGCGCGGGGGTTTCACAGGCTTGGAGAGATGTCATCTCACGTTGACAGATATGGGGGGGTTCGAGACGGTGGGTGTGTCGGGCTCCGAGAGTTTCTGTTGACCGTTAGTCATGTTAGCAAGGACATTATCATTGCCAAGTTCATGGACATTACCACATTATAATGAAAATTACCACATTATGAGTCCTTTTGTGTTCACTAATAAACAGTTTAAAACACATCTGGACTTCGATGTGAATTTGTTCTAATGTATCACAGTCAAGAGCCTACTTCTCCTCTGAGCAAATTTTTTATGGATAGTAGTGCTATAAGGAATACAATGTGGACTCTTTGATGAGTTTCTCAACAATTGTGCAGTTAGTTCTCAACATTTCATTTCAAGGCAGAGTTTCCCATTTTGTCTGGAAAGTGAACCCCTTTGCTTTTCTTGGGCTCCAGTACTCTGACATGCAACATGGACCAACCAGCCCTGCCTGCAACATGGTTAAGGTTAAGAAGTGAAGCCCCATCAATGTTTTGTTTTACTGGTCCTGCACTGCAAAACATTGGCAGATAGCCCGTGTCTTTTCATTGAACCTTACATTCAGACCACAAGCGATTCATTATTTTGGCAGATTATCAAAGGTTGCTAACTAAACTGCAATGATATTGTTCAAAGATTTGTGCAAATTGTATGATCACCTTGCCCAATTACTGCCAAACACTGTTATTTCTCAGGTAATGCTTGAATCTCAGAGTGAAATAACACAAAACTGACCAAAGAAAACTGTTAATGACAAAAACTGAGCAAAATATACTTTTCTATTACATACATAGCAATCAAAAGAGATTTAAAAAAACAAAATGTAGTTTATAGTGGAAGTTTGAAATACAACTTGAAAATGCTCAACAGGTCAGCAACATCTGTGAAGAAACTTAGCCTTCAAATTATTCAAAATGCAAATAAATGCCTGTTTATCATAGAATATCTTAATAGAATTACAAAGTTAAATCTGCTTAAGTTTTTGGTTAATTTTAAATCACAGAGTCACTGATATGCAGCCAAAGCACCCACCATATTGTCGCACAGCTATCAAAGATGCTGCCACTTAGCTTTAGTGATCCAAGTTCAGTGCTGACCAAAAACCTGTATGTGGTTTTCAGGCCCTCCCTTCAACATTACATAAAAATGATTGTTAGGTTTATTAAATTCTTTTTAAATTTAGATATACAGAACGGTAACAGGCCATTTCGGCCCACAAGTCCATACCATGCAATTTACACCCAATTAATCTATGTCCCTAGTACATTTCAAATGGTGGGAGGAAACCTGAGCCCCGGGGATAACCCATGCAGACACAGTGAGAACGTAAAAACTCCTGACAGCGTGGGATTCAAGCCATGGTCCAAAATGCTGGCGCTGTAAAGGCATTGCACTAACCACTACCCCAACCGTGCCACCCCTACTGGTCACTGTTCCTGCTGTGAGGATAAGCGGTAGAATCTTGAGAAAGTTAATGGGGATGGGGGAACAGTGGGGGATTAGTGTAAAAGGAGTGCCAGGTGTTAGCATTCAGTGGTCCAAAGGATATTTTGCCATGCTGCAGGATCCTGTGGCCTGCAACACTTTAAAAATTGCATTCAAGAGCTGAAGGATCAGAAAAATGATCTACTGTCACATTTATACACATAGAACTTAATCCACTGATTTTTATCCAAGAGAATCATACATATAATGTATTTATGACATCTTTATTGAATCGAAATAAGTAATATCATATGCACTAAGTACAAGGCTCAAAGAATAAGACAAAATATTGGAAAGTCATACCATTGGGCTCTAGTAACTATATCAGATTTCAAGACATACTGTCTTTTAATTGGAGCAAAATATATTACGACAATTGTCTGGGATATTGGTGAAACCACATCTGGAGCAGTGAGCGCAATTATGATCTTCTTACCTAAAAAATTATGAGTTACAGAGAAAGTTAAAATAATAGCTTGAGAAGGCTATAAAGCCCAGAAGAATGACAAGTGACCAAGTGGGATACACAAACAAAAAAGACATCGCCTAGCTAAGGAGTCCAGAAATATCATTTCAAATAAAGACTGAAATGAGGAGACAGTTCTTGACTCAGGCAGGTGGTAAATCTTTCAAATTCTCTACCATTACGGCTGTGGAGATTCAGTCATAGATTACATTAAAAACATTTGTAAGGTTAGGACTTTGTTCCCTGGAGCATAGAAGAATGAGGGGAGATTTGATAGAGGAATTTAAAATTATGAGGAAGATAGAGTAAATATAGTTAAGCTTTTCCCACTGAGAGTAGGTGATATGTAAACCATAGGATATGGATTAAAAGTGAAAGGGGAAAAGTTTAGGGGGAACGAGAGGGAGAACTTCTTCACACAGAGAGTGGTGGGAATGTGAAATGAGCTGCCAGCTGAGGTCGTGAATGCGGGTTCAATTTTAACATTTAAGAAGAATTTGGACAGGTACATGGATGCGAGAGGAATGGAGGGCTATGGACTGGGTGCAGGTCAATGGGACTAGGCAAAAAAAAATGCTTTGGCATTGACAAGAAGGACTTGAAGAGGCCTGTTTCTCTCCTACAGTGTTCTATGGTTTCTGGACCAGAGTTATCAGAGGAAATGGGGATAGGTCAGGAAAATTGTGTTAAGGTTGATGATTACCCAAGTGGAATGGCAGAGCAAGCTCATGGGGTCAAATAGTGTACTCCTACTGTCAGTACTTTGTCATTTACAAGAACATTTGTAAATTAAATGTAGCTCTGAATTTGGTAAATTACTACATCTTTTACATTGGTGTATGTGATACAAATATAATCAGTTCCAGAATTCTACTGCACAGGATTCATCTCTTTCTCCAGACTTTAACAACTTCACTTTCCTATTTTCTAGTGCAGACACATTATTGCTAACTGTTGAATCCCAACATATTTTTCTCACAAGATTAGCTGACAGAACCAACACAAAAATACATATTATACAACAAAGACACTCTGATTGGTTAACATTTATAGTGTTACGGGGAATAAACAACGGAATTAAATAAGGAAGAGCAGGCACATGACAAATATTTTCCTTCTGTGCTATAGAAAAACACATAATTACCAAAGGAAAATTATTTTTTTCAAAACACAGAAATGTACAAAGTGCTCAGCATGTGGAAAATATACTAGTAATGCAATGCACAACAACTCAAAAGAAGATGTGAACTATTAATTTCATGGTCACTTGATGGAACATATTTCACAACATACACTAGTAAGCATCATATTGTATGTTATTAGCCTATTATTAGCACTGGTATTCTAGGATCAATAGCCAGAATTAATTTTTCACATTCACAAAATAGCCGAGGGATTAAAGAATACTACATATGACTTCTGAGGTCATCAGAGGACTCTGCCAGCAATCTTTAATGTGCTGAATATTTTAAAAGTTTAAACTTACAACATCAACTGAAGAAATTTGTGAACATGAAAAAAGTTAAATCCAGGTGTTAATCAAATTACCAGCAGGTCTACTATAAGGGGAACATCAATTCTCAGTTGAAAATCCCTGGTTATATTTCTGCAAGTGCAATCAAGACAGCCTGAAGGCAAAAGTTTCATTCATACAGTTCCTAATTTTATACTTTAACTACACCAAAGTACTTAACAACCACTGAAGTAGAGCACCACATCCAATTGAAGGTATAGATGACCTGGGATTCATTCAAACATTCCTATGGCACAAAGGGGACTGCAAAACTCCAGAAATTACTTCAAAATCTTCTGTGCAGAAAGGTAGTCAAATATTTGATCAAAAAGTTGGATTCTGAAACAAGTCTAAAGAAGATCTAGCAGGTGAAGAGGCAGGAGAATATAGAAAATGAATTTCAGAGCAGTATGGTTGTGGATGAAGTCATAACAAAGGTGCACGATGGGCTGCCTCATTGGTTACAAATATAGTAAGGCCAAAAAAAGCATTTGGATCAACTAAACAATCTGAGTCACGTAAAACTTGGAACATTAAGTTCCAAAGACAAAGCTGAATTGATGGATGAATGGAAGTCGTCATTGATTGCATTAAATGACCCCTTTCCAATTGTGAAATAAAGTTGGTTGTAAAGTATCTGAAGTGATTAAACAATCAACATGAAAAAAAAATCACAATATGATACATGACTGACAATTTACCCCATGCAAGCAAGCTTGCAGATATAGTGGGACTCAAAGTATCAGTAGGAATGAAAATGGCTTCTAGCCACAAGCATCACAATGGCAAAGTGACATCACAATGCACCAACTGATTAATGTTTTCTGTTAAAATCTAAATGATCATGGCCCATTTTGTCAAATAAAACCATCTTGTCACCCAGACCAACAAAAATATTTTTCGGAGGCTATGGTTAGTTCTGACCCAACTTCACCTGGATTCAAGCATAGAGCACTTCATATTGGATAATTTAAAATATAAACCACGTCATGACAATGAACAAAAATCATTTCCACAGGCTAAATGAAACAGAAACCTATCCAGCAAAACCATCAATTATCATTGCTGCTTGCTAAAACTACTACCAGTTAATAGTTTGTTCCTTGCATCAAAGGAGAGAGGTGTTTTAAATATGAAAATTTAAGATTTACGCATTTGAAGAGTTAAATCTTCAAAGCATATCACGGGTGGGAAAGAAAAAAAACATAGGAAAGGAAATAAAAAACAAGTTCGTAAAATACGTTTTACCAACTGTGGACAGACACTATTACTCAGTAGAACAGAGCCAACACAACAAATGAAATCATGCATTTTTATGGCATCAGTGAGAGACAAATTGACCAGAACAACAGAAAACTTTGCCCTTCAATGTGTACCAAAACAAGCTAATCTTGTCCAAACATAAAGAAATCATCACCAGTAATTGAACAAATGTAAGTTTTAAATGCAAGCCAGAACATATTTTAATTCAAATGGATGATCAAAAAATAACATTCCACTGCCACACAACTAATGTTACATTATGTAAAGATTAGCATTAGTTACAGGTAACATTTACTTTAACTGAACGAATTATCACATCAAAGACAGAAATCAATAACGTACAAAAACATTTTGAATAAATTTCACTTTATAATACCATATTAAGTTGGAAATATTTTATTTACAAAGACCTGTATCAATATTTGTTTGTGGCAGATGAAATGAAACCATGCTTATATTTTCAGCTCAAAGCATGTTATCAACAGAAACACAGGAAATCCAAAACAATTTTTCCAAGGTACAACTTCTATTCAGACCATTTTTATATTATCTTAGAGCAGCCATTTTCAACTTTTTTTGGCTATGGCCCCCTTGGACTCTGGTTTATGAGCCCCCTTCCCTGTGGAGCAGTCAAGTTTTAGCTTCTTCCATAGTTCTCTCCTACTTATTACATAATTTTTTCAAAAATCATGATTTCAGTCCATGACCCCCTCCCTTAAAAGGTGCTGTTCCCCCTGAAGGTGTTGTTCAACTGAGAATGGTTACTTTAGAGTAAAAGACATACAGCACAAAAACAGACCCCTCTCTATGTCCATGTCAGCAATTAACCATTATCATTTTCCATACCTGTTCTCAACCTTAAGTGCACCTTAAGTATTCCTTTAATTACTGCAGACCACATCCAATCATTCTACACACCAAACCAGACTGGGAAGTGGGGGGGGGGTGAGGGTGGGGGGGGGGGGTGAGGGTGGGGGTGGGGGGGTGGGGGGGAATGATACATTCAAGCCCCTTCCCAGACCAGCAACTAGAATTATGTTTTTTTTTTGGTGGAAAGTCTGTGAGATTTGTTTATTTACAACCTTATTTTAGTAATTAAGTGTTTATTGCATCAGTAACATACCTAATGCTGATCTTTATAAGCAAAGGGTAGAACTTCAAACACAACATGATTTACTTTTTATACCCTATTGAAAGCCAACTTCTTAAACTTAAAAATCAATATTACCTAAATTAGGTAAACTGTTAGCTGGTCAATTAAAGTCAGCTATGGCTAAAAATCAGATTACTAAACTTCAGAAAAAAAGATGGTCATGTTGAAATTAGTAAGACATTTCAGGAATTCTACTCTGATTTATATAAATCTGAATTTCCTGACAATTCTAATTCTATGGGTAGATTCTTGCAATGGTTGAATATCCATAAAATGTCTCCTAATAATCAACTTTAATTGGAAGCTTCAATTTCAGAGATGGAAATTTTAAAAGTAATTTATTCCCTTCATTCTGGTAAAGTGCCATGTCCTGATGGTTATACCGCTGAGTTACCCCCCCCCCCCAACCCACCAACTTTGTAAGGTATTTAGTGATACTAATCTTTCCAGAACTTTGCCACGGATATTTTATGAAGCATCAATTTCCTTAATTCTTTTCTGATTGCACTTCCTACAGACCAATATCATTACTGAATGTTGATTCAAATTTTTTTTTCCAAGATTTTAGCTAATAGATTGGAAAATATTCTTCCTCAGAGTATCTCTGTAGACCAAACAGGATTTATAAAGGATCAATATTCATACTTTAATATCCATAGATTAATGAATATGATTTATTCCCTATTGCTTCAAACTCCAGAATGCAGAAAAGGCTTTTGATAGAGTGGAATGGAAATAACTGTTTGAAGTTTTGAGAAGATTTAATTTTGGCCTTGGGTTTTATTTCTTGGATTAATTTGCTTTATCAAGATCCAGCTGCTGCTGTAATTACAAACAATCAAAAATCTTCACTTTTTAGGTTATTTCAAGAATCGAGACAGGGCTGTCCTCTTAGCCCTTTACTATTTAATTTAGCTTTGGAACCCCCAGCAATAGCACTTCAGGATTCCAGTGACATCTGGGGAATTAATAGAGGAGATGGGATTCACAAAGTATCTTTATATACAGATGATCATTTAGTATATATTTCAGATCCAATGTTGTCTGCTTTCCCAATTTCACAGTTTCCCGGATATAAATTGAATCTTTATAAGATTGAATTATTCCCAATAAACATGCATGTACCTGTTTATAATCACACACCTTTTAGAGTGATTAAAGACCATTTTAGCTATCTTGGGGTTAAAATTACCAAAATATTTAAAGATCTATATAAACTTAACTTTCTTCCATTGGCTTTATCTTTAATAAGTTGTATTAATGCTATTAAGATGACAATCTTAACTAAATTTTGTATTTATTTCAAGCAATCTCAGTTTTTATTCTATAATCCTTTTTTAACATTATTGACTCTAAAATATCTTATATTTTGAATAAAAATAATCCCAGATTGAGTAAATTCCATCTGAAGAAATTAAAGAAAGATGGTGGAATGGCTTTACCTAATCTTAGATTCTATTATTGGGCAGTTAACATCTGCTATATTATATTCTAGATCTACTATTCTGATAAATTTGAACACCCTCATTGGGTAGATTTGGAACTGAATTCTGTTCAGAGGCATTCAGTAGCCTCTTTACAGAGAGCAGCTCTTCCTTTTACACTTTCTAAGATTAGTAGACACACTTTTAACCCAATATTTAAACATATATTATGGATTTGGTTTCAATTTCAGAAATTCTTTGACTTGAAACAAATTTATTTTATCCAGCACCATTTCTCAATTATTTTTTTTCAACCTTCTATAATTGATCAAGCCATCTCTGTTTGGAAAGTTAAAGGAATTGTTTTTTTTCTAGATTTTTTAATAGATGTCTTAATGTCTTTTGAACAATTATCTAATAAATATACCTATGTCACATTTTTAAATACAGGTACACGATCCTTTAACTGGACATCAAAAATCCAGAAAGCTCCAAAATCCGGCAAGTGGGAACCAGCGGTCAGGGGAGGCGGCCGAGGGGCCGGCGGTCAGGGGAGGCGGCCGGGGGAGACTGCTAGGCGAGGCAGCCGGGGGAGACTGCCGGGCAGTCAGGGAGGCGGTCCAAGGTGACGACTGGGCGGCCGAAGTCAGGGGAGGCGGCCAAGGGACCAGCAGTCAGGGAAGGCGGCCGGGGGAGACTGCCGGGCGGTTGAGGGACCATGGTCGGGGGAGGCAGCTGGGCGGCTGAGGGAGCGGCGACTGGAGGGGGGTGGGGGTGGATACAGCATCACAATTCGGGTGGGCTTTCCAAAATCCGAAATTCGGAACACTCTGTCCCGCAAGGGTTCCGGATAAAGGATCGTGTACCTGTACTTCTAAATTAGACATTTTCTAAATATTTTGTTGTCTAACTTTATAACATCATACCAACCAGATTTGGTTGATACTATTTTTCATTTGAAACCTTTTTATAAGGGTTTAATAGGTAACATTTAGGATTGCAATCAAATTCTAATGACAAAATTGAAAAGGACTGGGAAAAGGAACTTCAGTTACATCTTTCAGAGGAAACATAGAAGATTTCTGGATTGGTTAAAACCTCTTCAATATTTCCTTGTCATTCTTTGATTCAGTTTAAAGAGGTATATTGGGCTCATATGTCGAAAGATAGTGGCCCATATTTTTTCTAATGTTAGCCTTATTTGTGATAGATGTAAATCAGAAGTGGCTTCTGTAACTCAGATGTTTTGGTCATGCCCTATGTTGGAGGGGTATTGGATAGATATTTTAAGACTTTGTCAGCAATACTGGATATCAATTTGCAACTTAACCCATTGATTGCTCTTTTTGGAGTTACAGTTCTCAAAGTGGGATGAGTTCCCACTTTCACATATCGGGTTGTAGTCTTTTCTACATTGTTGGCTAGAAGAGATATCTTATTTAAATGGAAAGATTCTAATCCACCTACTTTGACTCAATGGTTCTCTCACAATATGTAAAGTTTAAGTTTAGAGAAAATTAGAAGTCGTACATTTGATACTTCTGTTAAATTTGAAGAGACTTGGCAACCTTTCATAAATTATTTCTACATGACTTGGTATAATTATTTTTATTTAATTTTACTTCTTTTCTCCTTGTTGATGAAGACCAGATGATTAATTTTTATTCATAAATTCTCAGGATAGACTGCTCAGTGTTTTTCTTTTTTTTGCCTTTTTTTTCTTCAAGATTTCAGTTAGAGGAGATGAGAACATATTCGTTAATTATGATGTAATGCAATATGTTATGAGGTAATATAGTGATTTTTTTCCCCTTTTCGATTATGTATTCCTAATCTCCTCAAGTATTGTTTACCTATAATATGATTAATAAAAAGATTGAAAAAAAAGTAGTACTTGCTTTTGTGCATACCACCCGTAACAAGCCACCAGTGATCCACAGACCACAGGTTGAGAAATGGTGAATAATACTAATCCATTTTACAAGATTTGGTAGATAAAAAAGAAAGAAACTATTTTGCTCATTTTTGTAAATTATATGATCATTTCTTGTATTTTTTTGAATATTTTATTTTGATTTTTTTTTACAGACTCATTAAGTAATTTCGACGATCAATACAATCTTTTTTAACATTCATGGAATGCATAGAGTCTGCATTTTGTTTCCCTCCCCCTTGCCCCCAAACACATAGCCATATACAAATACTAGTGGAGTTCAGAGACCCCATCAAAGACCTAAAAAAGGAACAACCTAATTAACTAAATATCCCAAGAAACAAAAGAAAAAAACTAAAATAAAACAAAACAAAAAAGGGCTAAAAAGAAAACAAGTACATTGTCTGTGCCCATTTTCTGAACTCCAATCCTTTCCCTACTAGGACAGGTTTTTATAATAATTCAAGTGGCATTTCAACTCCCCATTAAATACCACACAGTGGAATAAGGAAATGCAGAATTGCATTCCCTTGGAGAAAATCACTTACAATCTAAGAGGGAAACAGGACACATTCTTTAAGTATCTAAAATACATAGGCATGTAGATTGACTAGCTCCCCTTCCCTGTGAAATATGGATAACTTCTTGTTCATATTTCTATACATGTCCAACCTAAAACAATATTATAGTTAGTCATTAGTTCTTGCTGGAAGACTGATTCCCTTATATGTAAAAAAACATGCCAGCAAAGGGAATTAAGTTCCCCAGACTTTGTCAGAGGCCTTCTGCGACATTCTCACAGCTACAGATCACTACGCTGGCATCTCTATTTCTTAAATATCCTTGGTGTTTTTTTTAAAGAAACAAACAAAAGTAAAAAGTAGCTCATAGAGATTTCTCATAGATTTATTTTCATAATGTCTCGAGAACTACAAAATTTACAGAAATAACACTTCAAACCAAACATCATGTGGCTTTTGGATCCAATCACATACTTTTGATCTTACAGTACCATGACTAAGCACTTCGACTCAAACTTTCGATTAAGGTTGCCCCAAAATCTACTTCACAGTTGCAAATCACAAAGAGACAGACCAAATTATATATTGAATTTGAAATGTGGGTGCCGCACCACTCTGAACCTTACTCCAAATAGCTGTTTATGTCTCAGCGCTTCCCTTGGCAACACACCTCAATCTCCGTCAACAGACAAAGTGTCATCTCACAGTCAGCTGCGACTCTCGAGGCAACTTGACGTTTCATCTGGGGACAAGGTCGGCAAAACAATTTATTGAAGATCCTTTATTTTTCATCCCTATGCGTTTAACTGGGTCCCGACCCTCTTTGTGGTATCGCAACCAAGAGTTGGTTTCCCTTGGATTCTACTTTAAGGCTTTATTAATATTGGCTTCTTGCGGGGCCGAGCGGAAAGGGGACCGGCGAGGCCCTATTGGATTCCTAACACCGCACCAACAATTTTGTCTTAAAAAGAGATTAGGATCAAGGAGGCTAACGTCGACATGACTACAAAATGAAGACGAAGACCCGTACACTCACTCACGTTGAAAGTTTTCTGGTCCAGAATAAAAGTCCGGGCCATAGCTCTCGCAGCTGCACGGCCCGGCCAAGGTTGGCCTTGATCTGCCCGAGGATCTCAGCTGACTCGCGGTCTAAGTGCTGCGCGTAGGGCAGCAGCTGGTTGTACGGGATCTCCTTCTGCGGCCTGAAGCCCAGCACGTCCTCCCTCCGTCTCCGCCACTCGCTGCCCTCTTTCTCGTAGGTCATTTTGAGACCCCGGCCTTCTCCTCCTGGATCGCGACGTGAAGGCGTCGAGGCCCCGGCGCCCGAGTCCCCGAATGTCTGACAGAATGACGGTGCCAGCAGCCGCTCACTGCCACCCAGCTCCCTCTGACTCACTTCCGGTGTCTGATCCGCTGACGGAGCGGGCCGGCCTGGAGGGGGGAGGTGGGGGGGGGGAGGGCAGGCACGGAGGACTTCAACACAAGGGACCCAAGTGCATGGGAAAGGGGGTCTGAGAAATCAAGGATTTGAAGGAGCAGCAAAAAAAAAAAGGGTTTGACGAATGTGCGAACAGGGGATTCCGGTGAAGTTGGCCCATCAACGTGTGGGGAGCAGATACGGTGCTGAGATCTTGAGGCAGAGATCCTCAAAAGCAGAGGATTTGGAATAGGACGTTCCGGGATTGTGGGTGTTATATTTGTTCCTCGAAGAAGAACAACCTTGCGTGGGTTTAATGCTTAAACAACTCTATTTCTGGAGCTGCTTGAACCAATGCCCTCGACTTCTGCCGTCGTCCCCTTTGTTCCTGCGCCAACCGCGCGCGTTGCCTACTGGGAGATGTAGTTCTTTGTTATACACACATCACGGATCTTTCCCCTTTTTTAAAAAAAAAGGTTAAAAAACCCCACAATACTATGTCTATAAACAAGGGTGTTTGCATTCTGTAGTCAGTCTTGCAGCTGGAGATGGTTTGTTGGCCTGGTTTGTGTTTCCACCACTGTATTGCTTGCGTTTGCTGCGTGAGTGCAGTTGGAACCCCGGTTTAACGCTAATTTAGATGGAACAATATATACCGCTGAACCCCCACGTTCCGTTCTTTGAAATAGGAAGCTAAGCGAGCCCATTTTCAAAGATGCAGCACCAGAGAAAGGCACCCTGTGCCACAGCGGATGTTTAGAAGTGGTGCACCTAAAATAAATGATTAAGGCAAATACAGTAATATCTTGGTGGGAATTCATCACATGGATGGGGGGGAGGGGGATATGTGCTGCCGCGAACAGGGAGTATTTGTCTTTCTGAGAACTCTGAACATATTCCTTTTCTACAAGTGCTGGACCCTTTTGTGTACACAACCATGGGTTGGAGCTTGTAGTTGTAGATCCATGTGGTTCCTTCTCATTTTTGTCCCTCTCTCTTTCTGCATCTGGTAGAAATGTGGATCCATTTCCTCTTGCACATATCCTTACAGGGACCATGTGCCAGAATTGTGATCTCAGATTCACACTTGAACTCCAGGCTTCAGGGCTGATAGGCTTTTTGCAGTCTTATCAAGATACTGTTTCTGTTTTACTTTCTCTTCCACCTTAGCCTGTTTGACCTTGTGTGGTCCTTAAGGTGTCAACAGATTTTCATGCATGGAAGGTTGGTATGTATGCATCGACCCATCAGCGTTTGGGCAGGAGAAAGCCCATTCTGCAGTGGCACATTTCTGTGAACCATTATACTTATGTGGAAATCCTCTCGTCCATCATGCACTTTCTTCATGAGGCTCTTCACCACCTTGACAGAACTCTCTGCTAGGCCTTAAGACTTTGGGAGATGTTATATGTCCAAACCCCTAAATATTAGCAAAGGGCTCAAATTCATAGCTCGAAAATTGAGGACCATTATCTGATATTACTTCACAAGGAACTCCTTGCCTCACAAACACATTTTTCATGAAAGTGATAACTGCTTTGCTGGATGTTGACTGCAGTTTTGCTACCTCTGGGTAAATGGAAAAATAGTCTGTTACTACTATATGACTTCCCATTACTGTCAAACAAATTTACTCCTACTTTGAGTACAGCCTGTCTGGTACAGGTTGTGGTATAAGCAGTTTTGATCAGGAGCGTATCTAGGGGGAGGCAAGTATGGCATGTGCCCTGGGAACCACTTGAAGGGGGGCACCACTGAGCAGTTTCTGCCCCCAGTGGTCTCCTTCACCACCCTGTGACTTCAGTGAGCCTGACATCAGTAGTTGGTAAATTAATTGGAAGTTGTTCTAAGATATGGGATGATGTAGCAGCCGTGTAGTGGGCCGAGCGGTTGCACAGCACGGCAACGTGAACTGTCGCTGCCCCGGTTCTGTGGGCCTGCAGACCATAATACAGGCGCTGCATATGATGTAGCAGGCCGAGCGGGTGCACAGCGCGGCAATGCGAACTGTTGCCGGCACAGTTCTGCAGGCGTGCAAAATCCTAATAGGGACATCTGCCTACTCACCTAATGGACTGCACGCTAGGTGTACTGAGTGCTGAGGAACAGCACATTGAGCTATTGAGTCTTCTGCCAGAAGGCGCGGGACACTTACAAGGCTAGATTTAAACCTGCCGGTCCCATGGATCAACAGCTAGGGACGTCTGCCTACTCACCTAATGGACTGCACGCTAGGTATACTGAGTGCTGAGGAACAGCACATTGAGCTATTGAGTCTCCTGCCAGAAGGCGCGGGACACTTACAAGGCTAGATTTAAACCTGCCGGTCCCATGGATCAACAGCTAGGGACATCTGCCTACTCACCTAATGGACTGCACGCTAGGTATACTGAGTGCTGAGGAACAGCACATTGAGCTATTGAGTCTCCTGCCAGAAGGCGCGGGACACTTACAAGGCTAGATTTAAACCTGCCGGTCCCGTGGGTCAGCAGCAATCTCATAGTGACATCCCACCTTGTCCTGTGAAACCCGGAACACACAGTATATAAAAGAAGCCTGTAAACACTGAATAAATCAGTCTGAGTTGACTACTCTGCCGTGTGTTTGTATTTCTTTAGTAACTCTAACGTAGTAGCTGCTACAATATACAATTATTTGGATAGCCAGAAACAGATTGGGGATAGTGATCATGGCTTTATGCATGGTCAGTCGTGTTTAACCAATCTTGTAGAGTTTTTTTGAGGTTACCTAGAAAGTTGACAAAGGAAAGGCTGTGGATATTGTTTACATGAACTTTAGTAAGGCTTTTGACAAGGTCCAATATGGGAGGTTGGTTAGAAAGGTTCATACACCAAGTATTCATTATGAAGTAATAAACTAGATTCAACAATGGCTGGGTGGGAAAAGCCAGCGAGTAGTGGTGAATGATTGGTTCTCAGACTGGAGGCCTGTGACTAGTGGTGTGCCTCAGGGATCAGTGCTGGGACCATTGTTGTTTGTCATCTATATCAATGATTTGGATGATAATTTGATAAATTGGATCAGCAAGTTCACAGGTGACACTAAGATTGGAGACATTGTGGACAGAGAAGAAGGTTTTAAAAGCTTGCAGAGAGATCTTGACCAGCTGGAAAAATACCAGATGGAATTTAATCCACACAAGTGTGAGGTGTTGCATTTTGGAAGGACAAACCAAGAAAGGACATGCACAGTAAATAGTAGGGCACTGAGGAGTATGGTAAATCAGAGAGATCTGAGAATACAGATACACAATTCCTTGAAAGCGGTATCACAGGCAGATAGGGTTGTAAAGGGAACTTTTGGCATACTGGCCTTCACAAATCAAAGCACTGAGTATAGGAATTGGGATGTTATGGTGAAGTTGTAAGACGTTGGTGAGGCCAAATTTGGAGCATTGTGTGCAGTTCTGGTTCTAACTACAGGAAAGTTATCAATAAGATAGAGAGAGTGCAGAGAAATTTACTAGGATGTTGCCCGGTCTTCAGGAACTGAGTTACAGGGAAAGGTTAAACAGGTTAGGACTTTATTCCCTCAAGCATAGAAGAATGAGGGGAGATTTGATAGAGATATTTAAAATTATGAGGGGTACAGACAGAGTAAATGTAGATAGGCTTTTTCCACTGAGCATAGGTGAGAAACAAACCAGAGGACATGGGTTAAGGGGAAAAGTTTAGAGGGAATATGAGAGAGAACATCCTCATCCAGAGAGTGGTGGAAGCATGGAACGAGCTGCCAGCTGAAGTCATGAATGCTGACTCAATTTTAACTTTTAAGAAGAATTTGGACAGGTACATGGATGGGAGAAGTATGGAGGGCTATGGACTCCTTACAAGTCAGTGGGGCTAGGCAGAAAAATGGTTCAGCACAGACTAGAAGGGCTGAAGAGTCCTGTTTCTGTGCTGTAATGCTCAATTATTTTATGGTTCTAATCCTGCAATTATTAATCTAGAATAGAAATATTTCAATGTATTTCACAATGTTACAGAAAATATCATTTACCCAGTTAATAAGATTAATACATTAACCTTGTAATAAGCACATGTAGTTGCACTGTGTTGCAGGGAGAGAAAGGAGTCTGACTTGTGGCATCCACTTGGAAGACCATTTACTTGTTCATATGCACATGCACATTTTAAACATTCCTCCCAGGAACTTCCGCATGCCACAGGGCAGAAATGACATCACCTTCTGGCCGAAGGTTCGCAGTCAGAGCTGACTTTCTGAGATGGTTCGAACTGCACTTAGGCGAGCTGCCACAACTTTTAATTTCTTGATTTACATTCTACTTGTCCAACTATTTTTATGTTCAATGTATGACTCAACACACATTGGAAAAACATCCATGTGTAAATGCAAATTTCAGCAGTATCGGAAATTAAGATGGCTCCATATAGTATATACATGGCACCAGACATGGTTTACAGACCAAATTAATTGAGGGTAGCAGTTAAGTTTATTTTGTAAGAGGTTGGTAAAGAGAGAAAAACTTATCTTCTTCATGCATGAAGAATGCTAAAGTAAGTATTTTATCTCCCTTGGCTGATTTTTTTTTAAAGTAGCAATGTTTCTTCAACATACTGATTGAAGAAAAACAACACACTCCACAAATTCTTTTATGATTTGGTTAGGTTGCTTGTGAAAATAGATTGAACACAAGTTGAAGGCTATTATTGGTAACTGTCCATAATAAATACAATGATCTTGAATTTATCATGCTTTTGGAGTCAGATGTTGAGGGAGCCATGTTTCTCTCAATTAAATCCGCTTCGTACAACTTTCATCAACCTCATATTTCATTTTATAAAATGAGATAATATTCTAATTGACAATGAAAAACATACAATGTAAATGCCACAGCTTACAATGTTTTTGTTTATCCAAATGATATTACTTGAATTGATTATAATCTTATTTTTCCACTTCAATTAACTAAACTTCTAATAGGATCCATCTTCATGATCCTTTTTTTATTTAAAAAACAAAAGTGATAGTTGTTTTAGTACTTTTAAAAAATGTTTGACCTCATCTTAAAATAGTCCAATCTCACTCCTCGAAGTTCACTGATATCAAGCAATTCTTATACTGTGCACAGAATTTAACATTTATGAATCTTCACCAGGCTTTGGTGCTTGAAAAGTAAATATTTACTGCTCAGATAGGTTCTTGTTGCTCATTGGACATACACAACCAATTCCTTTTGATTAGCCATTTCAGTGACTTACTGAAGAAACTTGCTCCATCATGGTTTTCCAGATGATAACCTCTTTCTTTCAGGTCACCACAGAGTTCCTTTCAGTTTCCCTTATTTCAAGGGAAACATTATACAGCCAACCATCTCCGCTTGTATGGCCCACAAGGGCTTTGATCAGGCTGAACTAAGAACTCACAACCCGTCTTCAAATTGTTTTTTTTTTTCCACAAGCTTGCCAGCTTGTCCTGTTCCAGTCCCAGCTGCTGCTGCTGAACTGTAGAATTCTCTCTCTCTCTTTTTCTCTCGCAGAAAATCACATGACACTCTTAGAACAGCAAACTGCACTCAGACTGCGGCACAGGACCCAATCTTCTGAGTTAATTCATCTCTTGCTTTCCAAAACAGTAATCCATTACTCCACAGCATGTCCAATTAATGCCTACATGAAGTCCTTATAGGCATTCTTTTTTTTTTAATATTTTATTTATAATTTTTCACACAGGCTAGTACAGTCATAGACCATGTCCTGCCAATGATGACAGTTCACAATCTTGTATACATGTACATGTACTCCTTTTCTCTATGACTATATATACAAGCCCACATCATTACCCACCCCCTCCCCCATCTACCAAACTAAACCATTCATTCATACTACAATGTCAATAAAAATAACACATTAAGGAAATGAATAAGAGTACAAATAATAAAAAAGAAACAGGGACTATCACGGCTCAACAGATGGCTTCCGGGTCGGTGCTTATTCTTGACTTTCCCTGATTGGGATCAGTGCGGGAGAGAGGGAACCGCAGCAGGGAATGGTAAAACAATCACTTCCATGCACCTATGTAGAGGATGTTTGGCTGTCAAATCTTCTGAAAGGTGCTATACTTGTTTCTCAGATTGTAAGTTATTTTCTCCAGGGGAACACAACTTTGCATTTCCTTGTTCCATCACTCAATACTAAGAATAGAGTCGGACTTCCAAGTCACTGCAATGCACTTACTGGCCACCGCCAATGCAATTAACACAAATTGGATTTGAAATTTAGACAGCTTCATTGTAAGCCTTATGTCCAATACATTTCCCAACAGGAACAACTCTGGGTCTTGAGGGAAATGTTTACCTATAAATTTCTCCAGGACTTGGATTAGATCTACCCAAAAGGGCCTCACCTTGGCACATAACCAGGTTGCATGCATGAACATCCCGGTTGCAACACCGCACCTAAAGCATTGATCTGGGAGTTCTGGTTTTGATCTATTGATTTTCTGTGGCATTATGTACAATTGGTGCAATAAGTTATACTGGACCACCCTGTACCTTGCATTAATGACCATGGTCATGCTTTCCCGGCATAGGTCGGACCAGCACCTCTCATCAATTATAATACCCAAGTCCAATTCCCATCTTTCTCTCAACCTATGAAGACCCGGTTTGGGTCCTTCTGATTGGAAATTTCTTGCCGTTCCCTCTACAAATCAGGGGCTCTTTGCTACTGCAATGAGGTAGGACCATACCTGGACCTAATACATCCCAAAGAAAATACCTTATTTGAAGATAGCACTGGAATGTTTTATTTGGTATATCATATTTATTTTTGAACTGTTCAAACAACATTAATTGCCTTTGCCCTTAACAGTCCTCTATACACCTGACTCCCTTGCAGAGCTAGATGTTCAGAATCCTGTTACCCACTGTCAGTGGTATTAATTTATTCAGAGTCAAGGGCATTTTTGGGGTCAACACCCACTTTAATATCCAAACACTGGTTAATTTTGGCCCAGATACTAATCACTTGTTTTAATATGGGGCTGCATTTCTTCCCTGTCAACAATTTAATGTCCCATTTATAAATAAAATCCTGTGCTATCTTCTCACCCACCATGTGCAGATTAATTTGTGCCCAGGATGGTACATCTCCTCCCTGAAAAAGGGAGGCAGTGTATCTCAACGGAGCCGCCCAATAATATTTTTTGAAGTCCAGCAATCTCAATCCACCTAAACCATAGACCCATGTTAATTTTTCCATAGAGACCCTTGGTACCTTACCATTCCAAAGAAACCTCCTAACCATATGTGATAACTGTTTGAAGAAACCCTGGGGCAACAGCACAGGCAATGTTTGGAAAAGATATTGGTATCTTGGCAACACATTCATTTTGATGCAGTTGACCCTGCCCACCAGTGTGATAGGCAGGGGCATCCACCTCTTTAAGTCCTCCTCAACTTTTCCCAGCAAGGGGGCATAATTTAACTTATATAAATTATTCAGGTCACTATCAATATTAACTCCTAGGTATTTGATCCCTTTCTGTGGCCACTTTAAATTACTAATTCCTTTAAATTGACTATAATTACCTTCAGTGAGAGGCATCACTTCGCTCTTATCCCAATTGATCTTATACCCAGACCATTCCCCATAGTTCTCCAGTACCTCATGCAGGTACCTCATGAGAAGTCGCAGGGTCTGTCAAATATATCAATACGTCATCAGCAAACAAATTAATTTTGTGTTCCTCCTGGCCCACTCTATTACCTTTGATGGCTGGATCCTGATGAATGGCTTCTGCCAACGATTCTATTGCCAGCACAAAGAGAGCTGGTGAGAGTGGGCACCCTTGTCTAATAGATCTGGAAAGTAGGAAGGCTGGAGAGACCTGCCCATTGGTTACAATTTTCACTTTGGGCACATGGTATAGTGCTCTAATCCAGCTTTGAAAAATTGGTCCCAGCCCTGCCTTCTCTAGCACCTTGAATAAAAATTCCCACCCCAGTCTATCAAAGGTCTTTTCTGCATCCAAGGAGATGGCCAGACCCTTCTCATTTCTAGATTGTGCCAGATGCATAATACTCAGCAATCTGCCAATATTATCTGCTGCCTGCCTTCCCTGCACAAAGCCTGTCTGATTTTTATTTATCAATTTCGGCAAAGGCAATGCCAATCTATTTGCCAGGGCTTTGGCAAGGATCTTGTGATTGGTATTCAGCAGAGAAATTGGCCTATAGGAAGAGAGCATAAGAGGATCCTTACCCTTCTTCAAAATCATCTTAAAAATTGCCACTGCAAAAGATTCCGGCAGAGACCTTGTTTCCCTAGCCTGGTCTATCACCTCCATATAAAGAGACATTAATAAGTCTTTAAATTCTCAATAGAACTCAGGCGGGAACCCGTCCTCCCCCGGAGACTTGACTGTTTACAGAGCACTCAATGCTTTACCCAGTTCTTCCTCAGTAAAAGGAAGATCTAATCCTGCCTGATCCTCTGGGCTCAGGCAAGGAAGGTCTAATCTGGCCATGAACTTGTCCTCTTGATTGATATTCCCAGACAATTCAGGTTTATATAATCCTTCATAAAATTCCCTGGTCTCATTAATTTCCTTTAGTTTGTACAAGACCTGGCCATTTCCCATTCATATTGCATTAATTGTTCTAGAGGCTTGTTCTGCCCTCAAATGGCATGCTCTCTCCCGCAACTCATAATATTTTTGTCTCGACCTCATAATAACCTTTTCCACATTATACATGTGAAGCATATTATATTCCAATTTCTTATTTGTGAGAGCTCTGTAATGGTCTTCTCAGCCTGATTCCTGAACATCCTTCTCTAATTGGGTAATATCCTTTTCCAATTCCTCCACTTCCATTATATAGTTTTTTTTTTCGTATACCCAATTATCTGACTCCTCAAGTACACCTTGAGAGTGTCCCATAGAAGAAATTTACCTGGCATAGAGAGGCAGTTGTCCTCACAAAACTGAGTTATTTGAGATCTTATAAAGCTACAAAACTCTGGCTTTCTCAATAGCAAAGTGTTAAGATGCCACCTGTATGCTGTGTCCTGCTTATCTGGCTTGTCTATAGTCAAGACCAGGGGGAGTGGTCTGAGAGAAGTCTCACTCTGTACTCAGCTTCCATGATCCTATCCTCTAAATGGGCTGAAGCTGAAAAGAAATCTATTCTAAATTAGGAGTCATGTTGTTTCGAGTAGAATGAGTAGTCTCTCTCTCTCTCAGATGCATTCTATGCCACACATCTATTAAATTCAACTCTCTCATTCAGTCAATGGTGGCTTTCGCCACTCTAGTTCTAGTTATACATATTGTGGACTAGTCCAATACAGGATCCAGGGATAAATTAAAGTCACCCCCTATCAAAATATTTTCACTTCCTTCTGCCAAACGTAGGGAAATGTCCTGTTTTTTTCCCAAACTTTATATATTGAAAAATTATTGGTAAATATACAAAATACATTTCACAACAAAATTTTTATATATATGAAAATAAAAAGAGAAACAAAAACAACCCCCCACCCCTTCAGCCAGCTCTCTTAGGAAAGCCAAAGAAATATATAAAGAAAAACTAAAGAATAAAATAAATCAAATTACATCTAAATGCATATAGTCCAAATATAGTGACCACTTATTAACAAAAAAAGAATAATTATCATGCAAAACATAAGTAATTTTATCCTTAACAATACAAGCTTCCATTTCATTATGCCATTGCATTATACTAATCACTGTCTTATCCTTCCATGTACTTGCTGTACATTTTCGAGCTATGGCCAATGGTAAATATACAAATGCGATTTGAAATTTATCCAACCCCAATCCCTTTAAAGGAATCACATAACCCAGTAAAAAAACAGATGGATCTCATGGTAACTTAATCTTATACAATTTTTCCAAAATTGACTTAATTTCTTTCCAAAATGGTTGTACAAACATACATGACCAAACAGCATGTAAATAAAATCCAACACACGTACCACATCTAAAACAAGAATCTGAATACTAAGGCCATATTTTTTCAATTTCTCAGGAGTTAAATATAACTGATGCAAAAAATTATAATTAACCATTCCATATTGTGCATTTGTCAATCTACTAACACTATCACGACACATATCCATCCAGTAAACTTCAGGAAAAGCAAAAGTTAAATTATTTTCCCATTTAAACTTAGATTTCTCCCATTCCAGCTTATCCATATTGGCTTGTAATACTTGATACATAACAGAAATATAACCCTTTTCAGGCATAGAAGAAATCAAAGACTCAAACTCCGACAATACAGATAAAACCATCTCTCTACCATACATTTTTTTAACCAGTGACCGAAGTTGATAATAAACAAATAAAGAAGCTTCAGCGATATCAAAACACTCTTTAAATTTAATAAAAGAAAGAAATTGACCTACAAAACAATCCTGCAATATTTTTATACCCTTAAAATCCCAATTCTTTAAATGACTATTAAATATTGAAAAAGGAATAAGTTGATTATTATATAATGGCATTTAAATAAATAATTTACCTTTTGATTCTATAGTGTTATTCTTTTTTGTCCATAACATCAATAAATGTTTTAATATCAGCACATTATACTCCCATAATAAATCTATATTCCACCGAAATATAAATTGATCTACTGCAGTTTCAGAAATACATGCCATCTCAACTTTAGCCCAACTTGGAGATTAATCCAAATCCATCAAACCACTAATAAATTTAAGTTGGGCTGCCTCATAATAATTCTGAAAATGAGGTAATTGCAATCCACCTAATGTGTACTTTCAAGTAAGCTTATTTAATGCTACCCTTGGTAATTTACCTTTCCATGAAAATTCCCTAGTAGCTATATTTAAATCCTGAAAAAAAGTTCCTTGTAAGAAAACACGGTATTGATTGAAACAAATATTGAATACATGGAAAAATATTCATTTTAATACAATTAACCCAGCCAATTAAAGTTAACGGAAGGTCTTTCCACTTAATTAAGTCTGCTTTTATCTTTTTCAACAATGGAACATAATTTAATTTATATAAAGATTGATACTCAGTATTCACAATTATTCCTAAATATTTAATTTTATCTGTCCATTTCAAATTAATAACATTTTTATAAACTGAATAATGTCCTTCACCTACCAGTAAATTTTCACTTTTATCGCAATTAACTTTATACCAAGATAATGATCCATACTGCAATAAACATTCCCGTAAATGCAGCAAAGATTGTTCCGGATTTGTTAAGTATATCAAAACATCATCTGCAAATAAATTAATCTTATACTCTTCATCCAAAACTCTCATCGCTTATGTCTGCTCATTTTGCCGTATTGATTGAGCTAACAGTTCAATGACCAATGCAAATAGGCCTGGTGACAATGGACAAACCTGTTGAGTAGAATACGTTAATTTAAATAACGATGAAATTTGTCCATTTGTCACCACCCTAGCAGTCAGGTTTGTATATCAAGTTTAACCCAGCCAATAAAAAAAGGGCCAAATTTAAACTTTTCCAAGACCTTAAATAAAAAATTCCATTCGACCGTATCAAAGCTTTTTTCGCATCAAGTGCAACCACTCGGGCTGTCGTCGGTATACATTGGTCAAACTAATTAGTCGAAGAATATTATCTGAAGCATATCTATTTTTAATAAAACCTATGTGATCTTCCTGTATCAATTTAGGTAAATATTTAGCAACCTGATTTGCTAACAATTTAGCTATTATTTTATAGTCCACATTCAATAAAGAAATAGGTCAATACAAAGACACTTTTAATGGATCTCTATCTTTCTTTGGAATTACAGTAATTAAAGCACTAGAACGAGATTCTGGTAACTCATACTGTTCAGTCATTTGTTGTAATACCTTCCCAAACACCGAAGATAAATCTTCATAAAAACCTTCATAAAATTCCACCGAAAACCCATCATCTTCTGGTGACTTACCATTAGGCATTTCCATCATAGCGGTCTTAATTTCTAAATCTGTGAATGGAGCTTCCAAATCTATAATATCCTCTTCATCTAATGCTGGTAACTTTAATGTAGATAAAAAAGAATCAATAGATCCATTATCCTGTTTACCCTCAGAAGTATATAATTTTTTATAAAATTAATAAAACTGTTCATTGATTTCCTGAGGTTTATAGGTAACTATCGAATCCTTTTTAACAGCAATAACCCTTGAGGTTTGCTCCTTCTTTAACTGCCACACAAGTACTTTATGCACCTTCTCACCCCACTCATAATATCATTGTTTGATTTGATTAAGTAAACATTCAAATTGATAAGTCTGTAACGTATTATATCACAATTTCCATCTAGTCAAAGTCATCTTCTGATCTTCTGTTACTCCCTTCGGAAATTCCTTCTCCAATTCATCAATCTGCTTTTCTAATTTAATGTCCCCGTTGTCGGCACCGACTCTGAAACTGACGCCCTGCTCTGCAGGGCAGAGGTAAGTATTAAACTCTCCCCCGCTGTCAGCACCAACGCTGATTTCTTGCCGGTTCCCCTTCTGTCGGACCGCTCTGAATTCTGCGGGGTTCAGCGCTGCTGTCCCGCAACTGTTGCCCATGCCAACCTCTTTGTGGGCCTCGCACACCCCACAAGTGTGCTCGGTCTGACAGTCCCGTTGAGGGAGGGAGGGACCCAATCCTTTCCCCATCCCCAAGGGTTTCAGGGGATTTTTCTTCAGGTACTTGTCGGCCATTTCCATCGGAGTCCTGCTCTTCCCATCTGGTAAGATTCATGTTTGAAATTGCAGCTTCCACTTTGGGCACCTTGCCGAAATGGAGCTTTGAGTTAAGTACTTATTGCAGGAGTGTTGTCTAAGGTATGCGGACAGATATGACAAACATGCTGATTGAGTTTGATCAGAGCCTTGGTGCTTGGGATGTTGGTCTGAGAGGCTTTCTTCCACCGATAGATGACAGACCATTCCAGTCCAAGTTATGTATTACTCAGCAGGTCCAGCAGCATTTATGTAGAGCACACATGTCAAACTCTGGCCCGCGGGCCAAATTTGGCCCATGATATAATTATATTTGGCCCTCAAGATCATTTCAAAATGTATTAGAGGTGGCCCGCTGGCCGCCGCGCCAGTATAGCTCATGCACAGTAATACAACAAATCCCAGAATGCATTGGCGTCAGCCTGCTAATCGCCCCCACCTCCTCTGTTTACGTTGCAGGGTCTCACCGTGGACTCTGGTTTTGGGGCCTGGCCGGTGTCAGGGGAAGCCAAGGCCGCTTCCCAGCGCCCGGAACCGGAGGCCTCGGGCCTGACCTCACCAGGACCATTGCCCATTCCCCCTCCCTGCTGCAGGCCGATCCGTGACTCACGGTGACGGGGCCGCTGATCCGCCGAGATGCTGCCCTGCAGCGAGAGCCGATGCCCCTGCACTGTCGTTGTCCGACCCGATCGCCCGCAAACCCCGCCCTCCCGCACACAGGCCTGAGTAAGTATTATGAACTTTAATCTCAGGATAAAACGATCTTCCAATAGTTTCATGTCACAGTGATAAATATATTCCTGTTTAAAAATGATCCTGCACCTGGATACAAGCTCATTAGGCATAAAACTTGAAAAGTGTGTAAATCAAAGGATATCTGTACCAATGGAAAAGGGGCATGGCAAATAACCCTGCTAGAGTTCATGCCCACAATCAGTCACCCATTTGATTGTTTCAGGAATCATGTTATTCTCCCACATTCTCAATAGTCCTCAGATTTTACTATTCGACAGCACACTAGCAACATTTGACAAATCCTCTATAGAGAAATATTATTTATTGAATATTTTATTTCTCATTTGTTAATGCTTCTGGAAAGAGTTTATCCAAAACTATTATTAAACATTTATTTTAATAAGAAAAAGTTTAACATTACATATGTTAAAAGAAGAGAAAACATGCAGATGTTGTTGAAAATTTTCAATAAATATTTAGTTCGGCCCTCGACTTAGTCCAAGTTTTTAATTTTGGCCCTCCGTGAATTTGAGTTTGACACCCCTGATGTAGAGCGAAACAATAGTTTTGTCAATAACTTTTGATCAGAACCAGGTAATGTTAAATAATGTGCAAGTTGTAAAGAGGTTTGGAAAAAAAGAAAGTAAATGCCTGTGATAGGAATAACAACCAAGAGAGAATGATGCACATGGTGGTGGTACAGCTATGTAAGGGTCTTGAAGAATTTTAATCATAGTTGATCCATCTAAGGGAAATGATTGACAAAAGTGAATGAAATAAAGCAATGCCTTTACAATTAGATACTGAACTTTGCAGTAGTTGAAAATCTGAAATAAAAAGGAATGTTGGAATTATCCAGATGTACTCAAGCAATTCCTGCTGTGAAAGAAAAAGTTTTGATTCTGATATCAATATTTTCCACACCAGAACTACTGAAATGTCTTCCTTTCATATATTCCTGGCTTCCCTTCCACAATTATTAGCCCCTTTTCCACTGGCATCCCAGTTAATTGGCTGTGCAGGTCCCAGAATAGGAAACCCTTTGTGCTGCTTCCACTGGGCCACACTTAATGGGGACACTAATTGCTTTTCCACTGAACACACTCATCCCCGGGGATCAGAGTGATTTTCTGTTGTTCCTTTTCCATTGGTTTTTATCAGGATGCAGGCGTCAGCAAATGCCGGGGCTACGAGTTGGGGTGGAAGTGGTTAATCCCTGATGTGAAATGATATAATTTGATGCCGGCATTCAGACAATGTTCCTTTTCCACTGGATCCTATACCAGTAAATTCCCAGTTAATTCCAGGAACAGGGTCCCAGTGGAAAAGTGGCTATTGATAGGGTTCTCAACCATGTCAATTACATTTCATAAATTTCTGCTCTCTGTCCCTATCACACTCATAGCAAGGACGTGGCTCTTCTTGTCCTTACCTTCCACCCCATATGCTACAAATCATCCTCTGCATTTTTCACCAAATTCACCAGGGTGTCAACGTCAGACGCGTCTTCCTTTCATCTCCCCTCTGCTTTGAGATGACAAAGGGACTGTTCCCTTTTCATTCTTCTGTCAATATCTATTCCTCTTCTCAACATACCTACCCATGACATCAGAGGAAATGTAACATCTATCCTTTTCCCTACCTACTATCCAAGGATCCAAACCCTTCAATAGGTAATAAAGTTATTCATCTGTACTTCTAATTTTGTCTCCCAAATTTACTGCCTACGAAGCAGCATCCTGAAAATTAGACAAAGCAACCCCAGATTTGATTTCAGCTTTGCTGAACTCCACCGTTCAGTCCTCAAGGATAATCCCGAGCTGCCTATCACTTTAACTAATTGCATCTCTCCTATTCTCTATGTTTTTTGCCAATCACACCTGGCTAGAAAGCCCAATGTAAACTTTAGTACATTGTCTTGTTACGAGCTCAGAGGACTCCAAAAACCAACAGCAATAGAAATTCACCAGGACCATGGTTAAACAAAAATGTTTTTAATTTTCTTCATGCATAATAATATCAATCTTTAACTTATTACTATTAACTTAACCCCCTTCTAATTCTAAGTGTATGTCATGTGTATGTGTTCAGAAAAGTTCTTTGCTTCACTGTCCAATCATTCACTTTTCACTTCTCCAAGTTCACCGGTATTAGGCAATTTTCCATACTGTGCATAGAATTTAACATTTATGATCTTCACTGGGTTCTGGTGCTTTATCTTAAATTGTTACCACAAAGGAAGGTCTTGTTGGTTTCAGAGAGATATTTGTTATTCATTGGATACATGCAAACTGGTCTCCTTCAATCAGTCACTTTAGTGCCTTGACAAAGAAACTTGCCCCCGTGTGGGTTTTTCCAAATGATAACCTTCTTCCAGTTTACCACAAAGAGTTTTTTCCCCTATTTCAAGGGAAACACATTTTACAGCCACATCCTCTTGTAATTGACTACAAGGATTTAGATTAGGCTGAACTCAAAACTCATCTTCAAATGGGATCTTGCAGTTTCCAACACCAATTTCTGCTGTAAACTCTCTCTCTCTCTCTCTCTCACACACACATGGCTCTCTCTCTCTCTCTTTCTCTCTCACACACACAGCTCTCTCTCTCTCTCTCTCTCTCTCTCTCTCTCTCTCTCTCTCTCTCTCTCTCTCTCTCTCTCTCTCTCTCTCTCTCTCTCCATGGCCCTTCTTAGAACCGCAGATTTCAAGTTGGCACCAGTTTTAATAGCAAAAGATTTATCAGTTTCTGAGCCTGGATATCTGCTCCTTTTAAGACAATAGCCATTTCAATTCTACAACATCAGTCCCATTAACATCTACTTGATGAAGTTTTCATAGGCAATCTTCATGGTTTCTGTGAAGACACTTGCAGGCATGAAGTCTATGCTTAGGCATAACTCTTGCATTTAAAATGAGAAGTCTTTTTTATTTAAGGATTTTAAAACCACATCAATATATACATATTAAATAAAACTACAGAACTATAGAGAGATAGAGAGATAGAGAGATAGAGAGATAGAGAGATAGAGAGATAGAGAGATAGAGAGATAGAGAGATAGATAAATAAATAGAACGGGATTCTGTTGACACTGGTTAAGTGAAAAGACACACAAATGCTGGAGAAACTCAGCAGGTCAAACAGTGCCTTTATGTAGCAAAGGTAAAGATACATCACCAACATTTCAGGCTTGTGCTCAAGCTTGAAACGTTGGTGATGCAACTTTAACTGTGCTACATACAGGCACTCTTTGACACGCTGAGTTTCTCCAGCATTTGTGTGTTTATATATAAAATCCCCCTTCCTCCCCTTCAGAATATACCAAAAGAAAAAAGAAAAATAATAAGAAAAATAAAGAACATATGGAGAATGTCAAGAAAACAAATAATATATCATTAAGTCTCAATAGTGGAGCCGAGGATTACTGACAGGATGGGCTTTCAGAGTCCATTACATTTTCAAACCAACATGTTCTGAATATGGGTTCCATATTCTCCCCCCAAATTGATAATTATTATGAAAATTATAAGTTGTCTTCTCAAGTGGAATACAGCTACAAAGTTCTGCGTGCCATCTCTCTATTCCAAAATCTATATCAGATTTCCAAGTAATGGCTATGCATTTCCTCGAAACAGCTAAAGCAATTCATAAAAATTCAAATTGATACAAAATTAACCTCAATTTAGGTCACTTTAATATTACCCAGAATGGAGGACCATCGCCTTCCCAAGATCGCGTTATATGGCGAGTTCTCCACTGGCCACCATGACAGAGGTGCACCAAAGAAGAGGTACAAAGACTGCCTAAAGAAATCTCTTGGTGCCTGCTACATTGACCACCGCCAGTGGGCTGATATCGCCTCAAACAGTGCATCTTGGCGCCTCACAGTTCGGCGGGCAGCAACCTCCTTTGAAGAAGACCGCAGAGCCCACCTCACTGACAAAAGACAAAGGAGGAAAAACCCAACACCCAACCCCAACCAACCAATTTTCCCTTGCAACCACTGCAACTGTGTCTGCCTGTCCCGCATCGGACATGTCAGCCACAAACGAGCCTACAGCTGAAGTGGACATTACCCCTCCATAAATCTTTGTCCGCGAAGCCAAGCCAAAGAAGAAGAATATTACCCAACAAAAATATCATTGGATCCTGTGAGAGTTTAACCCCTATTATTTTCTCCAAAAAACTCCCAACAGCGAACCAAAAGGTTTTTTACCCTAGGACACTTCCAAATAGAATGCAAAAAAGAGCCAACTTCCTGGGCACATCTAAAGCACAAATCTGATAATGTAGAGTTCATTTTTTTAATTTTTGAGTTAAATATAATTGATGCAAAAATTATATTGAACCAATCCATACCTAACATTAATAATCTTTGTCATAATTTCTTTAAACAATTGCATCCAATCATTCTCATTTATTTGTCTATTTCACAACTTCCCATCTTAATCTCAATTTATGCTTTCCTAATTTAGGAGCTTCTTTCTGGAGTAATTTATACATCACCAAAATAAACTTTTTCGAAGTGCCATTACAAATCAATAATTCTAAATCATTCTGTCTAGGTAATATCAAACTAAGACCTAATTTATCAACCAAGAAAGCCTTAACTTGATAATAACAAAAAAGGTATTATTGGGGATATTAAATTTATTCTTCATTCATTCAAATGTAATAAATCTGTCAGTTTCAAAACAATCTTCTATTTTCTTAATACCCATTCTACTCCAAATCCCAAAAAAATTGATCATCCATAGAAAGTGGAAGACGTATATTTTGATATAAAGACATTTTCCAAGAGATTAGGCCTTTCCCACCTATTTTATAAACTATTTTATTCCATAATTCAATCAAATGTTTCAAAACAGGCATATCCCGATTGCCTATTAACAATTTTGAATTCCACTTATGAATAAAATCCTAGATATTATTTTCTCTTATTTTACCCAATTCTATTTTAACCCAAGCTAGAGTTTTATCTACATCAAACATCTCATTAATACATTTCATTTGATCTTAATTCCAATTCTTAACATGGGAAAGTTGCAAATCTTCCAATTCAAACTTCCATGTCAATTTTTCCAAAGAAACTCTAGCCATCTTTCCTTTCCATAAAAACATCCTAATACTTGAATATAAATAGTTAAAAAATTTTTGGGAATCAAAAATTGACTGATAAAGATATTGACCTTTGGAAAAATATTCATCTTTACCCAATTAACTCTACCTACTAAAGTTATTGGTAAATTATTCCACCTATTCAAATCTTCTTTAATTTTATTAAGTAAAGGTAAATAATTAAATTTGTACAGATTATTTAAACCATTATCAATCTTAATCCCCAAATAATTAATTCCATCTTATGGCCACTTAAATCGAGCAAATTTTCTACATTGAGTATAATCATCCTTAATCAGAGGCATAATTTCACTTTTGTCCCAATTCATTATATAACCTGATATTCCATCATATTCTCCCAATCTTATATATAATTGACACAAAGAATTTATAGGGTCTGTTGTATAAACAAAAGCATCATCAGCAAATAAATTAATCTTTTATTCATCAGAGGTTGCCATTTTGTGTTGTCTGGTCCTGGCAGGAGCAACAACAAAATGCATTCCACACATTAAAAAGGCATATGTCATCCCCACCTGTTCTATAGTGCACAGACCAGGCATGCTAACTTGTGATGCATCACAGTAAGGTCTGGGTACAATATGCCTGCAGGATGGGAAACCAGTGGCCTATGCTTCCAGGTCACTCACCACCATGGAGACCAGAAACACCCAAATAGAGAAGGAGTTGTTAGCAGTAATTTTAGCCTGCTCAAAATTTAATGGTTACATTTATGGTAGACCAGTAACCTTACCTCTGGTTACAATTCTGAAAAAGCCAATCCATGTGACCCCTGCACGATTACAAAGAATGATGCTCAGGCTTCAGAAATACAACGTGACTTTAATTTACAAGTGTGAAAAAGAAATACACTTAGCCAATGCGCTATCTCATGTTCCCAGAAAATGCACAATCCAGCAAGCTGAGGTAGAGTACACATTTGATATAATAACAGTAATGCACATCTCTTCCTCCTGGTTGGATGAACTGAGTCAGCACATGGCCGAAGATACAACTTTGAGGACCCAGAGCACTTTTATCAAGGGCGGCTGGCCTGACAAGCAGCACAGCCTACCATCTGAAATGCAACCCTACTTTCCATTTAGTTCTCTCAATTAATTTTTAATTTCTATAAGTCTGAATCATATTATAATAATGTTTCTTCTTTATTAAACTTTTCCTTTTTTCATTAGAAGCCTTTTCTGGAAGGAAATCCTTTTTCAAACTCTCAATTTCTTTTTCCAATTGATCAACTTCTTTAGGATAATCTTTCTCAATTTTAGCTGAGTAATTTATTATCTGACCTCCTAAGTACACCTTAAAAGCATCCCATAAAATAAATTTATTATCCACTCAATTAGAATTTATTTCTAAAAATTCTTGAATTTGTTTCCTTATAAAATCACAAAAAATCTACCCTATTCAACAATGTAGAATTAAATCTCCATCTATAAAATGACTTTTCCTTTTCAGAAACTAAACATCAAAAGTGGTGAATGGTCAGATAAAATTCTAGCTTTATTTCTGTATGTATAACTCTTCCTTGTAACTGTGCTGGCATTAAAAATATTATCTATTATTGAATAAGAGTCAAGCCTAAATGAATAAAAAGAATAATTCCTTTACTTCAGATTTAACCTTTACCAAATAGCTATCAAGTTCAAATCCTTCATCAAAGTCAAAATCATCTTTGCAGTTTTAGTTCTGATAACTGATTTTTGCAACTTATCCGACATTGGATCAAGACAACAATTAAAATCTCCTCCAATCAAAACCTTTTCAAGAGTTTCAGCTAAATGCATAAAAGCACATGAAAAGCACACATCATCAACATTAGGTGCATAAATACTCATAAATGTCCACATCTCTGAATAAATTTGACAATGCACCAAAACAAACCTCCCTGCAGGATCCATAACTACAGATCGAATCTTAACAGGTAAAATTTTATTAATCAAAATAGCATCCACTCTTCCCCTACCCAATCTCTCTTTTTTTAAATTTTTGATGTTCTTTCTCTGTTAAATGTGTCTCTTGTAAAAAAGCAGTATCAATTTTCATTTTTTAAATATAAGCTAAACCCTTTTTCTCTTCATTTTATTATTAAATCCATTTATATTAAAACTTACAAAATGTAATACTTTACAAGCCGCCATTTCTTAAATCCAAAAATTAAAGAACTCTTGCCCCTTTGGCCCCCCCAAGTCCATAAAACTTTCAATTACACTTGGCATCTCCAACCAGAAATAAATGAAAAGAAAAAGAGAAAAACAGAAAATAAACCCTGAAAAATTAAGTACTGATGAAAAAGGACCAGCACTACTTCCCTCTATTGTGCAGGAAGTAGTGCCACAAAGTGGCACATGGTTATTGAAGGTTAAATAAAACTCCACCCCACCCGGACAGAATATCCTTTCCTTTAATTAAACAAATCTTTTGTGAAATGTTACTGAGATATCTGTTTGTGAAATGCACCTAAACTAATACCTAAACCCCTACAATCTAACTTTACCCCTTAAGATATATTTTATTCCATAATTGTATTAATTTATTCCATAACAGTCTCATCTTCTGACTGAGTAAATTGTAGAATTCGGGACTCAACATCCAATTCAACTACTTCCGATAACTAACCTTCTAGAACAGGGGTGGCCAGCGATTTTTTTTTTAAAGTGTAATTTCAATTATTTCTTGCCTGGGTTAATGACATAACCAGGGGATAACACCTTTAAATTCAAATACTACTGCATTTCTTCTGGATAAAAAAAGTTTTAAAATTGGCTTTACCTCAGCAATTGATCCCCAGTGAGGTGAGGGTTAAGCCAGGCTGTACCAGAGCAGTTTCTTTTTAATGCCCCCTCCCCGCTTAAATGCAGCCCGGCCTTTTTCACTTCCCATCACGCTTTCTCCATCTCGAAATGTGAATGAGGGACAAAATCCCTGACACGGTGCACCCAAGGTTCGCTGTGGAATCCTGAGGCGATTTTCTCCAACGCTACGTGCCCGTCCTTCCTATTGCTTGTCCCTGCTGCCAAATATTTGGAACCCCTTTGCTTGGCTATGGCGCAGGGAAAGACTTGCATTGGGTTGCAGGCTGGATAAATTTGGATCCCTTGTAGGTTGCCTCCCCTTGTTCTGGACTGTTCCAAATCAGTGTGGTGATATGTAATTACACCACTAGGTCACTAGGCGTCATCCTAGTGACCTTGTATATGAAGCAGTCCAGAGCTACAGTCTAGCCTTCCAGGTTTGTGTTGCAGAGAGACAAGACCTCAGTGTACATATTAGTTTATTAAAGCTGCGGGTGTGGTTATTGTCAGTACACAGATTATTCGCAGCATTTAAAAAAATTATTTCACATCCCCAGCGGAAAAATATTTGTTCTCATATTTGCTTCTATTTATCCTCCTTCACTTCCTATTTATGTCTCTTCCAAATCCCCATTTCCAGTTTAAATTCCAAACAGAATATTTTGGAGAATCCAGAATCTGTGATGACCCTTGTTCTCTCTCAGCCAGCATCTCCACTTCAATCTCACTTGATTTTCACTTTATTTCTTTTCTTCTATCCACTCTTTGGCAAATTTAAAGCATATTCATTTTCTAGCTTTCCCTGGTACCTCCAAAAGTTCATCAATCTGAACACCAAATCACAAAAGGTTCTGCCTGGTTTGCTGATTAATTTCACCCGATGTGGTTTCTTTTTTTTTCCCCTTTAAGTACTGGAACGGATTTAGACAGGTTGGAACGGGAGCTGGCGGAATCGGACAGACTGGAACGGGAGATGGCAAAGTCAGACAAACCGGAACAGATTCCGACAGGCTTGAACGGGAGCTGGTGGAATCAGACAAACCGGAAGGGATTGTGACAAGCTTGAACGGGAGGTGGCGGATTCAGACAGGCTGGAATGGATCCGACAGACTGGAACGGGAGGTGGCGGATCCAGACAGGCTGGAATGGATCTGACAGACTGGAACGGGAGGTGGCGGATTCAGACAGGCTGGAATGGATCTGACAGCCTGGATTGGGAAGTGGCGGATTCAGACAGACTGGAACGGATTACGACAGGCTGGAACAGGAGGTGGCGGATTCAGACAGGCTGGAATGGATTCCAACAGGTTGGAACGGGAGGGGGCGGATTCAGACAGACTGGAATGGATTCTGACAGGCTGGAATGGGAAGTGGCGGATTCAGACAGGCTGGAACGGATTCTGACAGGCTGGAACGGGAGGTGGCGGATTCAGACAGGCTGGAACGGATTCTGACAGGCTGGAATGGGAGATGGCAGAATCAGACAGGCTGGAACGGGAGGTGGAGGATTCAGACAGACTGGAACGGATTCAGACAAGCTGGAACGGGAGGTGGCGGATTCAGACAGACTGGAACGGATTCCGACAGGCTGGAACAGGAGGTGGCGGATTCAGACAGACTGGAACGGATTCCGACAGGCTGGAACAGGAGGTGGCGGATCCAGACAGACTGGAACGGATTCCGACAGGCTGGAACAGGAGGTGGCGGATTTAGACAGACTGGAATGGATTCAGACAGGCTGGAACGGGAGGGGCGGATTCAGACAGCTGGAACGGATTCAGACAGGCTGGAACGGGAGGTGGAGGATTCAGACAGACTGGAACGGATTCCGACGGGCTGGAACAGAAGGTGGCGGATTCAGACAGGCTGGAACGGGAGGGGCGGATTCAGACAGCTGGAACGGATTCAGACAGGCTGGAACGGGAGGTGGAGGATTCAGACAGACTGGAACGGATTCCGACGGGCTGGAACAGGAGGTGGCGGATTCAGACAGACCGGAACGGATTTCGACGGGCTGGAACGGGAGGTGGCGGATTCAGACAGACTGAAACGGATTCCGACGGGCTGGAACGGGAGCTGACGGGCTCTGACAGGTGCCTCCCTGCCGAAGCGAGCCGCAGTGTCTGATGAACAGTGCTGTTACAGTCGCGCTTTGGTTTGTTTGTTTTTTGTCAATAATGTCAAAGGTGGGGTCGACCGCAGCACGATTCCTGTCGGTAGATTATGAGATCAGTGGCCGAGTGCAGGGTACGTAACGACGACTCTTCGGGGCGATTTCGCGTGCGCCATTTCGTTTGGGCAAAGTGGTTTAGGAAAATCTGCCGCCGAACTTCGGAGCGCGGGAGCTTTTTAATTTCAAATTTCGCCACTAAAATAGAAAGGGGTTATTTCAAGGCGTTTAAACCCCGCCCCCAATGAGGAGACGCGCTGGGGTTGTGGTCAGGAGACGGGCGCTGAGGAAGGCGATGGATCGATCCCCTGTTTTGTGAGCGATGACCCTCGAGAAGACATTAGTCTGAGAATAACTGTGGAGCTATTTATATCGCCGAAAAGCCACAACATAAACACGTCAGTGTTGGCGTTCAGCATCTCGACACCGGGTCGGAATGTAGGATGAGGAACAGACATGATCATGTGATACATTATTGCAAATCTTGCCAAGTGAGATTATTTCTTCCAACGTAACTTTTTGGTTCAGAGTCACAAGTCAAGCCACTTACATGGGGCAAGAAATACATTGTCATTTTAGAAAGAACATAGGAAACTTCAATTGACTTCAGAGAACACACGAACCTTCTTTCCCCGTTAGAAGAAAATGCCGAAGCGCCAATCCCGGCAGCGTCGGTGCGCATCCGAGAGAGCGGGGAGTGGAATCACAACGCTGCTCCGCGGGGTCCTACCGCCCAAATTGAAATTTGATGCTCACTAAAGGCTTGAAACGGCCGGTTCCAGGAATTGACGGTGTTGGACAATCCCGGAGCCGGTGCACAAGGTGGCTGTACCCAGGCAGCATACCATGAGGGTTACAGACAGCGGCTGAAGGTCCTGGGCCTCTTGAAGGGCCTAGGGAGCTGAACGTTGCCTGATCATATCGGAGGTTTGGAGCTGAAGCTCAATTGCCATGGTTTGAACTGAAATGTCTACAGCTACAGAGTCTTCGAGAGCGCTGGAAGTGAATCCACTGACGAGCAGTAGATCATTTCATGTCAGGCCTCCGCCTGGAGCGGGCTACAAGAGCGAATCGAAAACTTAAAACTTACCTTTCGGACAACAGCCCTAAAAAGCTCCTTCAGCGTCCAATTCATATCCAGAGGTGCCTCATAGCGCTGACCAGAGCCGATGGAGGTGGGGAGATTGGTGCATAGCGCCACCCATCATAAATACATGGCAGAGCAATGGCCATCTTCCTTAACCATAATCCCCCACGCAGCTGGAACCACTTAGTGGCTCCCAGAACAGTTCTAGTTGCATGGGGGATTATGGGTAGGGAAGACGGCCATTGCTCTGCGGCATTTCAAGCGGCAGAGAGGAGCCTTGAAGTCCGAAGTGACCTGGTGATGCTGTCACAGCCCGCACTAGCCACCCCCTGATGGTTCCTGCCGGTCCCCGCTGCCCCGATGGCCCTCAGCAGCTCCACTACCTCACCAGCCCCTGCTGCCCACCAGTCCCCGCTAGACCCCACTGCCTCCAATGGCCCCCACTGCCTCCGACAGCTCCAACTGCTCTGACAACTCCCGCTGCCCCGACAGCCCCCACTGATCGCTCCTGCTGCCCCACCAGCCCGATTGTTCCCACCCGCTGCCCCTGTCTTAAGGAGGTCACGGAGGGAGAGGGGTGAGTGGGGAAATGGGTCATGGGCTGACGACATCATCAGCTCACCCCTAACCAGCTGCTTGCAACAGCTTCACATTCAGGTCAGGTGGCAGAGCGCAGTGCTCCACCGATTATCCTTCCCGAAAAGGGTTGGAATCGGTGCCTCTGAGCCGGCTGCAGCACATTCAGAGAAATACATCTTTAGCCGTAAGGGTGAAGAACCTCCGCCTTTACAGACGGGTGTTTTCTCTGCTTGAAAGTGCCTAGTGTCTCTGAAGGGACTGACTTACTTCTCTTTTGCCTATTGTTAGGGATGCCAGGCAGTGCTCATGGTGACTGCAATGAGGCAGTCAAAAGTGGAAGTATATCATGTATATTACATTTTTAATGTATTATTACGTGACAGTAGAAGTAACCTTGAAGTAGCTAACTCGTCCAACTCAAAATGTCTTTGAATATTTAAAAAATCCTTAAGCAATACTAACTATTTAAAAAATGGAATATTCAAAGTAAATGTTCAAATTGCAACATCACAGCAATTTTCTTCAGAATTTGAACATTTGAACATTCTTTAGAATTGAACTTTGCTTTTTGTGGTTGTTTATGATTGAGAAGAAGATCAGTGGCTTATCTAGAGAGTGCAGGGGGAGTGACCTCTCCCCCTGAGCACATTTGTTCAAAAATGGCACCTTTTTGAACTATGTGCTCACCAGTGGTGGATTAACCATTAGCTGCGGTTGAGTAGGTTCAAGCCTAGAAGCCTGATAGCAAGTTGGTTAAAGCAATCACTGATTGTTGACAAATAGTTTTTTTGGACCTGTCATCAACTGGAGCCCCGGCTTGAAATGTCGACTGTTCTTTTTCTTCTGCTGAGTTCCTCTTATGCATTGTATTGAGCTTCAGACCACAGCATCTGCCATCTCCTTGTGTGCCTCCAATCGATTGGGTGTCAGTGGTGTAAGCTCCCTGCTGATTGGGCACGTTCAGCCCTTCAGCTGTTAGCTGCCATGGATCAGGATTGCATGCCACGCATGTGTGGATCTGTATTTGCATGCCGCACATACATGAAAAGCCTCAAACCCAAGGCGTGAAATGATATTTGATTTATGTTCGAAGTAATTTGGAGAGCTGTGAGTAAAATGTTTTATTTAAAAACTGAACTCATTAGATGCAAATTGGGCTGCACAGTTCAGGTAGGCTAAGGGAAAGGTTTGGAGTTGGCCATTGGGAGCTCTGGTGTGCAAGGCTAAGGGGAAGGTTCACAGTCAAGCGTCGGGATCTCTGGTCTGCGGTAGGCCGAGGGGAGGGTTCAGAGTCAGGCATTGTACAATTTCTTCAATGCTTCAACCCACCGGTAGGAAATACTTGTGAGTCACTGGGATTTATTGAGCTCTGGTAAGAGATCAACTGCACGAGGTGTATCCAAATATTTACATTTGCTTTAGAATTTATCTTTCCTTCATGATCACTAACTGTTTAGGTGAGCATTGAATTTGGACACTGAAGAGGATCATAACCTATTTGCACTCACCAATGAGCAATGAGAAACCGTCATCTTGCACTTATACACATTGAATCAGATATGCTTTGATCTGTTGATTTACATACTATTATGGACACTTTTGTAAACTAAAAACATGGAAGATGTTTAAGTACAAATGTAAAGAAAATGAAAAATAAATGAATAAAAGGGCTGTAATTGATTCATATTATACATAGTTATGTTATTTAACGTAATTTAATATTGTGAATAGTGGTGGATTGTGATTAAACTGGCACCACTGTGAGAAGTAGTGGAATGTGATTAGATTAGAACTTGAGAATAGTTAACTAACAGTTAGTGGACCCCTTGTGTATCAGAATCTTCAAGGGCAATGAATTCTGGCTTAAACTGACAAAACGACCTAGGATAACCTGCAGTCACTACTGTGCTTGCTTAATGAGAATATAAATATTAACCTGAATGCCCCCATTGACAAGGCTGCCTGATTAACATAACATCCGATGTATGAACAAGGAGGAACCCTGTAGTATCAGGGAGGATGGGAAGAGAAATGGGAAGACGGTGAAATATTGGGGTTCCAATTGGAAGGAGCTGTGAAGGGAGGTGTCTTTGCTAAGTGCGGAATTGTACAAAAGAGTGATGATTTCAAATCTCCGATGTGTCTTGGAACTAAGAGACACCCGGCTCTGCAGACCCAAAATAAAACAGAACTTGTTCTCCAAGACTTTGTCTCCTGAGTAGTGATTGTGAACATGTTGTATTTCACGAACTCGGGGAATCGTCAGGGATCGCAACTCCCACCGCTTGGTGACTGGCTATCGAAGGACGAGAAGGTGCACCCCGCTGATTTCAGTGGTCTCTGATTTCCTTGCTTGCCGTCAGCAGTTTGAGCAAGTGATATTTGGACAGGAGACTCTGGAGAACAGAGGGAACTTCGGCAGGAGGGGTAGTTCGGTCGGGAGACTCTCGTGCATGGGACCCGGGTAAGAAAATTGACTATTAATTATTACTCGGGTGACCAGGGATAGTTTGTCAGGGATTTGTGGTCTGACAGGAAAAGAAAATGGGTAATCAGTGTACCAGAACTGATGAGTCCCGGGAGAAGAAGGGACCGTGGAATGAGGGTCCCCGAACTGACATATCGCCAGATAGTCCGTTGGGGCGAATGTTAAGAAACTGGGAATGGGGGAAAACAAAAGAGAAAAACAAAGAAACCATGATAAAATTCTGTTATTACAATTGGCCTCAGTCCCCGATTATGGGATCCTCGTTTGGTAGCCACAACTGGGGTCAGATGAAGATTGGGTACCCCAAAAATTATATGTTTTTGTGAATTCGAGGGCTCCTTTTGATCAGGAAGAATAAGATTATGCTGCATGTTGGATCCAAGTAGCTGAATTGTTTGAGGTCTCAACGGGAAGTGGAAAGGCAATTGCACCCCCTTGGGACCCCCTGGACCACCTGCATCTGCCATACGATCGCCAGAGAGGGGGTGAGAATAACCGGGAAGGTGACACTCTCCCCAATGACTGCCAACAAGCAAGTATGTTGAATGAGGTGCCTGAGGCACCTGCCCCGGAACCAGAGGGAGCAGAACGGGAAAGTTCCGACAGTCAAGAAGAACTCAAAAGAAAGAGAAGGGGTGAGGTTGAGATATTGAAGGATGATATAAAATTGTTCCCCTTTGAGAAGAGGGAGGAGACGGCACAATCAAACCTACAGATGTTTCCCCTTCGGGAAGTTCCGATAGGGAACGGGACTTTGGAATTTGTGAATGTTCCCTTCACCAGTGTGGAAGTAAGAAACTTTAAGAAGGAGATGAGAAGTCTCCTGAAAGACCCCCTAGACTTGGCAGAACAATTTGACCAATTCCTGGGACCTAATACCTACACCTGGGATGAGATGCAGTCAATAATGGGGTCTTTGTTTACCGTGGAAGAGAGGCAGATGATCCAGCAGGCAGGAATGAAAATTTGAGAGAGGGAACATCCTCCTGGGGACCAACAGGGTTCTGCGGCATAAATTAAATTCCCTATTGTCCAACCAAACTGGGACAAGCAACAGGAGAAGGGGAGAAGGAATTTGAGGGATTTAATAGTAAAAGGAATAAGAGAATTGGTGCGGAAGGGTCAAAATTTCGAGCGGACTTTTGAGAACTGTCAGGTGAAGGACGAGGCTCTAGTGGCTATCCTGCAGAGGTTATGGAGGAACATGCAACAATATTCAGGTGTAAATCCAGATTCGGAGGCAGGGCAGCAACTCCTTCGAGCAAATTTTGTGGCAAAATCCTAGCCCGATATTAAAAGGAAAATGGAAAAGATGGAGGACTGGAATGAGAAGTCTCTGGATCAGTTGTTAAGAGAAGCACAGAAGGTAAACATCCGGAGGGACGATGAGAAACAGAAGGTAAAGGCAAAAATGATGATGCAGGCAGTAGAGCAAGTGGTCAAAAAGAAGTGGGAACGTAAGAGACAGATAGCCCCAAGGGAAGGAAGGGGCACGGCAAGAGGAGGAAGAAGAGAGCAGGAAAGAGGGGGAGCTTGGAAGATGGGACCCCTGAGGGGTTACTATTGTAATGAGGAATGGCATCTGAAGCAAGAATGCCAAAAGCGGAGAAGGGAGACTCGATCTTGTGCTCTGATGGAGGACGAGGAATAGGGGTGTCGGGGTTCCCTTCTTTGGGGTCAATCAGGTATCAACAGGAACACCTGGTAAACCTGAAATTAGGACCCCAAGAAGGAGAAGTAGTATTTATGGTTGTCCTGGGTAAACTTGTACCTCTCACTTTGTTCGTTTTAGATTCGTCACAGTGTTTGAGCTACCGAAAGAAAATAGACACACACGCTGAGAGCACTTCAGTTTATACAAATCTTTATTACAAATTCTAAAGCTGATATCAAACTACAATATGCAAGCCCTTATACTTATCAACGCCTGGACTGGTCCCAACTGCCAAGGCAAGGCAACGACTACACACTTGTAGTAGGTTTCGGGGCGCTGGTAGCAGCTTCTCCACCTCCCCCAGTCGGGACGTTGGCTGGACTCTAGAAGTTCTTCTTCTTGCTGAGAGATGTTGCCACCTCTCGGAGAGTCTGAAAACTTCAGCAGCGGGACCACGGCTTATATTACCCATTCTAGCTTATCACTTTGAATACAATGGTTTATTTTGCGTCAAGGTTAGGTCTCTGCCTGAAAGACTGTGACCAAAACAAGCAGGAAGATTAAATGTTCTTGGTACACAGATGTCTTTTTGTCAGATAACTGCATCTTTGAGCCCTATAGTGGAATTTAGCTTATGTCTGCTGAGTCTCAAGCAGGTTACTAATTTTCAGCCTTGCAGGAGCAAAAAACATGGTTTAAATCCTCCAATACAATGGTAGACTCAGGAGTGGAGAGATCCAGGGTGATTCAAGCCCCACGAGATATGTCGGTGGGGGAAGAAAATATTAAAATATCACGAGTAGAAGAGAGAGTCATGGAAACCCCTCTGATCAAGGGAGTATGTGTAAAGTACAAGGACAGGGAGGTGGTCGAGGATCTGATTCTGGTTCCCCAAGCTGGGGTGTATTTGATGGGATGGGACCTGCAGATCAAACTTGGAGTAGGAACCGCCCCAGTAGGAGGACGCATAATGGTGTGGCTGTACCCATTGAAGGAAGAGGATATCCAGGACATTGAGAACCATGTCTGGGCCGGAGAAGGGAACGGTGGGGGGGGGGGGATGGGATTACAGATAACCCCACTCAAAATAACCCTAAAGGAGGGGTTCCGTTTGGTGCAGGTGAGACAGTATCCCATTTCTGTAGAGGGACAAAGGGGCATCCAGCTGGTCAATGAAAATTTGCTGTGGGATGGAGTGCTAGAAAGCTGCATGTCCCCCTATGACACCCCAGTCCTCCCTGTACAGAAAGTGGATGGGACCTTCAAGAATTGAACAATATTGTCCAGACCTGACACCCGGTGGTCCAAAACCCTTATACCATACTGAATCAAATTTCCCCAGATCACGAGTGGTTCAGTGTGGTAGATTTGAAGGATACCTTTTGGAGTTGCCCCTTGGATGAGGATAGTCAGGACTTGTTCGCCTTCGAGTGGGAACACCCTCACTCGGGAAGAAAACAGCAGTATCGATGGACAGTTCTCCTCCAAGGGTTTACAGAATCTCCCAACCTACTCGGACAAGTCCTAGAACAGGTATTGGAAGAGCACTCAGGCACCCCAGGGACACGGCTGATACAATATGTAGATGACCTGTTAATATCGGGAGCTGAGAAAGGTGAAGTTTGTGAGTCTACTATTAAGTTACTAAACTTCCTAGGGGAAAAAGGATTAAGTGTTTCCAAGAACAAGTTACAATTTGTGGAACAAGAAGTAAAGTATCTGGGACATCTGATTAGCCGGCAAAGGAGGAGGATCGGACCTGAATGAATTGCTGGCATCACCGGTCTGCCTATGCCTAAAAATCAGAAAGAGATAAGGAAGTTCCTCGGATTAATCAGGTATTGCCGGTTGTGGATAGATAAATATGCACAGAAAGTCCGATTTTTAAAATTACAAGTTGGGAGGAGAAAAAGAAAAGGTGGAGTAGAGCACTGCAGAACAGCAGGAGTTTGCTCACTTGAAGAATGATTTGATTAATGCTCTGGTCATGGCTTTCCCTGCTATTAATCAGCCTTTCCACCTGTTCATAAATGTGGAGAAAGGGGTAGCCTTGGGAGTGTTGACTCAGAAAAGAGAAGGACAAAGGCAACCTGTGGCGTTCCTCTCGAAGATGTTAGACCCAGTGTCACGAGGGTGGCAAGAATGTATTCAAGCGGTCGCGGCCACAGTTATACTGGTTGAAGAAAGTCAAGAATTTACCTTCGTAGGAAGTCTGGCTGTGTTCAGTCCCCACACAGTTAGAACAATCTTGACTCAGAAGTCCCATAGATGGTTGACGGATTCGAGAATTCTGAAGTCTGAGGCAATCTTGATGGAAAAAGACAAGCTAACCATTGTTACAGATAAAAGCCTGAACCCTTCCCAGTTCCTATACTCATCAGAAGAAGATAAAGAACCAGAGGTCTCAGGACATGACTGCAGTGAGGTGGTAGAGCTGCAGACAAAAAGTCAAGACAACCTGGAAGAGGAGCCCCTCTTGGAAGGACTCCGGTGGTTCATAGATGGCTCATCAAGCTGTACGGATGGGAAGAGATACAGTGGATATGCCATTGTCGATGGGGTCACCGGAACCGAGGACCCTGGAGTTGGTCCACACAGTCTTGCAAGCTGTATTCCCTGATGAGAGCCTTGGAACTGTTGGAGGGGCAAGAGGGTACCATATACACGGATTCAAGATATGCTTTCGGAGTGGTACACATGTTCGGGAAGATCTGGAAGGAGCAGGGGATGATAACAGCAAGAGGAAAAGAATTAGCCCTCGAACAACTAATTGAGAAGACTCTGGAAGCATTACTTAAGCCAGAAATAATTGCTATAGTACATGTGCCGGGGCACCAGAAGTGAAGCTCACCAGAAGCCCAAGGAAATCGAATGGCTGACGAAGTGGCCCAGTTGCGGCGCAATCAGGAACAGTGCACATGATGACAATGATACCCCTCAGAGAAGGGCTGAAGAAGGTGCCTATCTTTTCCATCTCTGACGAGGAACAAATGGAAAAGATGGGAGTGAAGAAGACGTACAATGGAAGATGGTGGTTCCCTGATGAGAGACAATTATTGACTAAGGAAATCACCAGACAACTAATGGGAGAATTACACTCACGATCACACTGGGGAGCCCAAGTACTGTGTGATGCCTTTTTATGAACGTATGCTTGCAGAGGAGTCTACACCCTTGCAAAATAAACAGTGGATCACTGTATGATTTGCTTAAAGGTAAACAGAAAAATCATGAGGACCATGCCTGGGGGAGGGCAGCCACTGGCGATCCGGCCATTCCAAAGAATACAAATGTACTTCACCGAACTCCCTAAGATCCAGTGATGGAGGTTCTTACTGATAATAGTGGAACACTTCACCAGGTGGGTGGAGGCGTTCCCCACTGCCAATGCCACAGCACAGACAGTGGCGAAGATAATCTTGGAACAAATAGTTCCCCGGTATGGAGTGGCCGAGTCCATTGATTCAGACCGAGGAACTCACTTCGCTTCTAAGGTCCACAGTTTGATCTGAGAGGCTCTAGAAATAGAGTGGAAACTGCATACCCCTTAGCATCTGCAGAGCTTGGGAAGAGTGGAGCGAATGAATGCGACTCTAAAAATGCAGATTACCAATCTGAGGGAGGAGACTAGACTGCCCTGGACCAAGAGCCTACCAATCCGAATGGCCCCGCGGCAGGACATCAGGATGTCCCCTTACGAAATCCTATATGGACTTCCCTTCCTGGGGTGGGTAGAGGGCATACCTATGGTTGAGAGTAATGATGTATTTTTAAGGAACTATTTACTGGCAGTTTCCCATTCACTTGCAGATTTAAAGACCAAGGGTTTGCTGGCACAGAGCCCTCCCATTGATTTCCACATCCATCCCTTGAACGCTGGAGATTGGGTCCTAATAAAGTTGTGGAAGGAGGAGAAACTCCAACCCCATACTTGGTGCTGTTGACCACGGAAACCACTGTCCGGACAAAAGAGAAGGGGTGGACCCACCCTTCAAGAATAAAAGGCCCGGTGGACCCACCAGCGGAGGGGAAGGAGGAGTGAGATAAAAGGACTTGCCGTTGTTTGAAGGACTAAAATAAGACTTTTGTGTTTTGTATCTTCAATTGTACTTTTGTGTGTTATGGTGCAGTATGCTGAACTCAAGAATTATTTTATCTACCTGTGTATGAATTATGCTAGACACCAGAGACAGGCAGATTTCTGGGTTTGCGCAGTGATCCCTCATCATGGGGAGTCTGGGGTTCCCTTAACAGCAGTTCCTCTCTCCCCAGAGGAGGTTATGGATATCTTGCTCCATAATCCGGGGGGAAGTGGAGGTCGTGGTAGTGGAGTTCTTGGAGGTGCCTTTCGGGGGTGGTTCCTTAGACTAAAACCTAAGGATTCTACTAGGATAGGGCTCGGTCTGCGACTTTCCTTTGAGGTGGAAAGGGGTAATGCCACCTGCTTCTGCAATTTGAATTGCAGTGCCCCATACCAAGTGGGAAACTCATTTTGCCAATATAACATCACTGCCATGAAATATACTCTTCCACACCCCGTAAACAGAACCTATTGAGTATGTGGTGACCAAGCATACCCATGGCTACCTGGAGAGGGAGACTCCCGGGGGTTCTCCCTGCCACCAGAGCAGAAGGGGTGGAGCGGGTGTTGTTACTTGGCATATTTGGCTCCCCATGTTCGCATTTTAGACCGGGTGCCTGCATCCTTTCCCCCACCGCAGCGCCGTAAGCGTGAGGTGACTGAGGGCGACAGGCTACTCTGGACCCTTTTTCCCATTTATGGGACTGTGAAAGCTGGTACAGAAATACAGAAGTTAGCTGCGGCCCTAGAGAAACTGTCAAATAACACAGACTTGGCGTTAGGGGAGATTCAGTCCCAGGTGCAGGCCATTACTATGGAGATGATTACTATCCAACTGACAGCCTTCCAGAATCGCATTGTCCTAGATTTTATATTGGCAGAGAACGGAGTCACCTGTGCCTTGTTCGGAAAGGAGTGCTGCACGTATATTCCTGATGCCTCTGCCAATATCTCAGATCTGGCCTCTCACATAAGTGAGCACAGAGAGAGGATCCAAGCGGCAGGAAACCGGTACAGGAAGAAGAGTGGCCATGGATTGATTTGGGCCTAAAAGGCTGGGGACAATGGCTGATCCACCTTGCCATTTACAGCCTAATTATCCTGGTAGGTCTGGTTGTCAGATTGGCAGTTCTAAGATGTGTCATCACAAGATTAATTTCGTCTGCGACCGGCCCAGGGCAAATGGTGCTGAGGCCTGTAGGGGATGAGCAACAAGAAATTAAACATATGCTCCAATGGTTTAAGGGAAGCAGAAGAGACCACCAAAGCTATGCTGATATAGTTTAATCAAATATACATGGTAGAAGAAAAAAGGTGGATTGTGAATAGTGGTGGATTGTGATTAAACTAGCACCACTGTGAGAAATAGTGGAATGTGATTAGATTAGAACTTGAGAATAGTTAGCTAACAGTTAGTGGACCCCTTGTGTATCAGAATCTTCAAGGACAATGAATTCTGGTTTAAACTGGCAAAACGACCTAGGGTAATCTGCAGTCACTACTGCGCTTGCTTAATGAGAATATAAATATTAACCTGGACAACCCCAATGACAAGGCTGCCTGATTAACATGACATGCGATGTATGAACAAGGAGGAACCCTGTGGTATCAGGGAGGATGGGAAGAGAAATGGGAAGGCTGTGAAATATTGGGGTTCCAATTGGAAGGAGCTGTGAGGGGAGGTGTCTTTGCTAAGTGCGGAATTGTACAAAAGAGTGATGATTTCAAATCTCTGGTGTGTCTTAGGACTAAGAGACACCCGGCTCTGCAGACCCGAAATAAAATGGAACTTGTTCTCCAAGACTTTGTCTCCTGAGTAGTGATTGTGAACACGTTGTATTTCACAATATCACTATTCTATTCAAAGAAGGCTGGGCAGGTGGGCAAATTCAGGGGAGCCTTACTAAAGTTCAGCCTAGGGGCCCGGGTGGTAGTTAATCTGTCACTGATGCTCACTGCTGCTTACAGTCTCCTGTGATATGCTGGTGACCCACCAGTGCATCACTGGAGACTGAACCGCAGTGAGCACACAGTTCAGAAAGGTGTCACTTTTGAACAAAGGTGGTCAGGGGGAGCAGTCTGGCCACTGGCATCTGGGGAGGTATTGCTCCAAAGGTACTTATTTCTTCTTAGCTTTCAAAATTATAAGTGCAATAAAAATAATGTTGGAAAGAGTGGACAGAACATAAAATTATAGGCTACCTGTGAACTTTGTTGTTTACAAGACAAAACACTTCAGCACTGTAATGGATTTGTGTTAATATTACTCTTTAAAGTTTAGTTGTATAATATATGTTTCTTAGTAAAATTAGTTTGTGGGTTTGGGTACAGACACGCACACACAAGCCACTTTCACCAGAATACCCGAATGTAATAACCAAATGCGGCTGTCGGGAGGCCACCTGAAAACGGAAAACCTGTCCTCAGGGAGGTATATTCTCCACTTCCGAGTGCTCCCCCTAGGCACCTGAAAGCAGCAAGGCAAAGCGGTGGGACGTCAGGGCTGGGGCGCCAGCGTTTGCTCTGTGGCACCTCTCCCTGCTGCGGACCTTTCAGGTGGTAGAACACCACCTTCAGCACTGCCACCTGCACGTCTCTTCGCAGACACCTGCAGCCACTCTGGAGCCGCATTTTCCCAGCGATTCCACCTGAAAGCGGCTACAGACACACATAATTCTTTGAGATGGCAGATGGCAAGCCATTTTTGGAGTCGAAGTGTCTGGAAAAACAGCCATAAAGCTGAAGTGGCTTCTTAATCGAAACTCAAGAACAATGGGTGTTTGCATAAAACCATTTGAGTGTACACACAGCATTCTGCTGGCAGCTGTTCAAACAAGTGAATTCTTCCTTGAGTGACCTGCATAGACAGTTCAGAGTCTTTTGCTTTAGACTCATACTTTTGAAAAGATGCTTTTAGCATATAGATGTGAATTAATTTTGGAAGTAACTTCAAAAGGCCATCTGCCATGATTCATGCTTTTGGAGAAATGAAACAAAAACAGAAATGATGTCATGTAATGAGCTACTTTAGAAGAAACATATTACTGAACAAGAAACACTTTGAGACCGGAAGATGCCTGACCATCCTGTAGGTTATACAGGATTGATATACAGTAACCATAAATGGTGCTGTTAGATGTTACTCCTGGTCAAAGGAGAACACAGAATAAGTGGAAAGGTTATTTTTTAACATAGTGATTTATACCTGCAACTCACTGCCAGAGGAGGTGATGGAATCGGATATAATCGCTATGTTTCAGAGACAGACCCTTATTTATAAAAGCATGGTGGAGAAGAATATGGACCGAATGAAGTCAAAAAGGTCACCATTGACGTAGTGAACCAAAGAGCTCATGCTGTGCTGTACATCTCTGTAGCTCTGTAAAGACAAAAGAAAATGTAAACTTTCAAAATAAAAATATTAAATAACAGTCGTCAGCAATAAAAGCACAAAGACAATGGGATGAATTTTCAGTGATTATAAATTACAGTGAGTTCTTAATATATCTGCTGAGTCAGTATAAGTTTTAAGTAAAGCTAACATATGTATTCTTACTATGTTTTTATGGTGTGTGGTTAATCTGTTTTTCTTTCTCTTATTCCACACAGGGGTCTGTTTCAGAATGGTAAGATGAACACTTCAGTTTTTAAAATATATTTTTACTTGCAGAATGTGGATAGTCAGGGAAGCCAACAGTATCACCAACAACTTTATCTGTGAGAAGTACATCCTACTGCAGCTCCTAACAAACTGTGTTAAGGAATTTGAGCTGGAGTTAGATGAACACTGGATCATTCGGGAGGCTGAGAGGGTGATAGACTGAAGTTACAGGAATACAATCACACCAAGGATGCTGGAGGAAGGTAGCTGGGTGATAATCAGGAGAGGGAAAGGCAATAGGCAGTCAGTGCAGGGTGCTCCTGTGCTGTTCACCTCAGGAACACCTACACTGCTTTGGATACTGAGAAGGGGGATGACCTACCAGGGACAAGCCATGGCAGTTAGGTCTCTGGCACAGATTCTGGCCATATGATTAAGAAAGGAAGGGAGGAAAAGAGGTGAGCTGTAGTGATTCAGTAGTGAGAGGAACAGATAAGAGCTTCTGTGGAAGAAATCAAGAATCCCAGATAGTATGTTGCCTCCCAGGTGCCAGGGTCTGGGATATATCAGATCGAGTTCAAAGTATTCTCAAGGGAGAAGATGAGCAACTAAATGTCATGGTCCATGTAGGCACCATGGGCATGGAGAGGAAGAGTGATGAGGTCCTGCAAAGAGAGTTGAGGGAGTTAGGTGTGAAGTTGAAAGACAGGACCTCTAGAGTTGTGATCTCAGGATTGCTACCTGGGCCACGTGCTTGTGAGATTAGAATAGGAGGATAATGCAGCTAAAGAGATGGTGCAGGAGGGAGGGCTTCAGATTTCTGGATCACTGAGCTCTCTTCCAGGGAAGGTGAGACCTGTCCTGGCAGGATGGTTTGCATCTGAACTGCAGCAGGATTAATATTCCTGGTGCTGCTCCAGGGGGTTTAAAAGATATTTGCAGGGGGATGGGAAACAGAATGCCAGAGCAGATAGTGGAGTGGAGAAGGAAATAATATGATTTTAAGACTGCATATAAAGACAGAAATTAAAAGATTGTGTTTGGTGGAAATAATGTTCTCACATGCATAGATTTCAATGAACTGGGTATTGTAGGAAAGCCAGATGAGCTGTGGATTGTTACATTGTGGCTATTAGTGAAACTTGGGTGCAGGACTGGCTGCTCAATATTCCAGTGTTCCATTGTTTCAGGCGCAATAGAATGGGACGGATGAACGGAGGGCATGTCTACTGAGGCTATGAGAGGAGCTGAGGAATGGAAAACGTATGACCACATTAATGGTGTTTTATTGTAGTCCATCCAATAGTCAGCAAGAATGGAGGAGAAATCTGCAGGGAGATGGCAGTCAGCTGCAGGAAATATCAGGTTGTGATAGTAAGTGCATTTTGGAAGGACAAATTAAGGTCAGACATACATGGTAAATGGTAGGGTACTGAGGAGTATGGAGAAATAGAGGGATCTGGGAATACAGGAACAATTCCCTGAAAGCTTTTTAGAAGTTGGGATGCTTTGATAAAGTTGATAAAGAAATTGGTAATGCCAAATTTGGAGTAATCTGTAGTTTTGGTCAACTAACTACAGGAAGAATATTAATAAGATTGAAAGAAAGCAGGGGAGATTTACTAGGATGTTGCTGGTCCTTGAGGAGCTGAGTTACAGAGAAAGGTTAAACAGATTAGGACTTTACTCCCTGGTCCATGGAAGAATGATGGCAGATTTGATAGAGGTATACAAAGTTACGATCGACAGAGGAAATGCAGTAGGTTTTTTCTACCGTGGTTAGGTGATATACAAACTAGAGGACATGGGTGAAAGGAAAAGAGTTTAGGGGGATTTCTTCATGTAGAGAGTGGTGGAAATATGGAATGAGCTGCCAGATGAAGTGGTGAATGTGGGCTCAATTTTAACATTTAAGAAAGATTTGGATAGGCCTATAGATGGGAGGGGTATGGAAGGATATGGACTGGGTGGAAGAGGGACGAGGCAGAATAATAGTTCAGTACAGACTAGAAGGGCCAAAGGACCTGTTTTCTGTGCCTTAATTTTTAAGTGGTTCGCTGTTAGAGGAGCACATGTTTCCATTCATTGGGATAGACCTTTGAAATGAATTCTCAAGACTCAAGATTTATTGTAATGTAATAAAAACAGCATTATATTGTATTAAATTGCCTTTGCTGTAAGACAGACAAATTTCCCATCGGCAGAAACTGTCTTAAGTGCCTCTTATAGTCAGAGAAAGAGAAGCAAAAGAGAGATCCCCCAGAGTCACCAAGTGTCCGTGGATTCGCCTCAGCCACATGGAGACAAGTCCAAACCATTGGCAACCCGAGCTCCAGATCTGAGCCTCCAATATGATTAGGAAACTTTCTGTGCCCTTGGCACCCTCTCACATCCCAGTTCCAATACCTGGTACTCCCTTGTGTCAGTTTCTAGCCAGTTTTCAGCAGTCTGCAGCCTGGAGTGAGTCCCTTGACCACATTCTCCAGCAGCCCATACTCTCTGTGGGTTTCTCACCTCAAGTAACCAGCATCCTGCCATATATGTAGGTCCTTCAGCCACAGAACCCCTCACTGGTCTTCTGCCATGGTTTCCATCCTCTGCTTCTCCTTCTCAAATAGATGGTGGTCTTCCCATTTTCTGGTGCCCTGGGTCAGTCCTCTGCTTCCATGGAGTCTGCAACCCCTTGTGGCTGCTCCCAATCATCGGTACCACTATCTTGGGTACAGACCCTGTGGTCGCAGGATTTTAAATAAAACTAGGAGGGATGTGATGCATGACCAATTACACAAAGACTGAAGTTGCCGAAACTGAAGGCTTTTATTTACAAGAGATGGACAGCATCCCTCTATTTGTCGCTCACACTGACCTGGACTTGAACTGGGGGCAGGCTTGTGGCATGACAGCCTTTATGGGGAAGAAAGGGGGAGGAGTCACAAGCCAGCCAATGAGAGGAGGGTCAGCCAGGAAAGGTCATGACATTTACATACGGCAAGCAAATATATATAATAATGTTTTCACCACATTCACCTCATCTTTTTAAAAGGAAGTCCTGGGGTGGGAGGTGTGTGGTTAACTGCCCCTCATAAGTTCAGTCTATCTGGTGGGCCCCATCCGGGGTTCCATAGTAGCCTCCGTCAGTTTTTGCTGGTCCATCCGGTTGACCTGGCCAGAGTGCTTGGCTGGGTTGGGGGATTTTTGGAAGATAAATTGGGGCAGGTTTGTTAGTGTAGGTCATATACAAACACTTCAAAACAGATCTTATTTAAAATACTGGAGCTCTGCTAATGCTAGATATATCGGCCTCAGAACCTTTGTAGAAGCTTTGGAGAGTGGCCAAGAGACTTCACTAATGAATTGTTGTTTACAAAAAGGCAACAGATGAAAGAGCTTGTCAGAGTCACATTGTGTCTGGAAGGGAACTTGCCGTTCTAAGGGTCATATGGTTTGCAAGCAGAGAGAGTAAAACAGGCTTTCTCTATGTGTGTGTGTGTGTGTGTGTGTGTGTGTGTGTGTGTGTGTGTGTGTGTGTGTGTGTGTGTGTGTGTGTGTGTGTGTGTATGAGAGAGACAGACAGACAGACAGATAGAGATGAGTTTTGCAATGCTACAGTCAGCAGTAACTGGGACTGGAACAGGACAAGCTGGCAAGCTTGTGGAAAACCCCATTTGGAAGACAAGTTGTGAGTGCTTAGTTCAGCCTGGTCAAAGCCCTTGTGGTTCATGCAAGAAGAGAGGACTGGCTGTCTACTGTTTCACTTGAAATAGGAGAAACAAAAAGGTACTCTGTGGTGACCTGAAAGAAAGAGGTTATCATCTGGAGAACCCTGAGGGGGCAAGTTTTGTCAGCAAGACACTGATGTGGCTGATTAAAAAGGAATCAGTTGTGGGTGACCTGGAACAACAAATCTCTACCTGAAAACTGACAAGAACCTTCCTGAGCAGTAACCATTTACCTTTCAAGCACCAAAGCCTGGTGAACTTTATAAATGTTAAATTCTGTACACAGTATAAGAATTATCTGCAACCAGTGAACTTGGAGGAATGAGAACTGAGATTGGACTGTGAATCAAAGAACTTTTCTGAACTTACATGCACACATTACATACACGTGCGCATAGAATTAGAAGGGGGTTAAGTTGGGTTAGTTAAGTCAATAGTGATAAGTTGAAGTGTGATTCTGTTTTCATCTTTAAAGATAATTAAAAGCAACTTTTGTTTAAGTAACCATTTGTCTTGGTGAATATCGCTGCTGGGTTTTGGTGTCCTCTGGACTCGTAACAGTGGTGTGTGTAAGTGTCAACTGTCAGCCTGGCCAGGGTGGTGAGCGTTGGGAAGGTGGGCCCTGTAGAGCTGGGGGTGGTGTACCTGTCAGCTGTTTGGGGGGAGTGTGTCCAGATGTTTCTGCATGTGCCTGGTCCCAGATAGACACCATGTTCTCACGCCCATCTGGGAATGCCACGTAGGTATACTGTGGGTTCGCGTGGAGCAGCTGGACCCTCTTGACCAGAGGGTCGGACTTATGTGTTCTCACATGCCTACGGAGTAGTACTTGTCCTGGTCAGCCAGGTAGGTAAGGTGGTTCCTGATACCGTTCTCCTGGGGAATGTAAACAGTCTTTCATGAGGTGTCTCATTGGTGGCTGAACATAGGAGGGACGGGATCACGTGGAGCATTTCTGGGAGAACCTTTTGCCAGTGGAGGACAGGTAGGCCCTTGGACTCTAAGACCAGTAGTACTGCCTTTCAAATCATGCCATTCTCCTGCTCCACCTGGCCATCACCTTTGGGGTTACAGCTGGTGCTCCAAATAGAGGCAATGCCCTTGGACAGCAAATATTGATGCAGCTCGTTGCTCATGAAGGACGAACTCCTATCGCTGTGGATGTGGCAGGGGTATCTAAAAATGGTGAACAGATTGTTCAGAGCCTTTATCACGGTAGCTGCAGTCATGTCCAGGCAGGGGATGGAAAAGGGGAACCATGAGTACTCATCGATGATATTGCAGTTCGTGGAGGGTAAGGGTCCTTTGATAACCATGCTTTGAAATTCAAAGAGGTGAGTGGTCTTAATCAGGTGTGACTTGTCAGGCTGGTAGAAGCGTGGTTTGCACTCCGTGCAAACTCGGCAATTTTTGGTCAACGTCCTGATGACCTCAATGGAGTAAGGGGAGATTATGTGCATTGATGAAGTGAAAAAAAAATGGGTGATCCCAGAGTGACAGTGATCATTGGGGCTGTGCCTGCAGGCAGTCCATCTGTGCACTGGCACAAGTCCCCTGAGACAGGGCATTTGAGGTCTCATTGAGGTTTCTTGGCCAGTACAGTATGTTCGATTCTCCACTTCAAAATTTTATCATTTTTGATTTTACCCCCCTGCTGATTGTTAAACATAAAGGTGACTGCCCGTTGATCAGTCAACAGGGTAAAATGCTTACCGGTGAGATAATGTCTCCAGTGCTGTACCGCTTCAATGATAGCCTGGACCTCTTTCTCAAGGGAGGAGTGCTGGATCTTGGGTCCCTGGAGGGTGCGTGAAAGAAAAGCACTACGGGCCTGCCTGCCTGGTTAAGTGTGGCGTTCAGACACATCACTCTCCACCTGGAACGGGATGGATTTGTTCACTGCGTGCTTCGCTGCCTTTGTGATGTCAGCTTTGATATGGTCAAATGCCTCACAGGCTTCTGCCAATGGGAGAAAATGATGGCCCTGATGAGGCATCAGTCCTTCTCCGCATAGCTGGAGACCCACTAAGCGTAATAAGAGAAAAAACCCAGGTGACTTTTCAAGACCTTTAGGCAGTGGGGGAGTGGTAGTTCTAACAGGGGGTGTATGCTGTCGGGGTCAGGGCTGATGACTCCATTCTCCACAATGCAACCTAGTATAGCCAGGCAATGTGTGCTAAAGACGTTCTTCCCTTTGTTATACATCAAATTTAAGCATTATCATGGTCCTGCTGGTCGTGGCTGCAGATGGTGACATTGTCGAGGTATGGAAAAGTGGCTTGCAGCCCATGTTCGTCCACCATCCAATCCATTTCTCTCTGAAAGACTGGAACTCTATTTGTGACTCCAAAGAGGACCCTCAGGAAGTGGTAAAGCCAGCCATCTGCCTTGAAGACGGAATATTAGCAGTATTCCAGGTTAATGGGGAGCTGGTGGTTGGCAGACTTAAGGTCTTAGGTGGAGAACACCTTGTACTATGCAATCTGGTTCATCATGTCGGCTATGCGGGGCAGGGGGTATGCATCCAGCCAGGTGAAACTATTGATGGTCTGGGACCATCCAGTGTTTCTCCTCACTCTTCACTATCTCTCCCTGGGCTCTCCAGGGGCTCATACTCTGTCCATAACTCCCTCAGCAAGGAGGCATCTCACTTCTGACTTAATAAATGCCCTGTCCCCAGTGCTGTATCGCTGACCTTTAGTGGTGATGGGCTTACAGTCGGGGGTGAAATTGGCGAACAAGGGTGGGGGAGAGATCCGGAGCAGAGAGACCGCATGTCAGATGTGGTGATTGGGTTTGGGGCTGATAGTCGGGCTAGTGGTGATAGTAGGGCAGGTGGTTTAAAAACTGCTTATTGCAGATCATGAGGGGAGGATGGGGCCCATCGTACTCCATGATGACACTCTTTATTTTACACTAGAAGTTTAATCCCAGTAGGACGGGTGCACAGAGCTATGGCAGTATGAGAGGTTTAAAGTCATGGTATACTATGCCCTGGTCAATCAGTGTTATTGTGCAACTGCCACAAATCTCTGCCGAGTGAGATTTGGATGCTATGGAGATCTGGTGCCTCATGGGCTTCACCCTGAGGGAGTAGTGCTATACAGTGTCTGGATGAATTAAGCTTTCGGTGCTTCCACTGTCGAATAGGCAAGCAGTGGGGCAGCCGTTTACCTGGATGTCCATTATGGACCTGGAGAGTTGATGGGGTCTGTCCTGATTGAGGGTTACTGATGCCAGAGTCAGTTTGTTGTCTGAGGAGTTTCGTTGGCTGCTGGAGGCCCGGTAAGATGGTGGCCCCCATGGAGCACACGCAGCCCCTTCATAGTTTACCGGAAAAGAAGGGAAAGAAGGCAGAAGTGATGTTATCACGGGCGGTGGTCTCCGTCGCATGCGGGCGTGGCTGTCCCAGGTCCCTGGAAGTGACAGTGGATGTGATGTCACTGAAGATGGCAACTCCTGCTCACACGCAGCACTGCAGGAACTCAGGATTGGTTTGGACCTACAGAAGTGCCCTTTCTTTTCACAGTTGAAGCAGATGGCATCCCTGTCAGAGCAGCATTTCCTCGTGTGCTTAGCCTGCCCGCAGAAGTAGCACTTTGCATGGTTACTAATGGCAGTGGTGGTCAGTTTAGAGTGGGAAGAAGCTTGCAATCCCTCCTCCCAAGGTGGAGGCCCCTGCTTTCCCCATGAGGCGGCCGCGTGTTCAATGGAGAACGATTCAGCATTTTGGATGGCTGCCTCAAGAGTGTTCGCTAGTTAGATGGATTGATGTAGGCTCAATTGTCTCTGTTTGAGTAGCCTCTGCCTCACATAGTCGGAGCGTATACCTGTTACTCAGGCATCTCTGATCAGCAGCTGTGTGTGCTGTTTTGCATTCACAGCTTGGCATTTGCAGTCCCTTGCGAGCTTCTGCATGAGATCGTTTAAAGTTTTTCCCAGTTGCTGCTTGTATGAGTGGAGTACACGCCGCACATAGATCTCATTAACTTGAACTGATCCTTCAAGATGTCCATTTTGGCGCCGTACGTTTGGCAGTCCCAGACCATCCGGCAGACCCGGTGCCTGATGTATGAGTACAGCAGATGGAGCTTGTCCTCGTCGTCCTAGATAGCTGCAGAGATTCCGAGGAACTTTTTGAAACAGCGGCGTCAGAGTGCAAACTTGTCAGCTGCCTTGGATTCTCTTGGGTCGATTTCCAGCCAATCCAACTTCATGTACTTGTCCATGTTTGGAAAAAATGCTTGCAAATAAAATTGATGCATGATCAATTACATAAAGACTGAAAGTTGCTGAAACTGAAGGCTTTTATTTACAAGAGATGGACAGCATCCCTGTTTTGGTCACTCACACTGACCCGGACTCGAACTGGGGCAGGCTTGTGGCATGACAGCCTTTATTGTGAAGAAAGGGGGAGGAGTCATGATCCAGCCTGTGAGAGCAGGGTCAACCAGGAAAGGACATGACATTTACATATGGCATGCAAATATATACATTAGTGGTTTCACCACAGGATGAAAGGGGGAGGAGTGGCATTGCCCATCAGGGAAAATATTGCAGCTGTGCTCAGGCAGGACAGACAAGAGGGCTCATCAACTGAGGTTATATAGGTGGAGCTGAGGAACGGGAAAGGTATGACCACACTCGTGGGGTTGTATTATAGACCACCAAATAGTCAGCAAGAATTAAAAGAGCAAATCTATAGAGAGATAGCAAACAGCTGCAGGAAACATAAGGTTATGATATTTTAATTTTAATTTTCCACATATTGACTGGATCTGGCTAGATGGCTTGGAGTTTGTCAAATGCATTCAGGAAAGTTTTCTAAATCAATATATTGAGGTACCAAATAGAGAGAGTGCAATACTGGATCTCCTATTAGTGAATGAGTCAAGACAGGTGACAAAAGTATGTATAGCGGAACATTTTGAGTCCAGTGATCATAATGCCATTAGTTTTGTTAATTATGGAGAAGGATATCGCTGGGGCTCGGGTTGAGATTCTAAATTAGAGAAAGACCAATTTTGAGGAGGATCTAGAATACATGGATTGGGATAAGCTGTTTTCAGGCAAGGATGTGCGAGGGAAGTGGGGAACCTTCAATGTGAAATTTTGAGAGTACAGAGCTTGTATGCGCCTGTCAGGATTAAAGGCAAGGTTAGCAGACATAGAAAACCTTGATTTTTATTTGGGATCTGATCAGAAGAAGAGAGATGTGTATAACATGTAAAGGCAACATGGAACAAATGAGGTACTTGAGGAGTATAAAAGTGCAAGAAAAATCTCAAGAAAGAAATCAGGAGGCTAAAAACAGACACAAAGTTGCTTTGATTCTGAAACAAATGTTGATCTCAACTGGCTCGCTGACACATTCTTTCTCTCTCTGGATAAATTGCCTAATCTGGAAAAGTCAATAGAGTCACAGTTTTAATCCCATCATGCATTTATAGAAATTCATTACATAGAAAGAGGAAATCTTCCCTTTGTGTCCTTGATGGCCATAAATGAACTTTAGATTATGCTCCTGGAAGGTGGGACCTGTTCTGATGGACGGCTTGCACCTGAATTGAAGGGGGACTAATATCTTTGTGAGAAAGTTCGCTCGTGCTGCTCTGTGGGAGTGAGGTTGTACTATATTTGTGGGAACAAGAGTGCCAGAGCAGATAGAGGGGTGGAGGAGGGAAAAGATTATGTGAATATTGCATGTAACGACAGAAGTCAAAGGGTTGTACCTGGTGGCAATTTTCTCAGGTGCATCTATTTCAATGCAAGAAGTATTGTAGGAAAGGCAGATGAGCTTAGAGCATAGTTTGGTGAATGGAATTATGATATTGTGGCCATCAGTAAAACTCAGTTGCAAAAGGGGCAGGACTGTTCCGAGCTTCTGTTGTTTCAGACATGATAGAAAGGGGGGAATGAAAGGGGGAGGAGTGGCATTGCTCTTCAGAGAAAATATCACAGCTGTGCTCAGGCAGGATAGTACAGATGGTGGAACTGAGGAACAGGAAAGGTATGACCATACTCATGGGTTTGTATCATTAGACTGCCCAATAGTCAGCAAGAATTACAAGAGTAAATTTATCGAGAGATAGCAGACAGCTCCAGGTAACATAGGTTGTGATAGAATGAGATTTTAAACCTTTCAGATATTGACTGGGATTCCCATGCTGTAAAAGGGGTGGATGGCTTGGAGTTTGTCAAATATGTTAGGAATGTTTTTTAAAACAATATGTAGAACAGGGACAGGCAACCTTTTACCGTGTGTGTACCAGAATGGTGTGTCAGTGGTTGAACATTGGCATGGGGCAGAGCTGCCAGAGTTCACCAGAATGCCACTCCAGCACCTCATGAGCTCGCTCAGGGCTGAGGTGGCAGTGTCTAAGACCATTCTCCCCCCTCCCAGCACCTCATGGGGCCACTCAGGGTGGCAGCAGCATAAAAAATGACCTCTCTGCCCCTGGCACCTCACAGGCCTGCTCAGAGGGGCAGTGGTGTATAAGTCAAACCACCCCCCCCCCCCCCCCACCAAGCGCTATTCTTTATTCTGGACATACCTGTTTCTTCCATGACTGGTTGTCCTACTTCATAGTCCTACAGTTCACTGTAAATTATACAACACCAAATATAACATGGCGACCACCAAGGCCAAGTCTTGCGAGATCTCCTTGTCGGTGATTTTGGTGAGCTCTGGCACTTAAAAAATTTGCACTGCACCCCTGAACAGCGGGTTTCACTGATAGTACCATAAATGAAATAAATACTGAAAGACAGACATAATGTAATTGAAGTTTTTGATTGTCTCTGCATGAAGTCTGTACTGTATAATGTATGAACATAACTGACAATAATTTATCAAAAAACAATCCACAGAAGAAGTTCAAACATCGAGATCAACTGAATTCCTTCCAAAAACTATAATGATGTATTTCAGGTCAGGGATAAATAAAAACTAGATAGATAGAAAATTACAGCTCAGAAAAGGCCTTTTGGTCCTCAATGTTGTGCCGACCTATGCATTCCTACCAAACAAAAAAGTACAGGTACACAATCCTTTATCCGGACATCTAAAATCCGGAAAGCTCCAAAATCCAGCAAGTGGGGAGAGACCAGCAGCGTGAGTCGGGCGGGCGGGAGGGAGGGGGTAGACCGACAGAGCAAGTCGGGTGAGCGGGGTGGAGGTGGGGGTGGGGGGGGTGGGGGGGGAAAGTGACCGGCAGCACAATTCAGCTGAAAAAATCCGAAATTTGGAACACACTGCCCCCAAGGGTTCCAGATAAAGGATTGTGTACCTGTACTAAATCCTTCCTAGCTCATAACCCTCTATTTTTCTTTCATCCATGTATATGTCAAAGAGTCTCTTAAATATCCCTAATGTTTCAGCCTCCAGGCTCCACTACCATCCCTGGCAAGTCATTCCAGGCACCTACATCTCTGTGTAAAAAAAAACTTAGCCCTGATGTCTCTCTAACCTTCCCTTCCTTTGTACAGATCTCCTTTGCACAGTTGTCCTATCAGTGTTAACAGCAGGCTGAAGCCAACATTGGAGTTCATGAGGGGTGGGAATGAACCAGGAGTGGTGTGTTGCGGTTACTGTAAAGGTTATAACCTTGTTTGATTCTTAGTTAATTTTGTGCCTGCCTCTTTAAGAGAACTATTGTTTGTAATGTTACCATAGTGATATCCACCCCTAACCACTTGCTCTCTTTTCGACATGATGTGAAGAAAGTATGAGCACTATCTCTTTAAGTTTTTGTATCTCTTTAAATACCTTTTGTATCTCTATTTATCTTTGTATCTCTATCATACAGTAAATACTTTGTTATTTATCCTGATGAAAGTCTTATGGCGAAGCTATGCAAAATGCTTATCCGTTCTATCAATGAATTAAAACTACATAAAGAAACAGCCACAGAGTTTGATTTATTGGATTAAAGAGATCATGTTTTGGAAGATGATACTTTGAAATTAGGATATATTAGAACAAGGAAAGTGCCGTCTATAGTTACCTCCCTGACCTCTGCCACAAGGCTCCCCATTCCCTGGAGCAGAATCACCCAGACTGTCTCCCTCCACCCCCTGGCTGCGGCAGTACCCAAACCAGCTGGGTACCTGAGGGCAGATGAAGACACTCTCCTGTCCATGCACCATGGCCATAACCTGTCACCTCCGTGCAGCTGGCAGAAGCAGGACAACAGGTTACACATTGGGGAGCGGGCCCTGTCCTCTAAACAGCTCATGCCAAGCAATCGTTGCCACTCCCTGCGTTAAAGGCTTCGTGCCAACCGACTCCCAACGTCCACTAAATGGCTTGCACCAAGCAATCATCGCAACTTCCAGCATTAAAAGCCTCACACCAACCAATCCTGCCATTTGCTAAACAGATCATGTGGGGGAACGGATGTCGTGTGTGGGCTGATCTGATGTAGAGGAACCAACTAGAGCAGTGGTTCTCAACGTTTTTCTTTCCACTCACATACTACTTTAAGTATTCCCTATGCCATAGGGGCTCTGTGGCTGGTAAGGGATTGCTTGAGGTGGTATGGGGTGGAAAGAAAAAGTTTGAAAACCACTATTTTAATTATACCTAATTGACTCGTTATGTGCACAGTTTCATAACTCCAAAGGAAATGGGCCAATGACAATTTTTCTCAAGAAAAATACTTAAGTAACAATTGGGTCTAGAGCAGTGATTCTCAACCTTCCCTTCCCACTCACATCCCACCTTAAGCAACCCCTTACAGAGCACTTGTGGCATAGGGATTATGTAAAGTGGTATAAGTGGAAAGAAAAATGTTGAGAACTACTGAACTAAAGGGAGTGCAATACTGGATCTCCTATTAGGGAATGAGGCAGGACAGAAGTAAAAGAACATTTTGGGTCCAGTGATCTTAATACCATTAGTTTCAAGTTAATTATGAAGAAGGATGGGTCTGGTCCACGGGTTGAGATTCTAAATCAGAGAAAGGTCAACTTTGAAGAAATGAGAAAGAATCAAGAATGTGTAGATTGGGAGAAGTTGTTTTCTGGAAAGAATGTGTTCAGTAAGTGGAAGACCTTCAAAGGTGAAATTTTAAGAGTTCAGAGTTTATATGTTCTTCTCATGATCAAAGGCAAGGTTAGAAGATATAGGGAAGACAAAATAATCAGGCACAGGGAGCCTTGGTTTTTGAGGGATATTGCAGATCTGGTTTAGAAAAAGAGAGAAGTATATAGCAGGAATGGCAACATGGAGCAAATGAGGTACTTGAGGAGAATAAAAAAATGCAAGAAAAAGCAAGAAATCAGGAAGGCTAAAATAAGACATGAGGCTCCTTGGCAAACAACGTGAAGGAAAAAACCAAAGGGTTTCTGCAGGCTTATTAAGAGAAAAATGATAGTAAGGGACAAAATTGTCCCCTTGAAGATCAGAGTGGTTGGCTATGTATGAACCAGAAGAGAGGTGCAGATCTTAAATGGTTTTTTTTGCATCAGTATTTACTCAGAAAACTTGCACAGAGTCTAAGGAAGTAAGGTAAACAAGCAGGAGGTCATGGAACCTATACAGATTAAAGAGGAGGAAGTGCTTGTAATCTGAAAGCAAATAAAGGTGGATAAATTTCCAGGGCTTAACAAGATATTCCCTCAGACCTTGAGGGACGCTAGTGTAGAAATTGCAGGGGCTCTGGCAGAAATATTTAAAATGTCCTTAGTCATAGGTGTGGTGCCAGAAGATTAGAGAGTAGCTCATCTTATTCTGTTGTTTAAATAAGCCTCCAAAATTAACCCTGAAAATTATAGGCCAGTGAGCCTGATGTCAGTAGCAAGTAAATTATTGAAAGGTGTTCTTAGAGATCCGATATATCAAGTATTTGGATAGGCAGAAACTGATCAGGGATAGGCAACATGGCTTTGTGGATGGTAGTTTGTGTTTAACCAAGCTAAAAGAGTTTTTCAAAGAGGTTATTAGGAAAGATGAAGGAAAGGCTGTGGATGTTGTCTACATGGACTTTAGTGAGGCCTTAGACAATCTCCCAGATATTAGTCAGGAAGGTTCAGATGCTAGCTATTTCTGGTGAAGTAATGAATTGGATTCAATGATGGCTAGATGGGAGAAGCCAGAGAGTAGTGGTGGAAGATTACTTCTCAGTTTGAAGGCCTGTGACTAGTGGTGTGCCTCATGGATCGGTACTAGGACCATTGTTGTTTGTCATCTATATCAATGATCTGGATGATAATGTGGTAAATTGGATCAGAAACTTTGCAAATTACAGCAAGGTTGAAGATGTTGTGGACAGTGAAGGTTTTCAAAGCTTACAGAGGGATCTGGATCAACTGGAAAATGGGAGGAAAAATGGCAGATGCAATTTAATGCAGACAAGTGTCATGTGTTGTATTTTGGAAGGGCAAACCAAGAAAGGACATACATGGTAAATGGCAGGGCACTGAGGAGTGCAGTAGAACAGAGGGATCTGGGAATACAGATTCATAATTCCCTGATAATAGCACCATTAGTGGATGGGATGTAAAAAGAGCTTACTGGCCTTCATAATTCAAAGTATTGAGTATAGGAGTTGGAATGTTATGGTAAAGTTGTATAAGGTATCAGAGTGGCCACATTTGGAATACTGTGTGCAGTTTTGGTCACCTAACTACAGGAAAGATCAATAAGATAGAAAGAATCCAGAGAAGATTAACTAGGATGTTGCCTGGACTTCAGGAACTGAGTTCCAAGGAAAGGTTAAACAGTTTAGGACTTTATTCCCTGGTGCATTGAAGAATGAGGGGAGATTTGATAGAGGTATTTAAAATTATGAAGGGATAGACAGAGTAAATGTAGATAGGCTTTTTCCACTGTGGGTAGGTGAGATACAAACCATAGGTCATGGATTAAAAGTGAAAGGGAAAAAGTTCAGGTGGAACAAGCTGCCAGGTGAAGTGGTGAAAGCAGACTCAATTTTAACATTTAAGAAGAATTTGAACAGGTGGATGGGAGAGGTATGGCGGGCTATGGACTGGGTGCAGGTCAGTGGGACTAGGCAAAAAAAATGGTTTGGCACAGACTAGAAGGACCAAAGGTCCCTGTTTCTGTGTTGTAATGTTCTGTAGATCTACTGTAGGCTCCTTTAACAGGTTGCTTAAAACCTATACAAAACTAACGGCAGTCGGACTGGGAGGTTGGACCCCAGGGAGTGCTGTGTCTCCACTCCCGCTCTCTGAGTCTGCACTAGCCCATCAACTTATTTTTTTGATGATCTGTCTAATTTCTTGAGTAAATGATAGACTTGTTTTTCTCTTGCAGAGTAGCCAAGAGGAAATCTGATAACAACTGTTCAAAGTCATGGAAATTTTTAATACAATTAATCAATGGAATGATGAGCAGACTGGCCAGATTTCAGTGCCTACAGATGTAAGGCAATTTGCAAAAATAGATGGAAAATCAGAAAAGAAAATACACAACAAATTATTATAATATAGAATCCACTGAAAGAGAGGATAGAAGCAGATACACCAGCAATTCATTCACTAACTAACAGCCTTTAGAAGGGAATTGGATACAAAGTAAAATGGGGTAATATTGGAGATCTATGGTGAGAGATAAATTGTGTTGAAAGATATTTCAAATAACCTGCATAGCAAGTGTTTGGCTTCTTTTTGTACTGTATCATTCTCTATTTCCATCAACCTTATAAAAGTTCACACTGAATCATAATTTCACATCATATTAATCATGGCAGCTCAGAATAAAAGTGGTAGGCTATGAATTTTCCAACAAGTTTGTTTGAATGGCCATAATTTACATCTCATCATCAGGTCACCTTGAATTCAAACTTTAAAATTGTTAAAGTAAATAATTTAAGATATTGTCATGAATACTCTGCAGCAACTAGATATTTTAATCATGCTCTTCCCAGAATATGAGCTATAAAGAGAGGTTTGACAAACTTGGATTGTTTTCTAGGAGCAATAGAGATTGAGGTGAGGAGATCTGATAAAAGTTCATTAAATTATGTGAGGCATAGATAAGGAAGACCACCAGAATCTTTTCTCCTAGGGTAAAAGTGTCACATTCCAGAGGTCATGCACTTAAAGTGAGGAAAGTTTAAAGGAGCTGTGTGGAACAAGTTTATTATACAGAGAGTGATAGATGTCTGGAATGGGCCATTGACATACTGATGGAAGCAGACATGATAGTAGCATTTAAAAGTTGGGAATAGAAGGATATAAACCAGGTGCAGGATGAAGAGATATAGTTTAATCTGAAATCATGTTCAACGCAGGTATTGTGGGGTAAAGGGACTGTTCCTGGGCTTACTGTTTTTTTTAATAGCCAAATATTGCTGTATTACTGATTCATCTTGTTTTACTTGTTGTTTGCTCAATTTCTGAAATGTAAAACAAAAATGCTGAAGTATTGAGTATCTTTGTTTTTTGACAATGGTGGTGCACGAGGTTGCAGCTACTTGGCCTCTATATAATGATCAAATCCTTTACTCTACACATTTTATGATTGTGAAACAGCAAAGAAAATTAGAAACATAACATGGAATTTCAGACTAGAGGGTCAGACTGATAAGATATTGAGCAGTTTTAACTTTCTGAAGCAAGAGAACCAGTCTGCAGTAAACTGCGGAGCAGATTAATAGAGACGTGAGGGAGGCTGTTGGAAGCAGTGTGTGAGAAGACAGAAGTGCGGCAGCAGGCCTGCATCAGAGTTAGTCTAAGAATTAACCTGTTCAGACCTTATTTTGCACTGGGGACCAGAGAATGCTGTTTCATTGGGTTGTACTTGTGCAATCAGATGACAATAAACTTGACAAATGTAAAATCGCTACAGAAGATAACAGACTACCTGAGACTGCATATAGACCAGAAAGAATTGCAAGGCTGCTGTGATCTGGTGATTACAGAAACGTTATGGCAGGACTTCTTACTAGATTCAGCAATCCAGCTCGATGGCTTTATCTCTTTCAGTGCAGACAAAAATGCTGCTGCTTCCAGAAGGACTCAGAGGGATCTTTGCATTTACATCAGTGAGAACAGGTGCACAAATATTTCTGTCGTAAAGACCTTCTGCTCAACAGAGATAGAGCACCTGATGGTGAAATAGAGACCATTGTACCTGCCCAGGAAATTTACAGACACACCAATTACCGCAGTTTACGTTTACCTTCGGCACAAGAGAGTGAGGCTGTGAAAATGATACATGGGCCATTTGTAATGCCCAGATGTCTCACCTGGATGGTTGCATGATTGTAGCTGGTGAATTCAATCATGCCAAACTGAAAACGGAAAGGTTCAGCAGCATGTCAACTTCGCCACCAGAAGAGAGAACATCCTAGATTGGGTGCACACCAACCTCCTTGGTGCATACAAGGCTGCCCCTCACCCCCATCTTGGATACTTGGACCGCATATCCATCTTGCTCACCCCAGCTGGCAAGAAGGAACAGTCATTTGCATGGAGATCAGGATGTGACAGGGAGGTTGGGGCCATATCAGGACTACTTTGAGACCATGGAATGGAGCTGTTTCAGGGAGGTAGCCACCTGTAATAGCCTCATAAACATCAATGAGTACACAAGTTCAGTGAGAGACAACATTAGCAAATGCATTGAGGATGTCGCAGAAATCAAATGCTACACAACCTAGGCTAACCAGACACCAAAAGTGGATGCAGAGGTTTGTGCATTTTTCAGAGCTCAAGATGCAACCATCAGCATGGGAGACAAATTGGCACACTATGATCACCCTGGGCTGGACTCTCCCGAGTGTAGGTTCGCACAAAGGATCTGTGCTCAGCTGTGCGACACCGGCGACATGAGGAGCACGTGTGTGGTGCTACCTATATAATATTTATACACACACACACACACACACACACACACACACACACACACACACACACACACACACACACACACACACACACACACACATATATATATCTATATGCTGTATGGGCTGGCCCACTCCCTGAACCTGTTACTCCTTGATCCCACATATCCCCATAAAGGATGTTACGCCCAAACCCCTCCCTCAGTACCTGCTTTGGAACCGGGCCAGCAACATGTAAGCTGTGCTGACACTTTAAAGTGATTAAAACCTATTAATCATGATTCTCTGACTGATTGTGGTTGATTGGTAGTACAATTTAATCACCTTTAGACCATGGATAAGGTAGATGGGCAGATAGATTAAACAATGACCCCAAGGATCCAGAGGTCTTGACTAAAGTCGACCAGTGGGTGCATTGCCTCAACACAATCATGAGGAACGAAGAAGACATGAGGGAAGTACTCTTTGCTCAAGTCGGCCACTTGGTTTTCCAAGTGATAAGAGACTTTGCTACTTACTCAGAAACAATAGAGTTCCTGCAGAAGCAGTACTGGGCCCCACTGAACATCAAATATGCACGATTCCTCCTGGGTAGCCAAAAACAAGTTCCGGGTGAGTCGATTGATGAATATACGCAGGCATTGTGGAAGCTGGGGCGAGCCTGTGACTACCAAGAAGTCTCTGCATCTGCTTACCTCGAAGGCCTAATATGGGACATGTGCTTGGCCGGATTAATTTCTGACTGCATCAGACAGAGGCTACTAGAAAAAGGCGATTGGAGCCCGCAGAAAGTAGAAGACTTGGTTAAAGCACTGGAGACACCAAAGCATTATTTTCAGGAAACACGGCTGCCATGTGGGGGACATGGGTGTCGCCATCTTGGGACATGGAGTCCCACGTCACTGCCACCTCTATCGAGCACCAGAGGTGCTACTTCTGTGGGCATGGGAATCATCCCCATAAGAACTGCCCAGCCCAAAGTACCACATGCTTTGCTTGCAGGAAGGAAGGGCACTATGTGAAAGTATATAGGTCCCAACCTTAACCCAGCAGTGCCACGAATGCCCAACAGCTGTCACCATCTTGGACCGCCCCACTTCTGGCTCCACCTTAGATGGCACTTCTGGTTGCCGGAGACAGATTGACAGCACCCTGGGGATGACAAGCCAGGGCAGCACCACTTCTGGTGACATGGGGCAGCACCGTGTGCGCAACATGGAGGCGGCCATCTTGGTGAGCACCCCCGAACCAACACAGTAGCGACTCAGGCAGCGACCACACGCTCGCCTCCATCATCCTGAATGAAGACAGCCCGCTCCAACTGGCCAAAGCCATGATGAACTTCGAGGTAAACAGTCACCCTACGAAATGTTCATTTGACACAGGAATCAGCGAGAGCTTCATCCACCTGGGTACTGTTCAGCAATATTCCCTCGTAGTGACCCCGATGCAATGTAAAGTCTCCTTGGCCTCCCAATCCCACTCGGCTGAGATCAGCAGCTGCTGCATTGTGACACTGACAGTGCAGGGCACCAAGTACAGGAATTTTAAACCCCTGATCATACCACATCTCTGCGTGCTGGTCATACTGGGACTGAATTTCCAGTGCCAGTAACAGAGCATCTGCATCGATCCAACGGCCCATACCCGCCCCTCACGGTCTGCGACACTAACTGGCCGATCACCCTGAACACGACCTGTGGCCTCTCTACTCTCCGGGTCCCACCACCGCTCCTGTTCGAGAACTTTATCTCCGACTGCAAGCCGGTAGCCACTAGGAGCAGACGGTACACCCCCAGGGACAGAGCCTTTCTTAAAGCTGAGGTCAAATGACTCCTAGCAAAAGGGGCCATAGAACTCAGCACCAGCCCATGGAGAGCCCAAGTAATGGTGGTGAAGAGTGGAGAGAAACAATGCATGGTCATTGACGACTAGACACCTGCTAGACACCTATCCACTTACCCGCATCGCTGACATGGTCAAAGAGATTGCCCAGTTCCAGGTTTTCTCAACCATCAACCTCAAGTTGGTTTACCATCAGCTACTAATCTGGCTGGAGGACAGCCCTTACACTGCCTTCGATGCAGATGGCCACCTTTACCACTTCCTCCGCATCCCTTTCAGAGTTACCAATGGGACTCTGTTTTCCAGAGGGAGATTGACCGCATAGTCGATGACTATGGACTCAAGGCCACGTTCCCCTACCTGGACAAGGTGACCATCTGTGGCCACGACCAGCAGGACCATGACACCAACCTCCACAAGTTTCTCCAGACAACCAAAAGCCTCAACCTGAACTATAACCAAAAGAAGTGCATCTTTAGCACTTCAAGGCTGGCATCCTGGGCTGCATGGTGGAGAATGGCGTCATTGGGCTAGACCTGGACCGCATGTGCCCCCTGTTGGAACTCTCATTATCCCAGACCCTCAAGGCCCTGAAAAGATGCTTGGGATTATTTTCCTATTATGCCCAGTGGGTCCCCAATTACACAGCTAAAACTCACCACCTGGTGAAATCAGCCACTTTCCCACTGTCAGCAGAAGCCCAAACGGTGTTCACACACATCAAAGGTGACATTGCAATGTGGCGATGCACACTGTAAATGTGGAGATTGATCCATCCGACTTCACTCTGACCACCACGCTCAGCCAGGCGGGCAGGCCTGTGACATTCTTTTCCATAACCCTCCAGGGCCATCGAGAAAGAGGCCCAAGCCATAGTGGAAGCTGTGTGCTATTGGAGGCACTACCTGGCCGGAAAACCATTCACCCTGCTGACTGACCAACATGCAGTCACTTTTAAGTTTAACAACAATCAGTGGGGAAAAATTAAAAATAAGATCCTGAGGTGGAGAATTGAGCTATCCGCATACAGGTATGAGATATTATACTGGCTCGGGAAGCTCAATGAGCCTCCTGATGCCCTGTCCTGGGGCACATGCGTCAACGCGCAGTTGGATAATTTCCAAGTCCTCCACAATAATCTGCCACCCCCGGAGTCACCAGGCTCTACCACTTTGCTAGAGCCCGCAACCTCCCCTACTCAGTCTAACAACAATCAGTGGGGAAAAATTAAAAATAAGATCCTGAGGTGGAGAATTGAGCTATCCGCATACAGCTATGAGATATTATACTGGCTCGGGAAGCTCAACGAGCCTCCTGATGCCCTGTCCTGGGGCACATGCGTCAACGCGCAGTTGGATAATTTCCAAGTCCTCCACAATAATCTGCCACCCCCGGAGTCACCAGGCTCTACCACTTTGCTAGAGCCCGCAACCTCCCCTACTCAGTCTAAGACATCAGGGAGTTGACATACAACTGCCCGGATATTACCACAGCCACGGCCATAAAGGCGCTACGTGGCATCTTCGCTCTGTTTGGGTAACTCTGCTATATCCATAGTGACTGTGGGTCCTCCTTTAAGAGCAAGGAGCTGTGCCAGAACCTGTTGCCCAAGGACATAGCCACGAGCAGGACCATGGGCTGTAACTCTGGGGAACGGATAGGTAGAGAGGGAAAACACTACCGTTTGGAGGGCAGTTCTCTTAGCCCTTAAATTGTAAGGACTACCCACCTCCCGGTGGCAAGATGCCTCCCAGACGTGCTTCATGCCACCAAGTCCCTTCTTTGTATGGCCACGAATGCAACACTGTATGAAAGGGACTTTTCCTTCCCCAGGAAGTCAGCATCTGGAACTACACTACTGTCCTGGCTGAGGGACCCTGGGCCTGTGCTGCTCCAAAGACACATTAGACATCACAAAACTGACATTCTGGTTGAGAAGGTCCAGCTCCTCCACACTAACCCCCAATACACCTACATGGAGTATCAGGATGGTCAACAGGACACCATCTCCATCCGGGACCTGGCCCATGCAGGAGACCCCTCGACCAACCAGCCAATCCCCTCCTCCGGTAACCCCAACCAACCTGCCCCACTATCGGCAACCAATTTTGTGCCTCAAACTCTTAACGACCTAAAGAGCACCATGGGACCAACACCCCGTCAGCCACTGGAGGCACTTTCTATTGCACAAAACACTGCCTGGAAACCAACAGCTGTGCCACAGCAGACCCTGTGATGGTTGCAGCAACAGACGAGTCCATCAGACAGGCTGAATCTGCAAGGATCTTTGGAACTGCAATGAACACTAAACCACACCACCCCGCAGGACTTTGTTTAAAAAAGGAGGGGTGAATGTGGTGCTACCACTATGTGTATATATGCATGTATGGGCTGGCTCGCCCCGAACCTGTGACTCCTCCCTCCAGGATATCCCTATAAAGGCTGTTTCACCCAAACCCCTCCCTCAATACCTGCCTTGGAACTGGGCCAGCAACATGCAAGCTGTGCTGACACTTTAAGGTGATTAAAGCCTATTAATCACGACTCTCTGTCTGATTGTGGTTGATTGGTAGTACAATGTGGCAAGGAATCAAAACAATAATAGATCACAAGACAACTTGTGAGTCAAGGTCAATGACACCTCCCTTCTGGACAGGCTGAATATCTTCTACGCACAGTTCAACAAGAAGAATTGACTGACAACCAAGAAAGCTCTATCTCTCCCTGAAGAACAGATCACTTGCATTCATGCAGCTGAGGTGAGGAGAATCTTATCCAGAGTGAACTCACACAACTCGGACAACATTCTGGTCAGATACTGCTGACAAACTGATGGACATCCTTATGGAGAACTTCAACACATCATTACAGCAATCTATCATCCCCTTGGGTTTCAAGGCAGCCACCATTATCCCAGTACCAATGAGGGAGACAGTAACAGGCCTCAATGACTACCACCCAGTGGCATTGACCTTCACCATTATGAAATTGCCTTGTCCCTTTACTCTGTCGTTACCCACCTGCTGAACAACACCTCATATGCCAGGCTGCTGGTTATTGACTAGCTCTAATACAATCATACCCCAGAGATTGATGGAGAAGCTGTCCTCACTGGCATTCAACACCTTTCTCTGTAACTGGATCCTGGACTTCCTAACGGAAAAACCAGTCTGACTGGATTGACAGCAGAATATCAAGCACTGTCATGCTGAGGACTGACACACCTCAGGGCTGGGTGCTCAGTCCACTACCATTCACACCTCATGACTGCAACGCCAGATCCAGCTCCACCAGAGTCACCAAGTTTGCGGATGATACAACAGTATTTGGGTTGATTAGCAGCAATGATGAGTTGCAATACAGAGAAGAGGTGGAAAATCTTGTGAAATGGTGCAAGATCAAAAACCTGAGTCTCAACATAGACAAGACAAAGGGGATAATTGTGGACTTAAGTATTACTTGGGATGACCACCCTCCACTCCATATTAATAGTGTGGTTGTGGAAAGCACAAAGTTCCTCATAAGAAGTGACCACTCCTGGACACATATCTCCTCACTTGTCAGGAAGGATCAGCACTTCCTTAGATGGTTGAGGTGGACATAGGTACTGGAGGAGCTCTATCAAGAGCATCCTGGGCAGCTGCATCACAGTGTATGCTGTAGAAAATCAGGTCAGAGGTTAATGACAGAACTATAAAAAAGGCAGAGAGGATCACTGAGGTCTCCTTCCCACCACATAGATGAGATTTCAGATTTATTGTCAGAGTACATACATGACATCACATATAACCCTGAAATTCTTTTTCCCGCAGACGAGACCTAATTACCAAAAACAACTGGACTCAACGTACACTTAAACAAATTTTTAAAAACGCAAATAAATTGACTCGGCAATACAGAAAGAGAAAAAAAAAGTGAAAAAGTAGGAGTCCTTAAACGAGTCCCTGATTGAGTTTGTTGTTGAGAAATCGAATGGTGGAGGGGTAGCAGCTGTTCCTGAATCTGGTGGTGTGAATCTTGTGGCACCTATACCTCTTTCCTGGTGGTAGCAGCAAGAATAGAGAATGTGCTGGGTGAGGTGGAACCTTGATGATTAATGTTGCTCTCTGACTTGTAAATGTTCTTGATGGTGGGGATGGTTTTGCCTGTAATGTCCTGGGCTGTGTCCACTACCTTTTTCAGGGCTTTACACTCGGGGTATTGGTGTCCTCATTTCAGACCATGATGCAGCTGGTGAGCACACTTTACACCACACATCTGTAGAAATTTGCCAGTGTTTCCAAATGTCATATGAAACATGCACAGTTGGCTTAGCAATTAGCGCAACACCTTTACAGTCCCAGTATTTGGGATCAGGGTTTGAATACCGCGCTGTTTGTAAGGAGTTTCTATGTTCTCCCTGTGTCTGCATGGGTTTTCCCTGGGGGCTCTCGTTTCCTCCCACCATTCAAAATATACTGGGGGTATAGGTTAATTGGGTGTAAATTGGACGGCACGGACTCATGGATCAAAATAGCCTGTTACTATGCCATATATCTAAATTTAAAATGCTGTTAGTGTGTTGGGTCAAGAAAAGATGCTCTGCGATGATAACTCCCAAAACTTAAATTTGTGAGGCTATTGTTGATGCACCATTCAGCTAAGTTTTCAGTCTCCATCCTGTATGCTGACCCATCACCCCTTTTTATACAACCCACTACCGTGGTATCACCAGCAAATTTGAAGATGGTGTTGTTGTCGAATCAGGATCATTATTTCAAGAGGGCTCACAACATTTCTAAGGACCTCGACCACTCTTCACACAGCATATTCCAGCTACTCCTGTCTGGAAAGAGATACAGAGGTATTAGAGCAAGATCCCATGGGCGGTGAGACACCTGAATTGCTAAAACAGCTCCCCATGATGTTACCATTTATTAATAATATTTATTTTTACTATATTTATATGAGACATGTGTAAAGATATTTTTATAAAATTTTGGAACCATTTATGGATTTTATGAATAAAAGTTTATCCATATCTTCCTCTTTGCCCACCCCTCTCAGTCCGTAATTATAAAAAATAGTCATTTAATATTATATATGTTAATATTATATGTAGAAATAGGTGTTCTTTCCTTTTCTTTTTCTTTTTTCCTCTTTTTTTTCCTTTTGGGGGGAGGGGGGTTGGGGAGAAAATTAAAAATTTATTGTACCATTTTGTATGGTTTATTAAGTTACTATATTATTGAATTTATACTTTGTATTGATACAAATGATAAACAACATTTAAAAAAAAATTATGTGTACTTGTGTATATGTATAGTTTGTCTGTGTGTTTGCACTGTGGTCCGGAGAACACTTTCATCGAGTTGTGCTGTTTAAATGGCTGATCTGCTGAAGCAGCTGTAATGACAGTGTTCCTGTTGACCTGGGGAGAGAGGGGAGCAGAGACACAGTGCACTCCTGAAGGATGCTCCTGCCCACTCCTGCTGATGATGGTGCCATACATGCTTTAAATGGCCCATTAAAGGAGCTGACGCTGTTTTTTAAAAAAATCCTGCATTCATGTGCTCTGGGCCCAATATGGCGATGACTGTATATGGCATTAGCCGCAAGGTGTTGCAGTCTCCGGAGGAGCAGCGGACTGGCGCAGGGTGAAAACACCCCACCCCCCTGTTGAGAAGAAGAAGCAGAGCATATGACCCGAAGGATGGGGACCATGGTGGCTGCATAGGAATGCTGGAGGCAAATCTGTGGACACTCAGTGACTCTGAGAGGACTCTCATTTGTTTCTCTTTTGCTGTCTGTAAGGGGTGCCGGGCAAAGATAATGGCAAATCTTCATCTGTCTTGTGGCAGACTAAAGGCAATTTCATGTATTACTACATTTATGTTTTACTACATCACAATAAATAGTATCTTATCTGATATTTGATCTAAATAATTTGAACTTAGTTTAAATTCCCACACTAACTAGTCAATCAAATAAGAAGTTTTTAATTCCCTTTCATTGTACTCATCTCAATATCTACTTGGTGCTATACAATTCATTTTTTTATTTCTCAACAATAAAGTAGATTCAAACTACTGCTTTTTTTTGAAAGCCTGTGTAATCTGTGTAATTTAAACTAAAATTCAATCAGGTTCTTTATTTTCAGTATACAGAGGAACATGCAAGAAAACTTGGTGTTGTGGGATGGGTTCGAAACACCAGGAAAGGAACTGTAGATGGACAAGTGCAAGGGAAGGAAGAACTTGTGGAATTAATGTGAGTGATAAATTTCTCTTTATTGGATTAATTATACAGGTTACATGCTTTGAATGTATTTATAATTCTGATGAATGAAAATGTAAATTATTACTATTTGCATAACTGTCATGATTATGTTTGTACAGTAAAATCCCATTATCCGGCACTCACATAACCGGCAAAAAATGAGGGGAAATAAATAAACAGACAAATAAACAGATAAATAGATTGCCAGACATATAAATATGAATTAATCAAGTTTTAAAATTGTTTCAATAAAATTGTGTTTGAATAAAAAAGCAATGCCCAGTGAGCTGGTCGGTGCCACTCGCTATTGGGGGAAACTCTCTGAAAGTATCTCCCTATTCTGACTGAGATGCATCTTTATTTTTATTAGTATATTGTAGCATATGTATTATGATGAGTGAGGAAGGAACACACACATACACACACACACACACACACACACACACACACACACACACTCACACACACACACACACACACACACACACACACACACACACACACACACACACACACACAAAGAGGAGTCGAAATCAAAGATTGCTTTATTACACTGGCAGCTCTGCTTATATAGGCCTCTGGCGCTGACGTCAGGGGCCCACATCATTGGAGCACTGACCTCGGGTTGGCTGGCGCTCCCGCCAGAGTTCCCCATGTTTCACCCGTGCAGAGGTCACCTGGGACGATGGCTGGTGTCACCCCCAGATCCGCGTGGTCGTCGCATTCACTGGCCATTTTGTGGTCTGTTTCGCGTCTCCATGCACAGGCTGCTACATGTCCCCTCCCTCCCCCCCCAAAGTCTTTGATGGCCTGACCCTGCATCGTGGAGGCGGAGTGCAGACCAGCTCACTACAGTCCAGACGTGCCAGTTTTAGGCAGTCTATGATAAAGGTTTCCTCCTTACTGCCGATGTCAAGGACTCAGGTGGAAAAATTGTCTCTATAGACCTTGTAGGACCCCTCGTAGGGTCATTGTAGTGGAGGTTTGTGTGTGCCCATCCTCAGCAAGTCCATAGGTCATTTGGGATGCTATGCCTGGGCTGGTCGTGCGGTGGGGGTTAGTATAGAGATGAGGGCAACACTGTTACAGTGCCAGTAATCGGGGTTCAAATTTAAATTTTGTAGGTTACGTGAATTACTTGATTAAAGTGAACTTTACATAATACTACAATACTGATTTTTTTCCCCCAAATTACATTTTACCTTCTCTTTTCTCTTTTAAACAGTAAATTCTTAATGCATGTATATTAGATGGACATTTTAATGTCCGTCTCAGTCACGCGGAAAATTCACATCTATGGCATCCATGATCACCATAGGCCCCACATAATGGGAATTTTACAGTACATAAAACATTACAGCATAGTACAGACTCTTCGGCCCATGATGTTATGCCGACCAATGTAAACCTACTCAAAAAAAATAAACTTTCCCTACCTCATAACTGAGTAATTTAATTTCCTCTATGTGCCTGTCTCAGGGTCTTTTAAATGTCCCTATTGTACCTGCAATGGATTGCAGGCATCCACTACTCTCTGTGTATTAAAGAAAAACATACCCCTGATGCCTCTCCCTAAACTTCCCTCACTTTGTGCACGCTGGTGTTTTCTTACTCTTGCCCTGGGGAAAAGGTGCTGGCTGTCCACCCTATTAAGGACTTTCATAATCTTGTAGACCTCTATTAACTCACCTCTCAACCCTCACTTCAAAGAGAAAAGTCCTAGCCTTGCTAACCTTGCTTCATAAGGCAGATTCTACCATCCAAGCAACATACTGGTAAACCTCTCCACTCCCTCTCTATAGCTTCCACATCCTTTCTGTAATGAGGCAACCAGAATTTATAGAGCTGCAACATTACCTCTCAACTTGAACCTAATACCCTAACTAATGAAGGCCAGCACACCATAGCCTTCTTAACTACCCTATTAACCTGCACGGCAACCTTTCGAGATCAATTAAAACTGCGTAACTTTTACCACAGTTTAGATTGTGTTTAAAAAGTCTGTAGCGTAATGTTGTTTCACACAATAGTTTCTCTTTACTGTGTTTTCAATATTAATATTAAAATTCAATATATGACCAAAATGGATGAACAATAAATGGAATATATACTGGCCCTTCCTAAGTGTTATCAAAATAATTATTACAAGCAAATTTACTGAAAGGTTTAATTTTAAATGTCACAAACTATCTAATACAGTGAGAACAGAGAATCAGGCACTCGCTAATTGATGGTTTATTCTTATGACAGTTGGCTAAATTATATTCCTCATTCCTCCAGGTGTTATATAGTTTTCTAAAGTTTTTGTACTTTTCAAGGGAATCTGACTGATAAGTGGGCAAAATGTTACCAAAACAGGGCAAAGATGGTGCTGTCTCTGGCTGCTGAAGAACGGTAGTTTAATTTGTCTCTGGCTTCTTTTAGACATTTATTGGAAATCTAAACAATATCTTGCATTTTATAGCCCAATGCTCTGTATGGCAGACCTCTGAGACTCATTATACTCATTACCTTTTGCAAGATGGGCTGGAGGATTGAACGCAAAATTTCGATGGGATTGCCAACCTAACCATCTTGCAAAAAATTTGTAGATATTGGAGGCAGCACAGATGTAGCATGTTGCTTCTTGTTTAATTATGGGACATAATCCAGTCTTAAAGTTAAATATTCATCGTTTTGAAATTCAGAGGCATTTTATGTGGGATACAATATAATCTAAGCTTCATGTCTGAAGATTCTTTTTGTTAATTTGGTTTATATCAATTCATGAGCAATTAACTTAATTCTGAATAAACAGTAAAAATAAGCACAAAAGCAATCCTTGCTGGGATCAAGACAGGGTAGAGAATGAAGATGAATTTAAATATGTCTTTGTTTTTCTTTAGTTTGTTCTATTTATATAGAGATTGTACTGAATATGAATACAGGAGTTTTTTTTGCTAATTTTGGATAGTTCTTTTAAAATGTCTTTTCTAACTTATTCACCAAACTGAAGGGCTGTAAAGTGTTTCACAAGAAATAGGAACTTTGAGTGAGAAGTATGTGATTTAGTTTTCATCCAATCTTTTGAGAATGGCTCAAGTTATTCAGATTTTGGTGGAGTTGAGATCCAAACCACCTCATATCATTGCAAAGTATATCTTTACTTTAGAATACAAAACCATAGTTTTTCTTAAAAACTAACATAAATGAAACAGTGAGGTTTGAAATAATTTTTGCATATTATTGAATTTGCAATTATACTCTTGAGCAGAACTATGTCTATCAGTAAAAAATGTGCTCAATATTGGATATAAAAATAGAATTGCCTTTAGAATACAGTTCTGCAGGGTGTTCTTGTCTTTGTTGTGGAAGAATACCCATTTAATACCAGATGATGGTGCTAGTGTACCATGGACAACATGCTGAAGGAAGCAGGGAGCCATGTTCTGTGATTCTGTAAGTTAAAAGACAGGAGAATCTGACCACTTGGTCAAAGTAATTCTTTGCATCTGGTGAGTTTAATATACAATCAGAAACACTCCAGTATGGAAATACTATAACAACCCCATTAAAATTAATTAGAAAATTCTCTTCTTTTTGAATTTTCAGATTCTTTTGTTGTGGCTCAACTAATGCCTTAGTTGGACGGACAGAGAATAATTTGGAATTAGAGACTAATTGAGGTTAATTCAGACTGAGAAATATTAATTCATTATTAATTGTTTAAAGTGACACAGCTGCCCCATTCCTGGTATCAATTTAGCTTTTCTCCATAACATCTCTTAAACCATTACAAAACCAACCTTAAGTTCACAAGAATATTTCAAATATACAGTACAACATAAAATATCCATTTTAAAATGCTCATTTGTTTCTATAGAGCAACATTTACCATAACCATGACAAATCTATTTTTGATGTTAATTTCAAATTGGGAGGTTGTAATATCAGTGCTTTACTTTGGGCTTAATTTGGTGTGTCAGTCCATATTTTATCAAGGTATGTTTTTTAAAATATTTTATTTAATATTCCATTCATGCAGTAAATACAATTATTATAATACTACAAAAAACAACATGATGGTTTTCACCCCACCCCAAATCCCCCTCCCTCCCATGCAATCACCCCCTCAAAAAAATATACAAATTGAAAAAAATAAAAGCTTTTAGGTATAAAAAGAAAAGGAGAGAGAAAAAAGATCTTTGGATTGCAGAGAGAGATGTCGTCCAGTACAATTCATCAGTTCTAACATAAACATACAGAGGAGAATCCCGCAGGATGAGAAGGATAAAAAGGATATCACTACAAATTTAATCCATTATTTGAGTGTATGGGGACCAAATTTGTAAAAATATATTTATTTCCTAAATTATAAGTAATTTTTATAAAGAAAATACAACTTTGAAATTTATCAAGAAATTTTGAATTTAAAAGTAAATATGTTTGTAACATTTTATTAAGGCTAACAAATATAATTAAGGAACATTTAATTTAATATTTTTAATTAGGCTTCTTCATCAATGTCATTGTGGCTGCACTGAGGATGAAGATTCTGCTGTATTAAAACCTTGCCGTTGGCTTAGATTATGCCAGGTGTATTAAGTGGCTCAGAATTGAGTATTCAAGATTCAATTAATTGTCATGTAATAAAGACAGTGCAATATCACATAGAATCTGTTTTTGTCTGCCATAAAGCAGACAGATTTGCCATCGGCATAAATTGCCTGAAGCACCTCTTACAGTCAGAGAAAGAAAAGCAAAAGAGAGTCTCCTCAGTGTCACCAACTGTCTGTGGGTTTGCCTCCAGTGCTTCCAAGCCCCTGCAGCCACACAGAGTCCAGTCCAAAGCATCAGCAACCCGATCTCCAGATCTGAACCTCCAGCATGCTCAGGAACCCTTCAGTGCCCTTGTCGCCCTGTTGCTTCCCAGTTCTGATACCTGGTATCCCTTCAGCTAGTTCTGAGCCGTCTCAAGCAGTCTGCAGCCTAGTGTGAATCCCTCAAGTGTAGTCACCAGGAGACCACAGTCTGTGTGGATTCATACTTTGCAATGATATGGGGTGGTTTGGATCTCAACTCCACCAAAATCTGAATAACTTGAGCCATTCTCAAAAGATAGGAAAAAAACTAAATCACATACTTCTCACTCAAAGTTCCTATTTCTTGTGAAACAATTTACAGCCCTTCAGTTTGGTGAATAAGTTAGAAAAGACATTTTAAAAGAACTATCCAAAATTAGCAAAAAAAACTCCTGTATTCATATTCAGTACAATCTCTATATAAATAGAACAAACTAAAGAAAAACAAAGACATATTTAAATTCATCTTCATTCTCTAGTCTCCAACAGCCTGCTGCCTGTGCATTTCTTCAACTGCAGAACCCCTAACTGGTCTGCTGCTGTGTTTACCATCCTGTAGGTCATCTCCTCTGCTTCTCCTTCTCAAGTGGGGGTTATTCTCCTAATTTTCTGGTGCCCTGAGCTAGTCCTCAGATTCTCCAGAGTCTAAAACCCCTTGTGTTGCTGATAATAGGTGCCATCATCTTGGGTGCAGACCCTACGGTCACAGAATTTTTAAATAAAGCCACCATCGGCTCCATTTACATTTAAAGCTTGTACAGAGCTGTCAGCAGTTGGACTGTTTTGTGACATTGTGCATTTGTTTTTATTGTAGTTTTTATTATCTTTAATACTTGCTGCAGCATTAATTTTTGCTGTATAATCCTCATTTTAAAATAAAAAAATAAATTAGAATATAGTCATAGCTGCTTTTATAATGGATGTCGTGACTACCACCACAATTCTCATGATGTGCAATGAGGTCTGTAACCTTTCAAAAAATATGTTCAGATGTAGAAAGTGGACAAACAATTTTTATTGCATAGCTGTAATTACATCCATTTTGAAAGGGATTGCCATACAAATTATTACAGAATATACCATGTCACAGATTAAGTTCAAAACAATCAATGCGCAAGGCTTTGTTGAATTTGAAAATGACTTTTATTTTACTTTATTTCCACTTCAGAGAAGATGTGAATGTTCAAAATATTATGTCAACATCGAATTTGGCATAATTAGAATTTGTTAAGAATAGCTTCTCTGCATTCATGATGTAGAGATGGTTGCCTTGACCCAAGGTTCCAACAAATGAATTATAATTTGGGTGATGTGTGACCTTGGACGTTAATTGTTTAGAGGACATCAACTTAAGCAATCAGTTCCAAGCATTCTTTGCTTATCAGCTAAATGTTGTCCTTGCTTTTCATTTCCCCGTAAAATGAAACTGATGTTTCCCTTTTCCAAACAAAAATTAAATTTGCAGTCAAAAACCAGAAATCAAAGATTGTATATTTTACATGCAAGATTAAAAAATGATTCTAACAAAAAAAACTCTCATTTACTAATTTTTCTCATTTATATTTGTTATCTTTGAGACATATTTAAAGCATTTAGAACAACAGAGCAATTACAGCACAGAAACAGGTCACCTTGGCCCCTCTAGTCTGTGCTCTCTAGGCACTCTCCAGCCAGATGGCATTAACATCATTTTTTCTCATACCTTGATGAAGGGCTCAAGCCTGAAATGTTGGTTATTTATTTTTATATTTGCTATATAAAGGACACTGCTTGACTTGCTGAGTTTCTACAGCTTTGTGTGTTTTTACATTTTTTTCTTAGTCCCACTGACCTGCACCCTGCCCATAGCCCTCCACACCTCTCCCATCCATGTACCTGTCCAAATTCTTCTTTAAATGTTAAAATTGAACCCAAATTTATCACTTCAGCTAGAAGTTCATTTCACACTCCCACTATTCTCTGTGTGAAGAGGTTCTCCCTAAACATTTCTCTTTTATCCTTAACCCATGTCTTCTGGTTTGTATCTCACTTACCTTCAGTGGAAAAAGCCTACCTACATTTTTTCTGTCCATCCCCCTCATAATTTTAATTACTTCTATCAAATCTCCCCTCATTCTTCTATATTCCAGGGAATAAAGTCGGAACCTGTTTAACTTTTCCCTGTAACTTAGTTCCTGAAGTCCGGGCAACATCCTAGTAAATCTTCTCTGCAACACCATTTCCATTTTATTGATATCTTTCCTGTAGTTAGATGTCCAAACCTGAACTTAATACTCCAAATTTTGCCTCACCAATGGCTTGTACAACTTTAACATATCATCCCAACTCCTGTACTCAATACTTTGATTTATGAAGGCCAATATGCCAAAAGTTCTCTTTACAACCCTATCCACCTGTGATGCCACTCTCAGGGAATTATGTATCTGTATTCCCAGATTTCTCTGTTCTACCACATTTCTCAGCACCCTTCCATTTACTGTCTATGTCTTTACTGTCTATGTCCTTTCTTGATTTGTCCTTTGTTACAAGCCCAGAGAATCCCAAAACCCACCAGCAATATATATTCACCAAGACAAATGTTATTTAAACAAAAGTTGCTTTTAATTATCTTTAAACATGAAAATAGAATCACATTTTAACTTATCACTATTTACTTAACTAACCTAACTTAACCCCCTTTTAATTCTAAGCGCACGTGTACGTAATGTGTGTGTAAGTTTAGAAAAGTTCTTTGATTCACAATCCTATCTCACTTTTCATTCCTTCAAGTTTACTGGTTGCAGGCAATTCTTATACTGTGCACAGAATTTAACATTTATGAAGTTCACCAGGCTTTGGTACTTGAAAGGTAAATGGTTACCACTCAGGAAGGTTCTTGTCAGTTTTCAGAAAGAGATTTGTTGTTCACTGGACACCCACAATTGATTCCTTGTAACCACCCACTTCAGTGTCTTGCTGATGAAACTTTCCCCCTCGGGGTTCTCCAGATGATAACCTCTTTCTTTCAGGTCACCACAGAGTTCCTTTTTGTTTCACTTATTTCAAGTGAAATATTAGGCAGCCAGTTCTCTCCTCTTGCATGAACCACAAGGGCTTTGATGAGGCTGAACTAAGGAGTCACAACCCATCTTCCAAATGGGGTTTTCCACAAGCTTGCCAGCTTGTCCTTTTCCAGTTCCAGCTGCTGCTGCTGACTGTAAAACTGCAGAACTGAATATTCTCTCTCTCAGAGAGAAATCCTGTTTTACTCTCTCTGCTTGAAAAACCACATGACCCTCTTAGAACAGCAAATTCTACACCAGACAGCCTGTGGCTCCAATGAGTTCTTTCATCTGTTGCCTTTTTGTAAACAACAACCCATTAGTGAAGTATCTTAGGCACTCTCCAAAGCTTTTGCAAAAGCTCTTGGCGCAGGCTTGTCTAGCATGTTCAGAGCTCCAATATTTTAAATAAGATCGGTTTTAAAATGTTTATATGTGATCTACACCTACCGCAATTTATCTCCCAAAAACATAACTATAATCTGTCATACCTTCCAAAATGCAATACCTCACAATTTTCTGCATAAAACTCCATCTGTAATTTTTCAGTCCATTTTACCAGCTGCCCCAGATACCTCTGCAAGCTTTGAAAATTTTGTTCACTATCCACAACACCTCCAATCTGATCCAATTTACCACATTATCATCCAGATCATTTATATAGATGACAAACAACAATGGTCCCAGTACTGATCCCTGAGGCACACCACTAGTCACAGGCCTCCAATCTGTGAAGTAATCTTCCACCACTACACTCTGGCTTGGCTTCTCCCATCCATCCATTATCAAATCCAATTCACTACTTCAACATGAATTCCTCGCATCTAAACATTCCTGACTAATCCACAGCCTTTACTTCAACAACTTTCCTGGTAACCTCAAAAAACAGTATAAGCATGGTTAAATATGACTTACCACACATAAAGTGAGCCTAACCAGGCCCTGGCTATCTAAATAATTGTATATCCTATCTCTTGGTACACCTTCCAATAATTTACCTATCACTGATATTAGGCCCACCAGCCTATAATTTCCAGAGTTACTTTTGGAGCCTTTTTTAAACAATGGAACAACGTGAGTGTGAGCGCTGCTGTGCGAATAATTCTGATGCAAAGTCCACAGACTTTACAACAAGCTTTAATTAGCTTAAATTAATACACACCAACCTCAGTACCTTTGCTGGCTCCATGTGTCTGACTCTCCAAAGGGGCCGGCTCGAGTCTTTATACGAGCTGGTGATTGACAGCCAGCAGGTGGGACCAGCCTCCCGGGTTGCCTACCTGCAGGTCCAGTGATTTCCCCCTTCAGTAGGCTGGTTGGAGTGCGGCCAGTGTAGTGGTTGTTTCACATTATTCACCCCCATTTTAATATGAGTCCTTGCAGGGGGCAGTGTTGTCAGTACCGAGTAGTATCTACAATTTCAGGTGGTCTGGCGGTCATCTGTGCCTCTGGGACTGTGGCAGGACAGGCTCCTGGTCACTGGTCAGTAGGGGTACGGCTGCCTGAGGGTTGGATGGGTCCGGGGTGGGGCTGGGGAGAGGGCCGGGCCCCTGCTTGTGCCAGGTCCCTGGTCGAGATGTCCATTGGGATACCTGATGTAGGTGTAATTTGGGTTTGAATGGAAGAGATGCACCTGCTCTACCAGGGGGTCAGATTTATGGGTTCTTGTTGTCCTGGAGACATCAGCCATTCTGGCAGGGAGACACCAGTCGCCAATTTCCTAGGAAAGGAGGAAAGTTGTTCTTGAGGGGTCTGATTGGTAGCCATGCACAAGAGTGACCATATGGCATGGAGTGCCTCGGGGAGAGCCTCTTGCCAATAGTTGATGAAGCAGCCTTTCAGCTTCATGGCCAGGAGGACTGCCTTCCGGATGACCTCTTTTTCATGTTTCACCTGCCCATTGCCCATGGGTTGTGGATGAATGCCAGGTATCCAAACATGGTGAAAATTTGTGCCAGTGCCTCAATAATGGAGGCAGTGGAGGCATCAGGGCAAGGCATGGTGAAGAGAAAACGGGAGAATTAGTCTATAACCGAGAGGAAATAGATGTTCTTATTCAAGGAAGGCAGTGGTCCCTTGAAGTCGATGCTGAGTCGCTCGAAAGGCCAAGTGGCCTTCACTACATGGGCCTGTGGTGGGTGGAAGAAGCACGGTTTGCACTCCACACAGACCCTACAATGACTCAGTCATTGTCCAGACTTCCTTGACAGTGAAGGGGAGATTCCAGGACTTAATGAAGTGGTACAGGCGCATGACAGTCAGGTGGCAAAGGGTGTTGTGCAGCACCCGAAGCTGTTTGGACTGCGCACTGGTGCAGGTCCGGGACAGGGCATCGGGGGAGTCATTAATCTTCCCTGGCCAATACAGGATGTTGAAGTTGAATGTGGCCAGCTTGTCTCTCCAGCAAAAGATCTTGTCGTTTTTGATCTTGCCTCTGTGGGTGGTGCTGAACATGGATGCTACTGAACACTGGTCTGTGAGAAGGGTAAACCTTCTGCCAGCCAGGTAGTGGTCCCAGTGGAAGACTGCTTGCATGATCGCCTGGGCCTCCTTTTCAATGACAGAGTGTCCGAGCTCTGAACCGTAGGAAGCCCTGGAGAAAAAGGCCATGGGTCTGCCCGCTTGATTGAGAATGGCACTGAGGGCAACATCAGAGGCATTGCCCTCCACCTGGGGTGGTCTCGTCCACAGCATGCATCGTGGTATTGGTGATATCCTGTCTGATGTGGGCGAAGGCCGTTTGCGCCTCAGCAGGGTGGGGAAAAGTATTGGCTTGGGCCAGTAGAGGGGACCTTGTCTGAGAGGTGGGGGACTAGCCATTATTAATTATGGATTCCATGCAATGGACAATAGAATCACAGTTTAGAGTGGCACACATTTAAAAATAAATACTCCTCCAAACCTATGGTGGGAGTTATTGTTCATTATTAAAGTCTGAAATTAACTAAGGAAGCAATTTGCATTACATAAATAATAACACCAATTAAATGTTGGTTAAAAGGGAGTAGTAAGAGAAGAGCCCTGGGCACCTACAGAGGGTCTTGAGCATGTGGTGGAGGGGCAATTCCATCAGGGACGTATATGTTCGGGGTCAGGACTGATGATGTTCCATGATGCACCCCAGGCTAGTGAGGCAGGTGGTACTGAACACGCACTGCTCCCTGTTGTAGGTGAGGTTCAGTGCCTCTGCCACCAGGAGAAATCTTTCCAGGTTGGCATCGTGGTCCTGCTGGTCGTGGCTGCAGAATGTGACATTGTGCAGATACGGGAATGTTGCTCTTAGCTTGTGCCAGTTTACCATGCAGTCCATCTTCCGCTGAAAGACGGAGACTCCATTTGTGTCTCCAAACTGGATCTGGGAAACTGGTAGAGGTACCTGTCTGCCTCAAAGACAGTATAAGGTTTATCCCAGGCATGGATGGGGAGCTGATGGTAGGTCAACTTCAGGTCAATTGTGGAGAAAACCCTATACTGGGCTATCTCGTTGACCATGTCGGCGATGCGGAGCATTGGGTAGGTGTCCAGCTGAGTGTACTGGTTGATGTTCTGTCTATAGTCAGTGATCATCCTTGGTTTGCTTCCCCCTTTTACAACAGGACCTGGGCTCTCCAGGGGCTGGTGCTGGGCTCTACATCTCCTTCCACCAGAAGCTGTCTCACCTCGGCCTTGATAAAGGTCCTTTCGGCCGCACAACAGCACCTGCTCTTGGCAGCTATAGACTTACAGTCTGGTGTCAGGTAGTTGAAGAAGGATGGAGGGGTTACCCTTAGGGTGGAGAATCCACAAGTGGACTGGGGGCAGTCGCTGGACTTTGTGCTGTGGATGGTGAGTGGGGGAATGGGCCACTGAAGGTAAGGGTGAGGCTGCAGAGGTGACATTGGAAGTCTAGACCTCAGATAACTGGGGCATAGAGCTTGGGCATGGCCAGAACCCTAAACCCTTGGTATGTTTCCCCCCCCCCCCCCACTGTTAAGTTCACTGAGCAGCACCCTAGTGCCATGATGGAGTAGTCCTGGGATGCGAAGGCGATAGAAGTTAGCGTGGTGGATGATGGGACTGCTTTGGGGCCAGAGTTGCTGCTCCCTGACAGTTGTAGTGAGTAGCGGCCAGTGGGTGCCTTTAGGAGCATGGGGTGTGGTGGATGTGCAGTTTTGCATGCGTGTGTGTTGGCCACGTCATCCGGTCAGCAAGTCGGGCAGGTTAGGGTGTTGGGGGGTCTGCTGGCCCATGATGGCAGCACCCAGAAGATGCACATAACATCGGCATAGTTGGGCAACCTGGCCAGAAGTGGCATTGTTTGGTGCAGGCGAAAGTGACATCACCGGTGTGGGCAGAAGTTGGACGATGAAAGATGGCGGCGCCCATGTTGAACACATAGTGGCAACGTGGTTGGATGCCTGGGCCGGAAGTGACATCATCAGTGCAGGTGGAAGTGGAAGGAAGATTAATGGCGCTGCCTAGCATTCACACGTGGTGGCATACAGAGAGTCGAAAGGGGCTCCCGGTTGGTCGCGGAGGGCCACAGCACTCCTGGTGGGTTTGGAGAGGCACACTTTAGCGAAGTGTCCTTTCTTGCTGTATTGGGAGTTCCTCACAGGGCAGTTCTTTCGGGAGCGCCTGTCCAACCCACACCGGGATCCGTAGTATTTACGTGGTGGACTGTGTCTGTGGTGGCAATCGTCTCTTCTACATGGGGCCCCTCAGCGACTGCTGTCATTGGCATTGGCCAGACCAGAGGTTGGGGGAGGCTAGAGTCGAAGGTCTCTACATGGTGAACTGCAGCTTCTAAGGAGTGGACCACCTCCATGATCCTGTTAAGGGAGGCGTTATTCTCCTTCAACATCTCTGTCAAGTCACCCTTGACCACAACCATCACACGCAGCCCTTGCAGCAGGTATCTCAGACAGTCACCCCAGCTTTGATCGTGCACAGGCGTGCTAGTTCTCGCAATGCCTCCAGGTAAGCGTCTGCTGTCTCACTTGGCTGCTGTACCCTGTTGCTGAGCAGGTACCAGGCATAGAATGTGTTTGTCAGGGCCTGGTACATACCTTCCAAGGCAAAATCCGTGCAGTCTCGGATAGCCTGGAAAGCACACAGGTCCAGTTTGGTGCGTGTATGGATGATCGTCTCAATCGCATGCTTCCAGATCTCAAAGTATACTGGAGCGTCCGGGTGTTGAGGGTCAATATCCAGCCTCTTGATAGTGAGGAACTTCTCCATGGTCCTTTTAATTTTAAGCTAATTAAATTGTGAGCGCTGCTATATGAATAATTCTGACATAAAATCCACAGACAACAGACTTTAATTAGCTTAAACGTACACACCAGTCTCAGTATATTTGATGGCTCCACGTGTCTGACTCTCCAAAGGGGTTGGTTCGAGCCTTTATACGGGCCACTGATTGACAGCCAGCAGGTAGGGCCAGCCTCCCAGGTTGTCGACCTGCAGGTACAGTGGTTGCCCCCTGCAGTAGGCTGGTAGGAGTGCAGCCAGTGTAGTGGTTATATCACCACAGTGAGCTACGCCCAAATTTTCTGGCACCCCACCTGTGGCCAAGGACATTTTAAATATTTCTGCCAGAGCCCCCGCAATTTCTGCACTAGCCTCCCTCAAGGTCCGAGGGAATATCTTGTCAAGCCCTTAGGATGTATCCACCCTTATTTGCTTTAAGACAGCAAGCACTTCTTCCTCTTTAATCTGTATAGATTCCATGATCTCACTGCTTGTTTTCCTTACTTCCCACGACTCTGTCCCCATTTCATGAGTGAATACTTATGAAAAAAAAACATTTAAGATCTCTCCCATCTCTTTTGGCTCCATACAAAGACAACCACTCTCATTTTCAAGAGGACTAATTTTGTCCCTTATGATCTTTTTATTCTTAATATACCTGTAGAAACCCCTATGATTTTCCTTTACATTGTCAGCCAAAAGCAACCTCATGACTTCTTTCAAACTTCCTGATTTCTTTCTGGAGGTATTTCTTGCATTTGTTTTATACTCCTCGAGTACCTCATTTGTTCCATGTTGTCTATACCTGTTATACACCTCTCTCTTCTTCCGAGCCAGATCCCCAATATCCTTTGAAAATTAAGTTTCCCTATATCTTCTAATCTTGCCTTTGATCCTGACAGGAAAATACAAATTCTGTACTATCAAAATTTCACCTTTGAAGGTCCTCCACTTACCTTGCATATCCTGACCCAACCTATCCACGCATTCTAGATCCTTTCTCATTTCCTCAAATTTGGCCTTTCTCCAGTTTAGACTCAACCCATAATTAACTTGAAACTAGTGGCATTATGATCACTGGAACCAAAATACTCCCCTATACATACTTGTCACCTGTCCTGTCTCGTTCCCTAATAAGAGATGGTTCCTCTATATATTGGTTTAGAAAACTTTCTTGAACACATTTGACAAACTCTAAGCCATCCAGCCCTTTTAGAGTTTAGGAGTCCAAGTCAATAGGTGGAAAGTTAAAATCTCCTACTATTACAACTTTGTTTTCTGCAACTGTCTGCTATCTCTCTCCAGATTTGCTCCTCTAATTCTTGCTGACTATTGAGCCGTCTATAATATTAATTTCACAGTCATTGATTTGTATTTTGAAATCAATGTTTGTAGGCAAAGAAGGATATTTACATTCATTAATGTCTCTACCTCTCAAAATAATGAGACAAATGAAATAAGATGAACATGGGTGAATATAATAGAAAAATTTACCCTCTCCTCTGGCTTCTCAAGTTTCCATAGCGCATAACTCTCTGTCTCTGCAAGCACTTGTGATGATCTGGCCAAACAAAATAACAATTAGTTTAATCTTCACCTTCAACTATCATTTCAATGTAAATTACCAGAAAATATCAATGGCTGGATGACCAGAATGTCTTGCAGCCATCTTCCAATGTGGTTCTATAGAGGTGACCATGGAGATAACCAACATGGACCACTGATTTTAGAGGTCAGGCATTGTCTTATCCAATGAAAAAGCAGGCTTTAAGTGCCAAGTCACCCATTTTTGTTTCTATTTTCAATGGTCTTCTCATGCTCTAATGCAGCTAGCCATTATTTTCATGCACAACAGCACTACAGAGGCCACAGGAGGCAAGGTCCTATCAACTCTCTGCAAACATACAACACTGTGGCTGAGATGCCTAACATTGCATCAGGTTATTTGTATGTGCTTGAAAATATACTTGTCATCAGCATTTGTCTGCAATATCAACTTCCAGCAGAACACAATTTCAACTATCCTGTGCTCTCTGATAGTCATATGACTGATTGTTCTGCCTTTAAATCTACTCTTGTTCATGTGGGTTGAGTGAACTGGCATGAAGTGATGCATGTAGACATCACCTATAGTGACTAATTTCCTTTATATTTGCTTGGATGATAAAAGAATCTTGTTTTCTGTGACTGATTCAAACATATTCGTACTAAAGTTAAGTTTTCCTAAGTTTATTAAATGATATTAAACATTGCTAATGTTATTATAAGTTGTTAAATGTTGTTACAAGTTGCTAAACATTGTTAGACAATCAATAGAAAATGTCAGAAGATTCTCAAAAGACTCCATTCTGCAGAACAAAAGCTAAAAAAAACCCTTACCTCCCAAGCAAGCAGAGAAAAACTAGCTGTGACCCTGAAGCAAAGATGTTGCTAGGAGACAGCATAAAAATATGTTAAACAAAAAAAGCAGACAAGTTGCGAGCATGGAACACATATTAACCCCTACATAACCAGTGAAATGGTGCATCTGCAAAGGGAAACATCTCTGATGAGCAGGCACAATCACCCACCGCAACTCTTGGAGCAGTGAAGACTCTTGTTTAAGGCAATTAAAATTCTGTTTTAGAATTGTTAGGATGAAAATTATTAGGATTATCATGTGCACAAAGTTATTTTTCACTTGCTGCTGTTTTCAGTTCCATATTAATATGTTGAATATGATATGAATAATTGAGTGCTCAGTACTGAATTCTATGGTAATCCATGAATGAACTGAAAATGACCGATTTACTCCTAATCCTATATCTATGTCAATATGCTGTCCCAAATCTTTTTAGCCCTTTTGTATGGTAACTGATCAAATGTATTTTAAAACTCCAGATTTATTTCATCTACAGACCTCCTCTCTCCACTCTGCCACCTGCACCTTCAAAAGAAACAACAGTAGATTTAAAGACATGACTTTCTCTTCTTCAAACTATGCATTTCAAAATGCCCTCTAAGCAGATCTCCATCGTAGTCAAGTGTGACTTGTATTCAAATCCTGGATCTGTACAAGTAAAGTCAAATCCCTCTATTTGAAATCCTCCTATTTGAAATTTCTGTGAGTTTGTCTTTGTTTTTGAGACCTGTATACAAATACCATGAACAAGGGATTTTCAGGAATGATGCACTTTATGTAAAATAAAATCAAAACATTGTTATAGTGTTAAAAATGCACAGCAGATGATCAGCAGAACTAACACGATTCATCTGACTTAATTTCCTGTCATCTTACCTGCTGCAACCATGGCACTACATCACAAATAAAGATCTGAATGGCCAGTACGTGGTGAGTAAATAGCCGAGCACCGAACTCAGTTTGAGTGTTTAAAGAGCTTTTCAAATGTCCAAAACCAATCTTTATCGAACCTAAGCCTCAATACACTTCATCATTGTGTCTGCAGTTTACAGTTTTCATTTTATTTTGTATCAACAGCATTCTGGATGTAATTGGATTAATCCTTTGGACACTTTTCAACAATGTGTTATACAGTTTAGTGAGAACCACGGTTATATTGTAGAACTTCATGGTCCCAGCTTTTGGAATGACACAATGGTACAATGGCAATATGGGAAGGTGAACCTGTATTGGCAGGATGACTTCCATCCGAACTGGAAGGAGACCAATGTCCTGTGGGAAAGTTTGCTGGTACTGCTGAGAGCAGTTTAAACTAGAGTTGCAGGGGAATTGAAATCAGAGTACCAAAGTAGATAGGGTAGTGGAAATATTGATAAAAGACAAACATAGAAAGGTTGAACATGATAGGAATAATGTTCTGAGTTGCATCTATTTCAATGTAAGGAGTATATTAGGAAAGGCAGATTTGCAAAGACATTGTGGCCAAAAGTGACATTTGGTTGCAGGCATGAAATTGAAATTCTTGGGAATCACCTTCTCCAGGATCTTTCCTGGACCCCACCTCACTCCCAAATGCAAACCAGTGGCCCCAGGAGTAGACATTACCGTGCAGAAGACCAGGCGTTCATTAAGTCAGACGTTTGGTGCTTGTTTGGCTAGGGCATCATTGAGGCCAGCAATAGCCTTTGGAAGGCCCAGGTGGTTGTGGTAAAGAATGGGGAAATGAATAGGATGGTCATAGATTACAGCCAGACCATCAACTGATACATTCAGCGCTCAACGCATACCCCATTCCCCGCAGATCACACAATATCGGGTATTCTCCACTATCGATCTGAAGTCAGCATATCACGAGCTCACAATCCACCTGGAAGACTGCCAGTATACTGCATTTGAAGCAGATGGCCACTTCTACCACTTTCGCTGTGTCCCTTTTGGCATCACCAATGGGGTCTCCGACTTCCAGTTGGAGATGGACTGCACGGTGGATCAATATAAACTGCAGGCCACCTTCCCATACCTCGATAATGTGACCATTTGCGGTCACGATGCAAATCGCCATAAATTCCTCCAGGCAGCAAAAATGCCTGAATTTTACTTATAACAAGGACAAATGTGTGTACTGCACAACATGACTAGCCATTCTCAGCTGCGTGGTTGAGAATGGCATTATTGGTCCTGACCCCCACATATCCTCAAAGCACTGAAGAGATGCCTCAGGTTCTTCTCATATTACACTCAATGGGTCCCCAACTATGTGGACAAGATTCGCCCATTGGTCAAAGCCACCACGTTTCCATTTCCAGCAGAAACCCATGTTACATTTGGCCATATTAAGGACAACATCACCAAGGCAGCCATGCATGCCATAGACGAGTCCATACTGTTCCAAGTGGAGAGTGATGTGTCTACCACAATCAACCAAGCAGGCAGACCCATTGGCTTTTTCTCACACACCCACCAGGGCCCTGAAATCCACCACTCCTCTGTTGAGAAAGAGGCCCAGGCCATCATTGAGGCATATGCCACTGGAGGCACTACCTTGCTGGTAAACAATTCACTCTCCTCACGGATCAGCGATTGGTCGCATTCATGTTTAATTATAGGAAGGGAGGAAAATCAAGAACAATAAGATCCTCAGACTGAAGACGTTTGTCACCCTGGAGTGACTAGGTGCTTCCATTTTATCAAAGTTTGGAACCTACCATACTCCGTGGAGGAAGTCCAGACAATGACTAAAAACTGTCAGGTCTGCTTTGAATGCAAACTGAAATTCAACCGACTGGACAAGGCACACCTGATCAAAGCTACCCACCCCTTCGAGAACCTTAGCATTGATTTCAATGCACCAGTCCCACAACCCCTCCTCCAACTGAAATGTCTACTTCCTTACAATCACTGATGAATACTCCCATTACCCTTTCGCCATCCCATGCATGAACATGACACAGCCACAATTATTGAGACTCTCTGCAGTATCTTCATGCTCTTTGGGTACCCCAGCTTCATCCACAGTGACCAGGGGACCTCATTCATGAGAGATGAGCAGCTGCAGTACCTGTTGGCCAGGGGCATCGCCAGGAGCAAGACCACCAGCTACAACCCTAGAGGAAACAATCAAATGAAAGGGGAGAATGCCATGGTGTAGTAAACCATCCTCCTGGCACTGAAGTCACAGGGCCTCCCCATCTCCCAATGGCAAGACGTCCGACCAGATGTAATTCACTCTGTCCAGTCGCTTTTACATATGGCCACTAACAAAATGCCTCATGAATGGATGTTTGCTTTCCCGAGGAAGTCTGAGTCAGAGACTACACTGGCCACCTGGTTTGCCTCCCCTAGTCCAGGCCTATTTCGGAAGTATGCTAGACAATCTAAAACTGATCCATTGGTTGAGAGGGTCCGCCTCCTCCATGTTAACCACCAGTATAGCTACGTTGTCCTCCCTGACAGGCATGAGGACACCGTCTTGATCTGAGATCTGGCACCATTGGTGCCCCTTCGGTCACCACTGACCACCAACAGACACTCCCCATACCCCCCCCCCCCCACTGCTACCTTAGGGGTAGCTGAGCCTCCGGCTGACCACTCTCCATCCATGGATACTGATATCACCCATGATGCACCAGTCCCATACCCCCTTTCCCCCTTGACAAACTGTAACTGATGATGACAGGCCAACACTACAAGCTGCTCAGGATGCTATAGCAGCCCCCAAACCATTACCACATCATTTGTTGCAACAAAGGAGGCCCCCTGACAGACCTAATCTGTAAAATGTATATATGTATAATTATTTCATCTTTTTTTCTCTTCTTAAAAAGGAGGGGTGAATATGTTAAACCACTGTTATACTATGATTGGCCTCTCCCAGCTAGACATCCTCCCAAGACCGATCCTATGGTCTTTGCATGCTCCCATTCCCCCACTCTGCCTCGATCAGTCAATGAGGTTGACGGTTGTTCCAGTCTATGGTTAATAAAAGCCTATCAATTTCACAACTTCAGTCTTTTGTGATTATTGATGGTGCATCAGATGGTATCAGAAAGGATCTGACAAGTGTGCATTGGGACAATTTGTTTTCCAGCAAAGGTGTGCTTGGTAAGTGGGGCCTTCAAAGGTGAAATTTTGTGTGCTCCTATCAGTCTTAAAGATGAGACTAATGGTGTCACGAGCTTTGATTTTCAAAAGACAGGTCCTAGTTAAGAAAAAATAAGTGTATTGTAAATATAGATAGCAAGGAACAAATTTTTAAATTATTTTTTACATTTTAAACCTTTTTTAAGTTTTAAAAAATTTAGACATACAGCATGGAAACAGGGCATTTTGGCCCTCGAGCCTGTTCCGCCCAATTAACCAACAACCCCGGTACATTTTGAACAATGGGAGGTGTGACAGAGTATATAGATATGTATTTAGGAGATAAAATGGGAAAGGATTGTTAGAGTAGGTCACATACAAACACTTTAAAACAGATCTTATTTAAAATACTGGAGCTCTGCTAATGCTAAACATATCGGCTCCACAGATTTTGCGAGAGCTTTGGAGAGTGCCCAAGTGTCTTCCTAATGGATTGTTGTTTACAAAAGGCAACAGGTGAAAGATCTTGTTGGAGCAGCAGATTGTCTGGAGTTGTTCTAAGAGGGTCATGTGGATTTGCAAGGAGAATCAAACAGGCTTTCTCTCAGTCAGAGAGAGATCACTTCTACAGCACTACAGCCAGCGGCAAGCTTGTGGAAATCCCCATTTGGAAGATGGTCTGGTCAATGCTTCAATTGGAAAATAAGTGAAACAAAAAGGAACTGTGTGTGGTGACCTGAAAGAAAGAGGTTATCATCTGGAGAACCTTGAGGGGACAAGTTTCGTCAGCAAGACACTGAAGTGGCTGATGGAAGTACATCAGTTGTGGATGTTTTGGAACAACAAATCTCTCTCTGAAAACCCACAAGAACCTTCCTGAGTGGTAACCATTTACCTTTCAAGCACCAAAGCCTGGTGAACTTCATAAATGTTAAATTCTGTGCACATATAAAAATTGCCTGCATCCATTGAACTTGGAGGAATGAGAACTGAGATTGGACTGTGAACCAAATAACTTTTCTGAACTTACACACACATTACATACACATGCACTTAGAATTAGAAGGGAGTTAAGTAAATCAATAGTGATAAGTTAAAGTTTGATTCTATTTTCATGTTTAAAGATCATTAAAAGCAACTTTTGTTTAAGTAACCATTTGTCTTCATGAATTTCTATTGCTGCTGGGTTTTGGGGTCCTCTGGGCTTGTAACAGAGGAAACCAGAGCCCCCAGGGAAAACCCACGCAGACATGGAGAGAATGTACAAACTCTTCATGCACAACACAGGATTTTAACCCTGGTCCCCATCGCTGGTGCTGTAACAGCATTGCACTAACTGCTATGCTAACCGTGCCACCCTATTTAAGAAAGGCTCTAAGAATAATCTGATTAATTATGGACTGGTGAGCCTGATGTCAGTAGACATATATTGGAAGATATCTGAAGAAACTGGATATATAACAAATAATGTACATGAGAAGTATAGGAAATGCAAGAAAGCACTTAAAAAGGAAATCAAGAGGGTTCAAAGAAGGCAAAAGGCAGCTCTGTCAGAAAGGTGAAGGAAACTGCCAAGGGCTTCTCTAGATCTATTTAGAGCAAAATGGTAGCAATGGACAAAGTTGGTCCTCTTGAAGACCAGAGTGGTCATCTATGCATGGATCCAAAAGAGATGGGCAAAATCTTAAATGGATTTTTTGCATCTGTATTTACTTAAGAAATAGAAATGAAGCAAAACAGCAGTGAGGTCATGGACCCTACAGAGATTATTGGAGGAGGTTCTTGCTGTCATGAGGCAAATAAAAACATGCAAGTCCCCAGGGCTTGATAAGATATCCCTTGGACCTTGAGGGAGGCTAGTGCAGAAATTGCAGGCTGCCCTAATGTATTTAAAACATCCTTAGCCATTGTGGAGATGTCGGAGGTTTGGAGGAAAATGATTGTTGTATCGTTGTTTAAAAAGGCTCTAAAAATAATCTGGGTAATTATGGACCAGTGAACCAGACAATATAAAGTTATTAGAAGGTATCTGAAGAAACTGAATATATAACAACTTGGATAAACAGGAACAAATCAAGGATAGTCAACCTGGCTTTTTGCATGGTGACTACTGATGTGCCTCAGGAATTGGCACTGGGTCCATTGATGTTTGTCAGCTCGCTCAACAATCTGGATGATAATTTGGGGTTAATTTAAGAAGAAAATGACACTCAGGTTGGGGGTGTAATGGATAGCAAGGAAAGTTTTCAAAGCTTGCTGCTGGAAAAATGGGCTTCAAAATGGCAAGTGGAATTTAATGTGGGCATTTTGAGAGGATAAACCAGGATAGTACTTGAACAGTAAATGGTAGGGCACTGCAGAGTATGGTGGAACAGACGGGTCTGGGAACACAGGTGTATAATTCCTTGAAGGTGACATCACTCGTAGAAAGAGTTGTAAAGAAAGCTTTTGGCACATTGGCCTTAATATGCAAACTATTGAGTACAGGAGTTGGGATAATAAGTTGAAGGAGGCCAAACATAGAGTATTGTGGGCAGTTTTGGTCACCCACCTACAGGTAAAATATCAACAAGATTGAAAGAGTGTAGAGGAAATTTACAAAGATATTACTGAAATTTGAGGAACTGAATTTTTGGGAATGGTTGAACAGGTTAGATCTTTATTCCCTGGAGCATCAAAGCAGGATTTGATAGAGGTACACAAAATTATGATGACTATAGATGGGGTAAATACATGTGGAACAAATTTCTAGGGCTATTGGTGGATGCAGGTTTAATTTCATAATTTAAGAGAAATTTGAATAGGTACATGGATAGGAGGGGTAGGGAGGGCTATGGTCCAGATGCAAGTCGATGGCACCACGTGGAAATGTAGTTCAGCACAAACTACATGAGCCAAAAGGCCTGTTTCTGTGATGTTCTATGGTTCTAACTAACCATCATCTTTAGTACTATGAAACAGGATGAATTTCTAGGCTTAAATATCTGCCTCTGACATTAAAATTCAATATGCAGTTTTGGAGCAGTAAAGAAGAAAGAGGGCATCAATTAATTCTTTTTTTTATGACTTTGAAATCTATATATTTGCATTTCTTTATCTTAAAGCATTAGAAAAAAAAATTTCTGGAGGAACTCTTTGGATCAAGCAACCCCCGTGGACAGAAATTAATTGTCATAGTTTTTGAGACCTGTACAAAGACTGAAAGTTGAAAGGGTAAATAGAGAAGAGGGGATGGGTGTATAATTGGTGGACTAATGAAGAGTGAATGTGATGGGCAGATGGACCCAGGAGGGGGAGGAGTGGTTGGGAGATGGAGTCAGGTAGTGATAGATGAAAGCAAGGGGGAAAAAAAAGATGGTGCCAGGTGAGTGGAGAGGAGGGGAGGGGAGGGTGAAGGTGAAGACAGCTTCTGGAGGGTAATAAGCAATGACACAAAGTCTAATAGTGTTGGAATTTGATGTGAAGATATTATAATAAAAGGGAGGGATGGAGCCAGATGGCAAAAGTGATATGGTGGGTGAAGTGTGAGAGAGTTGATGGATGGAATCAACTGGGGGGGGGGGGGGGGGAGGAGAATGAAAGTGAGTAATAAGGGTTCTGGAGAATGGGCATAGAAAAGGAACAAATATGGGAAGTGTATCACAAAGAGGGGTACACAGAAGGTAACAATTATCTCAAAATGAAACATTCAATGATCATAGCATAGAATTGTAGATTACCAAGGTGGAATATGAAGTGTTGTTTCTGTAGTTTGTATCAAGCCTCAGCCTGGCAGTGGAGAAGACCAAGTATGAGTATGGCAATTGAAATGGCCTGCAACTAGGAACTTGTTTGTCATTGTGGATGGAACACAGGTGTTCTGCGAACCAATTACCTAGTCTGTGCTTGGTCTTGCCACTGTAGAGGAGGCCACAACAGGAGCACCTAATGCAGTGGTCAAGGTTGGAAGCAGTGCATGTGAATCTTTGCCGAATCTTGAAGGGCTGTTTATGTCCTTAGATGGTGGTTAGAGAAGTAGTATCGGAACAAGTATTGTAGCTCTTACAGATGGATGGGTATATGCCAAGGGTCACAAAAGGATGAGCTGTCGTGGGTCACAGAGAAAGTGGTCCCTCTGGAAGGTGGAAATGGGTGGGGAGGGGAAGATGTAGCTCGTGTGGGATCCCCTTGCACCTGTCAGAAATGAGGAGTGATCTTTGCTGGATGTAGAGGGATGAGGATAATTGAAATTATTCTGTTTTGGAGAGGGTGAGAGTAGAAGTCTGGGAAACAGTAGAAATGTGATAGTGGGCTCCATCAACTCTCTTAAAAGTGAAGCCACATTTTATGAAAAAGGAGAATACTTCAGATGTCTTGAAATAAAAGGCTACATCTTGACAGCGGATGCAGCAGAGATGGAGTAACTGGAAGAAAGGAATGACAGGGTGGAAAGATACTAGTCTAGACAGCTGTGGATTGGAGATGGAGACAAAAGGGATTTCTTCACATTTGTACCCATTGCAATCCTCCACTATTCCAAAGTCTGTAAATACTATTTTTAACTGCTTTTACAGGTCTTTAAATCGGGTATTTATGACTAACTGGGGAAAGTTGGAACTGCACGTCTTCCCTCTATGCCGTCTTGCCACGCCCCCCTTCAAAAGGGAGAGGCAATTTGGAAATGGTCCAAGTGAATTTGAGAGCAGTGTGGAAGTTTAGCAGTGAAGGTGATAAAATTGGTTAAAACCTAAATATTATTTCAGCTTAATTTATCCTGCTTTCTTTCATATTCCTTTCCCAACATGGACAATTGTGTAATCCTTCTAACTTTACCTCTCAGAAATCAAAGGCTTTGGATTCCAGTATTCTCAACAAATAACTTTTATTTAAATGATCTACTCTCATATGTTTTCAACTGAGTTTTTTTTTTCATTTTATTTAAAATGTAAAGCAGTATTTTCTATCCTGGGTTTCTTCTGCACAAGTATGAAGCTGATCAATAGTAGGTATACTGTGCAGGCTGGATGATTCACCAGCTAATTATTTTTTCTGTTTTAATAATAAATGAAAAAGCAGAATCCAGCTGAGTATGTCTACAATGAAGACATATGTTTTCATAGTATGATCTTGTAATTGCTGGAAGTCAGAAAGACCTGGGGAAAATCATGCATCTGGTGCCTGTTACAGATTGTTGCAGTTCACTACAGTGCAAAATTTGGCAACCTTAGTTGACAAAGAGCTCCACTTTTCAGCAAATAGTACCACCCATGCCTGAATACATATCCCAAGTCAAAGAGCTCAGAGTGTTTGGGATATTTTCCTTCAGTGTTCATGCTGGTTCTGAAACAAATGTTGACCTCAACTGGCTCCAAGAGACACACAAAGTAATGTATGCTGACACATTCTTTCGCTCCCTGGACAACCTGCCAAATCTGGAAAATCAATTGAGTCACGGTTCTAATCCCATCATGCAGTCATATACTGGCAATTGAATCCAGTAATTAACCGGCAATTTACCGGTTCATGTACCAGTGTGAAAGCTCCCTGGGCTCCAAATCGACCTAGGAATTAACTGCCAAGGGAGGATGCATCATTGCCAATCCATTTTGAATTGGTGCCAATGTGAACGGGCAACTCGATAAGCTCAGTTCCATTAGTAATGCACTTATGCCATTCTTGCATTCGTGGGAGGTTCTTAAAGAGGCAGGGAATGGAAAGAGAAAAAAATAAATTTTTTAAAATAAACACAACATTCACGTTATTTTTCCATTAAGAAGCGCCTCTGATATGCTGGCATTGGTCGTTCGCACTGAAACTAACAAAGATGACATTTCTCCGAGTCAGTTAATCTTTTCACACAGCAAGCCGTATTTGACAGCATGTTAGACCCACTTGTTTTTCCCATAAAATGGCTTAAAAATATTCCCCACGTCTTATATGTCAGGTTGAAATTAGAATGATAATGGTGAGTAATGCTGACAGTAACACTGTCGGTCCCTGCACTAGTCATTGTTGTGTTGAGAAAGTGTCAGGTCCGTGAGAGACGAGTCTGGACACAAGGGTTTGCTATCAAATGTTACTTTTATTAACATACAACAATTAGTAGAAAAGCATGGGAAAATTGTAGCGGGAATAAAACACATACACATGCAATGTATAAAAGAGTGTGGGAAAAATCTGCACAATTTAATAAGACACATGCACAATGTATAAAGCAACATGGGAAAATACAAGCATGATTTAATAAAACATATGCACACAATTTACAAAAGAGCGTGGGAAAATCTACTGCAGGTATTGATCTATAGAAATGGATTTCAAACTTTTTCTTTCCACTCACATACCGGCTTAAGTAATCCCTTACTAATCACCACTACCTATCGTTGGGGGGTGGTGGCAGGCTGTTGGTGAGGGGTGGTGGGCTTCAGACTATTCAAACTGAGGACAAACCCACAGACCAGCTTGCTCAAGTCTTTATGCTTTATGATTGCCCTCAATCTGGCAGACCTATGCCATAGATGCTCTGTGGTTAGTAAGGGATTACTTAAAGTGGGATGTGAGTGGAAAAAACAAGGTTGAGAATCACCGGTCCGGCATGTTCAGCCCTACTGGTATTTCAAAACGGGTTGTTCACATGCCGATTTAGCAACTTCCCAAGGTGAAAAGGCCAATAGAAATTCATTGCACAGATGAAGGAAATCATCCCTTTCTGTCCTTGATGGTCATAAATGAACTTTAGATCAAGTCCAAGTAAGGTGGGTCCTATTCTAAAGGGATGGCTTGCATCTGAACTGGAGGGGGACTAATATTAAGGTGTGGCAACCAATGCATTTGGTGTTCAGCTGAACCGGCTCCGATTATAATATGCGCACAGTCGGAGCAGCCTACACCAAGATGGTGCAGAGCATCTTCCCCTTCCCCTCAAGGAAAGAGCCCGCACGCACAAAGTATGAATAGCTGCCAGTCAGTGACGCAACTTCCAGTTCCCAGCAGCAGGAGCAGGGTGCGCCTTTAAAACGCTCAGTGAGCCAACAACAAAGAGCAAATTTTGGAATGAACCTGTCAACTGCCAGTCTCATTACTCACTCCGTAGCGCAAATGCTACATTGGTGACCCCAACAGTCCAAAAGGTATATTGGACCCAACATCATGGATACAGCAGCAGTGAATGCTGTTGCCTTAAAACTTCCTACCTTCTGAACGTTGTGACCCAGTACTTGGTTCAGTCAAGTTGAGGCACAGTTCCAGATCAGACAAATAACCTCGGACTCCACGAAGTACTTCCACATGCTTCTTGGACCAAGAAACCACTGCCCAGGAAGATGACTTCATCCATGCCCCACCAGAGGAAGATAAATATGCAGCGCTGAACGTGCTGCTGCTCAGCATCTTCAGACTCTCCAGACATGAAAGAGCAGCCAGGCTGATGTACCTAGACGGTCTGGGTGACAGGACCCCGTCACCTTTAATGAACAAAATGATAGCACAGGCAAAGGGACACAAGTCTTACCTCATGATTGAACAAGCATTCCTCAAGAAAATGCCCAACGACATCCAGCTGATGCTGAAAGACGCAGACTTTAGTGACCCCCAGAAGGTAGCAGCCAGAGCAGACATCCTCTGGAAAACCAGGAGAGAGAATGAAGCTGCTGTCAGCCAACCAAGCCCAGCGGGACACAGGAGAGCCAGCAACCCTAATAGAAGACAGAGGACAGAGAGGACCCAAGGTGCTTCTACCATCAGAGATGGGGTACAGAAGCCCGTTGCTGCTGACTACCCTGCACATTTCAGGGAAATGCTAGGGCCAGCCACCGCTGCTGGCTTTGGCAGCTGGCCTCCCAGACAGCACGTGTGGGACAAAAGGTCCAGGTGCCATTTCCTCTTGGACACGGGGGCAGAAATCAACGCCATCCCACCTGCTGCTCTAGAGACAAGGACCAGACAATGTGGACCCACCTTGAGAGCTGCAAACAATAGTTCCATATGGACATACGGCAAATGTAAGATCCAACTACAACTCGGCACCAACACATTTATGTGGAACTTCACATTTGACAGTGGTGGACAAAATGCTCCTGGGGGCAGACTTCCTTAGGACCCATGGTTTGTTGGTCGACCTGAAGGATCAGAGGCTGGTCCACACAGAAACCTTTCAAACGTTTCCTCTCAGGGAAGCTAGACTACCTGCACTGCACCTGAACTCGTCACATTGTTCAGCGACATGAACAGCAGGTTCCTTGTCGAATTCCCATCAATACTCAAACCACAGTTCACCTCGGCAACGCCAAAGCATGGAGTGCAGAACCACATCATCACTCAAGGGCTAGAAGACTATCCCCAGACAAACTCTTCCTGGCCATAAAGGAGTTCAGACACATGGAAGAGCTCAGGATCATCTACAGGTCTGACAACCCCTGAGCCTCATTGCTATACATGGATCTGAAGATAGCCAGGAGTTGGCAGCCGTGTGGGGACTATAGACGGCTGAATGAAACCACCATGCTGGACTGCTATCCCTAACCACACATCCAAGAATTTGCAGCCATCCTACATGGAGCCGCATCTTCTCAAATGTCGACTTGGTACGTGGCTACCATCAAATCCCAGTGCAGCCAGACAACATCCAGAAAACTGCTTTGATTGTCCAATTTGGCCTGTTCGAGTTTCTACAGATGCCTTTCAGGCTAAGAAACATGGAACAGACTTTTTAGTGCCTAATGGATGCAATAGGCTGGGATTTGGATTTCCTATTCATATACCTGGATGACACCATGATCACCAGAAGGAACTGTATGGAGTACTTATCCCACCTCCGCCAGCTGTAAACCCAACTGAGAAAGTTTGGGCTGACTGTTAACCCAGCCAAATGCCAGTTCGGGCAAGAGACCATCAATTTCCTGGGCCAAAGGATCTCAAAGGATGGTGCAACTCCTCTGCTGAACAAGGTAGAAGCCATCCAACATTTCAACAGGCCTACCACAGTCAAAGAGCTACAGGAATTTGTGGGCATGGTAAACTTCTACCACCATTTCTTCCCATTAGCAGCTAGTATTATGTGACCACTGTTCACCCTGATATCGGGTTAAAAGGAAGACATCTCTTGGAACCCGAAGGCCAAAGCAGCTTTCTTCCAAATAAAAGAGGCCCTGGAAAATGCTGCCATGCTAGCACACCCCAGGACCCATGTTCCGACAGCCCTCACAGTGGACACATCAAACACGGTAATCGACAGAGTACTGGAGCAACTCATGGATGGACACTGGATGCCCTTGGCCTTCTTTGGTAGACTTTTAAGACTACCTGAGTTGAAATACAGTGCTTTCAACAGAGCTGTTAGCACTCTACCTGGCAATCCGGCACTTCAGATACTTTTTGGAAGGCAGACAGTTTACATCTTTCACCATCCACAAGCTCTAACCTTTGCTTTCACCAATAAAATTTCCCCTGGTCAGACCTCTGGTCAGCCAGTCAGCAATGGCACTTTTCGTATATATCAGAGTTCATGACAGCGATCTAGCACATCTCCAGTAAAGTCAACGTCATGGCAGATGGTCTATCCAGGCCAATCATGCACAAGGAATCAACTACTTGGAGCTAGCAGAGGCGCAATGAGGAGACACACAGCTATAGGACCGCAGTCTCAGGCCTACAGCTGCAGGATGTTCCCTTGGGTTCAGGTGAGCAGACTCTTTGCGATACAGCCATAGGCAACCCCCATCCCATTGTCCCGGCAGCCTGGAGATGACATGTATTCAACTCCATGCATGGGCTAGCACACCCCTCTATTCAAACCATAGTCCATATGATCTCCAGTCAGTTCTTGTGGTATGGCCTCAAAAAAAGTCAGCGACTGGGTGAGGACATGACAGCGAAAATCCATAGGCATACTAAAGTTCCCCCACAGCAGTTCGAACCCACAACCCGCAGATTCGATTACATCCACGTTGACATTGTAAGGCCACTGTCGGTATCACGTGGAGCACATTATCTCCTCACCTTGGTGGAACGTTTCACCAGATGGTCAGAAGCAGTTCCCCTCACAGACACTATCATCAAATCCTGTGCCAGGGTCCTTGTCACAACTTGGGTAGCATATTTCGGGATTCCAGCCCACATCACATTGGACAGAGGTGCCCAGTTCACATCAAGCCAGCTTGTTGGGGACCCAACTACATCACACCACAGCCTATAACCTGCAGACGGACTGGTGGAACACTTCCAGAGACACTTGAAATTAGCACATGGCCAGACTAAAAGGCCCAAATTGGATGGATGAGCTTCCCTGGGTCCTACTCAGGATCTTCACAGTGCCTAAAGAAGACCTGCAAGCTTCTTCAGTCGAACTGGTCTACGAAACCCCCCTGGCTGTCCCCGGCAAGTTCCTACCTCCCCGAGGGGGCAAGAAGCAGACACCACGGCAACCCTGAGCAAGCTCCACGAAAGGCTGGGTAATCTGGCTCCCATCCCAACCTCCCAACATGGATGAACACCTACCTCTGTTCCCAGACGATTAAAAGACTGTGAGTATGTCTTTGTTAGAAGGGGTGCACACTGGCCACCACTGCAGCGACCACATGAAGGGCCGTTTAGAATAGTAAAAAACAATGGGTCTATGTTTGTGTTGGACATCGGGGGTAAAGAGGAGGTGTTCTTGATTGACCAATTAAACACGGCACATGTGGACTTGGAAAAGCTGGTCGAAGTGCAAGCACCCATGCGTAAAGGCAGGCCACCCAAACAGAAGTGCAGACTTTGGGTTGTGGGGGGGGGGGGGGGGGGCGAGATCGCTGGTTCTGGAGGGGGTTGTATGGTGACCAATGCGTTTGGTTTTCAGGTGAACTGACTCTGATTGTAATGTGTATGCAGTCGGAGCAGCCTACATCAAGATGGCACCAGTCATCTTACCCTTCCCCTCAAGGAAAGGGCTCGCATGCATGAAGTACAAATAGCTGCCAGACAGCAACACAACTTCCAATTCCCAGCAGCATGAACAGGGAGTGCCTTTAAAACACTCAGTGACCAAACAATAAAGCAGCGAGTTTTGCAATGAACCTGTTGACTGCCAGTCTCATTATTCACTTTGTAGCGCGAATGCTATGAGGGAAAGATTTGTTAGTATGGCTCCAGAGCAAGGGGGGGAGGGGGTTGAACTAAATTTGCAGGGGGATGGGAACCACTTTACCAGAGTATATTATGTAGAGGAGGGAGTAAAAGGGTTGTACATGATGGCAATTTTCTCAGGTGCATCTATTTCATTGCAATAAGTATTGGAAAGGCAGATAAGCGTAGTGCATAGAATTATGATATTGTGGCCATCAGTGAAATTTGGTTGCAAAAGAGGCAGGACTGGCAGCTCAATGTTCCATGTTTCCATTGCTTCAAACATAATTAAAAGGTGGGAAATGAAAGGGCAAGGAGTGGCATTGCATGTCAGACAAAATATCACAGTTGAGCTCAGGCAGGATAGACCAGAGGGCTCGTCTACTGAGGCTATATGGGTAGAACTGAGGAATGGGAAGAGTATGACCACATTCATGGGATTGTGTTATAAAATTTCCCAATAGTCAATGAGAATTGGAGAAGCAAATCTGTAGAGAGTTGGCAGACAGCTGCAGGAAACCAAAGTTGTGATCGTAGCAGATTTTAACTTTCCACGTATTGACTGGGACTCCCATACTGTAAAAAAGCTGGATGGCCTGGAGTTTGTCAAATGTGTTCAGGAACATTTTCTAAATCAATATTTAGAGGAACCAATTAGAGGGAGTGCTATTAGGGAACGAGGCAGGACAGGTGAAGAACTATGTGTATGGGGAACATTTTGGGTCCAGTGATCATAATGGCATTAGTTTCAAATTATTTATGGAGAAGGATCGGACTGGTCCTCATGTTGAGATTCTAAATTGAAGAAAGGCCAATTTTGAGGAAATGAGAAAGGATCCAAAGTGCATGGATTGGGAGAAGTTGTTTTCTGAAAAGGATGTGCTTGGTAAGTGGAAGACCTTCAAGGGTGAAATGTTGAGTACTGTACTGAGTTTGTATGTTTCTATTATGATTAAAGCCAAAGTAAACAGGCATAGGAACCCATGGTTTTCAAGGGATATCGGGGATCTGGTTCAGAAGAAGAGAGGTATATAACAGGCAGAGGCAACATGGAGCAAATGAGGTACACGAGGAGTATACAAAATGCAAGAAAAAAATTAAGAAATAAATCAGGAAGGCTAAAAGAAGAAATGAGGTTGCTTTGGTAAACAATGTGAACGAAAAACCTAAGGGGTTCTACAGGTATATTAAGAGCAAAAGGATAGCAAGGAACAAATTTAGCCCCCTTGAAGATCAGAGTGGTTGGCTATATATGGAGTCAGAAGAGGGGGGGAGATCTTATATATTTTTTGTTCATCAATATTTACTCAGGAAATTGGTGCAGAGTCGAAGGAAGTAAGGAAAACAAACAGTGAGGTTATGGAACCTATACAGATTAAAGAGGAGGAAGTGCTTTTTATCTCATAGCAAATAAGGGTGGATAAATCCCTAGGGTCTGACAAGATTTTCCCTCAGGCCTTGAGGTAGATTAGAATAGAAATTGGTAGAAATATTTATAATCCCCTAGCTACAGATGTACCAGAGGATTGGAGTGTAGTTCATGATGTTCCATTGTTTAAAAAAGGCTCCAAAAGTAATGCTGGAAATTGTAGACTCATGAGCCTGATGTCTCTAGTGGGTACGTTATTGGAGATTGTTCTTAGGGATTAGGTACACAAGTATTTGAATGGCCATGGACTGATTAGGGATAATCATTGTGACTTTGTGCATGGTAGCTCATGTTTAACGAATCTTAGAGTTTTTCAAGGAGATTACCAGGAAAGTTGACGAAGGAAAGGCTGGGGATGTTGTCATGCAGCTTAATAAGGCTTTTGACAAAGTCCCACATGTGAGGTTAGTCAAAAAGGTTTAGACTCTAGGTATTCATGGGGAGGTAGACAACTGGAATCAACATTGGCTACAAGGGAGAAGCCAGAGAGTGGTAGTGGATAATTGCTTCCCTGACTGGAGGCCTGTGACTGGTGGTGGGCCTCAGTGATCGGTACTGGGACCACTGTTGTTTGTCATCTATGTCAATGATCTGAATGATAATGTGGTAAATTGGATCAGCAAATTTGCATATGACAATAAGTTTGGAGGTGCTGTGGACAGTGAAAAAGGCTTTGATTTTCAAAGCTTGCAAAGGGATCTAGACTAATTGGAAAAATACCAGATGGAATTTAATACTGACAAGTGTTGGATTGTAGCGGGCCAAGCGACTGCACGAACAAATGGGCTGAATTGCCACAACATGTGGCTGGACCAAGATGGTGCAGGCTCCCCTTTACTGCAGAGGAGCCTGTGCCTAGTGCCATGATTGGACTAAGGAGCCCTTCATTTCTGGCCAGAGAGTGACACTGCAATGTGATGACATCACTTCCAGAAGTGGGCGGGCCAGCGAGCACACACAAGGAATTCAAACCAGTAAAGCCAGTCTTTGTTTTATACTCATTTTGAGTGGACATCTCCTTATTTGGTAGCGCTGCCATAGCAGACACTACAGTGGTGATCCTGACAGTTCCAACATTTTGGAACCAGCATTGATCACAAGAAAATGCAGCAACCGTCTGAATCCACAGTCGCAGCACCCATGACCAACGTGGTGGGTGTACATCTTCTGCTTTTCTGGGCAAGCCAGCCCAGGAACTGGCTACAGCTGTCTGAGTCACAATTCCACATTAGGGGAATTGTTTCAGAGGACACCCAAGTTCTGGGACATCATCAGTGCCCTGGACACTGCTGCAGGTGCCAAAGTAAGGTCATTCATAGAAAATCCACCGATGGAGTGTAAGCACAAGCAGTTCCGATGTTTTCTCCTCAACACACTAGAGCTCAGCCGGCACGAGTGTGCCATCAGAATCCTCAACATGCAGGGCCTGGGTGACAGAAACTCCTCTGAGCTAATGCACAAGATGGTGACCCTGGTAGACAGGCATACAGACTGCTTCCTGTTCGAGGCCCTATTCCTCTCGACACTACCAGTGCACATATTCTCGGCAGTTTCAGACATGGATTTTAGCATTTCACCCCTTGTAGCCAAAGAAGCAGACAGGCTTTGTTTTATACTCATTTTGAGTATAAAACTCTGCCACAGCAGAGTTCCCTCCACATGCAACCGGTCTATGCAATTAGCACCACCAGCCCATCCTGCCCACCAGAGACACCACTGGTAGCTGTGGCACAGTGGTAATGTGAAGGGCACATGGAGCAGAACAGCGAGTACTGTTTCTACCACCGCTGATGGGGCAAGAATGCCCAGGGATGTACACACCCCCCCATGCTCGTACCCCACCGCAAGAACCAACCGGGAATGGGAAACGGGCAGGCCGGCTGCCGATAGTGGCCTCGGTGGTTGGCACACAGAAAGGCCTACTCTACCTCAGAGATCAGAGGACCAAGAGGGATTTCCTCATAGACACAGGCAGAGTGATTAACCTCATCCCACCCGTGCACTTTGAGGCAAGAAACAACACCAAAGGCTTTCCCCTGCAAGCGGCCAACGGTCCTCCATTCCCAACTACGGCACCTGCCTGGTCACCATTCACATCGCAGATGCTGTTTTTCAGTGGGAGTGCACCATTGCAGGTGTGGGACAGGCCTTTCTCAGAGTGGATTTCCTCCAGGCTGACGAACAGCTGGAGAACATGACAAGATGCCAGTTAGTAAACGCCCCAACATTCCAGTCTTTCCCCCTCACCCTATGGAGACGCTCTTTCCTGCCACTGGGAATCTACGGCCTGGACCAAAATGAGTACACCCCCTCTACTGGCCAAATACCCAGCTCTATTGGCACCGAACCTCCATGACCCCAAGCCTAAAGACTGCCAGCCCCACAGTGCACACATAAGCCCGGTGCCTCCCGTCAGATAAGCTCCAACAAGTCAAGGCTGAGTTTGCCGCCATGGAGGAGTTGGGATCTTCCACCATTCAACAGCCCATGGACCTCCCTGCTCCATGTGGTACAGAAGAGCTCCAGCAATCAGCGTCTGTGTGGCAACTACAGATGTCTAAACGAGGTGAAGGTCCCAAACAGGTACCCCATCCCACATGTCCAGGATTTCACCATGAGACTACAGGTCTGTAATGTATTCTCCAAGGTGGACCAGATGAAGGGGTACCACCAAATCCCAGTACACCTCAGCGATGTCCTAAAGACAGCCATCATCACACCTTTCAGTGTCTTTGAATTCCTAAGAATACCTTTCAGACTCAAGAACATGGCCCAGACATTCCAGCAGCTGGTGGATGTGGTCAGCAGGGACCTCAGCTTCATCTTCGTTTATCTGAAAGACATCCTCATCGCCAGCCCCGATGCCAGCATCCACAGGACGCACCTCACCCACCTGTTCGACGAATGCAGCAGTTCAGGCTCACAGTGAACCCAGCCAAGTGCCAGTTCGGCCTGCAAACAATAGACTTCCTTAGGCACCGCATCACCCCAGAGGGTGCCACACCACCTCCCGACAAGGTGGAGGGCATTCAGAACTTCCCCAGGCTGAACACAACCAAAGGGCTACAGGAGTTTCTGGTGATTGACAATTTCTAGTACCATTTCCTCCCAGGAGCGGCCACCCTCATGCAGCCCCTGTTCAGCCTCATCAAAATCAGCGACAAGACACCACAATGGATGCCAGAAGCCACGGAGGCTTTCCACTCCACCAAGCCAGCACTGGCAAAGGCCACAGCACTGGCACATCCAGAACCCACCTCCCCCCAGCCCTCACAATAGACGCTTCAGACAGAGCAGGGTGCTCTGTCTGGGCGGGGTGCTCGAGCAATGGGTCGATGAGCACTGGTGACCACTCGCTTTCTTCAGTAAGCACCTCCGAACACCAGAGCTTAACTGTTTGACTGCGAACTGCTGGCCTTGTACTTGATGATACGGCTCTTCCCCTACAAGCTAGAGGGGAGAGTATTCACTGCCTACACAGACCATTGACCTATGTGCTGAACATGTCCACGTCGACATCGTCGGCTCCATCCCAGTAAGCCAAGGTATGACATACCCATTCAGGAGCATTGACAGGTTCACCCACTGGCCAGAGGCGATACACATGCCTGCGTGCGACACAGAGCCCAGGCTTTCCTCACTACCTGTGTTGCACATTTCGAAATTCCGACCCACATCACATCGAACTGAGGGGCACAGTTCACCTCCTCCCTCAGGTCCAACCTGGCAAAATTTTGTGGCAGCCAGGACCACCATACGACGGACTACCATCCCCAAGCAAATGGACTGGTTGAACGGACCAGTGCCACCTGAAGGCCATATTGAAAGCCTGGCTGACTGGGCCAAACTGGATGGATGAGCTCTCATGAGTACTGCTCTGAATCTGCAAGGCACCGAAGGAGGACCTACCCGGCATCAACCTCAGAGATGGTGTACGGCGCACCGCTTATCATCCAAGGGGACCTACATTTCAACACCCACAACCCACAGACCAATGCATTAGAAATCCTGCACAGACTAAGAGAGCAAACGGGTGGATGACCCCCCCCCCCCCCCCACCCTCCCCGGCTAGACATGGTTTGCCACCCAGCCACGTTCCAGCAGATCTGCAATCCACACACTACATTTTTGTACACAGAGGACAGCAAGGGACCCCCCACCCACAGTGCCAGTACGAAGGCCCCTTTAAGATACTGCAGAGAGAGGAGTCACGTGATGGAGTAGTGGCCGGTCAGGGAATTCCAGCCCTCTCCGGAAAAGTTGAAAAAAAACACACAAAACACAAAGGTACAAGAATAAAAATTAAAACAAAGTAAAAGTAAAGGTGAGAAGAAGATGGCAGCGAAGAGAGAAAAGTCGAAAGCAACGGGAAGGAGAGAAAATGAAAGAACGTCAGAAGAAGAAGGTGAAGGCCTTACCTGTCCAAGGAGGCCCGCCGCAGAGAGAGAAGCCCGCTCCCTAAGGTCGGTGGAAGTCCCGAGCTCAGGACTACAAAAATGGCTCGCGGAGCCGAGTAAAAGTGGGCATTAAAAAAAACACACTGACGGGAGGGGGGAACAGCTGAGGAGTCGATCTCCACAGCTGAGAGTGACAGCTGCAACACAACAACAGGAAGAGAACATAGAAAATAACGAGAACAAGAAAGAAGAGAGCAAAAAGAAAACAAGGAAACAACAGATGGCCATCCCAGAGGAAGAAGAAGAAGAAGAACATAGAGAAATGGAAGAAGAAGGGAAAGGCAGGACAATGGATATTTTTTTTTAAAGAATATATGGAATCAGTGAAAGAATGGCAATTACAAAAATTTAATGAGATAAAAAGAAGAATTAAGAGTGCAGAAGAAAAAATGAATAAAATAGAAATGGTCATATCACAGATAGGAAAAAGAGTGGATAATTTGGAAGAACGAGAAATAATTGTAGAAATGGAAGTAGAGGACTTAAAAGAGAAATTGGAAGAAACTAATAAAAAAGCAAAAGAAGCACAGGAGCTGTTAGCTCAGAAGATAGATATGATAGAAAACTATAATAGAAGAAATAATATAAAGATAGTGGGCCTTAAGGAAGATGAAGAAGGCAAGAATATGAGAGAATTTATAAAAGATTGGATCCCCAGGGTCCTGGGAAGACCAGAATTACAGGAAGAAATGGAAATAGAGAGGGCACATAGAACTTTAGCCCCGAAATCACAACCGCAGCAAAAACCAAGATCCATTTTAGTAAAATTCTTAAGATATACAACAAGAGAAAATATATTGGAGAAAGCAATGAAGAAAATAAGAGAAGACAAAAAGCCACTGGAATACAAAGGTCAAAAAATTTTTTTTCTATCCAGACATAAGTTTTGAACTCCTGAAGAAGAGGAAGGAGTTCAATACAGCAAAAACGATCCTATGGAAAAAAGGATATAAAATTATGTTAAAGTACCCAGCGGTACTTAAAATAGTTATTCCAGGGCAACAAAACAGACTATTCTCGGATCCAGAGGAAGCACGAAAATTTGCAGAACAACTACAAAACAAGCAGAGAGATGAAGACATGTAATGAGAGTAAAAATGACCATGAACTATATGTATTGTGTATATGGGTATATATATATATATATATATATATATATATAGATGTGTATGTATATATGTGTATACATGAGTGTATACGTATTTGGAGGAAAATATATAGAGTATAGATAAGAATTAATAAGGGAATGAAAGGGAATAGAGGAAATAAGGAGGGAATTAAAAGAGTGACCTTTGTTATATATGAAAATTGAAATCTTTTCCGGGGGGGGGGGGCTGGGTGGGGAGGAGTTACGGTCACTGCAAAATCAGTTAACGCTTGCGAGTGAATTCGCAAATCCAAATGTAGAGGGGAGATGTGGTTGCCCGACAAGGGATAAAGGGCAACTCAGGAGGGGGAGGGGAGAATGGGGTTAAAGAAGTTTTAAATAGGAGAATAAGGAAAATGTTTGATGTTTTAGAAATGTTGTCTTATAAAGTGTTCAAAACAAGAAAGCAGAAATGGATAAGAAGGAAAGGTGATGATGAGGAAACGGAAAGGGAAGATAAACAAAGTATGAAATGGCTACGTTGAACTATATGACTTTAAATATTAACGGAATACATAACCAAATCAAAAGGAAGAAACTGCTAAATTTACTGAAAAAAGAAAAAATTGATATAGCATTCGTACAAGAAACACATTTAACTGAAATGGAGCATAAGAAATTAAAGAGAGATTGGGTAGGACATGTAACAGCAGCGTCATATAATTCAAAAGCAAGAGGAGTAGCTATATTAATCAGTAAAAATGTACCAATTAAAATAGAAGAGGAAATAATAGATCCAGTAGGGAGATATGTAATGATAAAATGTCAGATACATTCAGAGTTTTGGAATCTACTCAATGTATATTCACCTAACGAAGAAGATCAAAAGTTTATGCAAGATATTTTTTTGAAGATAGCAGATACGCAAGGGAACATATTAATAGGAGGGGATTTCAACCTTAATTTGGATTCAAATATGGATAAAACTGGGAAAAAAAATTAACAGAAAGATCAAAGTAACCAAATTTATAATTAAATCGATGCAAGAAATGCAACTTTTGGATACATGGAGGAAACAACACCCAAAGGAAAAGGAATATTCATATTATTCGGGTAGACATAAAACATACTCAAGAATAGACCTATTTCTGTTATCAGCTCATATGAAAGATAGAGTAAGAAAAACAGAATATAAAGCTAGAATATTATCGGACCATTCACCCTTGATATTGACAATAGAATTAGACGACATCCTTCCAAGAATGTATAGATGGAGATTAAACTCCATGCTACTCAAAAGGCAGGATTTTAGAGAATTCATTGAAAGACAAATTAAAATGTACTTTGAAATAAATACAGAATCAGTGAAAGATAAGTTTATACTATGGGACGCAATGAAAGCGATCATCAGAGGGCAAATAATAAGTTATGTAACCAAGATGAAGAAGGACTACAATCAGGAAACAGAGCAGTTGGAAAGGGAAATAGTAAATATAGAAAAAGAATTAGCATTGAAGGAAGACACAACTAAAAGAAGAGAATTGGCAGATAAAAAAATAAAATATGAAACACTACAAACATATAAGGTGGAGAAGAACATAATGAAGACAAAACAGAAATATTATGAACTAGGGGAAAAAATGCACAAAATTCTAGCATGGCAGCTTAAGACAGAACAAGCTAAGAAAATGGTATTGGCATCAAGGAAAAAAGACAAACAAATCACATATAATCCAACGGAGATTAATGAAAACTTTAGAGAATTCTATGAACAATTATACCAAACTGAAAATGAAGGGAAAGAAGAAAAAAATAGATGAATTTTTAACTAAAATTGAACTACCAAAATTACAAATAGAGGAACAAAATAAATTAACAAAACCATTTGAAATAGTAGAAATACAAGAGATAATAAAAAAATTACCAAATAATAAAACACCAGGAGAGGATGGATTCCCAATAGAATTCTATAAAACATTTAAAGATTTATTAATTCCTCCCCTCCTGGAAGTAATCAACCAGAATGACAAAACACAAAGCTTACCAGATTCATGCAAAACAGCAATAATTACAGTAATACCAAAGCAAGGGAAAGATCCACTCGCACCAGCTTCATATAGACCAATATCATTACTTAACACAGATTATAAGATAATAGCTAAACTATTAGCAAACAGATTAGCAGATTATGTACCTAAAATGGTAAATCTAGACCAAACTGGATTTATTAAAAAAAGATGGATAACAGACAATATTTATAAATTTATTAACTTAATTCATGCAGTAGAAGGGAGTAAACCGCCAACAGTAGCAGTTGCTTTAGACGCAGAGAAGGCCTTTGACAGAGTAGAATGGAATTATTTATTCAAAGTATTGCAAAAATTCAGTTTACCAGAGAAGTATATTAATTGGATTAAAGCATTATATAAGGGGCCATTGGTGAAAGTGACAGTAAATGGATATATATCAAAGCAATTTAATTTAATCAGATCAACAAGGCAGGGATGCCCACTATCACCCTTATTGTTTGCGTTAGCTATAGAACCACTAGCAGAATTGATAAGAACAGAAAATAAAATAAAAGGGATAAAAATAAAAGACAAGGAATATAAAATCAGTTTATTTGCAGATGATGTTATAGTATACTTAACAGAACCAGAATTATCAATAAAAGAATTATATAAGAAATTGAAGGAATATGGAGAGGTGTTGGGTTAGAAGATTAACGCAAATAAAAGTGAAGCAATGCCAATGAATAATGCGGATTTCTCAAAATTTAAGAAGGAATCACCATTCAGATGGCAAATGCAAGCAATAAGATACCTAGGTATACAAATAAATAAAAACCTCAGCCATCTATATAAACTCAATTATTATCCACTAATGAAAAAATTACAGGACGATTTAGCGCATTGGAAAGATTTACCACTAACACTAATAGGAAGGATAAACTGTATTAAAATGAACATTTTCCCAAGGATACAATACCTATTTCAGGCATTGCCAATACACTTGACAGAGAAATTCTTTAAGAAGTTAAAGAAAATAATAAGGAAATTTTTATGGAAAGGGGGGAAACCGAGGATAGCACTAGATAAATTAACAGAATGGTATAAACAAGGAGGTTTACAACTGCCAAACTTTAAAAATTATTATAGACCCGCACAATTAAGATATCTATCAGATTTTTATCAAACAAGGGAAAAGCCAGATTGGACTAGATTAGAACTAGATAAAATAGCGGGGAAGATACCTGAACATATATTATATAAATGGGATGAAAAATTGGTATAACATAGGAGTTCTCCAGTATTACATCATCTGCTCAATATTTGGAAGAGATTCATGTAGAAAGGAATAAAACAAATTACCAATTACCAAAACTAATACTGACGCAAAATCAGTTAATCCCTTTTACAATAGATAACCTTTCCTTTAGAGAATGGGAGAAAAAAGGGATCAAAAGAATAGAAAATTGTTTTTCAGGAAATAGATTATTATCCTTTGAACAAATGAAGGATAAATATAATATAACTCAAGATACAGTGTTGGCATATTACCAACTGAGATCCTACTTGAAGGACAAATTAGGAAGCAGTCTGAGGTTACCAGAGGGAAGTAATTTTGAATATGTGATTACAGATACAATGATAATCAAAAAATTAATAACAAATATGTATATTAAACTGCAAGGAAAGGAGAATGAGGAAACAAATGGTAAAACTAAACAAAAATGGGAACAAGATTTAAATATAAAGATAAAGAAGGAAACATGGGAGAAGTTATGTGGAACTATGAGAAATACAATAAATACGAGGTTATGTCTGATACAATATAACTGGATACACAGGCTATACTTTACACCTCAAAAGTTAAATAAATGGGACCCAACAGTATCTGACAGATGTTTTCGTTGTAAAAAAGAAATGGGAACAACAATTCATGCAATCTGGACATGTGAGAAAGTAGAAAAATTTTGGGAAGATCTAAACCAGATATTAAATAAAATTACAGAAAACAATATACCAAAAAACCCAGAGATCTTCCTCCTAAGTAACATAAAAAACAAAGAATTTGGACTTGATTTGGATGGTGCACAAAAAAGATTTGTTAAGATAGCTCTAGCCGTAGCAAAAAAATGTATTATGTCAACCTAGAAATTAGAAGATAATTTGAGAATACAACAACGGTATATAGAAATGAATAAATGTATTCCATTAGAAAAAATAACCGAGAGCTTCATTCACCTGACCGTTGGTCCACTCCGTGAGATTAAAAGTCCACCCCACCACCTGTTAGATCACCCTCACTGCCAGGAATAAGACTGTTGGTACCCTCGGGCGCTGCTTGCCCGATATAATGTGGGAGGGGAGACTTACACAGGGTTAAGGCTCCTGGTCATGCCCAAACTCTGCGCCCAAGTCCACGTGGGCCTAGATTTCCAGTGCCACCTGCAGAGTGTTACCCTTACCTTCGGGGGACCCCAACCTCCACTCACGTAACACAGCATGCCAACCTACTAGCCCTGGCCAATCTGCAGCCTCTCCACATTGCACATCACCCCACCGGCTCTCTTCCCACATCTTGCGCTAGGCTGCAAGCCGATCGCTGCCAGAAGTAGGCGCTATTGCACCGCAGACAGAGACTTCATCAAGGCGGAGATGCAGCAACTCCTGGTGGAAGGCGTTATAGAGCCCAGTAACAGCCTTTGGAGAGCCCAAGTTCTGGTGGTCAAAGGGGGAAATAAGTCAAGGTTGGTCGTGCATTACAGCCAGACCATTAACCGGTACACCCAGCTGGATGCCTAACCCCTGCTAAGGATCGCCGACATGGTCAATGAAATAGCCCACTACCAGATTTTCTCCATGAAAGACCTGAAGTTGGCATATCACAAAATCTCCATCCACCCAAAGGACAAGCCCTATACTGCCTTTGAGGAGAACAAGTACCTGTACCAGTTCCGCCGAGTTCCCTTTGGGGTCACGAATGGGGTCTTAGTTTTCCAGCGGGAGATGGATTGCAGGAAGACCGGCATAAGCTGAAGGCAATGTTCCCATATCTGGATAATGTCACTATTTACGGCCGTGACCAGCAGGACCACGATGCTAACCTGGAGAAATTCCTCCAGACGGCTGGGGAGCTGAACCTCACTTACAACAAGGAGAAGTGTGTGTTTAGCTCCACCTGCCTCGCCATCCTGGGGTACATTGTAGGCCATGGAGTCATCGGCCCAGATCCAGAAAGGATGCGCCCATTAATGGCGTTACCTCTCCCCCCTCCACGCTAAAGGCTCTCCGCAGGTGCCTTGGCCTTTTCTTTTATTACTCGCAGTGGGTCCCTCGCTTCTCGGACAAGATCCGCCCACTGGCCTAAGCTACAACTTTTCCCCACCCACCCGAGGTGCAGGCAGCCTTCATCCGCATCAGGCAAGACATTGCGGACGCCACGATGCAGGCTGTGGATGAGGACTACTGCTTCCAGGTGGAGAGCGATCCCTCCGAGGTAGCCCTCGCCGCTACCCTCAAACAAGAGGGGCGCCCTATCGCTTTCTTCTCCAGTGTCCTCCAGACTCTGAGCTAGGGCACTCCACCATTGAAAAGGAGGCCCAGGCGATTGTGGAAGCGGTCCGCCACTGGTGCCACTAACTGGCCGGAAGGATATTCACCCTCCTCACAGACCAGCGGGCCGTGGCGTTCATGTTTAACACTACCCACAAGAGCAAGATCAAGAATGACAAGATCCTGCACTGGAGAGTCGACCTGGCAACCTACAGCTACAACATCCAGTACCAACCCGGGAAGTTTAATGACTTCCCCAATGCCCTCTCTCACACCTGCGCATCTATGCATGACGACAGGCTGCAGGCATTGCATGAGTCCCTCTGCCATCCGGGTATCACCAGGTTGTACCACTTCATTAAGTCCCGGAACCTGCCATACGTCATCAAGGACGTCAGGGACATGACCCAGGCCTGTCAGGTCTGTGTGGAGTGTAAACCCCGTTTCTTCTGCCCGCCCCAGGTCCATGTTGTAAAGGCTACTCGGCCTTTCGAACGTCTCGCCATGGACTTCAAAGGGCTCCTGCCTTCCACGAACCAAAACATCTACTTCCTCACAGTAGTAGATGAGTACTCACGCTTCCCTTTCTCTATCCCTTGCCCAAACACCTCCACTGCCACCATCATCAGGGCCCTGGGTCAGATCTTCACCATGTTTGGCTACCCCGCCTTCATCCACAATGACCGGGGGTCTAGTTTCATGAGTGACGAGCTGCGCCAGTATCTGACGGCAAGGCGAATCGCGACCAGTCACACGATGAGCTCTAACTCGAGAGGCAATGGGCAAGTGGAACATGAAAATGGGGTGGTCTGGAAGGTAGTTCTCCTGGCTCTCAGGTCAAAAGGGTGGGCCGTGGAGTACTGGGAGGACACCCTGCCCGAGGCGCTCCATGCCATTCGGTTGCTGCTGTGCACGGCTACCAACGAGACCCACTCACGAATGTCTGCTCTAATTCCCCAGGAAGTCGGCGACTGGAATGTCCCTCCCAGCATGGGTCACATCCCCGGGACCGGTGCTCCTGCATAAGCAGATACAGACACACAAGGCCAAAGCCCTGGTCGAGCAGGTCTTCCTCCTACATGCAAACCACAACTACGCCCACATTAGGTTGGGCAGTGGCAGGGAGGACACTGTCTCAACCAGGAACCTGGCACCAGCAGGAGCACCCACCACACCATGCCATCCTCCAGCCCAGGATGACGCTGATCGGGCATACATCCCCATCCCCAGGCAGCTATGGGGCACGCAGGACCCTCTTGACCACCAGGGTCCCTCTTCAGCCTTGGGAAATGAACATGCCACCCCATCCATCCAATATGACCTTTATACGTCAACCCCAGCCCCCCCAGCCACCCCTCCGCGTGACACCACACCAATCACACAGACCCCTGCTGCCAGCTCCCCCTCTTCCCCTCTGACCAGTGACCAGGAGCCAGTCCTACAACGGTCACAGAGACCCCGGCCTCTGCCGGACCGTCTCAACCTGTAAATTTTGTATGTGAATAGGTGGTACGATTCCTTGTTACTGTGCCCCCCAGGACAATTTTAAAGAAGGGGATGAATGTGGTGGTACACCACTGGCCTACTGCAGGGGGCAACCTCTGTACCTGCAGGAGTGTAAGGGGACAGGACAACACCTGGCCGGCTGTCAATCTTCGGCCTGAAGGGATCAAGCCCCACCCGGTCGGGTGTCAATCACCCTCCGGGATACAAATCTGTGCCAGCCACCCGAAGCTCACTCAGAGATACTGCAGCTACAGCCAGCCTGGCTCTGTGGAATCTTTGTGGATTAAAACTTGTTTGTACAATCTTTACCTTGTGTGTGTCTGATTCTGGCTAACAGCGCACCTCAATGCCACAGTATTTTGTTCTGGTAAAGTAATTAAAACATTAATAAAAAGATGAGTTTCTGAGAAATGGACTGAATTAGCAAAGTCATATACCACTTTCAGGGAGAGATATCTGGGGAAATTGTGGGATTACTCCTCCCTATCCAGCTTTGACATGATTTCATCAGTGAGCACTGATAAAGGTTGAGAAGTACATTGCCTGCACTTTTGGATGCAACTTATAAATAGTATATGATGAAGAGTGACATAGAACAAAAATAAGAACCTTTATTAAATAAGTCACTGTCTAGAAAGGAAAATTAAATGAAAAATAATGTTTCAGAGACACTAAAAAATACTTGAGTGAAAACGTAGTTTTGAGGATTTAATTATCAGATTATCTTGTAATTGGGCAAAGCATAATATATATTGAATTAAAAGTTCAATGTCTGAAGTAATTATTTTGTATCATTCATCACAATTTCACTTTATTGGTGTAAACCAGTCCTGCCCAGTATGCCTCTTGCATACAGAGTTCTCAACAACTTTCTGTGCCAATCCTTTTGACTTGAATTTTTATCTTTTAAAACTTCTGTCAGCAATGCCAAGCACAGTTCAGACACTTCCCTTCAGGAAGGTTGGTTCAACTGTGGGTCACTTTGTTATGAGGAAAGCATTTATCAGGAAATGAAAAAAAAACTTTATTTCAGAATAATTCAGCAAAGAGTCTGTTTAAGATTAGAGAGGCCCCCTTATAGTTTGTTATTCATGATTTCCTTCAGAATTTTCACATTACATTCCCATAACAGCAAAGAGTAGATTGAATTTATAAGCACACACATAAAAGATGTAGATATCTGGAGCAACAAACAAAATGCTGGAGGAACTCAGTGGATTAGGCAGCATCCAGGGAAGGCAACAGTCAACATTTTGTCCAGAACCCTTCATCAGGAATAACAAGCAAATGGCAGGTTTGAATAAAAGGGTGAAGGGGAGGGGAATGAGCACTGGGTAGCAGGAAATTATGAATTCAGCTTGAAAGGATAAGAAATCAGAAAGAAATAAGAAGCAAGGATGTGATAGGTGGAAAAGACACAAGGCTGAGGAAGTTGCACTCTGATAGGCCAGGAGGTCTTTGTGGAGCACCTTCACTTCATCCACCACAAAGGTCAGTATATCACGGTAGCTAGCCACTTTAATTCTAATTCCCATACCAACATGTCTGTTTGGAACATTGCCTACTGTACTGCGAGTTTCCAGTAATCTCACCCTTCTTTCCCTTAAAACTTCCCTCACTTGCTTTCCCCAGTCTTTCTGGCCCCTTTCTTCCATTTCTTTTCCTTCTCTTTCCCCTCTCTACCTGCCTCAGATCTTCCATCACTTCATTGCATGACCAACAAGTCTGATTTCCTCTCTCTTTGTACTCAAACCGCAGTGTGAATTTCCCTTCAAGGTGCACATTTTAAATAGGTCAGCCATGTTAACTTAGACATGGCTCTTTTGACCTCTGACTTCATCCAGCAGATAGCAACCATCTTTATTATTCATAGCATTTCTGACAGTAAGTAATATTCATTAAATTTTCACAACTTTGGTTACTCCATCCAATATATACTCCACTCACAATATTATAGAGCCTTCTAGGTTATTTTAAAATGTTCGTAAAAATACAAATCGAGCACTCTGCTTTAACCATAAATAGAAAACTCACTATATTTGTCTGTTTGGTGTCTTTGATATGTTCCTATTCCTGGATGGATCCACACATTTTACAATAAATATGCTTCAGTTGCCACCTGGAATTTCAGTGCTAACTTAAGCTTTATGTCGGTTCTTTGCTTTGAGAAATCTAACAATATTTGTGGATATTGTCAAAAACTACATGACTATTGAAACAACTGAGACCTTTAAAATCAAGGCTGGAAATAATGAAATTATAATTCTGATTTGGAGATCAGATGAGATCATTTCATTTCAAACACTTGCAGCAGGTTTTAATGGCTGAATTAAGTGACTTGGAAAACCATAGGGATTTACCCAGAGAAAAACAGCTACAGCCAAAATTGTGATTTTTTTTTGCAAATTATAGCACCTGGTAATGTCAACAAATGTTCAGAATTTAACAAGTTATTCATTATATTCAGATCCTAATAAAACACAAAAATCTACAGACACCGTGACTGAAGTAAATACGCAATGCTGAAAAACTAGCAGGTCAAACAGTGTACTTCTTTTGCAAAAATACCTAATCAATGTTTCGGGCGTAGCTGTCCTGGGGTATTCACTTGCCTTGACCTCGCCGGGGCAGTTCGTCGGGCTTCCTGATGTGGTCTACGACGGTGCTGGCGTCCTTCTTCACTCTCCAGAGCATATCTGCTTGGGTGGTGGTCGCTGAAGTCCTCGTCTGTGAGCAAGAGTCGTATATCCTCAGGCAGCTGCTCCAAGAAGATCTGCTCGAAAAGCAGGCAAGGCTTGTGGCCCTTGGTTAATGCAAGTATCTCGCTCATTAGGTCGCACAGGGCCCTGTCCCCCCAGTCTGTCCATATGCTGCAGACAGGCGGTGCCAGGAAAGCACAAAAGTGCGGTTCAGCAGCTCTTTGAGGGCCATGTATTTCCCTTGCTGTGGAGACTGTCGTAGGAAATCTATGACCCTTGCCGCTCTGTCCTGATCAAGGGCACTCATGATGTAGAAGTAGCGGGTGTTGTCAGTGGTGATGCAGCGATGCTGGAACTGGGCCTCGGCCTGCTCGAACTACATGTGCGGTTGCAACACTCAGCCTGAGGGAGACCGCATGGAAGATAGCTGGCTTTGCTTGATCTGTAATCTTCGGGTCCAACTGCTGTTTGGACCTGTTGGGTTCATCAATGTTGCATTCACACTATGACGAGTGTACAACAAGTCAAAATCGAAAACCGCTTTTTTGGCATAGGAAGCTCTGCTTACATGGGCCCATGGAGCTTACATCAGTGGCCCGTGGCATCGGAGCACCGACCTCAGGTTGGCCTGTGTTCCTGCCAGAGTTTCCCATCTTACCACTGTGCAGAGCTCACCTGGGATAACAGTCAGTGTTGCCCAAAGATCTGCACAGTCGTCACATTCATCAGCCATTTTGCAGGCTGGTTTGAGTCTCCATGCACAGACTGCTACACCACGACTATTTTGAACTTGCTTATTTTTTTACCTACCTTATTTTCCAGTGTATAGGACTATCCAAACTTTAAAATTCTGCCTCAAAATCAGGCGAATTACACGCCAGGTCTAAAATTTGAACCTTGACAGTAAAGTCTCAACACCACTGCCATCTTCCTCCTCTCCCTCTATATTCCTATCCCCATCCCACCAGCTAGGACACAAGTGTCCCAGTCAGGTCTTAGGTGTACTCTTCCACCTTCCTTGCGCTGACAACCCGACTTACCTCCCTGTAAGTGTCCTAGTCAGGCCCTCGATTCACCTTTCTCATGCTGACAACCTGGCTCACCTCCACACAAGTGTCCCAGTCAGGCCCTTGGCACACCTTCCTCACAATGAAAATCCAGGGCATCTCTACACAAATGTGCTGGTCATGTCTGTAAAGGTTTTGTTCTATCCCTTTAAGAAAAATTATTGTTTGGAGTGTTACCATAGTGACTATGACATCATATGTTGTAATATCAGGGTGGACGGAGAGCTTGTATCTCATTCTTTGAAGAATCATGACGGATATGTGAGCTCAAGATACTTTTCTTTGAACTCTTCTTAATTGGGGAGGTCACATGATGCTGTATGGAATGCAGTGCACCCTTACGACTACCGGGGATTTTATTTAAAGAAAGTACTTATTAAGAAAGGTTTACATTATTAAAGTTACTTTAAAGTTAATCTAAAATGTCGACAAACAAGAAAATCAGGAATGAATTAGAAACCTCAGTCCATATTCATCAGATTTTTGAATTATCAAGATAGAGAGAAGTTACTTGGTCTAGCAATGAGAAGAGCTGAAGAATATGGACCTTTGAACTACAAGGGTGATAAGATTTTCTTTTATCCAGATTTGAGTCATGCTTTTTTGAAGAAAAGGAAAGAGTTTAATCCAGTTAAGAAGGCTTTATATGATAAAGTTTACAGATTTGTGCTCCATTACCCAGCCACGTTGAAAGTATTTATGCAAGATCAGCAGAATGTTTTCTTCACCAACTATATCCAGGCTGAAGATTTTGTAAAGACTTGCCCAAAGCTCAACCATCAGTATAAGAGAACTTGTTGAAATAATTTACTGATGAATGGGGAGTGTGTTCTCTTTCTTTTTACTTTTGTTAGCTTTGTTGCTTTAATTAACTTTTATTTCCCCTGGGTGTCAGGGGTAGTGCTTGTCAGTTCCCGATGACTGCAATCTGTACAATGGAGGGTGGTAATGCTAGTCTTTGGGAAAGGGTGGGGGGGGGTGGGTTCATTATTATTATTTCTTTTTTGTTAGTTTAATTTTTTTAATAATATCTGTATTTTGAATAAATTCAGTGCTATTGGATTGCAGGTGATGACACCCGAGACCAATTTAATTTATGGGAATTCTTTCTCGACAGGAATGTATGATAGTAATTTGTTAAAATCTATAGATGAAAATAATGGGCAAAACAGTTAAGATATCGAGTTTTAATATTAATGGCATTAACGGACCCATTAAAAGAACAAAGGTTTTATCGTATATTAAGGAATTAGGAGTAGATATTGCCTTTTTACAAGAGACCCATTTGTCTGAAAGTAACATTTAAAATTGAAAATAGATTGGTTAGACCTGTTAGCTTTTTTTAAACATTTAACTCTAAAGTTAGGAGAGAGTAATTAAGAAAAATTTACTGTTAAAATTCATCTATTACTCCACAGAAAATGAGTAGATGGAGATTGAATTTATTGGATCGATGTTTTAGATGTGGAACAGAAATTGGAATATTTCTTTATTCTACATGGTCTTGTTTAAAGGTCAACCCTTTCTGGGTTTCTATTAGTAAATTTTTGCAATGAATAACAGGGATGAATTTTCCTTTAAACCCTGAATTACTTTTGATAGGAAATTTTGAAAATGTCGCTCCTAAATTGGGAAATGTGTGGCTGTAACATGGAAATCTGATGTTTCATTAACATTAGGTAGATGGCACACTGAGAATCAAAGTTGTATTCTATTAGAAAAAAATTACATATAATTTAAGGGATAAATATTCTTTATTTTTGCAAATTTGGGGTCCGAACACTAGAATAATGAAATTAAAATTATAAAATTTTTCTTCATTTTTTCCAATCAGTGAAATTTTCACTGAAGATATAATAATTTTATAATGACTTTGAGGTATCTGAGTGTCAACTGATGAAATCTAAATTAATCAATTTATAATGAAATATTGTGTATTTTAGTTTTGGGATTAGATTAGATTTAGACATAGTGGGTTAATGGGGGTTTTAGTTTTTAGTTATAGAAGGTAGTTTTTAAAAAAAAGTTTTTAGATTTTAGTTTGGGAAATATTAGAACTTGGAAAGTGTCATCTATAATGTCCTTGGCGCACCTCCCTTGCACTGACAACCCAGCTCACCTCCTCGCAAGTGTCCCGATCGGGTCCTTGGCTCACCTCCACACAAGTGTCCTGGTTAGGCCCACAGCACACCTTCCTTGCACTGATCATCCAGCTCATCTCTACACAAGTGTCCTAGTCATATCCTTGGTGCACCTACCTCGCACAGACAACCCAGCTCATCTCCACTCAAGTGTCCCAGTCAGATCCTCGGTGACAACCCAGTTCATCGGCAAGTGACAACAGTGAAAAGAATACACACGCATTGAGGGGCATGGCTAGTTTAGTGGAACCAACCTGCGTGTGTCCAACAATTTCTCAGCCCTCCCCCTCGAGGTTCATCTGATTAGTCTTATTTATTTGAAATTTTTAATTTTATTTATTTCCTCAATTTTTATTTGCCATTTGTTTAAGTTTCCAGTTGATTGAATTACAGATAATGGGGAATCTACTTTAGTGATGAAAGAGCAGAGAACTCATTGAATTAATAGAATTATTACAACTTCTATGCAACAGATCATCTTTACCTTGCTTTACTCACAGCCACTATGTGTAGCTACAAGAAAGAGATGCAAAATAAGGGAAAGCTTTATCTTGCTGAGCAGAAGCATCTGGGATTATCTGACCGTTGATGCTCTGACCAAAAAAAAAATCTGCACAATCTGGCATTGATTAAGGTCTTAGTTTATCAAGTTCAAGCCTTGGCTGTCAGTCCTCATGCCCAGAGCTATTGTCACAGTGGGGACCAGAGGAAAAGATTCTCATCTCAAAATATTGGGTTGAAATCCAATCTTTGGTTCTAAACACTACCTTTCCTCCCACCATTTACAACTATTTCCCCCACCCAAGCCATGGATAGTGGTGAGCATCCCAACCTTGTGATCTGACAATGTTTCCCTCCTCATGGCCAATTATTGAGACCTTTTTTGTCCACCCATTTTGAGACCAGTAATGTCTGTATCCCCCAACTTCCACCACCCCCACCCTTTCCTGATCCTATATCCTTCACTTACAATGATCTATGTTCACTGGTGAGCTAGTCTTACTACGTCAGTTATGGGGCACTTCAGATCTCATTTCAAACCACTGAGCATATGCTATAAACTAGAAATATGCACACACTGATTTCTAACCCTTGTGAATTACCACGATTCCTCAGTAGTTTCTTCAATTTACAAAAAAAATTGAATTGCATCCATATTTTAAATGCTTGAATTCTTTTTTAAAAAATGGTACTGCAAATTTATTTCAGCATCATGAAAATGTAGTTTGAATTCTGCATTGTATTTAATGAACAAATTCTATGTTGACAGTGTTTGGCTCCTCTGAATTCAAATAAAGCATCTCAGCACATAAACATATATGTCATTTGTCTCATCTGATGTACATCGGTTGACCAAGCAGAACCTTGGAATGACTCAAGTTGTTTGCAGCCGGAGGCACTCCACCCTCCCAGCTGCAGGAAATCATGTTCAGGCAAGATGCACCCTAGGGATAAACTGGACACAAAACAAATAAACCATGTCTCTTTTTAAAACTTATTAAAAGTTTTCAATGTTTTTGAGATTTTTTTTGTATCTTGTCATTACACTTTAGTTTAAATTTTACATTTGAATTGTCTCTTAAAGTTTTGCAGATAATAGACAATTAAATATGTCAGAATGTTTCCACAGCTTCTGTGGTTTATCTTTGTTCTGTCTCAATTAATCCCATGGGTAAACATCTGTCCAATTTTTTTTATTAAAAAAGTGAAATGTAGAAATAACTAAAATTCTCAGTCTAAGTGCACAAAAGTTACAAGATAATAAATAAAAAGAGAAAATTCTGGAAGACTCAACAGGAAGGAATTATCTACAGAGAGAGAAACAGATTTAAAATTTTGGGTCAATGACCGTCCATCAGAACAAGATGCTATGCTTGACCACCAACTATGCTGCTAAATTCTGGGATGATGAACACAAATACTGGTTTTAATTATGACATAGATGTCCTGTGAATTAATAAATGAAAAATCTTCATGCATCTGGTTAAAGATTCTGAGCAGGATAAGGAATGAAGATTCTGAGAGGTCTCTTCCTGTAGTTGACAAGGGGGCAGGTGTGGGGGGACGCTGGGGAACCTGTAAAAATAAATGGACAACTTGCACCTGAACCAGAACATATCCAAAATTCTTCAGAGTTGGGGCACTTGTGCCAGTGCTGCAGGGGAGGGTTTAACCCAATTTTGATAGGAAAGCAGGCAGACAAAAGAGTTAGGAACAGCCAATACAAAAGGAAAATAAAGTCAGACTACTAGGCAAAGCATAGATTTTACACAGCTTGATAATATACATGAGAGGAATGCAAGGCTGGAATGTATCTATTTTAATTTGAGGACATTGACAAGTAAGGCAGATGAATTGAGGCCATTGATTAGCATTTGGGAACACGATATTGCTGCTCTCATGGAAAAGTGATTGAAAGACAAGCAGAATTGATGTCAACAATCCAAGGTATAGGATCATCAGCTGTAATGGGTGTGGGGGAATTTGTAAAAGAGGAGGTGGCTTTTCAAATTGAATTGTCTATTAATTTTTTTTTTTAAATTATAGCACGGTAACAAGCCATTTTGGCCCATGAGTCCATGCCGCTCAATTACACCCAAATAACCTACAACCCCCAGTATGTTTCGAATGGTGAGAAGAAACTGAAGGCCCTGGGGAAAACCCACACAGGCACAAGGAGAATGTACAAACTCCTTACAGGCACCCTGGTCCTGATTGCTGGCGCAGTAAAGGTGTTGCACTAACCACTATGCCAACCATGCCATCTTACTGCAGTAAGGAGAGAGGATATCTAAATTAGATTAGGTTGGTTGGCATTGTCGTGGGACTGAAGGACCTGCTTCCATGTTGTAGAATGCCATGAGTATATGAAGTACAAGACCATACAAATAGAATTTTGAAACAAAAAGGGGTGCATTGAGATATCCAGACAGTGAAGAGGAGATAAAGGATATATAAGTTAATCACATTGAATTGTAAAAATTATAGGGTTATGGAAGAACGGGATTTCAGCTTTCTCAGGATTGATTGGGATCTTATTGGTGGAATGCGTATGGAGTAGAGAGAATTTATGCAATGCATCCAGCAGAGCTCTTTAAGCCAGTATTTTTTGAATGGTAAAATATTGAATTTTATTAATCTTTTGAAGGATTTAGGTGTCCTTATGCATGATTCACTTTGAATTAATTTGCCCCTACAGCACGCAATTAAGAAGGAAAATGGAAATTGAGCATAATAATATTGGACCGCAATGAGAAAATTGCAGAAATGTGATCTCAGGGAGGAAATATTTGCGAGTGATGCTGTGCAATGAAGGCTGGGTGGGGAAAGATTAAGAAAATTGGGCTTACATTCTCTGGAATGAGAAATTATTTCACCAAAACATAATAATATAATGTGCAATTTAATCAGGTAGATGCAGTGTGTCAATAACTAAGGTTCATTCTAAAAAAATAAGGGAGCAAATATTTCAGGACAGAAATGAGAGGAAATATTTTCATCAGGAGGGTCAGGAATGTTTGAAATATGTTTTGATTGCCAAGTACGTTGAAGAGAGAGATTGATAAGTTTTGAGATAGCGAGGGAATTAGGAGATACAAAGGTTAGGTTAGGATCCTGACACCAGTGATCAGCCATGATCTTTTTAATGGCAGAGTCAGTGCAAGGGGTCAAATGGGAAACTTCAGTTTTTATTTCTTGTGTGCCAACTAGGAAGATCATTTGTATGACATTTTAATCAGAGATTCCAACAGCTGTCGAGACTTAACATTTTATTTGGACTTTAAAGATATGGGGACTATTTTTTAGATGGTAATCTCATTTTTTTGAGAAGATTAATTGTTCTGGTAAATTAAGAAACAACTCTTTTCCTTTTTGTCACGTTTTATTTCATCCATAGTTGACCTTCAGCATCAACTCGCTAATAAAGAGCATTTCATACATCCCACACTCAAGTAGTGTTTCCAGTTAGATTTTTATAAACTTGCCTCGTGATTTCTCTGAAAACTCCACAGGTCAAGATCAGGACTCAACAGAATAAGAATATTAGAACAGTTTCACTTTATTCAAAATTTCCCTTTGTGACTCTCAGCTTGATTAGAAACTTGGCCAAGAAAGGTTTTCTGGCTGGTTAAATATTTATAAAAAAAGTTTAATGTCAAAATTCCTTCACTTTTGGTGTCCAGCATTACAGAAAGCATATCGGGAAAATGTCTCAGCAAGTGCTTTTCAACAGGATAAAGATAATAAATTTGTAAAGTTTATATATGGTCAATAATGTTTTGATAAAATTAACTTAAAAACTCAGCAGGTCTCTGAGTATCCATATGAAGTAAAGATATGTAACCAACATTTTGGGCCTGAGCCTAAAACAAAGCTTTTACTTAAATGTGCTGTAGCCCCAGTTGAGAATGTGGGTGTAAAGCAAGTAAAGTGGGAGATTAAGCTACCCTGTGAAGCACTAGTGCTAATAGCATTGTAGAGTAATGTTCTTGCCAATCTCCACTGATTGGGGTCTGGAGGTTGAAAATCCAGGATCCAATTCCACATTGAGGTATTTAGCCCCAGGTCTTGGGAGTTTGCAGATTAGCTTTGAAGGAATGGTGGTGTTAAATGCTGAACTGTAGCCAATAAAGAGCCTTCCCCATAGCTCTAAAATTATTTTTTCTTAAGTGCCTATCCGGTTATGTTCTGACTGTCTTGAACAGTTACCATTAACATAGGAAGTAAAGTAATTGTCCTTGTTGCTGGAAAAGTTTACCTCACATCACACTAAAGTATTTTTCCAACCACTTTGAATTTGTGTCTTCCAGCCATCACAGTGGCAATAGTTTCTCTCTCCATTTCTAGGGTAAACTCGAGGTGATTTTGTGGACTATAATCTTACCTTTTCTCAATCTTCTATGTAGCTTCTTTAACAGTTAACCTAATAGTATATCCCAGAAGCATTCAAATACATCTTTCCTGCAACTTCCTCAGGATGTTCACATCCTTCCTAAAGTGTGATGATGAGAATCAAGTTCAGTGGTCGAACCAGAGTTTTATGAAGGTTGAACATAACTTTCTTACTTTTCCATTCTGTGTTTCTGCCTACAAAGACCAAAATCTTGTATTCTTTCTGTAAATGCCCTGCCACTTCCAGATCTATCACATATTACAGATTCTTCAAAATTATGCTTTAGGTTTTATAGGCTTTGCCAAAAAAATCACCACATTATTTAAAAATCAACTTGTCTGCCCATTCATTCATTTCCTCATGTAGGCTGCTACTGTCCTTCCTCACTGTTTACAACATCTCTAAGTTTGGTTTAAACACAACAAATTTTGAAATTTTGCACGACACAGATGTACCCAAGATATGAACATGCATCAAAAAAATGATGGGGGCAGCACTGACCCTAGAGAAGTAAGCACCATTGATTCTCAGCTTCTAGTCAGAGAAACAAATTGGTATTTTAAAGTAATTCAACAGAAATAAATGATCAACATCCAGAAGGAACATTTAAATTTCAAATAAGATTGGATGATAACTTTTATGTATTTTGAATTATTAGCAGATATTTCTCATTGTTTATTCCTGGATGTAGAAGATACTAGGACAGCACAAAAGGTTCCTCTCCAGCTAACCCAAGGTGGCCTTTATGATTAATTATTTTGTTTCTAACCAACAAATCAGAATATTAATAGAGTTCACTTTTCCCTGGTGAGGTGTAAACTTATAACCTCAGGGTTGGTGGTCCTGTATCATAACCACTTAGCTTTGTCAGTTGTGGTATTACTCACAGTAATTTAGACATTGTGCAGTTTTAGAAAGGCAAGGCCATTATATCATTCAAAATCTTTATATCTGGGTGAATAGAAGTACAATAAGTTTTAAAAGTCAGGCCATTGCTTGTAATAATAAAATTACAATGGCACAGGTTTTATGCTTTTAATTATTCTGAGCCTAGCTATTGATTATTAACTTAAAAGCAACAGCCTTGTAAATTAGAGCCTTTATTTATATATCTTTCAATAGCTTAACTTATCAGAATTTTTGGTGGAGCTGAGCTCTTGGCATAAGGTTTCAAGAATAAAATTATCCAATAAAGTTGTAACAGTGGTACAAGTATAAAATATGGACCTAAAACTAATTTACATTCCTTTGTTCCTTGCAAAGATCAAGGGCCAAGTTCACTTTAAAAATATTGGTAGCTTATAAAATAGTAACAAAAGTTCTGGCAAATAGAATGAATAATTTGTAACCTGAATTAATTAATATGGATCAGACAACAGTGTGTTAAAAGAAGACAACCTTCAGAAAATGTAACTCGATTGCTTAGCATAGTTAATTTAGTGCAAAAAAAAAGAGGTGACTTGAGTGTTACAATGGCTTTAGATGCAGAAAAGGCATTTGATAGATTAGAATGGGATTTTTTTCTTTAAAGTATTAGAAAAGTTTGGATTTGGATTAAATTTTTAAAATTGGGTTAAAGCATTATATAATAGTCCTAAAATTAAAATAATAGCAAATGGACAGGTATCTTAGCCATTTAATTTAACAAGATCAAGTAGAAAAGGATGTCCCTTGTCACCAGCTTTATTTGTTTTAGCTCTAGAACTGCTTGCCCAGAGGATTCAGTTGGATTTATAAATTAAGGGCTTTAGGGTAGGTCAAGAGGAACACAAAATAAGTTTATTTGTCGATGATGTTTTAATACATTTTACTGAACCCGAGTCATCTTTAAGTAGATTGAACGCCCAAGTGAAAGAATATGGGAAAGTTTTGGATTATAAAATAAATTGGAATAAAAGTGAAATTAGCCTTTGACATAATATTATACCCAGTGTTAGAGAGATATGCAGTTTAAATGGACAAAGGAAGGTATTAAGTATTTAGGAATACGTACAGATAACAATTTGAAGAATTTATAGAAGGTGAATTATTTATTTTTACTTAAAAAGATTTAGAAAGATTTTTTAAAATTGATAAATTTACCCATAACTTTAGTTGTAAGGGTGAATTGTATAAAGATGAATGTATTTCCAGGGATACAATATCTTTTTCAGACATTACCTCAAGGTAAAATGGCAAGAGTTTCTGTAGAAAAGTTAACGTGGAAATATGAATAAGGAGGATTACAGCTCTCCAATTTTAAGAATTATAATCGAGCAGCACAGATGAGATTCCTTGCTTCTTTATTTGAAAATGTAAAACTGGCATGGATTAACATAGAACTGAACAAAATTGAAGAAATTAGAAGAATTCATATAAGTGGGAATTGAAATTGTTGGTTGCTGATAAAGATGCACCACTATTGATGCATTTACTCGATGTTTGGAATGGTAGAGGGTCTTTATCACCAAAAATGCCATTGATTAATCCTCTTTCGGTATTTTCAAGAGATAATCAGTTCTTAAATACATGGTATTATAAAGGAATTGTTAATGTGGAAGACTGCTATGAGAGAGGACAATTAATGTCTTTTGAACAATTGAGGAACAAAGATTATATTGTAACTGTCGGGAACTGAGTTGCAAACTGGCTCACAAAATGGCCAGTGAACCCGGTGATCACAAGGGCCCTGCAGGGACCAACGTCCATTATCCCACGTGACCTCCTGCACAGCAGGCAATGGTTGCCAGTCAGAAGCTGGTGCTGCGATGACGTCATTCCTGACATCAGAGGCAGGGAGTGAATACAAACAGAGCTGGCAGAGCAATAAATCAGTCTTCGACCTCGACTCGACTATGTGTGTTTGTCGTTGTTACTCCACAGTTTGTATAGCATGCACGCTACATTGATGTACCCAGCAGGTCCAACCGGACCAAGCAGTTTTCCCACGCAGTCTCGCTAAAGCTCCCAATGTTTTGGGCATCACAGCCATGTTGTTCAAACAGGCCAAGACCCAGTTCCATCTTTGACAGATCACTGCCAATGACACCCATTACTACTACGTAGTGAGCTAGCTCAAACAAGATACAGCAGTGAGAGTCGTAAATTTCCTATGGCAGCCTACAAAGCAAGGCAAATAGCCCTTAAAGAGCTATTAACCCGCACCTTTGGACTATCATGGCGTGAGCGTGCTGCCTGTTTGCTGCACATGGACAATTTGGGTGACAGGGCCCCATCCACCCTTATGAGTGAGATGCTCACACTCACCAAGGGGCACAAGCCTTGCCTTCTCTCTGAGCAGATCTTCCTGGAGCAGCTGCCCAAAGATATCTGACTTCTGCTCACTGACGAGGACTTCATTGACCCGAGGAAAGTCGCAGCCCGGGCAGACATGCTCTGGAGAGTGAAGAAAGAAAATGGTACCTCAGTGTAAATGATTGCCAAGCCCTGACCCCAGCTGGCAACAAGGCCACAGCAGGCGTAGAGGGATGGACCCCCTCTACTCAGCCATATTGCTATTATCCTCAATGATGGGGTGCGGGGGCCCATTGATGCCACCCACTCTGCACATTTCCAGGAAATGTCATGGCCTACCATCGTTAATGGCTGCAGCGGTTGGCCATCATGACAGCCTCCTCCATGTGTGGGACTCCGTCAGGAAGGCAGTTCCTTGTGGACACCCATGGCCTCTGACACCCGAAACGCCAAGCTGAGCTCAGCACTGAGGGCAGCAAACAGCACCTCAAAACAAACTTACGACACCTACACTGTGCCCCTATGATTTGCTGGCCACCAATTTAAGTGGACTTTTACAGTCGTGGCAGTGGTGCAGCCGCTGCTGGGAGCTGATTTCCTGCATGACCACTACCTGCTGGTAAATTTTAAAGGGCGGCATTTGGTGCACGCAAGAACTTTCCAGACAATGCCCCTAGGGGAAGCAAAACTACCAGCCCCCCACTTCAACTCTGTCACACTATCCGACAATGCCTACAAACGCATCCTGGTGGAGTTCCCTGCAATCGTGGCACTGCAGTTCTCCTCTCCCCGCTCCACGCCAGGGCATGCCATCTTCCCCCTAAGAAAGTTGCCCTCGCCAAAGAGAATTTTAAGAAAATGGAGGGGTTGGGGATGGTTCAACAGTCAGACAGCTCCTGGCCTTTCCCCTGCACATGGTCCTGAAGACAGCAGGAGGGTGGAGGTCTGCGGTGATTACGATGCCTCAACAAGGCCACCATACCAGAGAGATGCCCCGTGCCCCATATCCAAAACTTTACCGCCAACTTACAAGGGCCACGAGTGTTTTCAAAGGTTGATTTAATCAGAGGTTATCATCAAATCCCAGTGCACCTCAAGGACATGCCCAAAACTGCCATAATCACCACCTTTGACTTGTTCAAATTCATGAGGATATGAGCTTAAGAACGCTGCTTAGACTTTTCAGCAGCTGATGAATGTGGTGGGCTGGGACCTCCCATTCATGTTCAACTATTTGGACAATATTCTTATTGCCAGCTGCAATCATTCAGAGTACACAGCCCACTTCAGATAACTATTCACCTGCCTGCAGTAGTTTGGACTGACCATCAACCCCACCATGTGTAAGTTTGGGCGGGACACAATTGACTTCCTGGGGCATCAGATCAATAGGTACAGGGTGAAACCACTGCCCGAGAAGGTAGAGGCTATTCAGCGGTTCACAAAACCTCACACCTTAAAGGGCCTGCAGGACTTCACTAGTATGATTAACTTTTACCATCGATTCATACCACTGCAGCTCAGATCATGTGTCCCCTTTTCAAGTTCTTGGTGGGTAAAAATAAAGATGCTGCTTGGGATGAGGAGGCCTTGGAGGAGTTCCAGAAGGCTAAGGACACTCTGGCTAATGTTATCCTTCAGTTTCCCCCCAGCCAGAGGTGCTGAACGCCCTCACGGTGGATGCCTCCAGTACAGCAGTTGGAGGGATCCTCGAACTGCTAATCAATGGACAATGGCAGCCCTTGGCCTTCTTTAGCAGGCACCTCTGGCCACCTGAACTTAAATACAGGACCTTTGACCAAGAGCTATTGGCGCTGTACCTGGAGGTCAGGCACTTCCAATACTTTCTGGAAGGCAGACAATTAAAGGTCTTCATAGACCACAAACTTTACTTTCCACAAAGTGTCTGACCCATGGTCAACTAGGCAGCAGAGGCACCTTTCCTACATGTCCAAATTCACCACAGACATCCAACACATTGCCGGCAAGAACAATTTGGTGGCCGATGCACTCTGCCGTCCCACCATCGAGTCCGTCCATGCCCTATCCCAGGGCATAGATTATTCAGCCCTAGCAAGGGCACAACATAACAATCCTGTGATCCTGGCATATAGGACAGCGCTTTCCAGGCTGTGGCTGGAGGATGTCATAATTGCCCCAGGCAACCAGACACTACTCTGCAATGTCTCTACCAGCAAACCCCACCATGCTGGCAGCATGGGGACAACAGGTCTTTGCCGCAGTGCACAACCTTGCGCATCCAGCCATCAGAATCACAACAAAGAAGGTGGTCAGCTTCATCTGGCATGGGCTCCGCAAACAGGTCAATCAGTGGGCCAAGACCTGCATGCTCTGCCAGGTGTCCAAGGTGCAAACTCACACTAAAGCACCTCCCAAACTTTTGAGCCAGCGTGGCGTAGGTTCAGCCACATCCACATTGCAGGACTGCTACCAGTTTCTCCTGGGGCAAGATACCTCCTCACTATCATCAACCACTCTACAAGGTGGCCAGAGGCAGTCCAGATGGCTGACACGACCACAGAGACCTGCGCCAAGGCACTAATCAACACCTGGATTTCCAGGTTCAGAGTTCCGGAACATCTCACCCCCAACAGGGGAGCACAGTTTATCTCGGGGCTCTGACCACCACTAGCCAAACTGTTAGGAACCCATCTCCACCATACCATATCACCCACAGGCCAATAGTCTGGTGGAGTGGTTCCACAGACACTTAAAAAGAGCCCTGATAGCCTGGCTTAAGAGGCCCAACTGGGACGATGAACTGCCTTGGGTCCTTCTGGGGATACACACCACACCAAAGGATGACTTTAATGCCTCCACAGCAGAAATTGTCTACAGCGCACCCTTGGTAATCCCAGGGGAGATCTTGGCCACTGCCAAGGATCCAGAAACCCCCACAGTTGCACTGAAACAACTAAGGGAAAGATTGGGTACCCTAGCCCCTCTGACCCTCCACAGCCTCCGCCGCATGGCCAGCCCAAATCTTTCATCCCCAAAGACTTACACACCTGTGAATGTTTTTGTGTGAAGGAGAGTGCACCAGGAGCCCCTCCAATAGCCATTCGAGGGGCTTACAGAGTCATCAGGCATGATGACTTGATGTGTGTATTGGACATTACCAGCAGAGGAAACCTTCACCCTTGACCGCCTGAAACCAGCCCACATAGACATTAGCCAGCTAGTCGAGACTCAGCCCCTGCCAAACAGAAGTAGGTCACCCAAAGTGGCAGTGAACACTCCGATCACCAGTTCTGGGGGGTGGATGGGGGGGGCGTTGTGTATCAACCTGGCTCACAAAATGGCTGGTGAACCCAGTGATGGTGATGGCCCCGCAGGGACCAACAGCCGTCATCCCATATGACCTTCCGCATGATGGGAAACAGCGGGCAATGGTGGGAACGCCAGCCAGTCAGAACCTAGCACTGCGATGACATCACACCTGTTGTCAGAGGCAGGGAGTGAATATAAACAGAGCTGGCAGTGCAATAGATCAGTCTTCAACCTCGACTTGAGAGTGTGAGTGTGAATGTGTGTGTGACTCAACACGTTGTGTAATACAATATTTGACGAACTACTCTTTTTTAAAAAATTTTCAATTAAAGGCATTTTTTAGAGATAAATTAGGGCCAGCAATGTCTTTGCCTAATTGTACTGAAGAAGAACTTATTAGGAGTGGGAATGACAAAAAAAAATTTCTTTGATATATTTGCTATTGCAAATAGGAACTTCTAAATTAGGATTGCGTAGATCTAGGCAGAGATTGGAAACAGATTTGAATATTACGATAGATCAACAAATTTGGGAAAATTTATGTAGAGATTCTAAGACTAAAATTATTAATGTAAGGTACAGATTAGTTCAATACAATTAGTTCAATATATCAATTATATCATACACCACAGAGTTGAATAGATTGAAATGAGATTCATTAGATCAATGTTTAAGATGTGGTGAGGATTTAGGATCTTTCATACATTCAACATGGTCTTGTCCAAATGTGAGACACTTTTGGGTGTCTAAAAGTAATTTTCTACAAAAGGTTACACGAGTGGTTCTCAACCTTTTTCTTTCCACTCACATACCACTTTAAGTATTCTCTATACCATCGATGCTCTGTGATTAATAAGGGATTGCTTAAGATGGTATATGGGTGGAAAGAAAAAGTTTGAAAACCACTGTTTTAATCATACCTAATTGACTCATTATGTGCATGGTTTCATAACTCCAATGAAAATGGACCAATGACTATTTTTCTCAAACAAAATATTTCAGTAACAATTGGATCTAGAGCAGTGATTCTCAACCTTCCCTTCCCAGTCGCATACCACCTTAAGCAATTCCTTACTAATCACAGAGCACCTTTGGCATAGGGATTACTTAAAAGTGGTTTGTGAGTGGAATGAAAAAGGTTGTGAACAGGAGCTGTTTTTCTATTAAATCCTGATCTATTTTTATTAGGAAATATTGAAGCTACAATTCCTAAATTGAAATTATCAATTTATCAATTGAAATTTGTTAAATAAGCAGTAGCAAGAAATTGTATTGCAATTACTTGGAAATTGGATACATCTTTAACAATGCCAAAGTGGCATGCTGAAATTCAAAGTTGTATCTCTTTGGAAAAAAATTACTTATAACTTAAGAAATAAATATTCTATGTTTTTACAAATTTTGCACCCGTAATGACTTTAAATTTATAATTATATACTTTTTACCCCTGTGGTCCTGCAGAATCCTCCTCTATATGTTTGTGTTAGAACTGATGAGTTGCACTGTACAACATCTCTCTCTCTACAATCCATGATTCTTTGTTACTTTTTCTATCTCTTTATACATATTTTTATTTTTCAATTTGTACTTTTTCTTTTTTTTGGGGTGGGATAGAGGGGTTTTGGGATGGGTTGAAAACCATCATGTATGTAATCAAATCAATTTTTTTATATCTGTATATTTGAATAATACGATTTGTATTTTGTAATTTGTATATCTGATTGTACCCAGCTGGAAGCCTACTCAGTTGACAACACGGCCACCTTGTGGTTACCCCAGGTGCTGCCATCTTTGGACTCAATCGCAACCGCCACGCACCATTAGCGACCCGACCATAGCTGCTGAACTCCATGAGCACCCAATATCTTGGACACCGCCATCTTTGAAACTCAGCAGCTCCATGTGCAAGCCATAGGGGCTGCCATCTTGGATGCCATCATCTTGCAACTGAGCAAGATGATGGCATCCACCATAGCTACAGACAACGACCTGACACTGGCCTCCATCATGCTGGATCAATATAGCCCTCACCAACTTGCCAGATCAATGTTAGATATCCAGTTAAATGGCCATGTGATGAGCTGCCTGTACAATAGTGGGAGCATGGAGAGCTTCATCCAACTGGACATGGTGCGGCGCTACTCCTTCATGGTTAAGCCAGTGAATCATAAAGTCTCCTTGGCCTTAAAGACCCAAACGGCTAATGTCCATAGCTTCTGAGTAGTAACCCTGACTGTGTGGGGCACAGACTACAAAGACTTTAAATTCCTGGAGCTGCCATGCTACTGAGACTGGACTTCCAATGCCACCTTAAAAGCATGACAATGGAGTATGATGGGCCCCACCTCCCTCACTGTCTGTAACCAGCATTTCTTAAATCACCCACTGTGCTCCACCAGCAAGATCCCCCCCTGCCCCTACTGTTTCCAACCAGCAACCCGAATATTGCCCACGGCACAAGACCTGCGGGTTCTCAACCCTCAAGTTCACCCCTCCACCACTGTTCGCTAACCTCACCCTACTGTAAACCCGTTGCCACCAAAAGTAGATGGTGCTGCGATTATTCAATAAGGGGATAATTGAAGCCAGTACCTGCCCTTGGAGAGCACAAGTGGTGGTGGTGAGGAATGGGGAAAGAAACAGGATGGTCATTGACTACAGTCAGACCATTAACAAATACCCGCAGCTGGGTACCTCTTTCCTGCATATCTATTGTGGTAAATCAAATCACATAATGTCGAGTTTTCTTCACCATCGACCTTATGTCAGCTTATGACCAGCTTCCCATCACCTGGAAGAACACCAATACACTAGTTCTGAGGCAGATGGCTGCCCCTTCCATTTCCTGAGGGTTTCCTTCGGCATCACCAATAGGATTTTGGACTTCCAGCCGGAGATGGGCTGAATGGTAGACCAGTATAAGCTGCAGGCTACGTTCCTGTATCTGGACAATGTCACTATTTGCAGCCAGAACTTGCAGGACCATGACACCAAAAATTCCTCCAGACTGCCAAATCCTCGCAGAAATAAGGCTAAATGCATATTTTGCACAACTTGCCTTGCCACCCTTTGCTATGTCATAGAGAATGGAGGTATTGGCCCCTACTCTGAATGCATGTGCCTGCTTTTGAAACTCCCCTCTCCCACAGCCTTAAGGCCCTGAACAGGTGCCTGGGCTTCTTTTGCCACTATGCCCAGTGGATCCTCAATTATACGAGCAAGGCTCGGCACCTCGTTAAATCTATCTCCTTTCCCCTGGCACCAGAGGAGTACAGCTTTCTGCCACATCATAGGAGACATTGCCAAGGCTACAATGCACACTGTGGATGAATCCATCCCATTTCAGGTGGATAGCAATGCATCCAACTTTGCCCTGAAAGCCACACTTAACCAGGCAGGCAGACCCATCGCTTTCTTTTCATGCATCCTCCAGGGCCCTGAAATTCAACACTCCTCAGTTGGGAGGGAGGCCCAAGCTGTTGTTGAGGCAGCTCAGTACTGGAGACCCTGCCTAGCTAGCAAATGATTTACCTGGCTGACTACCTTTCTGGCTTTCATGTTCAACAACCAGCAGCTGGGTAAAATCAAAAATGACAAGGTATTAGACTTTCCACCTATAACTACGATATCTTACACCAGCCGGGAAGCTCAATGAGCCCTCAGATGCATTATCCCATGGAACATGTGCCAGTGCACAAATAGACTGTTTGCAAGCCATCCATAACAATATCTGCCACCCTGAAGTCACCAGGTTCTTCCATTTTATCAAAGCCCGCGATCTTCCTTCCTCCATTGAGATTAGGACTATGACCAGGAACTGCCGGAACTGTGCAGAGTGCAAACTGTATTTCTATTGACCAGACCGAGCTCAACTGATAAGGGCCACCTGTCCCTTTGAATGCCCGAGCATTGATTTCAAAGGATCCCTCCCCTGACCGCAATGTGTACTTCCTCAACATTATTGACAAGTATTCACATTTTCCATTCACTAGCTGCCACAGACATCAAAAACTACACAGCCTCTTCACTGTTGTTGAGTTCCCCTGCTGTATCCATAGCAACCAGATGCCCCCCTTTATGAGTGACACACTGCTCCAGTATCTGCTGGCCAGAGGTATCGCCACAAGCAGAACCACCAGCTCCAACCCTCGAAGGAACGGCAGGTAGAATGGGAGAATGCCACCATCCAGAAGGCCATCTTCCTAGCCCTGGGCTCTAAAGGTCTTCCAGTCTCCCACTGGCAAGATGCCATTCCTGAGGCATTCCACTCCATCAGATCATTCCTATGTACCGCCACCAATGCCACTCCACATGAAAGACTTCCTTCCCCAGGAAGTCTGCAGCAGGGACCAAGCTCCTGGCCTGGCTGATGTCCCCAGGGCTGGTCCTACTCTGGAAGCACATGAGGAGCCATGTCTTACCCACTCCCACCTCCTCCATGGCAACCCCCAATATGCCTATGTGGCTTACCCTGATGGGCTTGAGGACACAGAATTGGTTAGGGACCTGGTGCCCTCAGGACAACAACTGACCACCCCACCCACACCCCCTTCTCCTATCTTCACCCATGTACATCAGAGCCATGGCAGGTTACCCCAGCCTCAATGAATGGCATGCCAGACATCGCCACACATCCATCAAACTGACACTGACTGCTCCATACAGGCACCCTAGACTGTCCAGGACCTCATTGCAGTAACTCAGCCACAGATGGCACAAGACAGTCACAGCAGCAGATAAGACCGCCCAAAAGACTTAATTTATGGTAACTTCTGATGTACTTCACATCACCAGACTCTTTTTAAAAACAACGGGTGAATGTGGACCCTGGTGCCAGGGTCAGGGATATCTCCGATCGAGTACATAGCATTCTGCAAGGGGAAGGAGAACAGCCAGAAGTCGTGGTCCATGTGGGTCCAATAACTTAGTTAGAAGTGGGGATGAGGTCCTGAAACAGGATTATGTAGAATTAGGTAGGAAGTTAAAAAACAGGACCTCCAAGGTAGTAATCTCTGGATTGCTGCACGTGCCACGAGCTAGTGAGGGTAGAAATAGGAGGATGTGGAGGATAAATGTGTGGCTAAAGAGATGGTGCAGGGGGCAAGGGATAAGATTTCTGGATCATTGGGATCTCTTCTTGGGAAGGTCGGACCTGTACAAGAGGGACGGACTCCACTTGAACTGGAGGGGGACTAATGTGCTGGCAAGCAGATTTGCTAGAGCTGTGGGGGAAGGTTTAAACTAGTTTGGCAGGGGGGGTGGGGAACAGAGTGTGAGAGCAGTGTCCAGGGAGTATGGCCACCTAGATAGGAATAAAAAAGATAACAAAGGTAGGATTGAGATTAGGGTAGAAGGTAAAAAAGAGAATATATGTGAGGGTTATTCTCTGAGATGCATATATTTTAATGCAAGAAGCATAGTGAACAAGGTAGATGAGCTGAGAGCATGGATAGATACTTGGGGTCACGATATTGTGGCAATTAGTGAGACCTGGCTACAGGAGGGCAGGACTGGCAACTTAATATTCCAGGATACATTTGTTTTAGATGTGATAGATCAGGGGATAAAAAAGGAGTTGCTCTGCTTGTTAAGGAGGACATTACTGCCATGAGGTGGCAGGATGGTATGGAGGGATCAACCAGTGAGGCTGTTTGGGTGGAATTGAGGGGTGGAGGAGGCAAGAGGGTGCTATTACAGACCACCAAATGGGCCAAGAAAATTAGAGGAACAAATTTATAAGGAGATAACATATATGTGTGAAAATCATAAGGTAGTGATCATGGGAGATTTTAACTTCCCACACATTGATTGGGATACCCATACGGTTAGAGGGCTGGATGGGCTGGAGTTCGTTAAATGTGCTCAGGATTGTTTTCTAAATCAGTTAGTAGAAGAACCGACTCGGGACGGTGTAATACTGGATCTCCTGTTAGGGAACGAACTAGGTCAGGTAGCGGACATTAATGTTGGAGAACCAATTGGGTCTAGTGATCATAATTCTGTTAGTTTTAGGGTAGTTTTAGGGAAGAGCAAGGAGAGGCCTAAAGTTGAGGTTCTGGATTGGAAAAGAGCAAATTTTGAAGGAATATGAAGGGATTTGGGGAGTATTGAGTGGGACAGGATATTTTCAGGTAAGGATGTTAATGAAAAATGGAGGATATTCAAAAAAGAAATTTTGAGGGTACAGAGTAGTTATGTCCCAGTGTGGATCAAAGGAAAGGCTGGAAGTCAAAGGGAGGCTTGGTTTTCGAGGAATATTGGAAATTTGGTTAGGAGAAAAAGGGAGGTGTACAAAAGGTATAAAGAGCAAGGAGCTGAGAAGTTGAAGGAGGACTACAAAGAGTGTAGAAGGAATCTTAAGAAAGAAATTAGAAAGGCCAAAAAAAGGCATGAAGAGGCTTTGGCTGACAGAGAAAAATAAATCCAAAGTGTTTCTATAAGTACATTAACAGTAAAAGATTAGTGAGAGATAAAATTGGACCCCTTGTAGACAGCGAGGGTAGGCTGAGTGAGAAGTCTGAGGAAATGGGGCAAATTTTGAATGATTTCTTTGCCTCGGTATTCACTAGGGAAAAAAATGTTGAACCAGTTGAAGTAAAGAAAAATAGTGGGGAGGTCATGAAGCATATAAGGATAACCGAGGAGGTATTGTTGGCTGTGTTAAAAAAGATAAAGGTGGATAAATCTCCCGGACCAGACAAAATATTCCCTAGGACACTCAGGGAGGCTAGTGGACAGTTAGTAGGGCCATTAACAGAGATATTTAGGATGTCAATGGCCACGGGGGTGGTGCCAAAGGATTGGAGGGTGGCACATGTGGTTCCTCTGTTTAAGAAAGGGTCCAAATGCAAGCCTGTAAGTCTGACGTCTGTGGTGGGCAAGTTTTTTTTTATTTTTATTTTTTAAAATTTTTTATTTTTTACACTATAAACCATATTGATCAAGATACATACATTTTTCTTTTCAAATATATACAGTGTCGTTTTCTCCCCTTCCCTCCTCCCCTCCCACTTATTTAAAGTTCAGAATATAAGATACATTAAACCCTTTAAAAAATGTTGTCACTCAATAAAAATAAACAAGAAATTCCACTGAGTCAGTTCTTTTCATTATCTTCTCCTTCTGTCATTTTAGGTGGTAGATGTCCACGGTAGGTTTTCTCTATTGTGTTTCATGTATGGCTCCCATATTTGTTCAAATATTGTAATGTTATTTCTTAAATTGTATGTTATTTTTTCTAATGGAATACATTTATTCATTTCTATATACCATTGTTGTATTCTCAAATTATCTTCTAATTTCCAGGTTGACATAATACATTTTTTTGCTACAGCTAGGGCTATCATAATAAATCTTTTTTGTGCTCCATCCAAATCAAGTCCAAATTCTTTGTTTTTTATATTACTTAGGAGGAAGATCTCTGGGTTTTTTGGTATATTGCTTTTTGTGATTTTATTTAGTATCTGGTTTAGATCTTCCCAAAATTTTTTCACTTTCTCACATGTCCAGACTGCATGAACTGTTGTTCTCGTTTCCTTCTTATAGCGAAAACATCTGTCTGATACTGTTGGGTCCCATTTATTTAACTTTTGAGGTGTAATGTATAACCTGTGTATCCAGTTATATTGTATCATACATAACCTTGTGTTTATTGTGTTTCTCATGGTTCCGGAGCATAGTTTCTCCCATGTTTCCTTCTTTATCTTTATGTTTAAATCTTGTTCCCATTTTTGTTTGGTTTTACCATTTGTTTCCTCATTCTCCTTTTCTTGTAGTTTAATATACATGTTTGTTATAATTTTTTTGATTATCATTGTATCTGTAATCACATATTCAAAATTACTTCCTTCTGGTAACCTCAGACTGTTTCCCAATTTGTCCTTAAAGTAGGATTTCAGTTGGTAGTATGCCAACCTTGTATCGTCAGTTATATTATATTTATCCTTCAATTGTTCAAAATATAATAGTTTATTTCCCAAAAAACAATTCTCTATTCTTTTGATCCCTTTTTCCTCCCATTCTCTAAAGGAAAGATTATCTATTGTAAAAGGGATTAGCTGATTTTGCGTCAGTATTAGTTTTGGTAGTTGGTAATTTGTTTTATTCCTTTCTACATGAATCTTCTTCCAAATGTTGAGCAGATGATGCAATACCAGAGAATTCCTACGTAGTACCAATTTTTCATCCCATTTATATAATATATGTTCAGGTATCTTCTCCCCTATTTTATCTAGTTCTAATCTTGTCCAATCTGGCTTTTCCCTTGTTTGATAAAAATCTGATAGGTATCTTAATTGTGCAGCTCTATAATAATTTTTAAAGTTTGGTAGTTGTAAGCCTCCTTGTTTGTACCATTCTGTTAATTTATCTAGTGCTATCCTCAGTTTCCCCCCTTTCCATAAAAATTTCCTTATTATTTTCTTTAAATCCTTGAAAAATTTCTCTATTAATCGTATTGATATGTCTGAAATAAATATTGTATCCTTGGGAAAATGTTCATTTTAATACAGTTTATCCTTCCTATCAGTGTTAGTGGTAAATCTTTCCAATGCTCTAAGTCATCTTGTAATTTTTTCATTAGTGGATAATAATTGAGTTTATATAGATGGCCGAGGTTTTTATTTATTTGTATACCTTGATATCGCATTGCTTGCGTTTGCCATCTGAATGGTGATTCTTTCTCAAATTTTGAGAAATCCGCATTATTCATTGGCATTGCTTCGCTTTTATTTGTACCCCGACACTTCTCCATATTCCTTCAATTTCCTATGTAATTCTTTTATTGATATTTCTGGTTCTACTAAGTATATTATAATGTCATCTGCAAATAGACTGATTTTATATTCCTTGTCTTTTATTTTTATCCCTTTTATTTTATTTTCTGTTCTTATCAGTTCTGCCAGTGGTTCTATGGCTAATGCGAACAATAAAGGAGATAGTGGGCATCCCTGCCTTGTTTATCTGCTTAAGTTAATTTGTTTTGTTATATATCCATTTACTGTCACTTTCGCCAATGGCCCCTTATATAATGCTTTAATCCAATTAATATATTTCTCTGGTAATCTGAATTTATGTAGTACTTTGAATAAATAATTCCATTCTACTCTGTCAAAGGCCTTCTCTGCGTCTAAAGCAACCACTACTGTTGCAGTTTTATTTCCTTCTACTGCATGAATTAAATTAATAAATTTACAGATATTGTCTGTTGTTCGTCTTTTTTTAATAAATCCAGTTTGGTCTAGATTTACTATTTTTGGTACATAGTCGGCTAATCTGTTTGCTAATATTTAGCTATTATCTTGTAATCTGTGTTAAGTAAAGATATTGGTCTATATGACGCTGGTGTAAGTGGATGTTTCCGTCTTTGGTATTACTGTAATTATTGCTGTTTTACATGACTCTGGTAAGCTTTGTGTTTTATCAATCTGGTTGATTACTTCCAGAAGGGGGGAATTAATAAATCTTTAAATGTTTTATAGAATTCTATTAGGAATCCATCCTCTCCTGGTGTTTTATTGTTCGGTAGTTTTTTTATTATCTCCTGTATTTCTTCTATTTCAAATGGTTTTGTTAATTTATTTTGTTCCTCTGTTTGTAATTTCAGTAGTTCAATTTTAGTTAAAAATTCATCTATTTTATCTTCTTTCCCTTCGTTTTCAGTTTTGTATAGTTGTTTGTAGAATTCTCTAAAGTTTTCATTAATCTCCGTTGGATTATATGTGATTTGCTTGTCTTTTTTCCTTAATGCCAATACCATTCTCTTGTTCTGTCTTAAGCTGCCACGCTAGAATTTTGTGCATTTTTTCCCCTAGTTCATAATATTTCTGTTTTGTCTTCATTATGTTCTTCTCCACCTTATATGTTTGTAGTGTTTCATATTTTATTTTTTTATCTGCCAATTCTCTTCTATTAGTTGTGTCTTCCTTCATTGCTAATTCTTTTTCTATATTTGCTATTTCCCTTTCCAACTGTTCTATTTCCTTGTTGTAGTCCTTCTTCATCTTGGTTACATAACTTATTATTTGTCCTCTGATGAACGCTTTCATTGCGTCCCATAGTATAAACTTATCTTTCACTGATTCTGTATTTATTTCAAAGTACATTTTAATTTGTCGTTCAATTAATTCTCTAAAATCCTGCCTTTTAAGTAGCATGGAGTTTAATCTCCATCTATACATTCTTGGTGGGATGTCCTCTAACTCTATTGTCAATAACAGAGGTGAGTGGTCTGATAATAGTCTAGCTTTATATTCCGTTTTCCTAACCCTCTCTTGCATGTGAGCTGATAACAGGAGTAGGTCTATTCTTGAGTATGTTTTATGTCTGCCCGAATAATATGAATATTCCTTTTCCTTTGGGTGTTGTTTCCTCCATATATCCAAAAGTTGCATTTCTTGCATCGATTTAATTATAAATTTGGTTACTTTGTTCTTTCTATTATTTTTTTTTCCCAGTTTTATCCATGTTTGAATCCAAATTAAGATTGAAATCCCCTCCGATTAGTATGTTCCCTTGCGAATCTGCTATCTTCTAAAAGATATCTTGCATAAATTTTTGATCTTCTTCATTAGGTGAATATACATTGAGTAAATTACAAAACTCTGAATATATCTGACATTTTATCATTACATATCTCCCTGCTGGATCTATTATTTCCTCTTCTATTTTGATTGGTACATTTTTACTGATTAATATAGCTACTCCTCTAGCTTTTGATTTATATGATGCTGCTGTTACATGTCCTATCCAATCTCTCTTTAATTTCTTGTGTTCCAATTCGGTTAAGTGTGTCTCTTGTATGAATGCTATATCAATTTTTTCTTTTTTCAATAAATTTAACAGTTTCTTCCTTTTGATTTGGTTATGTATTCCATTAATATTTAAAGTCATATAATTCAACATAGCCATCTTATACTTTATCTTTCCTTTCCATTTCCTCATCATCACCTTTCCTTCTTATCCATTTGTTTTCTTTTTTTAAGCACATTATAAGACAACATTTCTAAAACATAAAATATTTCCAATACTCTCCTATCTAAAAATCCTTTAACCCCATTATCCCCTCCCCTTCCTGAGTTGCCCTTTGTCCCTTGTCAGGCAACCACATCTCCCCTCTCCCTTTGGATTTGCGAAATCACTCGCAAACGTCAATTGATTTCGCAGTTCTTCCCCACCCAGCCCCCCCAGAAAAGATTTTAATCTTCATATATAACAAAGGTCACTCCCTTAATTCCCTCCTTACTTCCTCTCTTCCCTTACTTTCCCTTGTTAATTCTTATCTATACTCTATATATTCTTTTCTAAATATACATACCCACATGTACACACATATATACATACACACATACACATATACATATATACCCATATACACACATACATATAGTTTGTGGTCATTTTTGCTCTTGTTACATGTCTTCATCTCTCTGTCTGTTTTGTAGTTGTTCTGCAAATTTTCGTTGCTCCTCTGGATCCGAGAATAGTCTGTTTTGCTGCCCTGGAATAACTATTTTAAGTACCGCTGGGTAACATGCTTGACAAACCTGATTGAGTTCTTCGAGGGGGTTACAAAAAAGGTTGATGAAGGGAAAGCTGTGGATGTTGTCTATTTGGACTTTAGTAAAGCTTTTGACAAAGTTTCCCACAGGAGGTTAGGAAAAAAGGTGGAGGCTGTTATATAGAGAATTTAGGTTAAAATGACTTAAGTTAAAATGTGATGATTAATCATAAAAAGGGAAGCCAGAACGGACAGGGAGCTTACTAGCAGCCAAGGACAAAAGGTTCAGCTGGATATGTTTTTTTAAACATATCTTTTCATGGTCATAGTGAGAGACATGCAGGAGACAAAAGATTGATAAGAAGGGTGAGAAACAGAATTTAGTGTATGTAGAGTTCGCAGCGTACGTAACGAACGTGATAATTAAAAATGCAGTTGTACTTAGAATGCTTTTGCAATACTAACCAATTAAAACAGTATTAATAAGAAGGGGAAGGGCAAACAATAAGGGTATAAAAATCAATGCACTGTATGTATCGGGGCTTAACTGGTGAGAAGCCAGTTGAGTCCAACTCTGCAGACTTGTAAATAAAGCTTGTCGTGTCATCAGTTTTAAAGAGACTCATGTGTGAGAAGTTTTATTTCTGACAGAGGCAATAGGTATAAATAAAGAGGTAGTGAAATGGATTCAGCAGTGGTTGGATGGGAGGTGTCTGAGAGTAGTGGTAGAAAATTGTTTGTCCAATTGGAGGCCGGTGACTAGTGGAGTTCCTCAGGGTTCGGTCCTGGGTCCACTATTATTTGTTATATATATTAACGATCTGGATGTAGGGGTGGAGAATTGGATAAGCAAGTTTGCGGGTTACACAAAGATTGGTGGTGTTGTGGACAGTGAGGTAGATTACCGTAGATTAAAAGGTGATTTAGGAAGGCTGGAGGTGTGGGCTGAGAAATGGCTGATGGAATTTAATACAGATAAATGTGAGGTGCTACATTTCGGAAAGGCAAATTTAAATAGGTCATATACATTGAATGGTAGACAATTGAAGAGTGCAGAGCAACAAAGGGATTTAGGAGTTATGGTAAATAGTACCCTCAAGGCTGATACTCAGGTAGATGGTGTGGTGAAGAAGGCATTTGGAATGTTGGCCTTCATAAATCGGAGTATTGAATTCAAGAGTAGGGAGGTTATGATGAAATTGTACAAGGCATTGGTGAGGCCAAATTTGGAGTACTGTTTACAGTTTTGGTCACCAAATTATAGGAAAGATATAAACAAAATAGAGAGAGTGCAGAGAAGGTTCACGAGAATGTTGACAGGATTTCAGGGTCTGAGTTACATAGAAAGGTTGTGCAGACTGGGGTTTTTTTCTCTGGAACGTAGAAGATTGAGAGGGGACTTGATAGAGGTGTTTAAGATTTTAAAAGGGACAGACAGAGTAAATGTGGATAGGCTTTTTTAATTAAGAGTGGGGGAGATTCAAACTAGAGGGCATGGTTTAAGATTGAAGGGGGAAAATTATAAGGGGAACATGAGGGGAAATTTCTTTACGCAGAGGGTGGTGGGGATGTGGAATGAGCTTCCGGCAGACGTGGTCGAGGCAGGATCATTGGTTACATTTAAGGAAAGACTGGATCATTACATGGATAGGAGTGGACTGGAGGGGTATGGACCGGGTGCTGGTCAGTGGGACTAGGAGGGTGGGGATTTGTTACGGCATGGACTAGTAGGGCCGAACTGGCCTGTTCTGTGCTGTAAGTTGTGCTGTATGGTTATATGGTAAACCACTGTTTGTATACTTATCTGTTGAGGCACACCCATTTGCTGATTATGCCTGTGGCCCCTCTTACAGACTCCTGAATAAAGATGACTGTTCCACAGCCCCATCCCCAGTTCAGGACAGTCAACCAGAATGGACGTGACTCCATTCTATTGTGAATAAAGCCTATCAGCTTTACATAGCTTTAGTTTTTTAGAGTTATTGATGATATATCACTGTACATCTACAATTTCTTTAAAGAGAGTGACCAGTGATGTCACCACCCAGTTTGCGTTGATGAATATTGTCAGGCAAGGGTTTAACTCCCTCCACTGTTTGTTTGCCCCTTAACCATGCTAAATAAGGTCTGGGTCCTCAGGAGCTATGCATTGCTAGTTTTGGGGTCCATTGCTAACACGATGCCAGGCCTGGGCACCAGATATCAATTTCAACCTGGATGTCAAGAACAAGGTTGGACTCAGACTCAAGGGATCAGCCTAGGTCTGGACCTTGGCACAAGGAAGTGGCCTGGGCAGATTAGTCACTGGCATTAACTAACATAGAGAGCATTTACTGACATAAGAGGATTCTTTGAAATTTTATCCCTGTCGAGGCCTCTTTCCCTAATTTTAATGTTATTGGAGACAGGCGCATGAATATAAATTGGAAGGATTCCCAGATATAGCTTTGTTTTTTGAGGAAATATGCACAACTTCTTGACGTAGGAGAATGGGTAACATTTGCCCTGCAAGATGAAAGTGGTAATACCTCGACTTTTGAAAAATAAAAGTTTTTATATATCATTTCTACAGCCTAACATTAGTCATCAGATTTCAAGAACTGTTAACTGGGAGATTCTGCTTTATATTTATTTTTTCCTCTTTCGTGTACTTAATGTATTTTCTTACAATATCCATAGTTATAGGGAATAGTTTGTGTTGATCAAATGATTTTCAGTTATAGTGTGGTTTTGTGTGGCCTCAACCCACAATGGGTCCCATCTATCTGTCCCTTTTGTTGAAATGCAATTTTGCCATCCTACAGCTGAAAAAAATTCTTAATATCTGGAAGATTCAAAAATAAGCACATATAATCATTCATGTCATTGCTTGTTGTCATCAGATACACATTTTGTCAACCAAGGATGACAGAAGACTTTAGTCTGAAAGCCTAGCAAAAGTGGCTGCAGTACAGAATAGGCCTTAAAAAGTCAAAAATGAAAAGGTTTCTGGAGAAAAACTTCTATAATCATGATATTAATCTTTGTTTCTAACATTTTAATTTAGCAGGCAAATCATTTTCCTTCTATTCTCGGAGCTGCTCTGTCATCAGTGGGTGATTGTATCACATTCTGCCTCCTCATAAACTACCTGAAGATGCTCTCTGCTCGGTGTCTTAAACTTGCAACCATTTTTAACCTTGCCATTCTTCAATGTAGTGCAAAGCACCATAAAATAAACAAAATGTTTATTTGTTGTTGATTTCCAGCATTTCTTATTTTTATATTATATATTGAATGATCTGCAAGACACCTGTAATATGGGCAACATCTCCTGGAGGATGCACAAAAGTTTCCTAAGGAGCTGATGACCTGAATTAGAATTGTCTGGTTAATTTCCAACCCCCCCCCCCCATATTATCAATATGGACATGAGAAACTGATAGCATCCTTTACATTTCTTGCACTGCTTTAAGTGGTTTTTTTTTAAATACAAGGTTTTGGAATAAAATTGTCATATTTTATCCATATTTTACATCTGTTTTGTACCAGTGATACCCATTTCTTGGACCACATTCAAGTACAGTATATAGTATGATACTGAGCAAATTTCTCTATGGTGCATATTTCTGCAATGGGCCTGGATGTTTGATTTATTAAGTCTGTTTTCAATGAACTTTGTTTTAATTATACACTGTTGTTCCAGATAAACAGAAGAAAGTCATATATTTTCTTTAACATACTAGGGGCAAGGATAATAAATGAAAGGGAAAAGATGTATCATTCTAAAATTATGGGAGATAGTAAATAAAAGTAAATTCAGTTTTGATATGTCAAGAATTTTTAGGAATACTCACAAAGGGGAAACTGTCATGACCTTGTCGGATATTTTGCATGGTATTGTTGGAACGCAACCATCAGCCACAGTTCTCTAAAAAAAAATCCAGATGTGTCTTTAAGTTATATTACAATTCTTTAATTTCTTTATCAGAAGTGCAACAAGCCTGTTTCCTTTTCCTAAAATTACACTGTTCATTCTTATTTTCTTGCTAATTTTATGGAAAGTGATTTATAATGATTTTGTAACTCATGAGATTTTATTGAAAAATATTACAGAGCTGAGCAGATTTTGCTGAATATTTGAAAATAAGTTGTGGGGCTTGAATATCAAATATTGAAAATACTCTCCAAGCTTTCATGTTACTGTATACAAGGCTTGTTAGTAAAAAGTTTTATTCTTCATTTGCAGCATTTACATATGATCCAATAAATATCTACCCACAAGAACTCTCAACTGTTCTTCATGTCGACACTAGCTTGTGCTTAACATTGTAATTTTAACTTGGTTAAAATGTAAAGGGCAAAGATCATATTATTTCAGTGCTATTTAATCAGATGTTTTAAATTAGATGTATTATTTTACTTTATATGATTAAAAGTTAGACAGGAGTTATGACACAAGGGTCAAGAATTTGCAGTTAAACCATCCACAAATTTAATACAACTTGTATTCATTTGGAACCTTATTTGAAACAACAACATTCTCTAAAGCATGATTCAACAGTATTTACTTTTACTCCAGTAGTATTTGACACTAAAGCAAGGAGATATTATATCTAGTAGCTTGGTCAGAATGAGATTTTAAAGACCCTTTTTAAAGAAGTTGAGGCAGATAAATGTTCAAGTGGGAATGAATTCCAGACCTCAGAATCATTCACAGCTGAAGAGAGTAACCAGTTGAGTAATTAAATTTGAGCATACCAATGATAGAATCAGAGAGTTACAAATATTTCTGTAGATTACAAGGCTGGAAGAGATTATAGAGAAAATTTAGACTATTGGGGTATTTGAAAATGAGAATTTCAAATTTGAGGAATTGCTTAACACACCTCATGTACAAGCACAGGTTAGTGAGGGATATTGAGATTTGGTGAAAGTCAAGATGAATACAACATTATGATAAGCTTAAATTAAAGAAGGAGGCCAGAAAGGCATGCATTGGAAAAGTCGAATCCACAGATAACAGCTTCACAAGGGGTCAAGTAGTGGAGGAGCAGACCCAAAGATGGTCAGGTGATGTCAGGTTGGCTCTTGTGCATGCTGGTAACGGCTGAATTCTTGTGATTACCAGCTTCTATGTAAATCAAAATGAATTGGGACACCTTCTTTGAAGCATTAACTTGTCAGAAAGTGCTCAGCAATACTTGGCTAAGCCACATCGGTAGTAGAACGTCAAGCACCATCATGTTGAGCACTGGTGCACCTCAGGGCTGCATACTCAATCTGCTCCTGTTCACGACTGGATTGCCAGATCCAGCTCCAACAGTGTCAAGTTTGAAGCTGACACAACAGTAGTTGGCCTCATCAGCAACAATAATGAGACGCACTACAGAGAAGAGGTGGAAAATCTATGAAATGGTGTGAGAGTAACAACATAAATCTCAACATGGACAAGATGAAGATGGCTGTGGACTTCAGAAACAACCACCCTCCACAACACATCAAAAACTCTGTAGTAGAGGGAGTGGAGAGCACCAAGTTCCTTGGAGTTCATTTAACTAGTGACCTATTGTGGAGATTTAACAATGACTGCACTTCCTGATAAGACTGAAGTGAGCAAAGCTACCAGCCACCATTACATCAACATTCTATAGGAGCTTTATTGAGTGCAGCTGAACCACAGTGTGGTATGGTTGCTGCAGAGAAATGGACTATAAGAGGGTCAGAAAATATATTATTAATATGATCACTTGAGTCTCCTTCTCCCACCACTACCCACATCCCCCCCCCCCCCCCCCCAATCAATGTGATCTACTGGGATCATTGTCTGAAGAGAGTGTGCAAAATCATTGAGGACCCTTTCCAGCCTGACACAGCATTTTTCAGCTGTTTCTGTCAGGGAAGAGATACAGGAGTATCAGAGAAAGCACCTCCAGGCAGAGGAACAGCTTCTTCCCACGGGCAGTGAGAATGCTGAATGACCAAAGGAACTGCTCACACTAACCATCCAAGACTCTCATATTCATGAAACAATATTTATTTTATTTATTTGTATAGATGAATACTTGTCCTGCATACATATTATTTGTCTGCATGTGTGCATGTTATATACGTCTGTGTATTTTTCACTGACGACTGGAAAACGCTGTTTTGTCAGGTTGTACTTGTACAATCTGATCACAAGAAACTGGTCTTGAAGATAAATACTTGGCTAGGCCTATCTTAAGACAACAATACCTTCTTCAGTGGATATTCCTGATGGCTGAGTAATCTTCTTTTCATGAGTGATTAGCTGGTATCTAGGGTCTATCAGGGCAATGGAGAGCCTAACCCAGTATTTCTCAACCTTTTTCTTTCCCCCGGGGATCCTCCTCATGGCTGTACCCTTGGCCAACAGGTACTGGCGCAGCTCCTCATTCATCAAGGAGGACCCCAGTCATTATGGATATAGCAGTGGTACCAGAACAAAGCGAAAATGCCACGTAGCACTTTTATGACTGTGGCCATATCCGGGCAGGGAATGGTGAAGGGGAAGTGAGAGTATTCATCCACGATGTTAAGGAGAGGTCCCTTAAAGTCCATGCTCAGCCGCTTGAAGGGGTGGGTGGCTTTAATAAGGTGGGTTTTGTTCAGCAAGTAGAACTGGGGTTTACACTCGGCACAACTTCCTGATGTCTTTGACCAAGTAGGGAAGGTTGCGGGCTCTAACAAGGTGGTAGAGCCTGGTGACTCTGGGGTGGCAGAGGTTGTTGTGGAGGACTTTGATATGATCCAGTTGCGTGTCGGCTCACATCCCCCGGGACAGGGCATCGGTAGGCTCGTTGAGCTTCCCGAGCCAGTACAAGATCTCATAGTTGTAGGTGGATAGCTCAGTTCTCCACCTCAGAATCTTGTCATTCTTAATTTTTCCCCGTTGTTTGTTGTTGAACATAAAAGCAACTGCACGTTGGTCAGTCAGCAGGGTGAATGGTTTTCCGGTGCACAGCTTCCACTATGTCTTGGGCCTCCTTCGTAATGGCTGAGTGCCAGAGCACAGGGCCCTGGAGGGATCTGGAAAAAATGCCATGGGACTGAGGCCTAGTTGAGTGTGGTGGCCAGGGTGAATTCAGATGCATCACTCTTCACCTGGAAGGGGGTGGATTCATCTAAAGCATGCATTACCACCTTAGTGATGTCACCTTTGATGTGTGAGAATGCCATTTGGGCTTCTGCCAACAAGGGAAAAATGGCCAATTTCATCAGGGGCTGGGCTTTGTCCATATAATTGGGGACCCACTGGGCATAATAAGAAAGAAGCCCAAGCACCTTTTCAGGGCCTTGAGGGTCTGGGTAATGGGAGTTCCAACAGGGGGCACATGTGGTCGTTAAAATCTAAGAAGTGCTGGAGATCCTAAGCAATAAGTTGTTTACTTTGAGAAGTAGTTAAATGAAGGTTACTTACAAAATTGGCAAACTTTTACGAATCCTCTAGACCACACATGTCAAACTCTGGCCCGCGGGCCAAATTTGGCCCGCGATATAATTATATTTGGCCCGCAAGATCATATTAAATATATATTAGAGTTGGCCCGCTGGCCGCCACGCCAGTATAGCACAGGCACACTGAAGGTGAAAGTGAAGATGCCGGAGGTGTGGAGGGATCTCAGAGTCCAGAATCCCGGGGATCGGAGCGCCGCACTCAGCCCGCCTGGCTCCCGGACACACAGACGCGGCTGGAGTTGGGGACCATCCTCGCTGGGTCTGTGCTTCAGCGGCGACGCCGGACCGAACGTCTCGTTGGCGATGCCTTCCCCCTCGCTCCGTGCGTGGCGGACCCTGCCTCCCGTTCCTTTTGTTGGAGACGAGCCCGGCGCCGTGAGATCGCAGTTTAATCCCTCTCCAACCATGGGAGGGGGGTGGGAGCAACGCGCTCTTCTCAGCCAATTCCTCCACCGCCCCGGATGCCGGCGTTTCAACTGAGGGTTCGGGTGCCTTCGTCAGGCGACTGACCTGTTGGTCCAAGACAAGGGGAGAGCGTACAAACTCCACACAGACAGCACCTGAACTCGGGTGAACGTGGAGCTGCAACCCCACATTCCACATCAGGACTGTGTGTAAGATTGGGAGCAGTGAGACGGAAGCTTATTTTGTTCCTGTGATTTATGCCTTTCTTGGGGTGGGGGGGGGGTCCTTCTCTGACCACTTGCCTAACAATTAACCTAATCAGATGTGGAGTTACCACAATACAACAGTTCTCAACCTTTTTCTTTCCACTCGCGTCCCTGTGCCATTGGTGCTCTGTGATTAGTAAGGGATTGCTTAAGGTGGTCTGTGGGTGGGAAGAAAAAGTTTGAAGACCACTGCTTTAATCATCCCTCATTGACTCGTCTTGTGCACGGTTTCAGAACGCTAAAGGAAATGGGCCAATGACAATTTTTCTCAAGCAAAATATTTCAGTAACAATTGGGTCTAGAGCAGTGATTCTCACCCTTTCCTTCCCACTCACATCCCACCTTAAGCAATCCCTTACTAATTACAGAGTTCCGATGGCATAGGGCACACATGTCAAACTCTGGCCCGCGATATAATTATATTTGGCCCGCAAGATCATTTAAAAAATGTATTAGAGGTGGCCCGCTGGCCGCCGTGCCAGTATAGCGCATGCACAGTAATACAACAAATCCCAGAATGCATTGGCGTCAGCCCGCTAATCGCCCCCACCTCCTCTGTTTATGTTGCAGGGTCTCACTGTGGACTCTGGTTTTGGGGCCTGGCCGGTGTCAGGGGAAGCCAAGGCCGCTTCCCAGCGCCCGGAACCAGAGGCCTCGGGCCTGACCTCGCCAGGACCGTTGCCCATTCCCCCTCCCTGCCGCAGGCCGACCTGTGACTCACGGTGACGGGGTCGCTGATCCGCCGAGATGCCGCCCTGCAGCGAGAGCCGATGCCCCTGCACTGTCGTTGTCCAACCCGATTGCCCGCAAACCCCGCCCTCCCACACACAGGCCTGAGTAAGTGTTATGAACTTTAATCTCAGGATAAAACTATCTTCCAATAGTTTCATGTCACAGTGATAAATATATTCCTGGTTAAAAATGGTCCTGCACCTGGATACAAGCTCATTAGGCATAAAACTTGAAAAGTGTGTAAATCAAAGGATATCTGTACCAATGGAAAAAGGGCATGGCAAATAACCCTGCTAGAGTTCATGCCCACAATCAGTCACCCATTTGATTGTTTCAGGAATCATGTTATTCTCCCACATTCTCAATAGCCCTCAGATTTTACTATTCGACAGCACACTAGCAACATTTGACAAATCCTCTATAGAGAAATATTATTTATTGAATATTTTATTTCTCATTTGTTAATGCTTCTGGAAAGAGTTTATCCAAAACTATTATCAAACATTTATTTTAATAAGAAAAAGTTTAACATTACATCTGTTGAAAGAAGAGAAAACATGCAGATGTTGTTGAAAATTTTCAATAAATATTTAGTTCGGCCCTCGACTTAGTCCAAGTTTTTAATTTTGGCCCTCCGTGAATTTGAGTTTGACACCCCTGCTCTAGACAATTAATCTATCATGGCCTGCAGCTGCTTTACCAGCTAAACTAAATTGCTAGTACAACTTAAGGCACCAACTCACTTTAGTACCTGAAATTACATACAAGTTCTGCATCTTTAGACCATCAAGAGACAGGCTGTTTTGACAAGGCTATTGGATTGTTGAAAAGCTACATTATTCAGCATTTCAGACTGTTCTCCAAAAAAATTATAAGTAGATCAGAAAATATAGAAAAACAATCATATGGAACAAAAGTTCAAATGTTCCATTTGCTCTTGTCATTATACGATTACCATAGCTTTCTTAAATTTATAATTAATAGATGTACATACCTTTCAAAAACATTCAAATTAATATATGAATAATTGAGAGTCAATACCTTTTGTGAACATCTTAAAGAACAACACATTTTTTAAAAAATTCTTCCCTTTTAGAAAATAAAAGACTTCTGGATCTTGCTTTGTAAAGAATGTGCTTATATCTGGAGGATCCCAAAAATCACCTAACAGCCTTTGAATTATTTTCTGATGTTTCTCCACATTTGCAACAAGGACAAAATAATCAACATTATTTTTTAAAATTAATGGATAAATATTGACCAGCATGCTTGAAATACATCGTCTGTTTTTCTTTGAAGTATTGCCAGGGAATGCTTTACATTACACCAGAGAAAAAAGTCATTCAAAAGACATTGCACTAGAACCTATCCTCTATTGCACTCACTGCCTTTGGTCTCAGTTTACACACATTTGTTTCTTCAAAATTCAGAGAGCTGGGTGAGCAGACTCTGGCCCTTACATGCATAAGGGGAAGCAAAAGGGGGCTTCAAACAGCAACTATTTCAGCAGAGAGAATTTGACACTTTTAAAATGTCAATTTACGTCAAGTTTTTTTAAAAGTAAAATTACTAAAAACCTTTAACATTTGTACTGAATTATTTTAAAGCATTAACATAATTAAAATATAGAAAATTATTACCTTTTCTGATAGGGTTAGTAACCATTCATAAGCTAACGCCCTTTAAGTAAAGCTGAACGCCAGTTGTTGGGTGCATTCATAGTCTCTCTGGGGCACATCACTGCACAGCTGCTGAGCTCAATAGGGAGCCCATTAACAAAATAATTGGTATGAATGGCTGACAGCCAGTTGTTCTGAGTGAGGCCATTGACCATCAGTCACTACAATTCAATCCAAAACATTAGGCAATACAATATTCCACAATGGCTGCAAAAGAGTGTCAGAACAGATTAAGATTTGGTGAACTATTTTATTTTGAATTTAGTATGTCGTATGAACAAATCATGATGTGAAACAATTCCTCTTAATAAATCATTTACATTTGTTTGCAGTCTAAATACAGTTGGTATATGAGGGTAAAACATTATGGAAGTTAATCAAGCCACAGCTAAGAGATATAAACAGAAAATGCAGAAATACCGAGGTCAGGTAGCATCTGTGAAGACAAGTTGAGTTTATGTGGTCTGTGTTCCTTTGCCAAAACTGTCATCCAAGCCGTAATTAAATAGGAAAGCTGAAGCAGAAACCTTTTTTGTTCTTTGTTTTGTTTGTTTTGCCTTTTATCTTTATTTTTAAATGATAAAAGTCAACCATGCAGAATTTATATTCTCATTGAATTTGTTTTAAAAATGTTGTTCAGTTGCAATGGTAAATCTGGTAGAAAATTATATATTTTTAGGTCATCATTACTTAAAATTTACATTTGTTATTATTACTAATTTTTACATTTAAATTGATAGAGATACAAAGTTAATGCATACTATTTGTTTAAAAAGCAAAAATAATCAATTATGCCAAACATTAATAAAGACAAAAAAAATAAGCCAAACCAGATAAAAACTAAAAAGTTTCATCCTAATTATACTGCTTCATTGCTGCTCTGGTTGATTTTTTTAAAAATTAGATTATTTGAGTTGACCCTAACTGTTTTGTTCTTTAATTATGAATCAGTGGTACAAACACTGCAGATTTCAACTGTTATATCAACAGAATTTTTACTCAGGTATATAACATTGTTGAGCTACATAGATCTAAGAACTCTCTAAATCAGTGGTTGAAAGAGAAAGATTGAAAACCACTGATTCTCAACATTGCCTTCCCATTCACATACCACCTTAAACAATCCCTTACTAATCACAGAGCATTTATGCCATAGGGATTGCTTAAAATGGTATGTGAGTGGAAAGAAAAAGGTTGCGAACCACTGGTCTAAATTAAAACATGATTTTTGGATAGCCAGACTTCAATCTATGTGATTGTTTTATTATGAAGTTGGAATTTTATATGTAAAGTTAAAGTCATTATTGTGTTAGGACTGCATTTAGTACGAGCCCTTCTCCAAAATATTGATCTCAACAAATTCTGATTCACTATGTGGGAGAAATGGTAGAAAACATTTTAGGTCTAAGATAAAATATAAGGGAATCTAATCAAGGAAATATAGACCCTGTAAATAAACTCAGTAATTGTAATTTGAGAATTAATGCAGCTTACAGATTGTTATGAACAATGTCAGCAAGTGAAATGCCCTCCATTAAATCCATAAACAAAAGACTTCCCATCTGGACTTACAATTCCTGGCACAAAGTCAACAAATCAGTTTGCCTCTGCCAGGTCATCATACATTAGTCGCCAAAGTAGTAGTTACGGAGAGGCAAATTAGAAAATAAATACTTTTCTTGGCATATAATATCTGGTGCAATTTTTAAAAGCACTGTATACAATTTGGAAAAACAGAATAATAATTAAATTGGTCCCTAAATGGACCAAATATTATTTGAACTTAAAGATGTGTCTATCTAAAAGAAATAAACCGTCTCTAAAATGAATGAACTAGTTTGCTTAAGAGTACTAAAAATGAACAAGCATTTTAAAGTTTATTCAGGGAAGAGAATTCTGGTTTGAATGTAGAAATTTACTGAAACAAATAAAAATGGAGACCCAAGAGTTAGAATGAAAACAGAAAATGCTGGAAACATTCACCAGTTCTGACAGCATATTTAGAGAGATTAAATGAGCTAACACTAAGAGTGTTCACTCTTTTGCCTAAGACCAGGGTCCACACCCGAAACATTAGCTCATATGTTCTTTCAACAGATGCCTCTTGTTCTGATGAACGTTTCAACATTTTTTAGTTTTGGTTCATATTTCTGCCATCTGAGGTTTTGTTTGTTTTATATTTGGACTCGAGAATCTGGCTGGCTAAGTACAATGTTAATTTATTTTAAGACATTTACAGCCAAAGGGAGAGTTACAGTAGTAAATGATAAAAGTAGAAGAATTAATTTATTAGGTTTATGTTTTGTGAAAGTACTGTCATCAGTGGATGAAAGATTTTAAGATTATTATTGAAGTCTACATCAGTGGTTCTCAACTTTTTCTTTCCACTCACATACCATTTTTAAGTAATCCCTATGCCATAGGTGCTCTGTAATTAGTAAGGGATTACTTAAGGTGGGAAGGGAAGGTTAAGAATCACTGTTCTAGACCCAATTGTTCCTGAAATATTTTGCTTGAGAAAAATTGTCACTGGCCCATTTCCTTTGGAGTTATGAAACCATGCACATAACGAGTCAATTAGGTACGATTAAAACAGTGGTTTTCAAACTTTTTCTTTCAATTCACATCCCACCTTAAGCAATCCCTTACTCATCACAGAGAACCCATGGTGTAGGGAATACTTAAAGTGGCATGTGAGGGGAAAGAAAGAGGTTGGGAACCACTGATGAACTTCCTAACCAGACAAGATGGAAATGTTCTTCAGAGCAAATATGGTAATAGTGGGAATTCAGCAAAGAACAATGCTGTACATGATCACACAGAAGTTATTCTATTGACTGAAATCAATTTACAAATATACAATTATTAATACTTCTTTCAAACATGAAAGATGTTTTGTTTAGTTGAAATAGTAAAAAGTTGCAAAATCAATATACTCATCCAAAACCCTCAGAAAATATGGAAAGTGTTAATATGGTATGGCTCAGTTAATCCATCTCATTTAGGAACCTTTATCAGTACGATAGTCTTTGGCACTTCCCTTGGCCATGTAGTAGGTGGCAAATTTGTTGTTTAATCAACAAACATATTTGAGATAAAAGTTACGAAACAATTATGACATTTGTGAAAATGCAATTGAAAAATGTGAGATACAAATATGATGACAGTTTATTGTCATCAAGCAATAATTAGTACTCCAGTTCAAGTCAAGTCTTTCTTTTCCAATCTTTTTATTATTATTATAATTTATAAACACATACAGTTCAAAGAGATATGAAAAATACATAGTAAATAACGAATTAATACAGAGATATTAAACAATAATATTGCAGAATAAAAATATATCATATAAAAAAATTTTTTAGATCAGTTTAGAGTATGAACTATCTCTAAAAAAAAATGATATAATTAATAAAAATATATAAAAAAAAGAGAGAAAAAAAACCCCAAAAAGGATGAAAAAACAAATCTGAATTAAAAACTTAAAAAAAAACCTACCGATATAGCTAAATCACGCCGATCACTCCGATCTCATCTAACAGCCCAATTATTTATTTGTCATTCATACTATAAACATTGCCATGTACAGTGAAAAATTAGATAGCATTTCTCCGGACCGTGGAGCTGGTTATTTACATAGATAAATTACATCAGAAACTATTTTTATAAATAACATATCACCTATTAATATATTACATATGCCATCCCAGTGTAGCCCTGGAGTTCAGAAGTCTCACAGCTTTGGGGAGAAAGCTGTTTCGCAATTTGGTCATGAGGGCCTGAACATTTTGGTACCTCTTCCTGGATGGCAGGAGGGAGAATAGATTGCGGGAGAGGTGTGTGGACTATATAAACAATGTTTATAGCTTTCTGCAAACAACAACCATTATAAATGTCCATCATGGCAAGGAGAGGTCCCAGTGACCTCTTCATCAGTCCTTACTATCTGCTGCAGATTGCTTAATAATGGAAAAAATTACATATGTTTTGCATGATAATTAAATTTTTTTATTAATAAGTGGCTGTTATATTCGGAATATTTACATTTCAATTTATATTGATTAGATTTTAATATGTATATTTAATTTTTTTTTAATATTCTTTTTTTCTTTAGGAGAGTTGGCTGAAGAGGGGGGATCTTTTCTTTTCTTTTATATATATATATCAAAAATGTTCATGTTCATGTTTAATTGCTGCATATGTCATATATTATTTGTTTTTTGAATGAATAAATAAAGTTTTTAAAAAAACTATCTGCTGCAGGGATGCATTCTGAGATGGTACAGTTTCCAAACCAGGCAGTGATGTAGTTACATAGGATGCACTCAATGTAATGAGGGTGGAGGGTGTAGAATGTAATGAGGGTGGAAGCTGAACTTTCTTCAACCTTCGCAGGAAGTAAAGGCGTTGTTGGGCCTTCTTGACAATGGATCTGGTGTTGGGGGACCAGGGAAGATTCTTCACCAGGTGCAGGCCAAGGAATTTGGTGCTCTTGACTACTTCAATGGTGGAGCTGTTGATGGTCACCGGAGAGTGATTCCCCCTGGGCTCTCCTGAAGTCAACTACCATCTCCTTTGTTTTGTTGACATTCAGGTATAGGTTGTCATCTCTGCACCAGTCCGTTAGTGATTGCATCTCCTCTCTGTAAGCTGACTCATTATTCTTGCAGATGAGCCCTCCCACGGTCGTGTGGTCAGCGAACTTGATGATGTGGTTAGAACTGTGTCTCACTGCATAGTCGTAGGGCAGCAGGGTAAACAGCAGTTGGCAGAGCACACAGCCCTGGGGGGGGGATGCTCAATGTGATGGTGTGGGACATGCCGTTCAAAGAAGATTCCAAAACATAAAGATAAGTCTGGTGCAGATTGCTGTTTTAGAAGTCAGTTCAAAAAGACCATATAACCATATAACCATTTACGACAACCTTTTAATTGTCAGAAAGTCAGACACATATCCTCATTGTACAAATCATACCTGAAGTAGTTTACCAAAGCAACTCTAGCATGTGATTTCATCACAGGAGAGTTTTCATAATAAGGAGAAAACAGAAAAGTTCACAAACAGTATTGAAACTAGTGAAAACAATGGTAAAGTTAATTTGTACACCAATGACAATGTTGGAAAGTCAAACAATTTCACAATATTTATGGTTAAGTGATCAGTGTGAATGTAGATATGTCAACTGCTTTATCAATCATGGATAAAGATACACACCTCACTTACCTTAGCTAAGTACCATTGAACTACAGCAGAGTGAATTGAGGATAATCTTATAAAGCAAAGTTGCCATACCAAATGTGTTGAGAAAACAAATACAAATTTTGGAAAGATTTTGAAATTTAAATGTTGGCCAATCATAGGTTTTGCATCATATTGATACCATCTCTCAAAGCCCAATTTGCATTTAGCAGAGTTCCATGCAATTAGAGTCAATTCTCCTTTAAACTTGTCATAAAATCTCCTATATTTTGGCACATTTTCATCTCAGGTGAATGCTTCATTTTTTCCATCATACTCTTTCCATCACACCTGTTATAATGCATTTCAGTCATCCATAGCTTCCTATTTTAACCCTATCTCTTATACTTGCTGCTGATTGACATTCTTTCCACATAACTTAGTCCAGCTCTGGGGCTTTCAACTGCCAAACTGTTTATGTGAGCTAACCAAGAGCTGCTGGAGGAACTCAGCAGATAAAACAACATCCAGAGGTAGAAATGGTCAATCACTGTTTCAAGTTGGAATCCTTTATCAAGACTAAAATGAAAGGATGATGATAAAGGAGTGAGGAAGATGTGGGATGGGCCAGGATGAAAGGGTAATTAACAGAAGGCATGAGAGGTGGAGAGACAGGCAGAGGCTAGGTGGGTGGAGAGAAAATTAAGTGCAAAAGTAAGTAAAGAGATGGAAACAGTGGAACCTCGGTCCAGTTCTGATCGCTAGCGATGTAAAGGCGTCGTGCAAACTGCTATACCAACCATGCCACCCAGAGATGTAAAATTGCTGCATTCTCAGCTCATCTTCATGAACCATCTTTACTTTCTTTAAAGACCTTAGAGCACTTTCACCAAAGATCTGTGAAAATTCAAAAATATTTCAAGGTTGTGGCAGGCTGCACCAAAGGAAAGCACAGGCACAACACTGTTTGGGCAACACAGCTTTATTCCACTTACATAAAGATCTAGTTGGCTGCTAGCTGTGCTTGCAGTGATCCCGGAGAGAGAGAGAGAGAGCGCTCACGGTCGGGATCTTGGCTTTATACCATGGGCCCTCTGGGCCCACCTGGTGGTCGGATGTCATTAGGCTGGGTGATTTACCACAGCATATCATCACAAAGGTATTAAAATCCACTTCCTGGATTTACAAACAGCTTTCTCAACATATATGGTGCTGGGTGGGTGAGAATGGAAGATTTTTTTCTATATTCAGTAACCACAGAAAGCTGTCAATATGACAATATATTCAGCCCTGAGAAAAAAAATTAAAATACCTTTAACCTTTTAAATTAAATTAAAAGTATGAGTGGAAAGGCTTGTATTTCTCCAGTATTCCTTTTCCTGCCCAAAATATATACGTGATAAATCTGAGATGACCCTAATAGCTCTAGCCATTTTTCACATGGTTTTGGGCATGAGGAATATTTTATTATTATTATTATTATTATTATTATTGTTGTCTAATGTTTTAAATGTTGTTTTATTATTTTGGTTTATTTTCTAGGAATGATTAAGACAACAATCCAGATATTTGGCAGTAGATTTAAGGAGTTATATCTGAAATTGCTTCACTGTTTGCTGTATGCGTGATGTACTGCCAGAAAGGAAAGTAAAAAGCAAAATCACATATAACTGTTTATATCTCTGCAATATAGCTATGTGAAAGCAGATTTTTAACAGAAAATGGAAGAAGGATCCCTGAAGCAGATGTTCAAATTATTTTCAGAATTTTAAAAATGCACATAAAAGTAAACCTTTGTTGCAGTTAGCAGTGTGCAGCACATAATTTTCAGAGCATTTCAGGGATGTGATGAAGGAACCAGCCAATGATAAATAATTAATAACTTTCTGGTGATGAGAGAAGGCACAATTTGTACTTTAAGGCACAAGGTCACTTATCCTTTATTCTGGATTGCAATGTAATAACAGACATGAAGAGTGAATAAATGTTTGTGCAAAGATACTATATGGTCGTGTGAAAATCCACTACACAATTTGGAGAAAGTATGTATTGACACGATGGCCTTGCTGTGAACCAGAAGGACCTTTTATAACTCATCTCATCTGATGAAAAATATATACTGCTAAAATTGCTGCAGAAGCCCTCCCTTTTCAGAAGATAAGAATACTTTCTGTGACATGGTCCTGTATTAAGTAAACAGTTCAAGCTCCAACTAAATTCAAAGAGGGTTAAAGGAGGACAAGGGGAATAAATGAAAAAAAAACACTTATCATTTGTTTTTTTTCCACAGGAAGCATTGGTTAAGTAAAGTGGGAAGTCCAAGTTCACGGATTTATCAGGCACATTTTACAAATGAGAAAGAAATCACCAAATTGGAATTCACCAATTTCACCACGAGATATTGAGAATGTCATCTTGCATTGGTCTCACCTCAGAGCTGAAGCAACCAGTTGGGATCATATTAGTATTGCTCACGTTCAGCTGAGTGCCTCTAACTGCATAACTGCTGCTTGTTAACATATACAATAATCTACTGTTAAATGAGTGATATGATAAAGCTTGCACTAATGAACTCAAGGATCATCCTCTGATGAACTGTAAGAGAGGATTTTTTTCTATTAAAAGGTACTATTAAGCGATGCACATTTATAATTTTTAAAAGAAATACTTTTGGAGGTTGCCTTTTATGCTGTTTCAAAAAAAGTCTCCAGACGTGTAATTTAAAATTATGAACCAATTAGATTTTCGATATAAATAAGAAAATCATTCACCTGTTACCAGAGATATATTAAAAATTAATTATTATGCCTAAATTGTTTTTTACTTACAGAGTTTCCAAAGCTTGTATAAAAGCTAGCAATAAAATAAAATATCTTTAAAAAATTTTTCTGATCATCAATTATTAAAAATGTTTTCAGGTTCTTTTCTCGCTTAGATTATTTGTGTTCTTCATGTAATACGAAAAGGCTTCACATTCTGCTGTTCGAATTAAACACAAGGTTATTTGCATCATTGTCTGAGCAATAGAGATCAAGAATAATTATAGTTTCTGAGTATTCTGAGTTTATGTGACATCAATCTATACACCCTTCTGATTTGATTATCTTCCCCGTCATTTTTTAAAAAAAAATTCCTTGTGAAAGAATACATTTTTAAAAATCTGGGTGAAAAGAAAAAAAATCTTAACAGAAAACCAATATATAGTTGGAACATGGAATATTTAACTGAAATGAACAAAACATGAGAGTTATATAGGAAGTAAGTAGGAATTAGCTACTTGGCCTCAAGGCTGTTGGACATTAAACAAGATAATGGCTTACTGATTTGTAATGTTAACTCTGTAATCCAATCTGTCTGCTTAGCCTTTCACCTTCTTGCTTATTAAGACTCCATCTATCTTTGAGGAAGAAAATTCTGAAGGCACACACTGCTCTGAAACAAAAAAAAGCTTCTGTGGTAAACCACATTATGCTATGATTGGCTGCTGCCAGCTGGACTCGCCTCCCAAGTCCAATCCTATCCATAGCCCTTTGCATGCTCCCCAATCTACTTTGATCAGTCAATGAGGTTGATGGCTGTTCCAGTTTATAGTCAATAAAAGCCTGTCAGTTTCACAATTTCAGTCTTTTGTGATTATTGATCCATCAATTTTATTAACTATATTTTCCCAAAAAAAGCATGGAATAGTACTTGAAACCTGAGAAGCTCAACGTCAAGCCTCAATTTCCGGACACCCCAAACACGTTCAAACTCTAGCTATATTGTTTTGAAGATTTCCTGGTGGCAACCACGGACGTTTTCACCACATATGCTAAGCCACTGAGATTACTCTTCTCACGAGTCGGACCTGTAACAATATTAATATTTGGGGAGAATTTATAAGATTTAGAGTAGGTTACATACATACCCACATTTTAAAACAGATCTTATTTGAAAGACTGAAGAATTAACATTCCAAGATCTCTGGAGAATGTAAGCACCTTTCACAAGTAGGTGTTAATTGAACTGAAGTCATAAAAAGCTTGACCATTGTCTTGCTGGAGTCATGCTGTCTATCAGTACCCTTTCTGCAAAGTGCTCACAGAAAGGTCAATTCTGGATTTTGATTACCTAAGATAACAACTTGAGAAGAAGAAAGAACTCCTGTTGTTTGCTAGAGAAGGTGGGGGTTTTGCAAGATATGAGTCACATGCTCTCTTTGGAGTTCACTTGGAAAAGAGAGAGTTGAGTTAACAGCTCAGTCAGACAGTCAGTGTGTGGGACACTGTGATAGTACAGATCTATCACCAATGTACATAGTGTATATAGTTACTGTATCTAGACTGTGCTTACAGCGATTGGCTGAGAGCTAAGCCACACCTATTGTTTGGGCCTTAAAGGGTTGTGTCCCTAGCCAGGTCGGATCATTCCGGACTGGTCGGCCACCTGTGAAGAGCTCCGGTCTTTTGCTAATAAAAGCCTTGGTTTGGATCAACAAGTCTTTGGTTCTTTCGACGAGCTCTACAGACACTGACATGTAACTGAAAAGTGCAATCCAGAGAAAACTGTTTGAAACTAATGAAAGCAAGTTCCAGAGCAGTAGATGGCTGGAAGTGCTATCTGTCTGATGATTCTCTTAAAATAGAGGAAGGAATGGAACTCTATGGGAGCTTGAAGAAAGAGGATACCATCTAGAAGACCTTGATGAGGTAAGTTTCATCAGCGAGACCCTGAGGTGACTAGTGGTGGTACCTCAGATGTGGAAATCCTGGAGCTAAACAAATATCTCTCTCTGCAAACCCTTCAAGACCTTCCTGAGTGGTAAACATTTATCTTTCAAGTACCAAGCCAGGTGAACTTTATACATGTTAAATTCTGTGCACAGTATGGTGATTGACTGCAACCAGAGAACTTGGAATGAGATTGAATTGTGAACCAAAGAACTTTTCTTGAATTTACACACACATTACATACATGTGCGCTTCGAATTAGAAGAGGGTAATTTGGGTTAGTATAGAGTATAGTATAAGAATAGAGTTAAGTTAAAGTTTTATTCTATTTTCATGTTTGAAGTTGATTAAAAATAACTTTTGTTTTGAAAGCCACTTGTCTTGGTGAATGCCTATTGCTGCTGGGCCTTGGGGTCCTTTGGGCTCGTAACAGACCCCAAGTATTCCCGATGATCAGTAGCACCAGCTCATACCTGAGGGCTAAGTAGATCCAAAAGGCCCAGTATTGTAAGAAATGAGGTCTACACCAGGCACCTCCTGGCCACCAGAAAGCAGCAATCTGGTGAGTCAAGCTCCAAGTACCTGCGAGAGCTCCAGAACATATGCAGAGCGTGTGACTGTAAGGCCATTATGGCCACCCAGAATGCTGAGGACTTCATCCTGGATGTTTACATGGCCAGTATCCACTCCAGGTACATAAGACAGAGATTCCTGGAACAAAAAGTACTTGATGTACAGAGGGCAGTTGAGCTGACAGACTGCAGGTGCCATTATCCTGGGACAGGGGATCATCCGATGCCATGAGCGACTGGTCGCCCACACTGTCCCACTCCTCTAGTGACCTGACCTCGGCCACCGTTGCAGGTGATCTCCCCAATTACTACTTCTGCGAGCAGGATAAGTATCTGAGGAAATGTTGCCCTGCCATGGATGCAATATGCGCTAGGTGCAGGAAAAGGGACATTATGCCAAAGTTTGCCAGTCCAAACCATCTGCAAAATCTAGTAGCGCTGTGTGTGGACAGTCGCCACACCAGACAGTGAGATTGGCACCATCTTCTTTATGAACCAGTGATACTATGTGCGAATCACAGGGGTCGCCATCTTGGACTACGTGGCAAATGCCATCATCTCAGGCATACGACACCCCGAGGGAACTGTGAGGATGGCCATCTTGGGATTAAGGGCAGCCATCTCAAGATCGTGAGCATCCATCAAGTCTATACTGGCCTCCATCACCCTGAAACAAGAAGCACCACACAAACTCATCAGTCCATGATGGGCATCCAGGTAAACAGCTGCGTAACCAACTGTTTATTCAATAGCGGAAGTACTGAAAGTTTTATCTACCCCAATAGTGCTAAGCGCCTATCCCTTAAACAAACACCAAACACAAGATAATACTCACGTCCAAATCACACACGGCAGCCATTTATGGGTCCTGCATAGTGACTCTGACTGTTGGAGGCATTGTTTACAAACATTTCAGGCTATTCGTCATGCCATAACTCGGTGCCCCTTTGCTACTGGGGCTGGACTTCCAGTGCCAACTTCAGAAAGTTACATTGAAATTCAACGGGCCCCATTGCACTCCTCTCACCATTTGCAATTAACAATTCACAGACAGCACTCTATGTGTGACCTGTGGCCTCTTGACCCTCAAGGTTGACCCCCCCCCCCCCACTGTTTGCCAGCCTCACCCCTGATTGCAAGCCAGTGGCCACCAGGCGTAGATGGCAGACATACGTTCATTAAGTTGGAGATTCAGCGTTTATAGGGCAAAGGCATCATGGCCCTTGGAGAACCCTGGTGATTGTAGTAAAGAATAGGGAAAAGAATAAGATGTTAATAGACTACACCCAGACCATCAACTGGTACATGCAGCTTGACGTGTCGACGTGTACCCCCTTCCCCGCATATCCGATATGGTCAACCTAGATCACACATTATCGGGTTTTCTCCATGAATGACCTGAAGTCAGTGTAACATACTTCCATTCTCTCTTTTAAATTAGTTCATAAATAGAGCTCACAGCAGCTACTTGGTGGAGGCCATCAATGACTGTCTTACCTTCACTCTGTGGGGGACAGTGTTTGCAACATTGGAATTGCATTCTCAGGAGCTATAACCAGTGGTCATTCAGAAACCTGGTTACACTCCTTCACTCAACCCATTCTCTTTCTAAGATATCTTCCAACTTGCAAATGCTGAAATCATTGTACTTCCCCACCTTACCACTCCCTCTTACAACCACAATCTTCCCCTCATAACTTTTTCCCTTTACATTGTCAACAACTACAACTTGACCAAGTACATTAGAAAACTAAAAAGGCAGCACACAGCAGCTGATCTAAAATTCCAGCTCAGATATCGACATCGTGCAATTTCAATGTTAACCTTGAGGTAAATTTGAATGGCATGATTCATCGAGTGTTCTACAGGTGGAAGAATGTAAAAAGACAACTCTGTGAATAATCGGTCATTTGAATGCACTACTGCAGAGGACTCTGACGAGATATCCTCATAAAGAGGCTGATGGATAGCCACAGTAACATATTGGTACCTTTTCAGGCAGGCTAGAAAGCTTGCACTGAAGACCCTAGCATTAACTTTGTGAAGAGCTTCTCATAGCTTATATAATATAGTTTTAAAGTAGCAGGTAGAGTAACTCCGTTAACACATATGCTCCAACCATAGGGGAGCACTGTCCTGCTGATGTTTCAATTTTATTTCAGCACAAGGAGAAACCTCTCCATGTGTGTGTGAGTGATGCAGAGGAATGCTGAACTACTGTCATGCAAAGTTAGCTTTCTGCCTTGTAGTTAGATTGCTGTCGCCACAGTAGGAGGTATCAGTTTCGAAGGAGTTCACGCGCTATCACAGCAGTTCTGCTCTCAGAATGTCAGAATTACTGAGGTGCTGTACTGTGGTAGTAGCAGTGTGGAACACAGAATTCTTCTTCTTCTCAGGGAAGCAGCATACATGATTCCATGTGCCTTTACTATTGCCTGTCAACTAAACATCCAAGTGTTACAATTCATGCCAAGATGTGCAGACCTGAGCTGAACCTTATGTGCTCAAAGTCACTGTACAAGGTATCTCACCTGCAGAATTAATCACTGTAGATTTAGAGTTTTCTGACCCATATGTATGGTTGGTGCAGCACGGCTGGCATGGTGGTTAGCACGATGCCTCGAAAGAGCCAGCAATCGGGACTTGGGTTCAAATCCCATGATGTGTGTAAGGAGTTTGTACATTCTCCCGGTGTCTGCGTGGGTTTTCTCTGGGGGCTCCGGTTTCCTCCCACCATTCAAAACATACCAGGGGTGTAGGTTAATTGGGTGTAAGTTGGGTGGAATGGACTTGTGGGCTGAAATGGCCTGTTACCTTGCTGTGTATCTAAATGTAATTTAATTTTAAAAAATTCAATGTAATGTTGCAATCACTGTTGGCCCTTTTATCCTGGAGAAGCCCATAATTTTTGCAAAGTTGTGTTCATGCTCAAACTTACCTTTCTGGGAAGAAGAAATTAAATGTACTCTTTTGGTCACTAGCTTTCATGATATAACAGTAGATGGCAAATAGATATATTGTAGTTTATTCCATCTCCAAACTGCAATGAGCCCACCACTCATGAATCCATTTTCATGACCATCACACAATGCATTTTTCAAAGCCTTGAGGACAAGTATGCTGAACGGACACCAATACCACTGAGCATAAGGCCCTCCAAAAGGTAGTGAACGCAGCCCAGGATATCCCAGGAAAGGCAAAACCTTCCCCACCATCGACAACATCTATAAGGAATGGTGCCATCAGAGAGCAGCAGCAATCATCAAGGATCCACACCACTCAGCACACTATTTTTCTCCCTAATGCCATCAAGGAAAGAGGTATAGGTGCCACAAGACTCGCACCACCAGGTTCAGGAACAGCTGCTACCGCTCCACCATCAGACTCTTCAACAACAAACTCGATCAGGGATTCATTTAAGGATTCATACTTTGGCACTTTATTTTTTTTCTATCTCTGAATTGCACAGTCAGTTTGTTTATATTTCTTTATTTGTTTACATTTATACATTGAGTCAGTTTTTTTGCACTGCATATAAGTGGTGATTCTGCCTCACCTGCAGGAAGAAGAATCCCAGGTTTGTATGTGATGTCATGTAAGTACTCTGACAATAAATCTGAAATCTGAAAGTTTCTCCTGAAGCCCCTAGGTGGATGTGGGTCTTGCTGCATTCAGTTCTTCCTCATCAAGCCCCTGTCCTTCCTGTAGGCTTCACATCAATCTCTTGAAATATCTTACTTAAAGTGCAATGGCTACTGAAGCACCATAGGTGTATTCAGAAGCTTGAAGACAGAACTAAGCACATCAGTATTTGGTGCTCTAAAGAATTCTGGAAAATACCCAAAAAAATCAACAAATCATGGTGTTGGCCAATAGAAATCAATCAGCAAACCACCTGTATGATCATTGTAAATTGCATCAGTGGGAGGTCCTCCCTGCTGCTGAACATATGTTCAACTCTGCAAGATTACAAGAAGATGTAAGAGTGCATGCACAGTGTTGGTGTCAAATCAACATTCCACACTGACTGATTATACCACCTGCCTACAGTACATATTCCTGGAAAATACTAAATTGTATATTCGATCAAAAATGCCAGCTAACACACCTGGTCTAAAGTGTATACACATATTAGTTATTAATTTGGAATTAACTAGTCAACTGCAGTAACAAAACAATGAACATATTGGAGCCAAATTTTTCAGCAAAAGATTGGAGGTGACACATGTATGGGGTCCAGCTATGCCTGCCTTTTGTCAGTTATGTGAAACAGTCCCTGTTCCAATCCTTCTCTGGTACCATACCCTAACTCTTCCTCTGCCACATCAACAAACTAATTGGTACTATTTCCTGTACTTCATTAACTTCACTGCCAACTTCCACAACCCTTAAATTTACTTGGATTATTTCTAACAACTTTCTCCCCCTCATTAACCTCTCTATCTCCATCTCAGCAGACAAACTATTCAAAGATATATATTTCAAACATAAACTGTCACTGTTACCTAGATTATACTTCTTCCCACTGTGTCTCTTGTAAGAACGCCATCCCTTTCTCTCAATTCTTCCACCTCTACTGCATCTGTTCTCAAGATGAGATCTTTCACTCCAGGACATCCAAAATGTCCTCTTTATTAATAAACATGGATTCTCCATTACTGTCTTTTCTACATTTCATACCTCTGCCCTTACCCCACCTCTCCCCAAGTAGAACAAGGATAGACTCCCTCTGATCCTCACTTGCCACCCCACCAGCTTCTTATCCAACACATTATCCTCCAACACTTCCACCCAATTTCAGGATGTTCCCACTATGAAGGGCCTCTCCATCCAAAAGGTTTTTCATGAAGAGAGATAGCCTGCTTTTCCCTCTTCACCCACCTTTCAAACCTCTTAGGCACTTCTTGCTATAATCACAGAAAATGCAAAACTTGTCCCTACATCTCCCCACTCACCCTCATCCAGGGCCACAAATAGACCTTCCAGATGAGACAGAGCTTTACATGCACATTCTTCAACCTAACCTACTGCCTGTGTACTCAATATGGCATCCAGTGCGATGGTGAGCCCAAATGTAAATTGGTTCTCTGTTTCACTGGCCATCTATGCTCTGTTTGTGGGTCTAAGCTTGAACTTTTTGTACCCATTCATTTCAATTTCCAACCATTCCATCTGTTCTCGGCTTTATCCCTTATCAGAGTGCGGTCAAACATAAACTTGAGAAATAATATATCCTAATGGCATGAATAATGAATTTTCCAATTTTATGAATCCTTATCTCTATCTGTTTCCATTTCTTCTTTACCTACTCCTGTACTTACATAATTTTCTCTAACATTTCTTCCACACCCCTCCCACAATTCCTTGTCGTCTCTCACACTGTCTATCTCTCACACCTTCTGTCTGATACCCTATCACCTTTTGACCCCTCCCCAGTTTCTTTGTACATTTATATGTATAATTTCACCTTTTTTTAATCTTAGTTTCAATAAAGTGTTCCCACCCAAAATATTGACTGACCATTTCTACCCATATATACTGTCTGACCCCATTCCTCCAGCAGTTCATTGTTTGAACAATACATTTATAGTTGAACACTCATTTCTCAATGTTGAAAGGTTCTTTGATCAGTCATACACTCTGTATTGTTCATCTTTTTTTCAATAACAAGGTAAAAATAATTTAGCTAATTGCTCTCTAGATAAAAGGACAAAGATATTACTGTATTTGAACTTGCATTTGAACTATCAGTCTTGGGACTTGAGATTTTAATGTTTTTATGAGAGCCAATGTATTTCCCAGAGTAACCTTTTGACATTGTCTTTACTTGACCGTGGCTGAAGTAAAAACACAAAATTAGGTTTTACTTCAACCACGGTGTCTACAGAATTTTGTGATTTACATTTTTAATTGGCTGTTACCTTGGCACATTATCCCATGCAAGTAAAAATGCAACCTTTTTTCAATGTCAAATATTCAATTTACTTTAGCTCACAAGAAAATAGGAGCCCCTCAAGTCTGCCCTGGCATTCAATACAATCAACAACTACTTGTTGTATCCAGCTCACACAAATGATTACCACTAAGAAGCAATCCAAGAGCAAAACAATTCCAACGGAAGAGAATGCAAAACCCCAAGTGATATTATTGGCTCTACATCATGTTCCCATAAATGAATGGAATGGTAACAGAGAGTTGCAGGAGATCTGAGATGCAGACAGACCTAGTTCATGTTTCATAAAGACATAGTTACTGCAATTATCAATGTGAACAGAATGTCATAATTGCTTGATGGGAAAGTAGGCACGATATGTTTCTTTCACAGTGGGCAGTAAAATGACATCTGGAGTACTGTAGACAATATTAATCTGTTAGAAGCTGTTCAGAGACTTACTGCACCAAAACTTGAAATGGATGAATTGTCTTCCAAGGAATAGTTGACAAGGCTTGGCTTATATCCACTGGAGTTTGAAAGAGTGAGAGATGGCTTGATTGAAATGCACAAGATCTTCTGGTGTCTTAATAGGATGAAAATGAAGATGAAGTTTCCTCTTGTGAGAGAATCTAGAATTAGGGATCTCTGTTTAAGAATGAGGTCACCCATCTATGACAAATAAAACAGGTTTCTTCACTTCAAGGTTTGTGCACCTTTGAAACTCTCAACTTCTAATGGCATTGTGAAGTGTTTGAAAGCAGTGTTTGATACCTTTCAGGCAGAGATAGATAGATATTTGATGAGCAAAGGGGTTATCACAGACAGATTGGAATCCATTGTTAAAACCAAATTACTCATTATATTATTCAATGATGGAGCAGGTTTGAGGAGCAGAATGTTCTGTTCCTACTCCTGACTCACATACTTGACTCATATACTTGTAAGATCATGGAGACACTCAAAAAAACCTTGAAGTTTTACAGCTGTCAAATATCATTGCTCTGGTTTGGTGACAGTGGAGCTATCGAAGAGTTTGGATAGGTGGCCTCAACATTGCACAGTCTGGGGCCCAATTTTTGTCATGTTCTCGCCAGTAGTCCCAGCTGCGCTGGATGGGTCACGTCTCCAGAATGGAGGACCATCGCCTTCCCAAGATCGTATTATATGGCGAGCTCTCCACTGGCCACCGTGACAGAGGTGCACCAAAGAAAAGGTACAAGGACTGCCTAAAGAAATCTCTTGGTGCCTGCCACATTGACCACCGCCAGTGGGCTGATAACGCCTCAAACCGTGCATCTTGGCGCCTCACAGTTTGGCGGGCAGCAGCCTCCTTTGAAGAAGACCGCAGAGCCCACCTCACTGACAAAAGGCAAAGGAGGAAAAACCCAACACCCAACCCCAACCAACCAATTTTCCCTTGCAACCGCTGCAATCGTGTCTGCCTGTCCCGCATCGGACTGGTCAGCCACAAACGAGCCTGCAGCTGACGTGGACTTTTTACCCCCTCCATAAATCTTCGTCCGCGAAGCCAAGCCAAAGAAGAAGAAAGATGAGAAAAGAACTGGATCTGGATCAGCACAACTGACCTCCTAACACACCAGCAAGTTTAATTGAGATACAAAGTTCTTTAAAAGTTTTTGTTTGGTAAAATCATTCCAAACCTCATCACGGAAGAACAATAGATGGTAGTTTTACATAGTGAATGAGATGGGCTGAGTGGACAATTCTATGTATGAATGATAAGGATAATAAATGTGGAATGAACGTAATTCACAAAAGTGTGAAAACTCACAGTGACATGAATTAAAGAAGAGAGGTTGTTTCTTTCCAGGATCTGCTTTCAGGATTTCTCTGTTACAGTAGATATGACAGGAATAGCTAAGCTTTCCAGAAGGCAAAATAAATAATTTATAATAAAATAATAAAAATACCATATAATTTAAAAAAGGATAAAGCATAATTCACATGCAAAGAAAAGTGCAATACTTTGAACAGGAAGTATACCACAGGCCTCATCTTCAACTTTCACAAATCAAATAAACTTACTCATAAAATTAGAATGTTTTAAGTTAGCAAACATTCCTATTTTGTTAAACTAAATATCAAAAATAATTCATGTCATCCCTAGGAAAAAGTTGTGAATGGCGCATTTTGAACTGGATCAATTCATTCTTATCTGATTAAAAAAGAATATTTTGTTTTTAACTCTCCAAAACTTGCCAAATCTTTTTCTGCAATTCTCATTTGCTCTCAATTTCCATTTCTAGCAAATAACTTGTTTTTACAAGGTTCACAGCTTTTCACATTTTTTACACTAATTCCAGATAACAGGATCAATTGCCAAATTGTAATATTGCATGCAGTTCCCTTCCTCAGACACTGACCTCCATATTTAAAAGAATTTATTTTCATTTTAAATGTATCGACCCAAATCCAAACTCCTTTCTGTTCCAATATTCTTGAATTGGCTGGCTTCTTAATTCATGATCATCTCCTGCAATCTTTCCCCTGAATCTTTTCATTCAGATTTCCAGTCCTTAAACTGCAAAGAAATATGTCTCAACAAATTCAAGATTGTCTGGAAACTAAACACCAGCCAATGGTATTTAACATGTTAAATAATATAATAACCACATTACTCTTTTCCTCTCAAGTTTTGTCCACTTACGTTGAATGTATTCATGGACCTGATACAATGGAACAGGAATTCATGAAGATAAAATTCCAGGTAAACATTGCCACCAATGACTTGATCTGCTGTTCCTTTTTTAAATTTTAGTGATTGTGGTGGAACACGGTAGTGCAGGAGATGACCACACTACACTGTACAGGATGGTCCACCTCTGACCCTGTAACTCCTCCCTGTAAGATTCCCAATAAAGGCTGATAGACCTAGTGTCCTCCCTCCATACCAGCCTTGGATCCAGGCCAGCAGAAAGTAAAGATGTGCTTGACATTTCAAGTTATTAAAGCCTTTAATCACTTGCTTCAAGCCTGCTTGTGGTCATTGATCACACCACAGAGATAAAGCACGGTAACTGGCCTTTACAGCTCATGATCCCCTGTTGCCCAAGTACACCAACTAATCTACAAACCCCGTACATTTTTGGAGGCTGGGAGGAAACTGGAGCACGAGAGGAAACCTACGCAGACATGGGGAGAACTAACTCCTTACAGACAGGGCTAGATTTGAAACCAAGTCACTGGCACTGTAATAGGGTTGCACAAACTGCTACACTAATTGTGCTAGCCTAAATTGTTCCACTGCCCCACTGGGTGAGAGCCTTTCTGTTTGAAATGTATAGAAATGAAAGTAAAGGTGGGAACAGGCTTTCAGAGGTTTTCCTTTTGTAAATAATTTATAGTGAATAAAATCTATTTTTGATTTAAAAAATGTATCCAAAGCTTCTCCTACAATAGATTTGCTTCTTTTCTTTACACCCTCCATCTTCATCATTAGCTACAAATCTTGTGGCACATCATACTGAATATTCGCTGCTTAACCTTTCCACCATCTCTTAAATTACTCCACTGTCTTTATGCCGTCAAACATTGCCTTAAATGAGCCAAAAGTAGTTTTTAGTTTCTGATTTTAGCTTCATACACTTGCTACTGATTTCATTACCACATCTCCTCCTGTCCTTCCCCCCACCCCCACCCCCAACCACCTCCACGCCACCCGCCTCCCCCACCTCAGACCTGGCATCTGTAGACTGAACAGGATGGTTCCCATGCTCAGCCCTACTTATAAGTTTTCGTCATATCTTTATTTCTATTTTTGGAACATTACCTGTCCTCTTTCCACTGAGAACCCTTTCCTTGTCTCTGCATTTTCAAGTTCAATTTACTCCAAGACTTTCCAGGATGATCTCCATTCTCCATCCTCCAAAAGCCTATAACAATCTTTTTATATATATTATTCAGCTGTTTGACCTATATCTGATCTACTTCAACACCTAATCACCCAGAATCCCCTAATGCTAATCCTCTGGTGTCTCATTTTTAAAAGGACAAAGCTTTAATTTCAAAATGAGCTCAACCTTCTAGCAAATGTCCAACCTTCTGACGATTGCACAATGGCAGCAGTTCCTTCAACTAGATGACCACACAGTCTAGAACTCAGAAATCCATGTATTTCTCACTTCCCTGAGGATCAACCTTCTTCATCAAACTTCTGAAAAGTTGCTGAGCAAATTGTATTCATCTCCAATTATTCTACTACAATTCAAAGAATGTGCAAAGATTAATTTATTGCCCAAAAAAGCAGTATTGTCTAGTCCCCTTTTTCATTTGAAAGATCAAAGGTTAAAAACGGAGTAAAAGTAATATCCTGGGACTGCTAGTGCAAGGTAATCCTGAGATCCTCTCTAATTTGCTTATCTCTTATACATAATTTATGTTCTCTTTAACTATCTGATGAGGAAATATTCTTGCAGACTGCCCTTTTGATACTCCTCCAAATTTTATAAACCTCAATGGTGTCCACTCTGAACCTTGTGAAACACGATAGGCTGCAGATGCTGAAATGTTGGAGGAACTCAGCTGGTCTTTTCAGCATTGACACAAGACAAAGATATATTGTCGACATTTCGGTACCAATCCTCTCTTCAAGGAAAACTCAGAAAAGCCAGAAGCAAGATAAATGAGAAAGTCTCTGAATTCAAACAATGGGGGAGGAATCCAGACTAACAAAAGGTGTTGCTTGGATATGATAAGGGATGAGATATAATTTATCATGTCTGCAAAAGGAGACAGGGAATGGAGAGATAACAGAGGAAAGAAGGGGGTGGGGGTGGAGTTTTGATAAAAGCTAGAGAAATCAATATTAAGGGGGCATGGCAAGATGGCGTAGAGTGTAGACGTGTAATCTCGACCTCTCTGGCCAGACTTTTAAATACCTGTTTTTTAACCCTTTGCTTTCAAGTTTAAACTTTTTAAATTTTAGTTTAAAGTATTAAGGAACTATTATGGCCATTAATGGTAAAAAGATTAAACCTCAAGTGCAGAAGAAGTTACATTTTCGAAGTGCTGAAGATTTGGGGCCTTGACGACTTGATACAGCCCCAGGCTTAATCTCTTCAGTGTCTAAACCTCAAAGACTGCCTGTGGGAGCTGAAAAAAAATGTCTACTACTCACCAAGTGAAGGATGGTGCTGGAATTACCCGTTCTCTGGAAGAAGGTGCATGTTCCCAAGAAGGTTGATTAGGAAAGCCTTTCGATTTCAATGGACGTAGCACGCAGGAAGGCAACTCCATTATTGGAAATGCATCAGGAAACATTTCAACCTGAAGATATCGCTTTCCTTCATGATTTTGTGAAAAAGCATCGAGATGCGGGGAGAGACCAGCAGCGACCCCCTGAGGAAGTCGGGATGCCATCGCTGGGAGTCCAGACTCGCAGTAAAACTTTTAAAATGCCTTCTGTTGAGTTGCAGCAGGAGCTGCAGTTACCTGGTTCTGCCACTACGTCAGAGAGAGCAGGGTTGAGCTTTTCAGAGCTATAATGTATCCAACTAAATCCAGTTATTCAGCATTCAATGAATGAGATGGTTCAAATGATAAGTTCAGAATTGAATATCGTTAAAGCACGTGTGGATGCATCTTATGAAGAATTTTTTAAAATTCAGACTGCTTTTTCAGACTGTAAACAACAAGTGGCTTCTAACACAGAAAAAGTGTTGAAAGTTGAAATATCAGTCATAGAATTGGGAGAACACGAGAAGGAGTTAGAGAGGAAAATAGACTACTTGGAGAATCAAAGTAGAAGGAATAATGTGAAAATCGTTGGTTTGCCACAAGGTATAGAAGAACAAGATCCTCTTCGTTTCTTTAAAGACTGGATCCCACAAGTATTAGGGCAAGAATTTTTTTCTGGAGGATTGGTACTGGAAAGAGCCCATAGAGCTCTAAGAAGAACACCCTCAGCTGGTAAGTCACCGAGACCAGTAATAATTTGATGTTTGAATTATTTGGACAGAGAAGCAATACTTCGACTAGCAGTGCAAAATCCGAGATGACAAACTCCGTTATTGATTCAGAATAGCAGAGTTTTTAAAATCCTGATTTGAGTCAAGAGATGAGACAATGTCGACATGAGACAATGTCGACGTCGATTTAATCCAGTTAAAGAAGTTTTGTGGCGTAAAGGTTATAAGTCTACTTTTCGCTACCCGGCAGTGTTGAAGGTGTTTTATGGAAACTATCAATTCCGGTTTTTTGAGAATGATCATGAAGCAATGATTTTTGCTGATTCATTGCCAGATATAAGAGGACAAAGACGTAGTCCACCATTGTCTCCTAAAGAAAAATCTGGTTGTTCTTGAAATGGAAGAAATGGCAGAAATGGGAAAAATAGGAATGGAAAGAGTTCAACTTCTGAAATGGGATCTTCGAGATTGGAATCTCTTGGATGAAAAGAAGAATTTTATTTTTCTTACTCTATTTTTTTTGTTATTATGATATTTTGATGTTATTCATTGTTTGGCTGGGGAGGGAGAGATTTGCTCTAAGTTCTTTACTAGTCATCAGCCACTGGTGGGTGACCCACACCAATTTTTGTTTAGGGATTACTACCTTTTGGTAGTTTTTTTTGGGGCGGGATTTTCATTTTTTTTCTTTTCATTTCAATTAGCTTTTAAATTGTGATTTTTTTTGCTATTGGAGGATTTGAGTTTTCTTATAAAGATATTTATTGGTATTTAGTAATAATAGTAGATATGTCATACCCTCACTCCTGTTCAGCTCCGAATCATGGGTCATTTACCAGCATCACCTACGGCTCCTAGAACGCTTCCACCAGCATTGTCTCCGCTCCATCCTCAACATTCATTGGAGCTACTTCATCTCCAACATCGAAGTACTCGAGATGGCAGAGGCCGACAACATCGAATCCACGCTGCTGAAGATCAAACTGCGCTGGGTAGGACACGTCTCCAGAATGGAGGACCATCGCCTTCCCAAGATCGTGTTATATGGCAAGCTCTCCACTGGCCACCGAGACAGAGGTGCACCAAAGAAGAGGTACAAGGACTGCCTAAAGAAATCTCTTGGTGCCTGCCACATTGACCACCATCAGTGGGCTGATATCGCCTCAAACCGTGCATCTCGGCACCTCACAGTTCAACGGGCAGCAACCTCCTTTGAAGAAGACCGCAGAGCCCACCTCACTGTCAAAAGACAAAGGAGGAAAAACCCAACACCCAACCCCAACCAACCAATTTTCCCTTGCAACCGTGTCTGCCTGTCCCGCATCGGACTTGTCAGCCACAAACGAGCCTGCAGCTGACGTGGACATTACCCCTCCATAAATCTTCGTCTGCGAAGCCAAGCCAAAGAAGAAGAAGATATGTCGAAGTTGAGGTTTGCTACTTTTAATGTTCAAGGATTAAACAGTCCGATTAAGCATGTGAGTTTTGACGTATATTATTAATTTGAAATGGACTGATTGAATAAATATTTGGGTATAATTCTGGATGTTAATTATCATAAATTAAATTATGTTCTGTTAATAAAAAAAATTAAAACTGATTTGATTAAATGGAAAGATTTACCTATTAATTTATTGGGTAGGATAAATACAATTAAGATGAATATTTTTCCACGTATATAATATTTGTTTCAATCTATTCTGTATTTACTTGATAATATTTTTTTCGAGACTTGAATAAAATGGTTAGGGAGTGTTTATGGAGAGGTAAATTTTAAAGAGTAGCTTTGAATAAATTAACTTGAAAATATGAGTTAGGGGGATTACGTTTACCACATTTTCAAAATTATTATGAAGCATCCCAACTTAAATTTATTAGTTCATTGATGGATTTGGTATGGCCTCCTAGTTGGGCCAAAATTGAGATGGCAAATATTTCTGAATTTGAAATACATCAATTTTTGTTTAGATGGAATATAAATTTGTTTCAACAATATAATGTGCCAACTGAAAAACCTCACAAAGATAAGCGTATACAGAGCCGTTGCCATACCCACACTCCTGTTCAGCTCCAAATCATGGGTCCTCTACCGGCACCACCTACGGCTCCTAGAACGCTTCCACCAGCGTTGTCTCCGCTCCATCCTCAACGCTTTCATCCCTAACGTCGAAGTACTCGAGATGGAAGAGGTCGACAGCATCGAGTCCACGCTGATGAAGATCCAGCTACGCTGGATGGGTCACGTCTCCAGAATGGAGGACCATCGCCTTCCCAAGATCGTGTTATATGGTGAGCTCTCCACTGGCCACCGTGACAGAGGTGCACCAAAGAAAAGGTACAAGGACTGCCTAAAGAAATCTCTTGGTGCCTGCCACATTGACCACCGCCAGTGGGCTGATAACGCCTCAAACCGTGCATCTTGGCGCCTCACAGTTTGGCGGGCAGCAACCTCCTTTGAAGAAGACCGCAGAGCCCACCTCATTGACAAAAGGCAAAGGAGGAAAAACCCAACACCCAACCCCAACCAACCAATTTTCCCTTGCAACCGTGTCTGCCTGTCCCGCATCGGACTTGTCAGCCACAAACGAGCCTGCAGCTGACGTGGACATTACCCCTCCATAAATCTTCGTCTGCGAAGCCAAGCCAAAGAAGAAGAAGATATGTCGAAGTTGAGGTTTGCTACTTTTAATGTTCGAGGATTAAACAGTCCGATTAAGCATGTGAGTTTTGACGTATATTATTAATTTGAAATGGACTGATTGAATAAATATTTGGGTATAATTCTGGATGTTAATTATCATAAATTAAATTATGTTCTGTTAATAAAAAAAATTAAAACTGATTTGATTAAATGGAAAGATTTACCTATTAATTTATTGGGTAGGATAAATACAATTAAGATGAATATTTTTCCACGTATATAATATTTGTTTCAATCTATTCTGTATTTACTTGATAATATTTTTTTCGAGACTTGAATAAAATGGTTAGGGAGTGTTTATGGAGAGGTAAATTTTCAAGAGTAGCTTTGAATAAATTAACTTGAAAATATGAGTTAGGGGGATTACGTTTACCACATTTTCAAAATTATTATGAAGCATCCCAACTTAAATTTATTAGTTCATTGATGGATTTGGTATGGCCTCCTAGTTGGGCCAAAATTGAGATGGCAAATATTTCTGAATTTGAAATACATCAATTTTTGTTTAGATGGAATATAAATTTGTTACAACAATATAATGTGCCAACTGAAAAACCTCACAAAGATAAGCGTATACAGAGCCGTTGCCATACCCACACTCCTGTTCGGCTCCGAATCATGGGTCCTCTACCGGCACCACCTACGGCTCCTAGAATGCTTCCACCAGCGTTGTCTCCGCTCCATCCTCAACGCTTTCATCCCTAACGTCGAAGTACTCGAGATGGCAGAGGTCGACAGCATCGAGTCCACGCTGCTGAAGATCCAGCTACGCTGGATGGGTCACGTCTCCAGAATGGAGGACCATCGCCTTCCCAAGATCGTGTTATATGGTGAGCTTTCCACTGGCCACCGTGACAGAGGTGCACCAAAGAAAAGGTACAAGGACTGCCTAAAGAAATCTCTTGGTGCCTGCCATATTGACCACCGCCAGTGGGCTGATAACGCCTCAAACTGTGCATCTTGGCGCCTCACAGTTTGGCGGGCAGCAACCTCCTTTGAAGAAGACCGCAGAGCCCACCTCACTGACAAAAGGCAAAGGAGGAAAAACCCAACACCCAACCCCAACCAACCAATTTTCCCCGGCAACCGCTGCAACCGTGTCTGCCTGTCCCGCATCGGACTTGTCAGCCACAAATGAGCCTGCAGCTGACGTGGACTTTTTACCCCCTCCATAAATCTTCGTCCGCGAAGCCAAGCCAAAGAAAAAGAAAGAAGAAAGAGAATAATGTGCCTATACTAAAACATTTAATGAAGTTATGGATAAAGAAAAATAAAACGATAGGCTCTAGGGGTAAATTATCGGCTTTGACTCCATTGTATAATAATGAACTTATTTCTTTTTCAATACATAATCAAAGTTTATTGCATTGGAGATTTAAAGGTGTGAAAAATTTGGGAGATTGTTTTAAAGAGGGTAAATTTTTAATTTTTAATCAGATGAGGGACAGTTTTGGTAATGATAAGAACTCTTTGTTTTTCTCTTATCAAATTCGATCTTTGGTAAAACGTATGTTTAGTAGAGTTATGATTTTACCTGAAATGACTAAATTTGAGACTTTTCTTATGAAGGTATCAGAGAAGGGTTATATTTCATCTATGTATCAAATATTACAGGATGGTATGGATAAAAAGGGTTGGGATAGATCTAAAAGTAAATGGGAAGCGGATACTGGTTTTATTTTTTCCGAGGATGATCTGTTATGATAGTGTAACTAGATTGATAAATGCACATTATGCAATGATTAACTATAATTTTTTACATCAATTATACTTAACACCTGAAAAATTAAAGAAGCATGATTTTCATGAATCGGATTTGTGTTTTAGATGTGGTAATACAGTTGGAACTTTTTTTCATGCTGTTTGGTCATGTATACATATACAATCTTTTTGGAAGAAAATTCAATTGCTTTTAGAATACCTGTATAAGATTAAAATACTTTTAGATCCGACAGTATTTTTATTGGGTAGTTTGCAACCTCTGAAAGGCTTGGGATTAGATAAGTTTCAGCTTGCTTTTGTATATTTTGCTTTATCTGTAGTGAAAAAATGTATTGCTAGTATGTGGAAAGATACAAATATGATTGATATTAATAGATGGCATAATGAGATGAGATATTGTTTAATAATGGAAAAATTATGTATGTTTCACGTGATAATTATAATTTTTTTTATTAATAAGTGGTTGTTATATTCAGAATATTTACATTTCAATTTACATTGATTAGATCTTAATATGTATCTTTAATTTTTCTTTAATATTTTTTCTTTTTTCTTTCTTTATGGCTCTCCTTAGGAGAGTTGGCTGAAGGGGGGGTTCTTTTCTTTTTATTCCTATATATATATAAAAAATAACGTTCATGTTTATGGTTAATTGTTGTATATGAAATATACTATTTGCTTTTTGAACGAATAAATAAAGTTTAAAAAAAAGAGAAATCAATATTAATGCTATCCGTTTGGAGGAGCCCAGTCAGAAGATGAGGTGTTGTATCTCCAATTTATGGGTGTTCTCTGTCTGGCAGTACATGAGACCATGGACAGACATGCCAGCAAGGGAGAATTGAAATGGGTGACCACTGCGAGATCCATGCTATTGTGGCAGACAAAGCTGAGGTGTTCACCAAAGCCATCTCCCATTCTGCATGCAGTCTCTCCGATGTAGAGGAGACCACAGCGGGAGCACTGGATGTAGAAGATGACCCCTGCAGATTCACAAGAGAAGTGTTGCTTCACTTGGAAGGACTGTTTGGGGTCCAGAATGATGCTGAGGGAGGAGGTATGCGCAGTCACAGGAGTAGGTCCCAAGGGGACAATTGTTGGGGATAAGGGAGACACAGAGGGAGTGGTCCCTGCAGAAGGTGGAGAGAGGAGGAAAGGGGAATGTGTATCTAGAGGTGGGATCACACAATAGATGACAGAAATGGTGGAGGAAGATGTGTTGGATGCAGAGCCTGGTGGGGTGGTAGGTGAGGACGAGGAATCCTGTCCCATGTTGCATGTGGGGGCAGAGGAGGCCAGGGCAGATTTGCGGGTAATGGAAGATATGTGAGTGAGGGCTGAGTTGATAGTGGTAGAGGAAAAGTCACGTTGTTTGAAGAAGGAGGACATCTCTGACGATCTGGCATGCAAGTCCTCATCCTTGGTGCAGATGCGACAGAGATGGAGGAATTTAGAGAATGGAATTAAATCCTTACATGGGACAGGGTGAAGGAGATGTAGTCAAGGTAGCTGTGGGAGTTTGCAGGTTTATAGAAAATGTCTGTTGAGACTTTGTCTCCTGAGATGGAGACAAAGAGATCAAGGACAGGGAAAGTGCAGCTAGTGATAGACCAGGTGAATTTTAGGTCAGGGTGGAAGTTGGCAACAAAGTGGATGAAGTCAACGAGCTCATCCTGGGTACATGAGGGAGCACCAAAGTAGTGGTAGCAAACACATATTTCCCTCTCCTCCCTCCATGATTCCCTTGTCCACTCCTCCCTTCCCACCAATCATCCCCTTGGGTCCTATTCCTGTGACCACAGGAAATGCTCCACTTGCACCCACATCTCCTTCCTCAGCACCATTCAGGGCCCCAAACAGTCCTTCCAAATGAAGCAACATTTCACTTGTGAATCTGCAGGGGTCATCTACTGCATTTGGTGCTCCTGTTGTGGTGTCCTCTACATTGGAGAGACTGGACACAGACAAGGAGATTGCTTTGCTGAGCACCTTGGCTCTGTCCTCCAAAATAGTTTGGATCTCCCAGTGGCCACCCATTTCAATTCTCCATCCCATTCCTTTGTCGACATGTTTGTCCATGGTCTCATGCACTGCCAGACTGAGATCACCTGTAAATTAGAAAAATGACACCTTATCTTCTGACTGGGCACCCTACAACTGGATAGCATTAATATCCTTTTCTCTGGCTTTCCTTAAAGCCCCCTCCACCCCTTCTTTCCCCTGTCATCTCTCCATTCCATGTCTTCTTTCGTACAGACATTATAAATTCTACCTAGTCCTTTATCATATCCAATTAACACCTTTTGTTGATCTGGATTCCTCCCCCATTGTTTGCATTCTGAGACTTTCTGATATATCCTGCTTCTGCCTTTTCTGATTTTTCCTTGAAGAAGGGGTCAGGCCTGAAATGTTGGCAATATATCTTTGTCTCCTATAGATGCTGAAAAGACCAGCTGAGTTCCTCCAGCATATCTGTGTGCTTACTTCACTCTGAACCTCTTTTGCTTCAATGAAAACAGATCTACTTCCTCCAATCTCTCCTCAGAACTGAATCTCTCCATTCCAGGTGAATCTCCTCTGTAGCCTCCAGTAGAGGTGTTGAACCCTTTATTTAACCCAAAAAGAAATTGGAGTCATGAAAATCCTCTGATTCCATATGCCTACAAATGGACTGAAGCTAAAGTACAAACTGAAAAGCTATAAAATATTCTGTGGATCAGACAGTTTCTATGGATAAAGAAATGATGCAGGTTGGTGGGCATTTGGCTGCTCTCCACTATTTTGATATATCTAGTGGGACACTGCAATATGTATCAAGTCGCATTTATTTATTGTTCATACCATAACCATTGCAGTGTGCAGTGAAAATGAGATAGCATTTCTCCAGACTATAGAGCTGGTTAATACATGGCTAAATTAGATCAGAAACATTTTTATAAATAAGATAACACTTATAAATATATTTCATATGCTAGCCCTGTATCACAGGAGTTCCAAACTCTCACGTCTTGGGCGAAAAAAACTGTTTTGCAATCTGGTCGTGAGGGCCTGAATGCTTCGATATCTCTTCCCGGATGGCAGGAAGGAGAATAGATTGCGGGAGGGGTGTGTGGAAACCTTCACAATGTTTATGGCTTTTCACAAACAACAGCCATTATAAATGTCCATATTTTTAAATAGCATTAAAAATGGGAAATTTAATTCTGGTTTAGAGGTTGAAGAACTTGAGATAATGATGTCTGCTGCAGGAATTCAAACTTAATTTATTTCCATATTCCAAAACTGTGACCCCTATTTCTGAACATTCAGTCCAGGGAAAGATAATCCCTGCATCCATCAAGCACTGCAAAAATACTATGTGCTTCAATGAAATTACTCCTCATTTATCTATTCTCTGGAGAGTGTAGATCTTGCACAAATAAAACCCAAAAAGAATTGATGAATGTAATTTACGATCAGCAGCTGTAAAACCACCCACTGAATTCCTCCTGGCAACAGCATGTATGTACCACAAATGATTGCAGATTTTTTTTTCTGGAAGAACTCAACAACAGTATATTTAGAACTCAGAGTGATAATTACACGGATTCACTGAACACAACATCCAATAGATGAACAGAGCTGCTACTAAACCAGTCATTAATTATATCTCTTCAACAGTAGATAAATACCGATGTCACAAATCTTGAGAAGTAACAAAATCAGTCTCACTCAGTTGGTCAGATTACAATCAGTAGGAGCTTTTCATAACTAAAAAGAGTATAGGCATATATCGTGGAGTTTTGATTTTATGCCAATCACAGTTTGAATGAGTAAGATATTTAGACTTTCAGAGTAGGCTTTGCAGAGGATTGGTGGCAACATGTTGAGTAATCAACAGTGCACTACCTTAATTTGCATTGAACTCTAACCTTATGTTGCAAATCTTGCAAAGATTGGTTCCAGTGTGTTATCACAAACATGAAAGACAAAGAAGGAAACCTTAAATCAAAAGTGGATTCATTAAAAAAATCTCAATGATTTAAAAGGGCTAGCGCTGCCTTCATAAAAAGGTAGAGAGAAGAAAAATAGAACAAAACCATCACCAAATAAATAGGAATCTGTAAACTTGATAATTATCAATTTTATTTATTTTCTATTTTTCAAAATCTGAACATTGCTGGCAAGACCAGTATTTTTGCAATTTCCAAATGCCCCCAAGAAGATGATGGTGAGCCATCTTCTTGAACTATTCCAAATGGTCCAACAATGGTTTTTCTCTTATTTGGATACATCGTAAAAGGTTAGTATATTATTCTTACAATGTTTCTTCTTGTTTTTACTTTGTTTTACTTCATTTAAATATTCTTTTTTTCTGTTTTCCCAGAGAATTGGGATCCCACATCCTACGTCTTATGAATCACATGACTCCCCAGATGGGAAAATGTTCTTCCTCAGATCATTTCTGTCTACCAAACAATATTTATAAAGAATTGTTATTCACATTTTAATATCTGTAGGTTATTGAATATTATTTACTCTCCATCGACTAAAATTGCGGAATAGATAGTATCATAAAATAGAATGGAAATATCTGTTCAAAATTTTGGAAAGATTTAATTTCGGTCCTGGTTTTATTTCATGGATTAATTTGATCTATCATGCTCCTGTTGCTGCAGTAATTAATAATAATCAATAATTGTCTTTTTTGAATCTGTTTTGAGGAACTAGACAGTGAGGTCCATTAAGTCCTTTATTATTTAACTTAGCCTTGGAAACTTTAGTGATAGCACTTCGTGACTTCAGGGTATTAACAGAGGAGATGTAATTCATAAGGTATCTATACGCAGATGATCTTTTAGTATATATTTCAGATCCTGAGAAATCTATTCCTTCAATGCTATCTTTGCTTTTCCAATTCAGTATTTTATAAGTTGAATCTCCACAAGAGTGAACTATTTCCAATGAATATGCACCCATTTTACCTTGAATGTATGAGCATATACCTTTTAGAGTGGTAAAAGAACACTTTACATATCTTGGGGTTAAAATCACAAAAACATTTAAAGATTTATACAAATTTAATCTTCTTCCTTTGATTGACTATGTGAAACAAACATTTTCTCGATGGTCTCTATTGGCCATAACTTAGGTTGTATAAATGCTATCAAGATCATTTTAACTGGGGGGCATGGCATAATGGCATATGGAGAAGATGTGGAAAACGTCTCTCCTGGCAGAATTAATTAATACCCGAGTTTAACATTTTTAAAATTATTAAATAACTTTAAAAATTTTCTAGAGGTCTCAAAAGATGGCTACAAAAATATCCAGAACACAAACTGCAAAAAAATCGGCTGTAACTGAAGTTACTTTGATGGAAGAAACTGGGTCTACCTTGAAGATTCAGCCTCTGATTCTGGTTCCTCTCCATCCCCGACTGTCAAAGGCTCTGCAGGTAAGGATTCAGGGGTACTTGGAAAGATGGCACTGGAGCATGGAAGAAAACTACAGAGGTGATTGTAGAAACAATGCTCATGCATGGAACTTTGCGCATGCGCTCTACGGAAGCGATCGAGTTGGAGTCTGTGGACCCACTCCATCTGTGATTGCTGGTCAAACAAGGCTAAGCAAAAAGCCCACCTGCAGTTTCAGCCCTTGGCAACTTCAATGGAGGATTCTGCCACAATCACAGGGAGAGGAATCAGAAGAAGAAGGAAGAGATCAATACATTCAAGGTAAAATGGGTGCATATTATGTTACCTCAAAACCTCTTGACCCACAGATTTTTGAAAAAATGGACTCAATTAGTCAAAAATTGGATGCAAATTTTGCTGAAGTGAAAGCTGATTTTACTAATCAATTGGGAGCTATTAGAGAAGAAATGGCTGTAATGAAGACAGATATGGCAAAGTGTAATAAAACTCTCGTTAAAATTAAAAGTTCAAAAATTTGAAGATTTCCAGGAATGTCATATGGAAGTAGAAGAATGTAAAGATACAGTTAATAGGATAGAAGATTCTTTTATGGTGTGGGAAATTCAGAATAAAAATTTATGCAAAAGTTAATATGTTGGAAAATCAGAGCAGAAGAAATAATGTGAAAATTGTTAGTCTGCCTGAGGACTTTGAAGGCAATAATCCAGTAAATTTTTTTTCAAAATTGGCTGCCTGAAATTTTGGGACAAGATGTTCCAAATGGTTTGGAACATGATAGTGCACATAGAGAGCTCTAAGGAAAAAACCGTATCCAGGACAATTGCTATGCTCTATTTTGATTAAATATCTACGTTACCAAGATAGGGAAATGATTTTTACAAATGGCAGTTTTAAGCCCTTTAATGATCCAGAATAATAGAGTATTTTTAATGCGGATTTAAGTAACAAAATTGTCAAAAGAAAAGAATTTAATCCTGCAAAATCAGTTTTATGGAAGAAGGGATATAAATTTGCTTTTCGATACCCAGCAGTTCTTAAAGTTTTTTACAAACAATATCAAGCTCAATTTTTTGCTAATGAGTCTGAAGCTTTGGAATTTGTCAATTCATTACCTAATATTAAGCAGAATGGGAGACAACCTTCCGTATCTCAACAAATGGAAGGGGATCAAGAAAAATTGAAAGGAGGGATTTCACCTAGAAATCAGCCGACTGAGGCTCAAGTTGAAATGATCAAGTTAATAGACACCTTGAAGAAGCTTATCATACTTGACTGATTGAAATTAAATTTTGATATTCTATCTGGGGGAGGCAGATTTTCTTTTTTTTGCTTTCCTCTTCTGAGGCCTTGTGCCACCAGTGGCGAGGGCCACTTTTCATTATTAAGGGAGTTCGCGCTGACCTAAACATCACTTTTGGGTGTTTTTTTTAAATTTACTTTTGAGTTTCTTACTTTCTATCTTTGGAGATGGTATATTTTGAAAGTTGGTTGTGGAGCTGGGATGACCCGGGATGGAAAGGAGAGTTGAGTATTTTTAAAATTAAAATTTGGTAATAAATGGTTTGAATTATGTAATTCTCTATGTGAATGAGCTCAATAATCCAATTAAATGGAAGAGAGTTTTAGCTCATATTAAGAAGTTGAAAGTAGATATTGCTTTTTTACAGGAAACTCATTTAACAGAGAAAGAACATCAAGAGTTAAAGAGGGAATGGGTTGGTCAAGTTATAGCTTCGTCTTTTAACTCTAAAGCACAAGGAGTAGCTATATTAATTAATTTAAAAATTGCCATTTAAGTTACAATCAACAGTTATTGATCCTCTTGGTAGATTTGTGCTGGTAAATTGTCAAATTTATTCAAAATATTGGATTTTTATGAATGTGTATGCTCCTAATATAGACGTTGAAAAGCTTTTCTTAATTTGGCACAAGTAATTGGAAATATAATAATTGATGGAGACTTTAATTGCTGTTTGGACCCAATTTTGGATAAATCTGCAAAATATTTAATGAAAACAAAAACAGCTAAAAGAATATTGACATTAATGGAAGAGTTAAATTTGGTAGATATTTGGAGGAAATTGAATCCTAAAGAGAGGGAAAAAAAAGATAATTTTACCCAAATTTTTGTATATATTTCAAGCAGTTCCAGTTTTTATTCTTAAATAATTATTTGACAATATTGACTCGAAAAAAAAAATTCTATATGGAATAATAAGAATGCTAGGTTGAGTAAATTTCATTTGCAGAAATTAAAGAAAGTTGGTGGTATGGCTTTACCTTATCTTAGATTTTAAAAGTGGGCAGTTAATATTCTATATATATTTTCTGGGTATATTATTCTGACCAACCAGAACACCATCATTGGACAGTGATCCTGCAACTCTGGGGTCTGGGCCCAGGATGGTGGTGCCTATGTTTGGCAGTATCCTTGAGGGGTTGCAGACTCCAGAGAAGCAGCAGACTGGTGCAGGACACCAGAAAACAGGGAGAACACCCCTATTTGAGAAGGAGAAAAAGAGGAGACAACCCAATGGGTCAGAGTCCACAGTGGTGTATCAGTGAGGGGCTATGCAGCTGAATATCACGCGGCAGGTTGGTGGTGACTCAAGGTAAAGAACCCATTCAGGCTGCTGGCAACTGCAGGCAATGGACATGCACCATGCTGTGGACTGCTTGACACTGCTCAACACTGGCTGAAGAGTTAGCAGATATGGGAACCGTGATGCGTAAGGGTGCCAATGGCTCTCAAGGCTTCCTGATCAAATCAGAGGTTTGCCGCTGTTGCTGCTGGTTTGATGCTGCTGTCCCTTGTTTGGACTAAAGTCTGTGTGGCTGCAGAGGCTTAGGTAGCACTGGAGACAAATACATGGACACTCAGTGACTCTTGCGATGTTTCTTTTATAGAAATAAAGAAACTTGGGTTCTTTTGAAACAACTCTAATTTATGAGCTAAAGAACTCACCCAGGACATCTAACTTGCATTCATTTGAGCTGCCACAAACTAATCTCTTATTCCGACTTTTGGTAGGGAAGATTTCGAGCGCTCTATCTCCATTGCAGATGCTTTTGTTTCTGTTTTATATTTTTGATATCTGTTCTTATTAGGATTAAGCCGAATAGCCTGAAAACACCTGAGCAGCAAAGCAAACTCAGGCCTGGTCAGTACTTGGAGGAGAGACTGCCTAGGAACACCAGGTGCTGGAGGTTTCTGTGAGGGGCACTGGACAAAGTAATGATTCTCTGTCTGCCTCGCCATCATCTTCTCAGGGGCAATTGGAAATTGGCAAAAATACTGCCTTATGGTAGACAAAAGTTAAAGAATTTCATGCATGTTACATTTTAAATATAGTATTACATGACAATAATGGAATCTTTACATCTTTTTCTTTTTGTTTGGGTCTGCAAAGTAGGGAAGTGTGGTGCATAGTCTACATCCCAGCATAAGCTCAGTGGGTGGGTGATATGCCATGTTCAAGTGATGAAGCTAGATACAAATCTGAGCCACTGTCTAGTGCTTTCTTGAGTAACTGTTTAACTCTCTGCATTATTGTTTGCCTGTGGATGCAGAAGACTTGAAATCACATTTCGAAAATCATATTCTTTGGCAAAGTTCTGGAATTCTCTACAGCTGTAGCATGGTCCATTGTCACTGTAGATAATTTGAGGAATTCCATGTCTTGCAAAGATCAATTTCATATATTGGATCACACAAGCAGCAGATGTGTTAGGAAGCAGTGCAATCTCAGGATAGTTCAATAGATGTCAATAACCAGCAAGTAATTCTTTCCATCAATGTAGAACAGATCAGTCCCAACTTTCTGCCATGGTTCTGCTAGTACGTCAATTATTATCATGGGTTCCTTCATCTGCTTTGCGTGATGTTTCAAACAGGTCTTACAGCTGGAAACCATCCTGTTAATGTCGGCATTTATCCCTGGCCAATAATCAGCAGTTCTGGTCCTCCTCTTGCATTTTTCCATTCCCAGGTGCCCCTCATACACCCTTTTCAGCATCTCTTGTTGCAGTGATTGAGGAATGACAATTCTCTGTCTGAATAGAAACCCATTGACAACACTCAACTCAGCTCCGATGTTGTAGAACTATATTGTTTCATTTGTAATCTGCTTAGATTTCATGTCAGATACGGGAAGAGATTCAACGATCAGATTCATGTGGAGATTCACATCTGTCTCTGAGGAACTCTCATTTTATGCTTCACTCTGCATCATTGCCCTGGATAATGCATTGGCTAAAACAATGTTTCCCTAGTGTGCAAAGTCCTAATGTTATAGCTTCATCATCAGTCCTTAGATTCTCAGCAACATTTCTCTGAGATTTTTCTTGATTATTGATATTAATGGCTTATGGTCTGTCTCTGCCATGAGCATTGGAAGAATACAAATAACTGAGGAATTTTTCAAGTCCATAGACCAGACCGAGACACTCTTTCTCAATCTGTGAATATCGACATTCAGATGAAGTCATTGACCTTGATGCATATGTACTGGCCTCCAATCTTCTCCCACAGCCTGAAGTAGTATGTCACCTATTCCATCTTTTGAAGCATCCAAAGATATGTAATGTCATGTAATGTCAAAAGTACTGGTTTGGTAGTTAGAATGGTCTTCAGTCATCCCCATTCTTCCTTGCAGTTGGCTGTCCACTTGAATTCACATTTGTCCTTTAACAACTTCCTTAGGTACATTGTTTTGGAAGATGGGCTTGGTATGAATTTACCAATGAAATTTATAATTCCCAGCACCCTCAATACATTTTTTTTCGTCAGTGGGTCTGGGCATCTCTAAAATTACTTTCACCTTGTTCTTGTCTGGCTCCACACCTGCCTCTGACAGTTTATCTCCCAGAAAGATGATTTTGTTCACAGCAAATTGACAATTTCTCTGTTTAATTTTAATCCATATTTCTGAATGCATTGTAGCACTTTGATGAGTCTCCTGTTGTGTTGTTCTTGTGTGGATCTTGATAACCTTGTTTAACTTGCCCTGGTCTTCTGCTCCAGCAAAAACAAATGTATTGAAAACCTCTAGTGCTTGAGGTCCCGCCACAATAAGTAGCAGTGCAATCTTCTGTGTATCAGGTTTTCTATTGAGTCCAATGGCTTGCAGATACAGCATGAATCTTTGTTTGAACAGCCTCCACTCATGGTCAACATTCCCAGTCCACTTTACAGGATCAGAATTCTTCAGACTTTCCATTTCTCTGTTGTTATATCAAATGGTCCTCATTCCTGGTACCATGTGATATTTCTTTTTATTATAATGAAGAAACTTGGGTTCTTTTAAAATAACTCACTCAGGACCATATGGAGGCATCCATCTTGAAACCAGCTGAGCTGCCACAAACTAGTCTCCCTCTAGTAGTTGGGTAGATCTCTAGCATTGTATCATTACAACTCTGAAGAGACTCTTTTTCTTCTCTTTCTCTGACTGTAAGGGGCATCAGATAAAATTCTGCTGATGGTGAATCTTTGCCTTCCTGACAGCAGACTAAATGCAATTTTGTATAATATTGCATCTGTTTTATTACTTGACAATTAAAAAAAAGTTTGGGCTTGAGAAAATACAAAAAAAATTACCTTTAAGCTGTTTGGAAGGCTTTTGAAAAATTGCAGTCACATATATCACAATGCTTTTATTTGGTACAAGTTATTTTATAAATAATCAATACATTTACAGATTAAAAGGGATTAAATGAGCACACAAAACTCAAGACATTTTGTTTTAGAATTTCTTCTTTCTTCTTTGGCTTGGCTTCGCGGATGAAGATTTATGGAGGGGGTAAAAAGTCCACGTCAGCTGCAGGCTCGTTTGTGGCTGACAAGTCCGATGCGGGACAGGCAGACACGATTGCAGCGGTTGCAGGGGAAAATTGGTTGGTTGGGGTTGGGTGTTGGGTTTTTCCTCCTTTGCCTTTTGTCAGTGAGGTAGGCTCTGCGGTCTTCTTCAAAGGAGGTTGCTGCCCGCCAAACTGTGAGGCGCCAAGATGCACGGTTTGAGGCGATATCAGCCCACTGGCGGTGGTCAATGTGGCAGGCACCAAGAGATTTCTTTAGGCAGTCCTTGTACCTTTTCTTTGGTGCACCTCTGTCACGGTGGCCAGTGGAGAGCTCGCCATATAACACGATCTTGGGAAGGCGATGGTCCTCCATTCTGGAGACGTGACCCATCCAGCGCAGCTGGATCTTCAGCAGCGTGGACTCGATGCTGTCGACCTCTGCCATCTCGAGTACTTCGACGTTAGGGATGTAAGCGCTCCAATGGATGTTGAGGATGGAGCGGAGACAACGCTGGTGGAAGCGTTCTAGGAGCCGTAGGTGGTGCCGGTAGAGGACCCATGATTCGGAGCCGAACAGGAGTGTGGGTATGACAACGGCTCTGTATACGCTTATCTTTGTGAGGTTTTTCAGTTGGTTGTTTTTCCAGACTCTTTTGTGTAGTCTTCCAAAGGCGCTATTTGCCTTGGCGAGTCTGTTGTCTATCTCATTGTCGATCCTTGCATCTGATGAAATGGTGCAGCCGAGATAGGTAAACTGGTTGACCGTTTTGAGTTTTGTGTGCCCGATGGAGATGTGGGGGGGCTGGTAATCATGGTGGGGAGCTGGCTGATGGAGGACCTCAGTTTTCTTCAGGCTGACTTCCAGGCCAAACATTTTGGCAGTTTCCGCAAAGCAGGACGTCAAGCGCTGAAGAGCTGGCTCTGAATGGGCAACTAAAGCGGCATCGTCTGCAAAGAGTAGTTCACGGACAAGTTTCTCTTGTGTCTTGGTGTGAGCTTGCAGGCGCCTCAGATTGAAGAGACTGCCATCCGTGCGGTATCGGATGTAAACAGCGTCTTCATTGTTGGGGTCTTTCATGGCTTGGTTCAGCATCATGCTGAAGAAGATTGAAAAGAGGGTTGGTGCGAGAACACAGCCTTGCTTCACGCCATTGTTAATGGAGAAGGGTTCAGAGAGCTCATTGCTGTATCTGACCCGACCTTGTTGGTTTTCATGCAGTTGGATAATCATGTTGAGGAACTTTGGGGGACATCCGATGCGCTCTAGTATTTGCCAAAGCCCTTTCCTGCTCACGGTGTCGAAGGCTTTGGTGAGGTCAACAAAGGTGATGTAGAGTCCTTTGTTTTGTTCTCTGCATTTTTCTTGGAGCTGTCTGAGGGCAAAGACCATGTCAGTAGTTCCTCTGTTTGCGCGAAAGCCGCACTGTGATTCTGGGAGAATATTCTCGGCGACACTAGGTATTATTCTATTTAGTAGAATCCTAGCGAAGATTTTGCCTGCAATGGAGAGCAACGTGATTCCCCTGTAGTTTGAGCAGTCTGATTTCTTGCCTTTGTTTTTGTACAGGGTGATGATGGTGGCATCACGAAGATCCTGAGGCAGTTTTCCTTGGTCCCAACAAAGCTTGAAAAACTCATGCAGTTTGGCATGCAGAGTTTTGCCGCCAGCCTTCCAGACTTCTGGGGGGATTCCATCCATACCTGCTGCTTTGCCACTTTTCAGTTGTTCGATTGCCTTATATGTCTCATCCAGGGTGGGAACCTCATCCAGCTCTAGCCTTAGGGGCTGTTGAGGGAGCTGGAGCAGGGCGGAATCTTGGACTGAGCGGTTGGCACTGAAAAGAGATTGGAAGTGTTCTGACCATCGGTTGAGGATGGAGATCTTGTCGCTGAGGAGGACTTTGCCGTCTGAGCTGCGCAGCGGGCTTTGGACTTGGGGTGAGGGGCCGTACACAGCCTTTAGAGCCTCGTAGAAACCCCTGAAGTCGCCAATGTCCGCGCTGAGCTGGGTTCGTTTGGCGAGGCTAGTCCACCACTCATTTTGGATCTCCCGGAGTTTGCGCTGAAGATGGCTGCATGCGCGACGGAAGGCTTGTTTCTTCTCTGGACAGGACGGCTTTGTAAGGTGAGCCTGGTGGGCAGCTCGCTTCTTTGCCAGCAGCTCCTGGATTTCCTGGCTGTTTTCGTCAAACCAGTCCTTGTTTTTCCTGGAGGAGAAGCCCAGTACCTCTTCAGTGGATTGCAGTATGGTAGTCTTCAACTGATCCCAGAGGGTTTCAGGGGACGGGTCCGTGAGGCGGGTTGCATCGTCGAGCTTTGCTTTGAGGTTTGCCTGGAAGTTTCCTCTCGCTTCGTCTGACTGCAGGTTTCCAACATTGAACCTCTTTCTGGGGGCTTTATTGTTCCTGGGCTTTGGTTTGAAGTGAAGGTTGAGCTTGCAGCGAACCAGCTGGTGGTCAGTGTGGCATTCCGCGCTAGGCATGACCCTGGTGTGGAGCACATCTCGTTTGTCACTTTCTCGCACCAGGATGTAGTCCAGGAGGTGCCAGTGTTTGGATCGGGGATGCATCCAGGTGGTCTTAAGGCTGTCCCTCTGCTGAAAAAGGGTGTTTGTAATGACAAGCCGCTGTTCTGCGCAGAGCTCCAACAGGAGGCGCCCATTGTCGTTGCACTTGCCGACGCAATGCTTGCCCAGGATTCCTGGCCAGGTTTCTGAGTCTTTGCCGACACGAGCGTTGAAGTCGCCCAGGATGACAACCTTGTCGGCTGTAGGGGTGCGTTGGATGAGGTTGCGCAGGTCGGTGTAGAACTTGTCCTTTTCTGCTGGTTCCGCCTGGAGGGTTGGAGCATAGACACTGATGAGGGTGATGTGACGCTTGTTCTGAAGGGGGAGTCGCATGGACATGATTCGGTCCGAGAGGCCTGTCGGAAGGTTTTCGAGTTTGGAGGCAATGAAGCTCTTGACCATGAAGCGTCGTTCATCCGAAGGCTTGCCAGACCAGTAGAGTGTGTAGCCCGCGCCGCGTTCTTGGAGGCTGCCTACATCTGCCAGGCGGACTTCACTGAGAGCGGCTATGTCGATGTCAAGTCTGAGGAGTTCATGTGCAATGAGGGCAGACCGACGTTCAGGTCGGTGGCTGTCAGCCTTGTCTAGCATGGTTCTGATGTTCCAGCATGCTAGCTTGAGTTTGTCAGCATCTTTTGAGGGGGAAGGCGTGGAGGGAGAGGACGTGGAGGGGAAGGACGTGGAGGGGGAGGACGTGGAGGGGGAGGACGTGGAGGGGGAGGACGTGGAGGGGGAGGACGTGGAGGGGGAGGACGTGGACCTGTCCTCGGGCCTGCGCAAAGGAGCTTTTAGGTGGAGTGCAGTGCGCGCAGTACTGGCCCCACCCTTTACACCCATGGTTCGAACCCACCGCACACGAACCATTTTAGAATTTACACACTGGGTAAATTGTGCATAAATCAAACCAGGAGCAAGAAAATCTTCAAAATCTTCAGGCTGTGGCAAGTTAGAAAACTGTGATTTTGAAATGTTTTCCCAAAACAGAAAAGGTGAACCAAATAATTGACTCAAAATATTTATATTTTAATATTTTGAAGGAAGACTTTCCTAAGACAGGGGCATCTATTTTTCTGTTTAAAAGAAGATATGATAGAACCCAATTAATCAAAAATGGGTCAGCTTGAAAAATATATAAAAATTTTGGAAGGATATTCACCTTAATAATATTGATGCATTCAATTAATGTCATTGAAAGAGGGAACCACTGTGTCAAGCACTTCTTTCATGACTCATTAAGAAAACATGTCTAAGTAAATTATTGAATTTCTTAGTAATAATCATACCTAGATAGTTGAACTGATTTTTAGCTATTTTAAAAGGAATAGAGAAATCTCAGTTTTTTTAATTTAAAATTATTATAATCTTCATATATAGTGCCATGAAAGTGCAACAAGAATCTTGTGGAAGGGGAGATTGCGACTTTGTGACAAAAACTATTTTACATTCAACCTCATGATTTCCCCAGGAGTCAGGCTTTCCTTGTCAACCATTCTGCTTATTTTACCTCTCTCCAACTGTATTCATACTTAGTTAAATACTCTGATATACTTAATAGCACTAGATCAGAAGTTGAAACAACTTGGGAAATTATTATGATCACAATTTATTCCCTTGACTTGTTATTCATTCAATTTGTTCTTGAAGATAATTTCCACTTGAGCAGACATGGTTCATAGTTTCACTTTGAATAATTTGTCATATTATATTGCTTCCTGAGCTTAAATGGACATTTGTTACATCATATTGTTTCAGTTTTTAAATGGGCATTTGTAACATATTATTGTTTCAGTTTTTTTTTCAATTTAGACATATAGCATGGTAACAGGCCATTTTGGCCCATGACCCCATGCCACCCAATTACATGCATTTGACCTACACCCTCCAGCATATTTTGAATGGTGGAAGGAAACCGGAGCACCCATGGAAAACCCATGCAGACATAGGGAGAAAGTACCAACTCTTTTCAAACAGCGTGGGATTCGAACCCTGGTCCTGATCGCTGACACTGTAACAGCATTGCACTAACCACTACACTAACTGTGCTGCCCTGCACAGTGTTACACAACAGTTCATTTCTGAGAACATTATAAATGGAAAATAAAAGCAATAAGCAGCTCTTGATTAAAGTACAAAGGCTGAGGGAAGAAAGGAGCAAAGATACTGTACATTGGTAAGAATCATTGCTTGATACATGGGAAAGTGATAGAAAACAAGGATTTCAGAGTCTTTCCTTATTTTCCAAGGCAACATATGCACTTGCAAGATCATATGGTTCACAAGGTTACAATGGACATGAACTAAAAGAAAGCCCACAGAATTTCAGTCCTAGTCTACTTTGACGCAAAAACATAACTGGATTTTCAAGAGAGGTGAAGATGTTAGTGGAGTAGAGGAATGGGACAAACTGATTTTTTTTAAAAATTTTTTATTTTTCACACCATAAACCACATTAACCATGCTACATACTTTTTCCATTTCAAATATATACAGTGCCATTTTCTCCCCCCCTCCCTCCTCCCATCCCACCCACCCTACCTCCCCCCTCCCGTCCATTTAAAGTACAAAATCTAGGATGCATTAAACCAGTCAAACAATGTTGTCATGCAATAAAAATAAACAAGAAACTCCACTGAGTCAATTCTTTTCATTTCCTTCTCCTTTCGTTAATTTAGGTAGTGAATGTCCCCGGTAGGTTTTCGCTATTGTGTTTCATGTAAGGCTCCCATATTTGTTCAAATATTTCAATATTATTTCTTAAACTCTATGTTATTTTTACTAATGGAATACATTTATTCATTTCTATATACCATTGTTGTATTTTCAAATTATCTTCCGATTTCCAGGTTGACATAATACATTTTTTTGCTACGGCTAGAGCTATCTTAACAAATCTTTTTTGTGCATCCTCCAAATCAATTCCAAATTCTTTGTTTTTTATGTTAATTAGGAGGAAGATCTCTGGATTCTTTGGTATATTGTTTTCTGTAATTTTATTTAATATTTGGTTTAGATCTTCCCAAAATTTTTCTACTTTCTCACATGTCCAGATTGCATGAATTGTTGTTCCCATTTCTTTTTTACATCGAAAACATCTATCAGATACTGTTGTGTCCCATTTATTTAACTTTTGAGGTGTAATGTATAGCCTGTGTATCCAGTTATATTGTATCATACGTAACCTCGTATTTATTGTATTTCTCATCGTTCCAGAACATAACTTCTCCCATGTTTCCTTTTTAATCTTTATATTTAAATCTTGTTCCCATTTTTGTTTAGTTTTACCATTTGATTCCTCATTCTCCTTTTCTTGCAGTTTAATATACATATTTGTTATAAATCTTTTGATTATCATTGTGTCTGTAATTACATATTCAAAGTTACTTCCCTCTGGTAAACTCAGACTGCTTCCTAATTTGTCCTTCAAGTAGGATCTCAATTGGTAATATGCCAGCACTGTATCTTGAGTTATATTGTATTTATCTTTCATTTGTTCAAAGGATAATAATCTATTTCCTGAAAAACAATTTTCTATTCTTTTGATCCCTTTTTTCTCCCATTCTCTAAAGGAAAGGTTATCTATTGTAAAAGGGAGTAACTTGTTTTGCGTCAATATTAGTTTTGGTAATTGATAATTTGTTTTATTTCTTTCTACATGAATCTTCCAAATATTGAGTAGATTTGTAATACTGGAGAACTTCCATGTTGTACCAATTTTTCATTCTATTTATATAGTATGTGTTCAGGTATCTTTTCCCCTATTTTATCTAATTCTAATCTAGTCCAATCTGGCTTTTCCCTTGCTTGATAAAAATCTGATAGGTATCTTAATTGTGCGGCTCTATAATAATTTTTAAAGTTTGGCAGTTGTAAGCCTCCTTGTTTATACCATTCTGTTAATTTATCTAGTGCTATCCTCGGTTCCCCCCCTTTCCATAAAAATTTCCTTATTATTTTCTTTAACTCTTTGAAGAATTTCTCTGTCATGTGTATTGGCAATGCCTGAAATAGGTATAATATCCTTGGAAAAATGTTCATTTTAATACAGTTTATCCTTCCTATTAGTGTTAGTGGTAAATCTTTCCAATGCTCTAAATCGTCCTGTAATTTTTTCATTAGTGGATAATAATTGAGTTTATATAGTTGGCAGAGATTTTTATTTATTTGTATACCTAGGTATCTTATTGCTTGCATTTGCCATCTGAATGGTGATTCCTTCTTAAATTTTGAGAAATCCGCATTATTCATAGGCATTGCTTCACTTCTATTTACGTTAATCTTGTAACCCGACACTTCTTCATATTCCTTCAATTTCTTATATAATTCTTTTATTGATAGTTCTGGTTCTGTTAAGTATACTATAACATCATCCGCAAATAAACTGATTTTATATTCCTTGTCTTTTATTTTTATCCCTTTTATATTATTTTCTGTTCTTATCAATTCTGCTAGAGGTTCTATAGCTAACGCAAACAATAAAGGTGATAGTGGGCATCCCTGCCGCGTTGACCTGCTTAAGTTAAATTGCTTTGATACATATCCATTTACTGTCACTTTCGCCAATGGTCCCTTATAAAATGCTTTAATCCAATTAATATACTTCTCTGGTAAACTGAATTTTTGCAATACTTTGAATAAATAATTCCATTCTACTCTGTCAAAGGCCTTCTCTGCGTCTAAAGCAACTGCTACAGTTGGCGCTTTACTCCCTTCTACTGCATGAATTAAGTTAATAAATTTACAAATATTGTCTGTTTTTAATAAATCCAGTTTGGTCTAGATTTACCATTTTAGGTACATACTCTGCTAATCTGTTTGCTAATAGTTTAGCTATTATCTTATAATCTGTGTTAAGTAATGATATTGGTCTATATGACGCTGGTGCGAGTGGATCTTTCCCTTGCTTTAGTATTACTGTAATTATTGCTGTTTTACATGAATCTGGTAAGCTTTGTGTTTTATCAATCTGGTTGATTACTTCCAGGAGGGGTGGAATTAATAAATCTTTAAATGTTAGAAATTCATCTATTTTCCCTTCTTTCCCTTCGTTTTCAGTTTGGTATAATTGTTCATAGAATTTTCTAAAGTTTTCCTTGATCTCCTTTGGATTATTTGTGATTTGTTTGTCTTTTTTCCTTGATGCCAATACCATTTTCTTAGCTTGTTCTGTCTTAAGCTGCCATGCAAGAATTTTGTGCGTTTTTTCCCCTAGTTCATATTTCTGTTTTGTCTTCATTATATTCTTCTCCACCTTATATGTTTGTAGTGTTTCATATTTTATTTTTTATCTGCCAATTCTCTTCTTTTAATTGTATCTTCCTCCATTGCTAATTCTTTTTCTATATTTACTATTTCCCTTTCCAACTGCTCTGTTTCCTGATTATAGTCCCTCTTCATCTTGGTTACATAACTTATTATTTGCCCTCTAATGAACGCTTTCATTGCGTCCCATAGTATAAACTTTTCTTTCACTGATTCCGTGTTTATTTCAAAATACATTTTAATTTGTCTTTCAATTAATTCTCTAAAATCCTGCCTTTTGAGTAACATGGAGTTTAATCTCCATCTATACATTCTTGGAGGGATGTCCTCTAACTTTACTGTCAATATTAAGGGTGAATGGTCCGATAATATTCTAGCTTTATATTCTGTTTTTCTTACTCTATCTTGCATATGAGCTGATAACAAAAATAGGTCTATTCTTGAGTATGTTTTATGTCTAGCCGAGTAATATGAATATTCCTTTTCCTTTGGGTGTTGTTTCCTCCATATATCCAAAAGTTGCATTTCTTCCATTGATATAATTATAAATTTGGTTACTTTGTTCTTTCTGTTAATTTTTTTCCCAGTTTTGTCCATATTTGGATCCAAATTCAGGTTGAAATCCCCTCCTATTAATATGTTCCCTTGCGTATCTACTATCTTCAAAAAAATATCTTGCATAAACTTTTGATCTTCTTCGTTAGGTGAATATACATTGAGTAGATTCCAAAACTCCAAATATATCTGACATTTTATCATTACATATCTCCCTGCTGGATCTATTATATCCTCTTCTATTTTAATTGGCACATTTTTACTAATTAATATAGCTACTCCTCTTGCTTTTGAATTATACGACGCTGCTGTTACGTGTCCTACCCAATCTCTCTTTAATTTCTTGTGCTCCAATTCAGTTAAATGTGTTTCTTGCACAAATGCTATATCAATTTTTTCTTTTTTCAGTAAATGTAGCAGTTTCTTCCTTTTAATTTGGTTATGTATTCCGTTAATATTTAAAGTCATATAGTTCAGCATAGCCATTTTATACTTTGTTTATCTTCCCTTTCCGTTTCTCCATCATTACCTTTCCTTCTTATCCATTTCTGCTTTCTTGTTTTGAACACTTTATAAGACAACATTTCTAAAACATCAAACATTTTCCCTATTCTCCTATTTAAAACTTCTTTAACCCCAATCTCCCCTCCCCCTCCTGAGTTGTCCTTTATCCCTTGTCGGACAACCACATCTCCCCTCTCCATTTTGTTTTGCGAATTCACTCGCAAACGTCAGCTGATTTTGCAGTGACCGTAACTCCTCTCCACCCAGCCCCCTCCAGAAAAGATTTCAATTTTCATATGTAACAAAGGTCACTCTTTTAATTCCCTCCTTATTCCCTCTATTCCATTTCCCTCCCTTATTAACTCTTGTCTATAATCTATATATTTTCCTCTAAATACGGATACATTCATGTATGCACACTATATATATACACACATATACCCCTTTACACACATACATATAGATCGTGGTCATTTTTACTCTTATTACATGTCTTCATCTCTCTGCTTGTTTTGTAGTTGTTCTGCAAATTTCCTTGCTTCCTCTGGATCCGAGAATAGTCTGTTTTGTTGCCCTGGAATAATTATTTTAAGTACCGCTTGGTACCTTAGCATAAATTTATATTCTTTTTTCCATAAGATCGTTTTCGCTGTATTGAACTCCTTCCTCCTCTTCAGGAGTTCAAAACTTATGTCTGGATAGAAAAAATTTTTTTGACCTTTATATTCCAGTGGCTTTTTGTCCTCTCTTACTTTCTTCATTGCTTTCTCCAATATATTTTCTCTTGTTGTATATCTTAAGAATTTTACTAAAATGGATCTTGGTTTTTGCTGCGGTTTCTTCCTGTAATTCTGGTCTTCCCAGGACCCTGGGGATCCAATCTTTTATAAATTCTCTCATATTCTTGCCTTCTTCATCTTCCTTAAGGCCCACTATCTTTATATTATTTCTTCTATTATAGTTTTCTATCATATCTATCTTCTGAGCTAACAGCTCCTGTGCTTCTTTTGCTTTTTTATTAGTTTCTTCCAATTTCTTTTTTAAGTCTTTTACTTCCATATCTACAAATGTTTCTCGTTTTTCCATATTTTCCACTCTTTTTGCCAATTCTGATATGGCCACTTCCATTTTATTCATTCTTTCTTCTGCATTCTTAATTCTTCTTTTTATCTCATTAAATTCTTGTAATTGCCATTCTTTCACTGATTCCATATATTCTTTAAAAAAAGATACATCCATTGTCTTGCCTTTCTCTTCTTCTTCCACTTCTTTCTGTTCTTCTTCTGCTTCTTCCTCTGGGTTGACCATCTGTTGTTTCCTTGTTTTCTTTTTACCCTCTTCTTTCTTGTTGTTGTTATTGTCTGTGTTCTGCACCTGCTGCTGTGCTGCAGGTGTCTCTCTCAGCTGTGGAGATCGACTCCACAGCTGATCCCCCCTCCCGTCAGTGTTTTTTTTTCATGTGCGGTTGCGCACTTTTACTCGGCTCCGCGAGCCGTTTTTATAGTCCCGAGCCCGGGACCTCCACTGACCTGAGGGAGCAGGCTTCTCTCTCCGCGGCGGGCCTCTTCGGACAGGTAAGGCCTTCACCTTCTTCTTTCGACGACTTTCCTTCTTCTTTTCTTCCCGTTGTTTTTGGTTTTTCTTTCTTCGCTGCCATTTTCTTCACACTTATACTTTCACTTTGTTTTGGTTTTTAAGTTTGTGCCTTTGTTTTTTCTCTATCTTTTTTTAACTTTTCTGGAGAGGGCTGGAGTTCCCCTACCGGCCACTATTCCATCATGTGACTCCCCTGGACAAACTGATTTAATGAAAAGGGCTTCCCTGTAGCAGACCGTAAAAATGGATGGAAATTACATGGCTTATCAGGGAAGCATTATTAAAGGGGAATGTATCATCACCTATCTACATTAAAGTCTACATTAAAGCATGATGAGCAAGTTAATAAGGAAATGGGAAGAGCAGTAATAGTTTACCTTCTAACAAAGTTGATGCGATCAGTTCTGGGAGAAGTGAATAGAATGTGACAAAGAAAGGTAAGATTATCCCCCATTGGGTATGCTGTACAGATAAATTAATAAGAGAATATGTTTGGGTGGTTGGAATTATTTGCTAACCAAAATCCTACATGTACCAGCCATATAATTACCATCCAATGCCAGCAAATTAAAGGTTGAATATTTTGAGGAGGATGAACTTCCCAGGATCTTTACCCAATTATAACACAGAGGTTAGAATTGTATCTGAATTCTTACCACTTGGCACCTCCCACAGTAGTCTAGGCTTCATGCTATTCAGGTCAATCCATGCCAACCTTCACCATAAATATTTATTCTTATTCATTGGCACACCACAACTGTGATGTGTACCATCAACATGGTATCAACTTGTGAATGTCTCTTTCACACTACCTCCCAAACCTTTACTACATGGACAGACACCTTCTCCAAGTTCTCTTTCAAATCATATATCATCTTCATTTACAGTGCACTCTATAATGTTTGGGACAAATACCGGTACACTTTTTCCGTTATTTGTCCTGTGCTCCACAGTTTTAAATTTGTAATCCAACAATTCACAAATGATCAAAGAACACATTCCAGATTTTATACAGGGTTATTTGTATACATTTTGATTTAACCATAGAGAAATTAAAGCACTTTTTATATATACTTTCCTCATTCAAGGTACCATAATATTTGGGACATAGCAATGGAATGGATATTCATGTAGTTATGTTATCAGTACTTTGTTGCATAGCCTTTTAATGCAATTACTGTGTCGTGGCTCCTACACAATGCTTGAAGTCTGTGATTCATAGACATCACCAGGTGCTGAGTACCTTCTCTGGTGATGCTCTGCCAGGTCTCTACTGCAACCACCTTCAGCTCCTGCTTGTTTCAGGGGCTTGTCCCCTTAGGTTTTTTATTCAGCAGATGGTAGGCATGCTCAACTGGATTGGGATCAGGTGACTGACTTGGCCATTAAAGAATCTTTCAGTTTTTAGCTTTGAAAAACTCCTTTGTTATTGGAATCATTATCTTGCAGTAGGATGAAATGGCATCCAAAGAATTTAGCAGCATTTGTTCGAATTTGATCAGATAAGATGTTCTATACATCTCAGAATTTTGCTACTGCCATCACTAGTTACATCATCAATGAAGATAAATGCACCAGTACCTGTAGCAGCCACACATACCCAGGCCATGACACCCCCACCACCATGTTTCATAGATGAGGTGCTATACTTTAGATCTTGGGCAGTTCCTTTACCCCTCCACACTTTACTTTTGCCATTACTCTGATACAGGCTAATCTTGGCCTCATCTGTCCAAAAAACCTTTTTCTAGAATTCTGCAGGCTCTTTTAAATACTTCTTGGCAAACTGTAATCTGGCTGTCCTGTTTTTATGGCTAACTAGTGGTTTGCATCTTGCAGTGCAGCCTCTGTCTTTCAGTTCATTAAATTTTCTGCGGACAGTAGTCATTGACATATCCACACCTGCCTCCTGAAGAATGTTTCTGATCTGTTGGACGTATGTTTGGGGATTTTTCATCATTATGATGAGAATTCTTCTGTCATCAGCAGTGGAGGTTTTCCTTGGCTTACAAAGTCCCTTTGTGATTACTGAGCTCACCCATAAGCTCATTCTTCTTAATGATGTTCCAAACAGTTGATTTTGGTTATCTAAAGGTTTGGGCAATGTTTCTTACTGTTTTATTCTTGCTTTTCAGCTTCATAACGGCTTCTTTGACTTTCATTGGCACAACTGGTCCTTATGTTTTGAAAAATGGCAACAATAGACTCCAAAGATGATCAAAAGCTTAGAAGCAAGCCTTGCTCTCTTATACCTGTACCAATAAAGCAATTAAACACACCTGAGTACTCACAAACACCTGTGAAGCCAAATGTCCCAAACATTATGATGCCCTGAAATGGGGGAACAATGTTTAAAGAAAAGTATTTCCCTCAAACATTCTGGTGGGTACTGTTGTTGTTCCTTTCTTATTGTTGGGCTAAAATTCTGGCTTCCTACCTAATTGCTTTGTGGAAACACCTTCATGCATAGTGCAGTAACTCAAAGAAAATGTTCACCATCAACCTCAGAGGGCAGTTGGACAGGGACAATAAATGCTGGTTTGGGGCAACATTGGAGAATACTAGACAAAGTTATTTGAAGTACAATGACTAAATAGTCACAGCAGATGAATCATTCAAAGGGGTTCTATGCAGAAATATGAGCGTACCCATTAAACCTTTCATAAGACAAAATGGTGTAAAGTGAAGACCCATTCACTACTATTGGAGGCTATTTTCATAAAAGCGAAAACCCATTCAAAACATTTTGTAAAAACAAACATGGCTTTCTTCGTAAAATCAAATTTTTGTAATTCGCATATTCATAAAGTGGGGTGCATCTGTATATTTTTCATGACCAATAACTCCATCAATTTGGAAGCCAACTTTGGACAAAGATTTTGAATTCAATGATATAAACAAAATAAGCCTCAGTCATGAATTATAGCACTGAAAACCTTACATTTGCAACCACTATGAGATTGAGCAGAACTTAAACAGGGGAAGAGAAATGATTGGCAGAGAAATCAAACAATGGACAATGATAAAATTGCACAACAAAGAACAACCTGCAACTCAAAAGGCCTTTTCACACTGCAGGCAAATGATGATCCTACTTGGACCCAGATGAAATTCCTGAGAAGGCAGGACCTTCCTGGCCTTTCACACCATGGTCTAAATACCCTGTAATTTGCCCTCCCTAGCAATTTAGTGGGGCCCTGCCCCCAGCAATGATGTAGTGAGTGATGCATTACGCACTCAAACAAAGTCCTACTGGAAGTCGGATCGCACAATAATGGCAGACAAGACTGACTTAATGACAGTGGCCCTGTAACTCTGTTCTGCAATAACGAGGCAGTCAAGTACTGTGTGCGTCATTTTGAATGGCATCTTACAAATGCTGGAGAAACCAGAACGTATATTGGCGGAGCAAATGTGGAGATGGCTGCAGTTGGAGGAGGAGAGTAGGCAGGCTGAGTTGTCACATCGCAGACATAGGCACATGGCACTTTTTTTGAATGTCATTTTCAGACTAGAGTAGCATTAATAGAATTCAGAGATCAGTACTCTGGGAAAACATCGAGTCTAAATATGATGATGTGCAGTTGAGGGCACATTTCCGAATGTCTAAGAGCACCTTCACCTTCATATGTAAGCTCTTTGAGCCAGAATTAAGGTGCCAGGCAACAAACTAGAAGGCCTCTGGTTCCTAGGGTCTGGCTAGCCATTGCCCCTTGTGGTGGTATGCCACCCCATGTGAATATCAATCCATCAGTGTTCTTTTGGTGTGGGTATATCGAGGGCAACCCTTATGAAACATTTCATACAGCTACCAAGTGGTGCGCATCTGCAGGAAATAATGAATAGGGTTTGCAGAGAAAGAATATCCAATGTCCGTTGGTGCTATTGATGACACAGATATTCCCATAATTGCCCCACATAATGAAGAATCATGCTATTACAACCATAATGGATGGCATTCCATTATTTTTCAAGCTGTTGTTGACTATGAATACCAGAAATGAAAATCTTTACCTTGTTTGTGCCAATGAGTGTCAAGGCATTGACAATCAAGGTATTGTGCAGTTTTGTTTTCAGCTTCACAGATGTGTATGTCGACTGGCCTGGCCGCACTCATGATGCTCGGATTTTAACCAACTCGCCCCTTTACACGAAGGCTGAGGATGCTGGAGGGTTTCTGTTTCCATTAGAAGTAAGTAAATAAAAATCACTGGATGGGGATGTACACATGGCTCAAATATATATAGTTTGTCACCTTGCGACATATGCATGGAGTTATTGCAAATGTGTGTATGTATGGACCTATGGGTGAGTTGTATGAGACACTCACACCTCCACTTTGGTCTGCTTATAGTGTCCATGCGCGTTAAACATATGGAAATACCCGCACATCTGATGGGGGACCCTGCTTACCCCTTCAGGAATTGACTGATGAAATGGTTCACACATCATTGAGCTCTCAATCAGCAGAAGCGTAAATTCAACAAGCATCTGAACTTGGTTCGGATCGTGGTGGAGAATGCCTTTCGACAACTCAAAGGCTGATAGAGACATTTAAGCAAACAACTGGACATAAATACTGCTTTTGTGACTGAAGTTGTTATTGGCTGTTGTATCCTGCATGATAGATGTGAGATTACCAAGGATCTCTTCCGACCAGAGTGGAGCATTAATGCAGAGCAGGTTCTCCCTCAGCCAGAGAGAAATCCTACTCAGGGTTCAACACCATGTGCTACCAATGCTATCTACAATGCTACTGTGTCCACTATGTAAACCTCAGGCAAGCACTATGGCTTTAAAAATAAACTTTATTGCAAAATATAACAAGGCAAGTATTGCAAATCTGAAAAATTGAAGAGGTAGAAAATTTGACAATGAAAAGGTGTGCAACCTCCTTGTGAGATGTAAAAGTTAACCAGTCCAAATGTAAATATTTAAAGTGGCATTATAGCGAGGCGCTACTGCAGAATGAGAGAAGTACCACAAACACATGGGTGTAAGTGAAGTCAAGACTGATTTATTGATCTCCCCAGCCCTGCTTTTATAGACCCAGCTTCCTGCCACTGGGCCCAGTATTCCTGCTGCTGCAGGTGGACGTGACGTCACCAGCGACCTGGCCTTTGATTGGCTGTGGTTCCCACCATGCAAGCTCCTGGCCAGTGAAGACCATTAGAGTGCGTGGACTTTCTGCACTCGCCACATTAGTCCACCATTTATAATGCTAGTTCACTTGCCAGGTAGCAGGCTGCTACATGATCCCCCCTCCCCCCAAGAACTGGTGATGTGAATGCTGTCGTCTTCAGTTGTGTTTGCCTTTGCTTGGGTGGACTGCCCCTGTGACGTGGTGGCTGTGTATTGACCAGTTGATTTGTGTCCAGCTGTGCTGGTTTGAGACAGTTAACATTGAATGTCTCTTCTTTCTCTTCTAATGTCCAGCACATATATTGACCCATTCACCTTTTATGGTCCTTCATATGCCCATTGTAACGGTGCCCTGTGTGCTCCCCTGCAGACAAAGACATGCTTGCAGGTCCTCAAGTCCTTGGGAATGAAAGTTTTTGTTTGCCCATGCTGTCCAGGTGGCACTGGGCTAAGAGTACCCAGTCTTTCCCTAAGCTTCTTGAGGGTTGTTTGTCCAGGTCTTTGGCAGAGGGCAAAAATTCCCCAGGAATGACCATGCACTATGCAGTCTTTACTGTTTTCCAGAAGCACCTCTGCCCTGGGCATGCTGGGACCACATGGAGTGTCCATGGTCATCTCCCTCCTCGATGACCTGGGCTCTGGGCTCCTCACACTGGTTGATGGTGTTGCACTGCTGGAGTATGCCTGCCTGTGGGGGTTCACCTCCAGGGGGATCTCTATCCCAATTCCCTGAGCCGCATTAATGGGCTCGCAGGAGGCTGCAGTAACGCTGGGGATAGATACCTTGCTGCGGCGTTCCTGCAGGGTACCGGTGTCACAGGAAGCTGCTGAGGTGCCTACCTCGCTGCCATGGGGACTGCTGCAGGTGTCCGGATTCTCCAAATTCACCATAAAGGACAGAGGGGCTGCAGATGGGGTCACACCCCAAATGTGAAATGCCAGCTTCAGGTAAGCCCATTCCATCCAGCCTTGGCCTCTCCTCCTATTGTGGTCTATGGCCTGCATGAATTTCTTGCACAAGGTTTTCTGCTTGTTTATGACCTGGGTCTTTGTCTTCCAAAAGCCCGCTTCCTGCAGCCTCACAACTATCATCTCATGTATTCGTGAGCTCCCTCACCTCAGCATAACTCCAGTGGCCAGCCACTATTTTCACTTTTGAATCTAGCCTGAATTAAAGTGTTGTTTTTTTAAAAAAAAATACAGTTCAGTACAGACTTTCACCCAAAATAACAGTGTGATAAAATGTCTGTAACTGAAACTTAACTTAAAAATACAGCAAATTTTATTTTTTAATACACAGACTTGCACTCCACCCCCTCTCTCTTCACTAACAGTTCCCACTGAAACAATGACATTGTGACATCGCACATCACGATGCAGGCAAACTGGCTCCACGTGTAACAGCCGCGGCAGCAGAGAAGCCGCCAGGTTTGGGCACCCTCATGGCCGGGGGGGATCGTGTGCGCCCTCAGCTGCGTCATCGCGGGACTTGCGGCCGCCTCTTAAAGCGCAGCGTGGGCTTTCGAATAAACAGTGTTGTTGAAAACGAAACCAATCTCAACTTGTGGATTCTATTGATTTCATTTTGTGTAGCTACCACCACATTGGTGACCCAGACGAGCCCAGACAATTCTGGACTCAACACCATGGACGCTGCAGCAGTTCACACAGTGGCCATAAAACTGCTGCCTTTCTGGATGCTTCACCCATGCACAGGGTTCGGGCAAGCGGAAGCACAGTTCCACCTCCGGCAGATCACCTTCGACTCAATGATGTTCTACCATGTTGTCAGCGCCCTCAACCCGGAGACCACTGCCAGAGTGGATGACCTGATTCACGACTCCCCGGAGGAAGGTAAATACCCTGCATTCAAGCAGCTCCTCCTCATCACTTTTGGCCTATCCAGACGCCAGCGCGCTGCCAGACTCATGCACCTGGACGGCCTGGAGACGGGGCATCATCCGTCCTCATGGATGAAATGCTCACGCTGGCAGAGGGACACAGGCCATGCCTCATGTTTGAGCAGGCCTTCCTAGACCAAATGCTGGACGACATTCAATTGCTACTAGCAGACAAGGATTTCTCTGACCCATGCATGGTCGCGACCCGAGCAGATACCCTGTGGCACACGAAACACGAGAATGAATCATCAGAACCGTCAGCATGCGCGACGTGCAGATTCAACTTGGCATTGAGAAGTTCCGGTGGAAATTCATGCTAGCCACAGTGGGCATAGCGATCCTCGGTGCTGATTTCCTCCGGGTGCACAGCTTACTGGTAGATGTCAAAGCCAAGAACTTGGTGCACACCAGGACCTTCCAAACTGTCAGACTCAAGGCTACCGCCGCCTGCAGCCTGAGTGTGGCCACAGTGAGTGCCTCTCAAGACGAGTATGGACACATCTTGAATGAATACCCGCAATCCTCCGACCACAGTTCTTTCTACTATGCCACAACATGGGGTGCTACACCACATTCCGACCCAGGGCCACCTGCTCCATGCCAAAGCCAGAAGGCTGCCCCCAAACAAGCTGCAGTTGGCCAAAGAGGAATTTTCCTAGATGCAGGAGTTGGGGATAGTCCGCAGATCCAACAGCCTGTGGGATGGTCCCCAAATCCTTGGACGGTTAGTGACCTTGCAGAGACTACCGCCACCTAAATAATGCCACCATGCCCGATTACTACCAAATCCCCCACTGTAATGCGCATCGAAAGAACCAAAGACTTGTTGATCCAAACCAAGGTTTTATTAACTAAAAGACTGGAGCATTTCACAAGTAGGTCGACCAGTCCAGAATGACCTGGTCTAGGTAGGTGTGGCTACACTCTCAGCCAATCACAGTCATCCTACACTACCATCTGTACATATACACATTGGTGATCGAATCTGTACTATCACACCCACATACAGGACTTCATGGCCAACCTTCACAACGCGAAGGTCTCCAAGGTTGACCTAGTATGTGGCTACCACCAAATCCCCGTCCACCCCAATGACATCGGCAAGACGGCCATTATCACAACTTTCAAACTCTTTGAATTCCTCCGCATGCTTTTTGGCCTCAAAAACGCAGTGCAAACCTTCCAGTGCTTGATGGATACAGTGGACAGAGACTTGAATTTTGTGTTCATCTACCTTGACGACATACTCATTGCTAGCAGGGACCACGAGGAACACAAGGTCCACCTCCGCAGGCTTTTCGCCCACCTGGCAGAGTTCGGGCTCATGGTCAACGTGACAAAATGCCAATTGGGAAGGACTCCATGCCATTTTTGGGCCACACCATCACCATGAGCAAAGCAGCACCATTGGCAGAAAAGGTTGCAGCCATATGTCTGTTTGCCTGCCCCAACACCCTCAAAGGACTCCAGGAATTCACCTGGATGGTCACTTTCTACAACTGCTTCATCCTGAGGACGGCTCGCATCATGAAACCATTGTTTGCCATGATGTTGACCAAGGACAAGACTCTAGCATGGACGGAAGAGGCTGATGCAGCTTTCACTGTGACCAAGAATGTCCTGGCTAGCACCACCTTGCTAGTCCAACCGAGATCCAATGTACCCACAGCACTCACCATGGATGTGTCGGCCACAGCCATCAGTAGCATCCTGGAGCAGTCAGTCAAAAGTCAGTGGAGGCTGCTGCCCTTTTTCAGCCGTAACCTGCACCCCCCCCCCCACCCCCCAAACTCAAATACAGCGTGTTTGACAGGGAGCTCCTGATGCTCTATCTGGTGATCAGGCACTTTCAGTATTTCCTGGAAGGCAAGCCATTCATGGACCACAAACCCCTAGCCCACACCCTTGCCATGGCCAAGGACCCCTGGTCAGCGTGCCAACGGTGTCACCTATCCTACATTTCCAAGTTCACCACAGACATTCGGCACCTCACTGGCAAAGACAATGTCGTGGCCGACACGCTCTCATGACCCGCCATCCAGTCCTTATCCCCGGACTGGAAAACTCCCAGCTAGCGCAGGCCCAAAGGTAGGATGACGAGATGCAGGCTTTCCGCACAGCCATCACTGGCCTCCACTTTAAGGACCTCAAGCTACCGGACATCACCAACATGCCCCTGTGCGATATATCCACGGGCACCCCACACCCGGTGGTGCTTCAGCAATGGAGGCACCAGGTCTTCAAGATCGTTCACGACCTCGTGCACCCGTCCATTAAAATCACGGCCCGCATGGTAGCAGAGAGGTCCATGTGGCACAGTCTGAGGAAACAAGTCACACAGATGACTCACAGCTGCACCCAACGTCAGGCGTCCAAGGTCCACCGCCACATCAAGACCCCGGCCCAGACTTTTGACCCTCTGAAAGATGGTTCAAGCACATCCATGTTGATATTGTGGGCCCGCTGCTGGTCTCCCGTGATGCTCGCTACCTCCTCACAGCGATAGACTGCACCACAAGATGGCCGGAAGCCATCTCTCTGAAGGACACCTCAACTGACTCCTGCACCAGGGCGTTGCTCACGCAATGGATCATGAGGTTTGGTGTACCAGTGCACGTAACCACCAACAAAGGGGTGCAGTTCACATTCGCACTCTGGACACAGCTCTCAACGCTCCTATGCATCAAGTTGCATCACATCACTGCCTATCACCCCCAAGCCAATGGACTTGTGGAACGCTTCCATCGCCACTTGAAGTCAGCCCTCATGGTCCGGTTAGACAGTCCCAATTGGGTAGACGTGCTCCCCTGGGTCCTGCTGGGCAACAGGTCAGCACCCAATGAGGACTTCTAGGCATCTCCACCGAATTGGTTTACGGTACCCGTCTAACCCTACCGGGCAAGTTCTTCCCTCTGACCCGAGACTCAAGCACCAAAGGGAAAGCATCATTGCAGGACATACGGGACAGGTTAAGCTTATTTACACCCCCCCTCCCTCACAACATGGCAACCGGCCGGCATGCATTCCCAAGGATTTATTTACCGCAAACTTTGTGTTCGACGTGGCCCACATCCAGCCCCCCCCCCCCCCCAACGATGGCCCATACAAGGTCATACACAACTCCAGCAAGACCTTCATGTAGGACATTAGAGGTAAGGAGGAGCTGTTCACAGTGGACGGGCTAAAGGCAGCACACCTGGACATCAGCCAACCGGTCATTACTGCACAGCCTAAAAGGCGAGGGTGACCGCCAAAGGCAACAAGAAACTAGAGCCAATTCTGGGGAGGGGGGGATGTTGTGTGGCGGTGGACATTGCGACGCAGACAAACCAGCTCCGCGTATAACGGCTGTGGCAGCGAAGCAGCCGCATCAAGATGGCGCCACTGGGGTTGGGGTCCCTTGTGGCGGGGGGGGGGGGAATCACGCACACCGTCGGCTGCATCATTGTGTCACACCCAGTGTGGGGGGGGGTGACTCACGGCCACCTCTTCAAGTGCAGCATGGGCTTTCGAATAAACAGTTGTTGTTGAAAACAAAACCAACCTCAGCTCGTAGTTTGTTGATTTCACTTCGTGTGGCTACTGCTGCAACACGATGATGGAGGCATGGAAGAGGTAATGTAGCACACAAGCACTGATGCCATGAATCTTCCCCGCTCAGCCATTTACTGATTCAGACCAAAGGGAGAGGGTGGCGGGGAAATTACCCAGGGCGACATTTTCACACTATGGGAGGGTTCCTCGGAATCCCCATTTTATACGGCTGTGAGGAAAGGCCTTCTGATTCATATTGTTACAGTTTTAGAATTTCTTGTGTGGTCAAAGTGCTACCATTACTTCATTTGTTTCATATATCATGTAGCAATGGTTCAAATGATCAGAGTATTCATCCTGGTCTCAGCATCACTTGGATTATCAGAACATAAGGGCATTGGCCAAGGAATTATATTTCATTGAGCAGGGATCAACATCTCTAGATATAATAGGTATATGCTATGCAGTAATATTCAGAAGTCCAAGTCCATACATTTTTATGTCTATATTTATGCTGACACCACACATTATGAAAGGAAAATTGCTAAACATGTACCATCTAATTATTCCTGGTGGTAAGTGATTGTAAATGTTTGGGAGTCTGGATGATGTTTATTAAGCGTGCTGCAGACATATTCAATCAAATGTTCATCTCTAAGAGTTGCATGATGTTTCATTTTTATCAGCTTCTTCACAAATTATACAGTATGCTCTTCCAAGAATTTCACAAACCTATTTTAAAAATTGATAGTTGATCTCTACCTTACAATACAGTAGTATAAGATGTCATTAGATTTGTTTCAGTTTCAGGGTCTTTGACGAATTTTTGACCTGTTGATGTTTCTTCCCATTAGAGTGGATGAAATTGATCATTTCTAGATAAGTTTTCATAACACTTTCACATCTCAAACATCATTAACTCTAACCGTAACCATGGAAATTGCAATAAACTAAAAGAAAATTTGAAAGATGGAATTCAGTTTCATGAGCCTAATAAGGACCAGATTTTTCAAAGGATTGCATTTTCTCTATCCATTGCAACAAGACATTTGGGCAGTGGTGCAAAGGCTTATCCAATGTTTTACCAAGACTATTTTTTGTGTCAGCATTGCAAGATGGTTCTTTTAACATCACTCTGGCAAATGTTGCTGCTTCCACAATTTCATGCACAATATAGCATAGTGAACAAATATTACTTGTATGGTTTATCTTCGATGTTTGTGGATTTGTTGAGAACTGGGTGAAAGCCAGAGAATTCTTCAGATCATTCTGCCTTCTGCCAAAAACTTAGGCACTGGTCTAGAAGATGAGCCTCTTTGTAGTGCATTGTAGCATTCCTCAAATTTTGTGTTACTTGGATCTAAAATGGAAGTGAATTGTAACATTGGTCTTTGTAAATTATCCTTCAAAATACAGAATTGACAAGACTTTGTTGAAGGCAGAAATGAGAGCCTGTTAGCTGAATGGATATACTAAAAAGATGGTTATTTTATGATGATGCATAATGATATTCAGATGAAGACATTATGATACACTTTGTGGAAACAAAACTCACTGAGATGTTACAAATTGATCATTCTATAATACTTTACAGATGTTGTGACTATTACAGAGACTTGGCTAGAGGAAGGGCAGGATTGGTTGATGCAGGTACCAGGGTTTAGGTGTTTAAAAGTAATAAGAGGTAAGAGAGGAGGGAGTAGAATTATTAGTCAGGGATAGTATCAAGCTATAACAAAGGAGGATGCTGCTGTGGGACTGTCTATTGAGATGGTGTGGGTGGAAATCAAAAACAGGAAGGGAGCAATCACAGAACTAGTAGTAGCTATAGGCCCCCAAATAGCTCTCCAGACATTGAGGAGCAGATAAGCAGGCAGATTTTGGAATGGTGCAGGAAATATAGGGTTGTTGTTATGGGAGACTTCAACTTCCCTAATATTGACAGGCACTTCATGTCTGCAAGAGGGAGAAATGGGGTTGAATTTGTCAGGTATGTGCAAGAAGGATTCCTGACACAGTATGTGAACGAGCTGATGATAGGAGAGGCCATACTGGATCTAATTCTGGGTAATGAACTTGGTCATGGGGTGAACCTCTCAGTGGGGGAGCATTTTGATGAGAGTGACCACAACTCCCTGAGCTTTAGTATAGCTATGGGTAAGAATAAAAGCAGACAAAATGGGAAGTGTTTAATTGGGGAAGGGCTAATTACGATGCCGAGAGGCAGGAACCAGTGAGAGTATATTAAAAAAAAATGTTCAAAGGTGAAAGTACAGAAATAATATGGAGGAAATTCAGGATAGGGTTTGTCTCACTAGGACAAGGAAAAGATGGTTAGAAAAAGGAACCGTTGTTGAGAAAGCAGGTGAGGCCACTGGTCAGGAGGACGAAAGAAACATACATTAGATATAGGAAGCAGGAAACAGAGCTCAAGCAGGAAACAGAGCTCAAGAGGATTTGGGAGAGTTCAAAGGTGGCATGAGAAGGTTAGTATGAATAAAAAGAATCCCAAGGCATTCTATTTGTATGTGAAGAACCCCTCCCCCAGTCTGCCGCTCCCCTCCCCCAGTCTGATGCCCCGGTCTCCCCCTCCCTGGTCTGACACACCAGCCCTACCCAGTCTGACATCACCAAAAAATCAGTGCGGCCTGCCATTCAACCACTGACTTACCATGTGGTATGTGTCATGGCGCATTTTTTATGTGCTCACTCCCCCTAACATTAGGAACTGGCTACACCCGACAGAAGGATGACGAGAATGAAGATGGGGCCACCAAAGGATGAAGGAGGCCACATGCCTGGAGGTGGAAGAAGTTGGAGAGGTCCTGAATTAATACTTTGCTTCAATATTCACAAGAGAAATGGACCTTGATCAGGGTGAGGTCGTTGGAATAGAACAGGCTTGTGTGCTGGACAATGTTGAGATTAAGGAAGAGGAAGTGTTGGATCTTCTTAAAACATTAAGATTGATGTGCGAGTCTGGATGTGGATGTGATATAACCAGGTTTCTGAGGGAAAAGATAGCTAAGGTAGTGGCAATGACTTTTTAGTCCTCTTTGGCCACAGGGAGAAGTGGTGGAGGAATGGAGAATGGCAAATGTGCTCCCCTTGTTTAAAAAAAGGTAACAATGAGAATCCTAGAGTGGGAAGCGAGAAATAGAGGAGCAAATGTGTAAGGAAATAGCTGAGATTTATAATCAGCACAGGGTGGCATTAGTGGGGGATTTTAATTTTCCTAATATAGATTGGGAAACACATTCTGTGAAGGGTCTGGATGGATTAGAATTTGTAAAATGTGTGCAGGATAGATTTTTGCAGCAATACGTTGAGGTGCCCACTAGAGAAGGGGCAGTGTTTGATCTACTGTTGGGGAATGAGATAGGGCAGGTAGGTGCCTGAGGTTTGTGTTGGGGAGTACTTTGGATCCAGTTATCATGGTATCATTAGTTTCAATATAATTATGGAAATTTTGTCCAAAGATTAATAAGGTTTTTGAGTGAGGGATAGCCAGATTTGATGAAATGAGAAGGGATAAGAGAAGCAAATGGGGTAATTATGGAAAATGTAGGAATTAGGAAAGAAGGGAGATTGGAACTTTTGAGGTATATAAAGGTAGATAAGTCTCCAGGTCCCGACAGGATTTTCCCCAGGACCTTGAGGGAAGTCAGGGAGGAAATAGCAGAGGCTCTGACAGTGATTTTTTAACAGTCACTAGAGGGGGACATGGTGCCAGAGGATTGGCATGTCGCAAATATGGTTCCTCTGTTTAAAAAAGGCTCCAGGTGTAGGCCCAGCAATTATAGGCCAGTAAGTTTGACGTCGGTGGTTGATAAACTAATGGAAAGTATTCTTAGAGATAATATGTATAAGTATCTAGAGGGGCAGGGACTGATCAGGGACACCCAACATGGGTTTGTGTGTTGAGGGTTATGTTTGACAAATCTTGTTGAATTTTTTGAGGAGGTAACTAGGAAGGTTGATGAGGGTTCAGTAGTAGATGCAGTCTATATGGATTTCAGTAAGGCCTTCAATAAGGCTTCACATGGAAGGTTGGTAAGGAAGGATCAAGCGCTAGGTTGAGATAGTCAGATGGGTTCAATGATGGCAAAATGCCAGAGTCTGTCAGGATGGAGGCTGGTGATGAGTGTTGTGCCTCAGGATCCCTTGTTGTTTGTCATTTACATTAATGTTTTGGATGATGGAATGGCAAATTGAGTTAGTAAATATGTGGATGATACAAAAATTGGGAAGTTGTGGATAGTGAAGATGGTTTTCAGGGACTGCAGGATTTGGACTGCTTAGAAGAGTGGGCTGAAAGATGGCAGATGGAGTTTAATATTGATAAGTGTGAAGGGCTTATGGGAAGAATAATCAAAACAGGCCATATGCAGTGAAGGGGAGGGCATTGAGGAATGCAGAGGAACAGAAAGATCTTGGAATAACTGTTCATTGTTCTTTGAAAGTGGATTTTCATGTAGATAGGGCAAAGAGGGTGCAGAGGTGGGCTTTGTGCTCTTCGCGTTTGTGACTGTGTGGTGGTACACCACCTGCCTACTGCAGGGGGCAACCTCTGTACCTGCAGGAGTGTTCCGCATGCCTCCTGCAGGGGGCAACCTCTGTACCTACAGGAGTGTAAGGTGAACAGGACAACTCCTGGCTGGCTGTTAATCAGTCAACCTGAATGGATCAAGTCCCACCCCGTCGGGTGTTAAATCACCCTCCAGGATATAAGCCTGCTCCAGCCTCCAAAGTCTCACTCAGAGTTACTGCAGCAATAGCCATCCTGGCTCTGTGGAAGTTTTTGTTGATTAAATTGTGGTGCGCTGTTAGAACCAGACACACACAAGGTAAAGACCTCCGGCTTGGTCTTGGGGGTGGCCTGCGGGCGGCTGGGTCCCGGTTGTATTACCTGGTTGAGGGATGCCTCGTTCTCCCTCTTCATTCGCCAGAGGGCATCCGTGCGGGCCGCTGCTTTTCACAGGTCTGAGAATTCCTCATCCATGAGGTGCAGTCAGATGTCCTCCGGCTCCGAATATAGGAGCTGGGAGGTGATGGAGTTGGAGTTCAGAAGAGTGAGAGGGATCCTCATAGAACATTTTGAATGTTGAGAGGCCTTGGACAGAGTAGATGTGGCAGGTGTTTCCCATGGAAGGAGAGTCCAGGACAAGAGGGCAAATGTTCAAGATTGAAGGGCATCCATTTAAAACAGAGATGCAGAGAAATTTATTTAGCTAGAGAGCGATGAACCTCTGGAATTTGCTAGCATGGGTGGCTGTGGTGGCCAAGTCATTGGGTGTATTTAAGGTAGAGATCGATTGGTATCTGAATATTCAGGGAATCAGTTTATGGGGAGAAAGCAGGGGAGTGAGGCTGAGAAGGAGAATGGATCAGCTCCTGATGGAATGGTGGAGCAGACTTGATGGGCTGAATGGCCTATTTCTGCTTCTATATCTTATAGACTTATGGAGTGGGAAAGTAGACAAAGGGATGGTAGCTGGAATTTAACTTAGACAAGCGTGAAGAGACACAATTTGGAAAGTTAAACCAGTGGAGGGTATATACAGTAAATGGCAGGACACCAGGGAGTGTTGTTGAACAAAGGGACTGAGAGGGGCTAGTATAGTGTATATATAGTTTATGGTTTGGTATGGAGATACCAATACCTCTGAGCATAAAGCCCTTCAAAAGGTAGTGGACACAGCCCAGGACATCATAGGCTCCCCACTATCAAGAACATCTACAGGGAACTCTGCCATCAGAGAGCAGCAGCAATCATCAAGGATCCACACCACCCAGCACTTGCTCAGTTCTCACTGCTGCCATCAGGAAAAAGGTATAGGTGCCACAAGACTTGCTCCACCAGGTTCAGGAACTGTTGCTATCAGACTCCTCAACAAAAAAACTCAATCAGGGATTCATTTAAGGACTCTTACTTGATTTTTTAAATTCTCTCTGCATTGCACAGTCAGTTTGTTTACATTTATGTTTACAGTTCTTTATTTGTTTACATGTATATGCTGTGTACAGTTTGTTTTTGCATTACCAATAAGTGGTAATTCTGCCTCACCCACAGAAAAAAAGAATCTCAGGGTTGTATGTGATATCATATATGTACTCTGACAATAAATCTGAAATCTAGTTCCCTGAAAGTGGCAAAGTAGGGTGGAGACAAAGCCACATGGTATTCAGGAGATCATTATGATGCAGCTGCACCAGGATATTGGTGAGATCACATTTGGAGGTCTGTGTAAAGTTCTGGTTTCCAAGCTCTAGGGAGAATTAAACTAGATTCACAAGAATGTTGCCAGGACTGAAGTGCTTGAGAAAATGAGACAATGAACAGGGTGAGACTATTTTCCCAGGAGCAAAGGAGAATTAGGGAGGACCAAATTGAAGTTTGTAAAATCAACAGGGACATGGAGAGGTAGATACTCACAGTCCTTTTTGTTGGGTAGATAAGTCCAAAACTAGAGGGGATAGCTTTAAGATGAGAGGATATTAATTTCAAGAGAATCCGAGGAACAATATTTTCACACACAGGTTGGGAGGTGGATAAAATTAAAAGAAATGGTGGAGGCAGGTATAATTACAAATTTGAAATGTCTCTAGGCAAATGGTACAGGCAGGCAGCACATTAGTTGGCATGTACGAGTTGCATCAATATGCTTGTTTCCGTGATGTATCACTGTGTGGCTCTATAATGCCACAAATGCTAATTCTGTTGATGCTCTTTGCACCGCTATCATCAGAACTTTACATTTAATCACTAAAGAAAGAGGCACTGAATTTATGGGCTACTATCATAATTTGAATACATAGGTGGGGGTGCTCTGGGGGCTTTATGTCTGATGTTCGGGGGTGGGGAATGGGGTGGAGGATTTCTTTTTCTTTTTTTTCTACATAAGTGGAAGAGATTAGTTCAATTAGATAACCAACAATCAATATGTCATAACATTAGAATATGAGGTAAAGTTTTCATAAGGAAATTTCCATTTTATTTGAGCATTGTGTGCAACACTACATATAAATCACATATGATTCAAATTCTGTATTGCATTATATAAAAGTTATGTAACTAATATGAATACAGTATGCAACATATAATATTTATCTAACAAATTAATAAAAATAATTTAAAAAGAAAAGAAAGAATAATTCATCATGAAAGTGCTATTTTTTTAATGACATCATAACTTTGTAAGATTGTGTGGAAAACCATAAGAGCACAAAAAAATCCAGGAGCTCCTGGATTAATAACCTGGTATGGCGGTTTTAAAGAATTTACTTCTGTGCAAAATTTATTGTTTTGTGGTGATGCACTCACTCAGAGCGAACCGGCCCCACTTGTAACGCTACGTGGTGGGGCAGCCCTGGGAAGATGGCACCATCGGGGGTTTTTACCTCAGTCAAACCTCCCGCACTGTGCACGCCCCAGCAGCATGGTGTCATCAACACGCACATGGTGACCAAACGAATGCTGTCCTTAAAGGGGCTCGCACCAGATTTAAATAAAGACAGTCGTTAACTACCCTCAACATGGTGGCTATGTTCCTACGCTGCTCACACCACCATAGTGGTGACCCCAATGAGCCCAGACGTTTTTCTGGACTCAAGTAACATGGATTTGGCAGAGGTTAATGCTGTCTCCATCAAACTTTCCCCCTTTTAGACCCACTGCCCGAGAACATGGGTTCACTCCCCAGCAACGGGCTTCCAGGCTGCTACACCTGGACAGGCTTGGGGACCGTAGTCCCTCAGCACTGATGGACGAGTTGTTGGTCCTGGCAGAAGACCACAAGCCGTGTTTTCTCTTTCACCAGATATTCCTGGAGCAGATGCCGGAGGACATCTGACTGCACCTGCCACATCTACTCTGTCCAAGGCCTCTCAACATTCAAAATGTTCTATGAGGATCCCTCTCACTCTTCTGAACTCCAACTCCATCACCTCCCAGCTCCTATATTCGGAGCCGGAGGACATCTGACTGCACCTCATGGATGAGGAATTCTCAGACCCGTGAAAAGCAGCGGCCTGCACGGATGCCCTCTGGCGAATGAAGAGGGAGAATGAGGCATCCCTCAACCAGGTAATACAACCGGGACCAAGCCACCCGCAGGCCACCCCCAAGACCAAGCCGGAGGTCTTTACCTTGTGTGTGTCTGGTTCTAACAGCGCACCACAATTTAATCAACAAAAACTTCCACAGAGCCAGGATGGCTATTGCTGCAGTAACTCTGAGTGAGACTTTGGAGGCCGGAGCAGGCTTATATCCTGGAGGGTGATTTAACACCCGACGGGGTGGGACTTGATCCATTCAGGTTGACTGATTAACAGCCGGCCAGGAGTTGTCCTGTTCACCTTACACTCCTGTAGGTACAGAGGTTTCCCCCTGTAGCAGGCACGCGGAACACTCCTGCAGGTACAGAGGTTGCCCCCTGCAGTAGGCGGGTGGTGTACCACCACACAGTCACAAACGCGAAGAGCACAAAGCCCACCTCTGCACCCTCTTTGCCCGGCTGGTGGATTTCCGCCTCACGGTCAACGCGGCCAAATGCCAGTTCGGCAGAGAGTCCCTCCAGTTCTTGGGGCACACCATTTTGGTGGCTGGGGACATCCTGGCACCAGAGAAGGTGGCAGCCGTCCAACACTTCCCCAAACCCTCCACCCTGAAAGGCCTGCAGGAGTTCGTGGAGATCGTGAACTTTTACCATTGGTTCAACCCTGGGGCTGTTCACACTATGTGCCCATTGTTCGTGCTCATGGCCACCAAAGAAAAAACCCTGGCCTGGCCAGAAGAGATGGACAATATATTCATGGCAACAAAGCAGGCTCTAGCCAGAACAACGGTGCGCACACGGCACTCTGCATGGACGCCTCAGCTACAGCAGTGGGGGGTGAGGGGGGGTCCTAGAACAGTGGCTGAATGGAATGCACAATGATGCTGCTGACCTTTTTCCGCAAACAGCTGCGCTTGCCAGAGCTCAAATATAGCGCCTTTGACCGGGAACTCTTGGAGCTGTACCTGGCCATCCGCCAATTTCACTACTTTCTGGAGGGCAGGCCGTTCACAGTTTTCATGGATCATAAGCCCCTCACCCAGGCACTGGCCAAGAACCTGTGGTCTGCCAGACAACAGCGCCACCTCTCATACATGTCGGAGTTCACTACCGACATCTGGCACAGGGCTGGCAAGGACAATGTGGTAGCGGACAGACTCTTATGCCCAGCCATCAACATTCTCTCTCCCAGCCTGGACTACGCTCAACTGGCTCAGGCCCCGAGAAACGATGTGGAGGCACAGGCCCTGCGGACCGCCATCTCACGCCTCGAACTGAAAGATGTCCAAGTGCCCAACAGCCCGGACACACTGCTCTGCGATGTTTTGACAGGTACACTGCATCCGGTAATCCCACCGCACTGGAGAGTGAGAGTCTTCAGCATGATCCATGAATTTGCTCACCCGGCGGTGAAGATGACCGTGCAGATGGTTGCGGAGCGGTTCATATGGCACGGGTTAAAGAAAGAGGTGGCAGAGTTGGCCAGGAACTGCACAAGGTGCCAGACCTCTAAAGTCCACTGACACACGCAGGTCCCCATCCAACACTTCGATTCGGCAGCTCACAGGTTCCAGCACATCCACGTTGATGTTGTTGGACCCTTGCCGGTATCCAGGGAGGGACGTTACCTTCTCACAGTGGTGAACCACATCACGAGATGGCCCGAGGCTATCCTGTTCAAGGAGGCCTCTTCAGAGACATGCGCCAGAGCTCTGGTCAGCCAGTGGATCAGCTGATTCGGAGCCCTGGTACACATCACCAGCGACAGGGCACACAGTTCATGTCCGCCCTGTAGATGCAGACAGCGAAACTCCTGGGGGGTCAAGCTCCTCCACACCATGGCATACCACCTGCAGACCAATGGGCTGGTGGAGAGGTTCCACAGGGACCTGAACACTTCGCTCTTAGCCAGACTCGCCGGCCCCGACTGGGCAGACGAACTACCCTGGGTCCTCCTTGGGATGAGGACAGCACTCAAGGAGGATCTGCAAGCCTCGTCAGCAGAGATGGAATATGGTGCACCTCTCTCCCTGCCTGGTGAGTTCTTTGGCCCTGAACCCGACATCGTGACCACAGACACAAAGTTGCAGACGGTCTTCCGCAGGAGACTAGCCTCCCTGGCTCCCTCACCTCCATCCCGCCATGGCACTCAGCCAGTCCACCTCCCCAAGGAGCTCGACTCTGCCCAATTTGTTTTTGTGCAGAGGGGACCGCAGGGGGCACCGCTGCAGTGCCCGTACAAGGGGCGGTACAAGGTCTTACATTGGTCTGGAGGAACCAATGGGGGTAGGAAGGAACTGTTTATGGTGGACCGCCTGAAGGCAGCCCATCTGGACTTATCACAGCCGGTGCAGACGGCCAGGCCAAAGCGAAGGGGCTACCCACCCAAGCAGTGGGATGTGTAGTCGGTTCTGGGGGTGTTGTGTGGTGGCGCACTCGATCAGGGTGAACCGCCCCTACTTGTAACACATGGTGGGGCAGCCCTGGGAAAATGGCACCATCGGGGGTTTCTTCCTCAGTAAAAGCTCCTGCACGGCGCACACCCCAGGTAGTGTGGTGACCAAACCAACGCTGCCCTTAAAGGGGCACACGCCAGATTCAAATAAAGACAGTCATTAATGACCCTCAACATGGTGGCTGTGTTCCTTACGCTGCTCACACCACCACAGTTTAATATTTCCTTCCCTTGATATTGATGCATACCCTTGTGGGATGTATTAAGTGAGTTGTGATCAGATGTAAAGTAACAATGATACAGTTCCAATCCATTAGAGCATATATTTTTTGCACATGGATGGGAAATTTAACAGTTACAAGATGTTTACTTCAATACCTTGGGTAATAAGTATATTAAAGATTTCATAGTGGAGACTGATTTCAGCAACATGAATTGTGTCTGCACTGCTGACCTCTGCAATACATGGTCATGTTACGTACAGATACTGAAATAAAGAACAAAAGACAGAAAATTCACCTCTATAAAAATTACTATTCTCTTGAAACTAAGCCAAAAACTTCAAATTTTTCAGAACATTTGAAAGTGGAATAGAAAAGTTAAAAGGCAAAATGCTTTGGCTCTAATGTGGCCATCAATAAATGAAAATGCTGATTTCAGGGGACTAATATTGGAGGATTGTAAAAATTCAAATTATGTTATGGATTTTTTCCAAAGCATTGATGTCTTTTGATTGTCATTTATAGAGCACTGAATTGTACATTTGCACACAGCTAGTTTTATCACTAGAAAACTTAAATACAATAACAACTCAACAAGCTTTGCCATTCAGCAAAATGTATTCAGTCACTGGCTTTGCGATGTTAAGTACCAGATTTCAGTTGTTATTGCTCACTGAGTTAAGCGAGCTTCACTTGCTGCGATCATCAACTATTTTCTATGTATCAGCAAAACAAAAACAGTTAGCTATTAAGTAGTTTCAGGATATAAATGAATGAATGTGACAATTTGAAAGTCTTTTATACGACAAGATAATTTCTGTTTAAAATTTGCAACTACTGCTTCACTTTTGCATTGATATTTAAGGCATTATGTTGGAATGCAAAGTTCTTGTGCAACAATTTGCTTTTCTTCCTCCATTTTAGTCACAGAAGCAGTTTTTTCCCCCTTTTGGACCTGGAAGCATTCCCAAGTCAAGATTGACAAAGCACTCACAGCTCATCTAATCCTGAGATACTACAGCACATAAATGGCAATCTATCCTTTTCTTGGATTCATTGGCTTTAAGTAAAAGCTGCTGAAATCATCAATTTTTGTCACAGTTTGGCAGTTTTATGCCATGGTCTCCTGGGATTGGGTTGAGATTTTAATAACCTATTCTTCTTGTACACTGTCTGAAGGAGGAGACCTTCCTTCCATCTGTTTGGACCGCATTCAAAACGAGTTCCAAGAATTTGTCAGGCTTTAATGCAGCAGCAGTGAGGTAATGCACACTGCCAGCCAATCTGAATACTTAAAATAAGAGGCAAACCAAAATTTTGCAGAAAATCTTGAACAGAAAAAAATTATGCTCATAAAATGTGATCCTTAGAGAAGCAAAGTGATCAATATTCAAATACCATCAATTTTGGTTGTATTTAATGATTATACTTTGGAGTGAAATGTAAAACTGAAGCACAATCTTTATACTCAGGATCCAATCAGACAACAATTGCACAGTTTTATACAAATTACTCAAAAACAAGATTCAAAGGAGAAGCAATATTTGCATGTTAATAACAGCAGGAGAAGGTGTGGCGGGATTGATGAAATCAGCAATTCTTCTATTTTCCACTAAATTAGAAAATACTTTGAAAAATTATTCAACTGATCCTGTATCCTGAAGGATTTCCCAAAATAAAACATTTGTATCGAATGCTAAACATTATCCTTCAGAAATCCTATTTTTGTTTTTATAGAATCAACTGTATCCCAGAACCTCATCCATTATGGACTTGTATGGATTATGACAATGGTTACTCTTGTTAACCAGGGTGGAAATCAAATTAACTATTTCTAAGTCTTATATTGGATATTTTTCACTTCTAGCTTTTCAAAGCCCCAATTAGTGACTCTCATGAGGTGGCGATTGCATCAATTTTGAGGAGTATACAGCATTAGCTATATTAATGTGTTCTGGTGACATCATTG